>NC_133863.1:12320133-13028478 GCF_044706935.1 Curcuma longa
AGGATAGCACATTACCCTGCACGTCACTCGTCATTAATGGAATGCTGCCTGTCAGGACGAAAAGGTATGTCCCTCGCCCGGGAAAGTTTCAAAATTAGATGATGATGTTGGAACGCGGCGAGGAGGCCGAAACGCAAAAATTGCCGATAATATAAGCTCTATGGACCGGGTAATCGGTAACTGAAAGCAGGAAGATTAGACGAGGGTAACCATGTAGTTCGCTCGGGAAATCAACTCGTCGGAAAAATCTCTCGGACAATAGGAAATTTATTCCTCACACAACACTGAAATGCAAGAGATGGGGCAAGGGACGCCATAAGCATAAACAGTAAAAATTTTCTTTTTATAGATCGGGACCAATCTCTCGGGGTAGCTCATCAGAAATACAGGGAGGGTGCACGGTGGCCGACCCAATTACACCAGGATCCTGGCCAGTAGGAGGCACAGCAAGAACAGGTGGAGCATCTATTATCCCTGGGGTTTGGCGCGGTGCTGCGGGTGTAATGCCGGAAGAAGTGCTTGCGAAGGTCCCAGAGCTGAGGATCCATGTCACGCTTAATCACCCCCGCTTTGAATAAACGCCGGATCGCTCCTTGCACCCCCACTTCAAACAGAGTCTTGCATCGCTTGTTCTGATTAGTTTCCAGCTCCAGCAGATTGGCTCGTAAGTCGGCTTCCCTAGCCCGGGATTCCTCCAGATCGACTTGTAAGCCCGCTGCCCGAGACTGAAACTCCACCAGTTGCTGCCGCAGTCTGTGAACTTCTTCCTGCAAGCCCGTTTTCTCAAAATTTAGTTGGGCCTCGATTGCTTTCCTGTCTTGTTCCTCTGCGGCTAGCCTATATTCTGCTCGCAACTGAGCATCCCTCGCCTGTTGTTCAGCCGCTTGGGCAGCCTCCAAAGCCAGCTGATCAACTGAAGATTGGCCTTGCCAATTGAGCATGTACTCATATAGGCCCTTAGTCCAGACTTTATAGTCTGCAAACTCCCTCTCCACTCGCTGCCGAGCCTGAACGGCGTGCTCCGTGTTCTCTTGCAAGTCTGTAATCGCTTTATACGCGACGGTTGGTGCCTCAGATGATGATCGCTGACCCCGAAGGATAGCCAGCTCATCTTCTTTGTCAGCATAGTCTTTCTCCAGCTCTAGTAAGCGTTGCCGGATGGCCTCCTTCGCTAGTCCGTCCTGACAATCCCGGGCAAAGAATGAGGGCTAGGAAGTAATGAGAAAGAAGAAACCACAATCGAAGGATGACCTACCTTTGCATGAGATTCAAACAAACCATCAACGATATCGATCAGACCTAACTTGGGAAGCACCTCGTGCTCGTAACGGCGTAAGCGATCCCTAGCAGTCTCGGGAGCGTCTACCCAGTGGACATCCCCCCTGAACCTCGTCGGATACATTGTCGAATTAGAGGCTCCCGGCGGTGGAAGAGTCAAGAAGAACCCGGGGGCTGGCTTAGCCCAGTCTGGGGGCGAGTTATTCCCGGGCTTCTCCCCCTGATCTCCTGAGGAAGAGCTCTCTGGAGGCTCTTCCTCCCTGGCTCTTTTCTTTCCCCTCGGAGAACCTGCCGGGGGAAGGAGAAGGGGAGCAGCGCTGGTGGTTGGTTTCTGACCATCACCCTCCGCGGACGCGTAAATTACTAATCCTTTGGCCGGGGGCCGACCTTGCAATGGCAATGGTAAGGGCGCTTGAACCTGTTGAAGTTGGGCAGACGAGGCAACCGGTCGGGGTTGCTCTTCCGCTGGCCGCGCGACCGAAGTTGTCTTCTCGGGTACGTCCGACAAAGTCTTCTCTCTTGGTGATAGCGCTGTCTGCGACGGCTCAGCCTTCACAAACTGTCGGGCACTACGTAACCTTGTCGCTGGTGGTCCTTCAATCAACTTCACCAAATCGGAAGGTGCTGATTTCTGTAATTTTGGGGTCTTACTTGACTTAGGTTTCGAGGAACCTTTCTTCTTAACATTTACTCGCGTCGGAATCTCGAACCAAGAGTCATCAGCCGGATCCTCTTTTACCCTGAGATTGTTGGGACGAGCTAACTCCCACTTCACATTTTGGTTGACTGAATGTCCTAGCATGACCAAGTCTATAGAACAGCAAGGAATTAGAAACTGCATCACCAAGGGAAGAATAGGAGCATATCATACTCACATAAATTATCCCCTAGAGGAACATTGGCCTGGCTTAAGCCTGCGCGGTACATCAACGCCTCATTGTTGACTAACTTATCTACATCGAAGTTCAGGCCCTCGAGTATTTGACGGGCTTTGCGCAGCGCACCATTAGTAGGCACCTCGCCGCCCTGCTGAAATGCTGAAAGACTCTGAGCCCACCGGCTGGCCCATGGGTATTCCTGAGGAGGTTTTATGTAGAAGTAACGCTCCTTCCATCCTCCTTCCGCCACGCGCGGGTTGCTCAGAAACCCCAGTCCCGGTCTGGCAATGAAGAAGAAGATGCCAGGTTCACAACTTCTCAGCGAATACATAGAGTGGAACAGGGCCACGGTAAGGTGAATACTGTATAACCGACAGACAATAATAGTCCCAAAGATAAGCTGGAAGGATTCTGGGGATAGTTGGGCGATATTGATATGGTAAAAACCGGCTAACTCATAGAAAAAGGTGGGGACCGGAAACCGCAGACCACTAAGCATCTGGTCAAGAAAGAAAGTGGCATACTCCTTTGGAGGCCGGCAGGGGCGATCGCCGGGCGTAGGAAAACCGACGACATGATCCGACGGGATGGGGTACTGTTCCTGAAGTATCGACAATGTCTCCTCATTGAAGTGAGATACTTGGTGCTCATACCAGGGTCCTTCGGAAGACATTGCTAATGGAGAGTGAGGAAGAAACCCAACCGCCGTGAGCACAACGCTGTGCCGCCGGAGAAGGTGACGAAGTATAGGCGGTGCCAAAAAAGCGACCTGTAGGGTTTATATATATACGGATGGAGGGCATCACTTAGCCGTTCGATGAAAAGGCTCTGTTTCCAAGGCTTGATCCACGCCACACTCCCGCAGTAAACCTCGTTGCAAAGAGGGTACCGCCCCTGGCACGTGCCTGACACTGCAGGCGAAGCGTCGGGCATATGCGTCTTTTTAAATGCCATCGTATTCCGACACGCGAATGGTGCGAAATAGAGAGAGAAAGTTCGGTGAGACTGATGTCTAGTCAGTCGCATACCTCCTTCGACTAGACTTGGCGGGGAGACTTGTGATGTGGTAAGTCTTGCCAGGCCTGACGTGGCGCAGTCGGTCAATAGAATGCCCAGCCTGGCCGATTCAGGGGCCCACGGTCAAGGAAGTCTGGCCCAGGCATAGGCGGCCCCAAAGGTCAACCAAGTGGCTAACGTGGACAACAGTGGGACCCGTAATCTCGAGGTAGGTACCCTCGGCTAGGGGAATACGAGAAGTATGCCGGGTAATCTCCCGGGATTCACATCCCCGGACCCCGGTCCACCCGGCCAGCACCATCTACACCTCGGCCCAAACATTGACTACACTGCCGAGCCATCTCCCGGGATTCACATCCCCGGACCCCGGTCCACCCGGCCAGCACCATCTACACCTCGGCCCAAAACTACACTGCCGAGCCATCTCCCGGGATTCACATCCCCGGACCCCGGTCCACCCGGCCAGCACCATCTACACCTCGGCCCAAACATTGACTACACTGCCGAGCCATCTCCCGGGATTCACATCCCCGGACCCCGGTCCACCCGGCCAGCACCATCTACACCTCGGCCCAAACATTGACTACACTGCCGAGCCATCTCCCGGGAATCACATCCCCGGACCCCGGTCCACCCGGCCTTTCACCCGCAATGTCTGGTTCGCCCGGACAATGCCCCCTTTCCACACTTGGTCCTGGGTAAACCCGACTGTTGTCGGTCCCAGATAATTTCCCACTCCGATAAACAATCCTGGCTCAAGTTTAATTCACACTACAGACAAAGAAGCGTGCAAACTGATATGCAGGGAACGGGCTACGCTCATGTCTTCGGCATCTTCCTTCCCTGTGGCAATCATCTCCCCTTTTCTGGCTAAACGACAAAAGCCAGGGGTATCGCCACGTCAGAAGACGGTTACAGACAGCTTGCCCTTGTCCCTCAGATGCCATCTTCCTGACACAGATGTCAGATAGTATCAGAAGTTGTCCCCCCGGATACCCTCAAAGTCTGCCATGCTAACAGGTGGAAGGTTCTCTTCACAGGTATATAAGTCCTCTCACAGGTATGAAAGAGGCATCGTATTCTTCTCATACTCACTACTATCTTCTTCGTTTTCACTACTTTCCACCTGAAACCTAACTTGAGCGTCGGAGTGGCCTGCCGGGACTTCCCGGCGCCAGCTAACCCGTTCGTTCTTCAGTGATTTTGCAGGCCTTCTTTCCCGTGGGGCCCTTGACGGTTGAGGTGGCATATTGTTGACCCGTGGGTTGACTAGCCGGAACAATTATATTGGAATTATATATAAAAAAAAGTGATGCAAATTCCCAACGCTTGTGAATCGTCGGTTTTTAGCCGGTGTCATTAAAAAAGATTTATTAACAGAGTTTTACGCCTCCATTTTGTTGTTCGTAGACTATTTGAATAGAATTGATAGCATCTTTGCCGCAAGTGATGAGGATTTGCTTCACACTTCCGTAGCCTGATTCATCCCACTTAGCGGAGCTGCTGGTTGAAGCGAACGAGACGACTGGCTCTGTTCCGGACTTAATAATGACCCGGCCTGATAAGAACTTGACCTGCAAACGATATAAAGCGAGTAAATAAGAAGAGAAGGATTAAAGGAGGGAATTAATATGGATGCTTACGTCCATCTTTGAAACAGTTTAATCTTCGGTTCCTAAGGCAGTGAATTTGTTTGTGTTGTTTTGGAATTTCTTGCCTTATATAGTGTGCATTTTAGATTTTGATCCCGAAAAGAAGATGAGAAGACGACGTGGACATCGAGATGGGTTTAAACTATAGCAAACAGTGAGTGCATGCAGCGGAAGACGAGAAGGCAACGTGGGTATCAGAAGTCATCATTAATTAAGTAATCTTCATTGGAGGTACACGAGATTTACAAATGACCTTTCAAAGCAATTTCAAAATGATCTAAAATTATTTTATTCTGACTGCATTTTCAATTAAGGGAACTAATGGAGAGATATTAATATAATTAATCTAGGTGCATTACTGACAGGGATTAGCTGTAATTTGTATAATTCAATGCAAAGCATGCAGTTTAAAATTTGGATTATGAGGAAAATAAATAGACTTAGAATTAATGAAGAGAATCTTCATGCGATTTAAAGTTTCTTCTTTAGGAATAAACCATGATCAAGCAAAAATATTAACGTCGCTGCCATGCATGATACATAAAAGTAACCATGCATTAATTTAGCCATTGAAGTCGCTTCAATATGCAAAAACAAGGCCCGGGTAATGAGCAAAGCACTATCGATCGAGCCAACCTCCCCAAGTCAATGTCTTTAAATGAAGAAACATCAACTTCACTCCCATGACAATATGACATATACTTAAATTTAATGAAATGTTACATATAACTTGAACATATCCATGCATTAAATTTAGACATTCAAGTCACCTCATTATTACTATAATCCTTTGCATGAACTTATAGTATGTGCAGAAGTGGCGGCAGTGACGGTCAAGTTTCTCTGGCGATCGAGCACAATTAAAGAGCTAGGTGACGTAAACGGCGCCGATGTCAGTGAGATACGTGAATTAAAGCCACGTAACTGGATCGATGGTGTCTTTGAATTTAAAGGTAAACAGCGTGGCCTTTCCGCATCCGGACGAACCATAGAATAGGAGACAGGGCGGATGGATGCCCGG
Organism: Curcuma longa; assembly: GCF_044706935.1. Classification (NCBI taxonomy): domain Eukaryota; kingdom Viridiplantae; phylum Streptophyta; class Magnoliopsida; order Zingiberales; family Zingiberaceae; genus Curcuma; species Curcuma longa. Next base: position 12,325,980 of record NC_133863.1, read on the forward strand.
CCGGCCGCTGGTGCGAAACAGGGCGGTGGTCATGAACTGTATTAGATTAAATATGTGGAAGTTTCATAATTGGCAATATAAAAGGGATATAATACAACATAAAAAAAAGAAAGGAATATACTCCATTTTCTTCCTTTAATAATAATATCAATATGTTTGATATAATGTAGTTAGGAATTATATGGATTGGTATGATGATAATGATGATCAAAATTAAATGTGGTTTACATAATTAAAAATTGTGCCGTCACCACCTTGCTTATGTTTCATTGATGCCATTGCCACAAGCAATGAGGATTTGCATCACGCTCTTGTAGAATGAAAAGTGATGCAAATCCCCATTGCTTAACCTTGATGAGAACATATTTGAATTGAAGCAATTGGCAGCAGTATTCTCATGGAATCCCTTCTCTCTATTGTTTGCAAGATCATACGACTATTAAAGGCGACCTCCTCATGCAGTAGTTTTCTCTTTCACAAGTGTGAAAGCGACTCTCTCATCACTCAACGAATCGAGCCAATGCTGGATTAATTCCTCCACTCCAAGACAAGTTGTCTATGAATAAATCAACTGGCTGCCATGATTTTTACTTAATTTTACGCACAACGAAGGTATAAAAATCTACTTAAACAAAACCCTTCATTAACGCTTTCCCCAAATTTAGTAGAACATGCAAGGGAAGAAGCAACAAACACGGCGGTGGCAGTGCCGGCGGGTTTCTTCCGGCCACGTAAAGCGAAGGCCGCGGCGAGTCACTCGGTTCTGTAAGGACGTGCTGAAAGCATCTCAGATTCGAAATGTTGATGTAAACGCCGATGGCAGTGAAATACATGGAGTTGGAGCAGCCGTGGAAGCCGTAAGGCTGCTGCTGGAGGGGATGTCGAAGCTAAACGGCGTGCCTTCTGCGCAGCCGACCGGCCCGAAGGAGCCAAGGTTGGTGTCCAAGCGGAGCGACCTGATCACCGTGTAGTTGGTAGTTTTTGTCACTCCGAAGTGTCCTCTAACGGAGGTAATGTGCTCGTCGAGCCAAAGACGAATCTGCCAAGACAATATGTGAATGTAAAAGTAGAATAGAAAAAAAAAACAAAAATTTTACAAATATATATAAATGTTAGACAATTTTTGAACGTTGACTACGACGACCACGAGGATGAGAAACTAAATAACTTACGGAGCAAACATTATCGCCGTCACCGCCGTGCCTCGGAGCGAGTTTTAGCTTTTCATTTTGTTCGTAGACCATTTGGATCGAGTTGATGGCATCCATGCCATAAGTGATAAGGATCTGCTTCACCCTTCCTTGGCCTGGTTCTTCCCAATTTGTGGAGGTTTCATCGGGCAAGGCTCGCTTTGTTCCGAGCTTAACATTAATGATCTTGCCGTTTAAGATTTTGACCTGCAAGCAATTGAAATACAAGAAAGCAAATACAGCAAGAGAGTAAGAAGGATCGAAGGAGAGAATTAATACGAATAGGAATACATACTTCCATCCTTGAAAAAGTTCTCTCTCAATTCTGTTCCTAACGTAGACAATTGTTTGTGTGGGGTTGGGATTTCTTGCCTTATATAATGTGCATTTTAGATTTCGATCATGGAAGGGAGATGAGAAGACGATGTGGATATCGAGATGTTTAGCCACAGCGAACAGCGAATGCCGTGGAAGATGAGAAGGCTGCGTGGGTATCAGAGGCCAATGGGTAGGAAGTAATTAGTAGGTGACAATAACGCCCGTAGATTTATACACTACCGGCGAGTAATTAAATAGGACAACTTGTTCTTGTCTTTCTTTTCTCATCTTATATAATTATATAGCATACGGAGGTAATACATGCGATTCGCACCCTTATATAAACAATTTTATCGGCAACGGATATATGTACATCAAGTTACAGTGACTAAGTATGCCCTACGAGGATGATTCTCATCTTGGTACAACGGATACATAAGCAAGACGAATCCCGTGATTATTGAATTCACTACGCCTGATCGACAGGTAGAGAACGATTTCCATTATGTTAATTAACAGTGACAATGCTGTTGCAGTACGAGTGGACCATCTAGAATTGGAGCATAAATATGTGATTCCATCACCACTCTTTTGATGGATTCACCAACTAAAAACAATAAATGTTACATGCATGCCAAACACATTCCTCGACCTCGAGTTGTAACGCTGCAGTTTGGTACATAGGTTTGCTGAGAATTCGAACCTCTTTCTCAGTGATCTACATGATAATAGAACCATGCATTGCGACGTTGGAAGTGAGGATTTGTTTGGCATTTCATCTTCTAAGAAGCTAGGTGTGTGGTCATTCTCTGAGAACGCAATTTAACATTAGCTAAGTTATGGCACGGCATATAAACTTGAGACGAAATGTTTTTGGGCCATAAGTTATGTGTCATCATCGTCGCCGTCGCCGTCCCCACCCAAGTGATTGCCATCATAGCCCTCTTGTCCTCCAGCTCCAGCAATCATGCGGTTTCTCCATCCCCGATCCCTCTCCATGGATTGCCCATGCGAATACTGGTGCTCGTCTTCTTCTGCCAAGGGCAAAAGGCAGCAAATTAGTTTCAGCAAGAAAAAACCTGAAAGAAAGTGAGTAATAGTGGAAAATCAAAGAAGGAATTTTCAGTTGATTAATTTGACTTGCAAACATATCAGTATAATTATTTGCTTGCATATATATATTTGCTGTCATAAGTGAAACCTAAGATGATAAAATGAAGGAAATAGATAGGGCAACAGTATCTATCATGCATATTTACCACTTTCACCATCTGATACATCGGCAAGCCTTGCAATTGCAGCAATCAATGATTGTTCATGACTCTGCAAGCATAGCTCTCAACATTAATTTAGAACAATATCGTGCGAAATACATGAAATGGGCAAAATTTTCTTACTTTCAACAAGTTCTTGGCATCCTTCATACCCTTAGGATTAGGCTGACTTGCACTAAAAACCTTCTCCACCTGATTGAAAGGTAAATTGTGTCAAAAATTACTTGACTGGCAAAAGGCACAGTGAATTTCTACAAGGCATACTTCTTTAATAAGTATCTTGGTGTCAAGGATCTCAATATCGCCAGTGTTCTTGCCTATGCCATCCTGGGGTGGTTGTATACGACTCTTTGTCTGATTTTTCATGATTCCTCTACCTCTTCCTGCTCCTGGAATTGCTCTGCCACGGCCTGAAGGTTTTTTAGACCCACGTTCAGGTACACCTGGACCAACACCTGGAGCAGGACGATGACTGATACCAGGATTGTCACCATCCCATCTTAAATCTTCAGGGGGAATCTGCATATCATTGGAGTTACATGATTAACAAACATCAATTGATATCAAACGAAATGATGAATCATTATTGCTCATGATGTCTCCTGAAGCCAATAATGATTGTTCATTAGTTGGGACTGTCGTAAGCTGATGAATTATACTCTAATAACTAAAATCTGAGAAGATTTAGTTAATAATCACTTGCCACTCATAAGGCATCAAGTACAAAACTTGTTAGCTATGACAAAGTCATAGCCAAACTTGACAAATCACTCCAGGTTTATTTGTGATGAATAATTACTAAAAAAATGGGTCCCCAACTTTAGAATTTAAGAAAATGGACTGATATGGCAAGAATATGAAAAAATTATGAAATAAAATGAGAGAAACTTGGCATGCCAATGGTAAAAAAACACATCTTCAGCTTCAGTTTAGTAAAGGAGAACACTTTTCATTTGTATCATACTGTCTACGTTAATTTGTTCCCAAGACAAGAACCAAAAGAAATGCTAAAAAAAAGTACTTTATCAAGTAACAAACAAATGCGAAAATATTAGGAGGTAATGAAGCAATATGTAAACAGAATTTTTAAAAAGAAAAACAATCTTTTGAGCAAATTTGAAGGGACTTTCTAGTGTTCTGTGAGATATTTGAGGGTCACTGAGAGATAGCATTGCAGATATTTTATCACTACAGCTAAATCCATGCAAACACTCCCCTATGCAGAATAATAGATACATCATCTACCTATTTATCCATCTCTGGTTCAACAAATGCAACTGCTAAAAACAGGTCTCTCTGACAAGGACGGTCACAGTCACCTTCCGCACACCATGTAGTAATCAATGGTGCCTTGACCACTACTGCATAAGTACTCTGACTGATCCAGATTCACATAGCTCTGACCATAATTCAAAATTCCTACAATACGTCTAATTCATCCACTAAAGAATAGTGAACAGTATCATTCACCATTATTGTTGGTCGTCTTCCTCCTCCTCGGAGTTACTGACACCCAACAGAATGGAATGATACTATTCTAAAAGAGTATCATTCTGGTATTTGGCCGAAATACAGAATCAAGTGGAAACATTAAACCTTGTGTGGATCACAATATCCTGAAAATAATTTTATGATCATTAAATATTTTGTGTGTATCTTGTAACTTATGTTTTACACATAATTATTTCCTATTATTGTTTATTTGCTATTTTCTACTGATAAATGTATTTTAAAAAACCAATGAAACCCCATCTAAAAGCAGAAAAGAGTGAGCAGAGTTTCCATAAATGTGAAGCTTTGAGTGCTGCCCCCAGATACTTAGATGGCTGGAACAGTCAGATGTCAATTGGCAACTGCATGAACATAGGAAGGCAACATGGAGAACCTTACAAGGACAACAATGACACAGATATGTTCAATTTCTTGTTTAAACCCCTCCTCTTCCATCTAACCCTCTAGTGAATAAGACAGTTGTTTCAGCTAAATTGCCAATACAACTGATTTGGTGATGGGAACCAGATTACATCGCATTTAGTGAGGTTCCAAATCATGGTGCATGATTTGGGCCCTAGGATAATGTGATTCTATGGTTGGAATATGATTGTGGTAATCTTGGTTATAACTACTCAAGTTGTTAGAAGCAGATAAAGACAAAACATGAATCATGCAGTTCTTAAGAAACAATCAACTTACCTCCTTCAGATTAACCCATTCCCATGTCTCGCGCTCTGTGCCAACATCATAAACCAGTGCATGCAAACCCTGTCAAGTGTTGGTGTCCAGAAAATTCAAGAGTTAATAATGCACTAAAAAAGATGAGGAACAGTAACATCACCACACAGACTTACTTCCACTGGGTTGTAATCATGAATAACAGCTTCGTAGAAGTTATTATCCTCAGGCCATCTAGTCATGACTTTGCGCCCAATTAGTGGGTCATACGGTGCTGTTTTAGCTAACCCAACTGGAGCAGGTGCGCTAGAAGAATTCTTATTTGCCATATGGCCTCTTCCACTAGGACCTGAAGAAGAATACTGCATAGACTTCATTGAAGAAGCACCAGGTACTGCCTGACCCTGCAATTTCAATATCACTTAAATAGAAGACGTAGGATGCACCTATAAGTTGCGTAATGACTAAATCACAGACGACTAGAGTATATTTTCATCAACCAGATAACTTACAGTCTTAGGTTTCTTGCCTTTGACTCCTGTTGTAGCTGTCCTTTTAGCAGCTGATGGTGATGGTTGCATGGGAGCTGCAACAGGCTGTGAGTGCAATCCCGTAGATGGTACATCCAAAGACAATGATGGAACAGGCTGTGTTCGTTGCCTTTTGCGGGAGGCTGAAATGGTAGGACTGGGTGCAGGAACATCTGATTGAACATTACCAAAACCCCCCGACTGGTGTCCACCTTCTTGTCTCCATTCCCTATAAAAAGTTGATAACTATAACAAAACATATTAAACCGAGTCTAGATTCATTAGCATACCTTATTCTTTGAATAATATCATCTGCATTCACCCTATTTAATAGTTCTCTATGTTCTTCATCTGACACTTTGAGTTCCTTTCTTAGTTCAGTTATTAGACTTTCTTTTTCCTGAAGAAATCATTCCATCAGGCATACAACATGAAAAACCCAAACTAATGGAGTAGCTATGACAATTCAAGCAGACAATTACCCATGTAATGGCATCAGATTGAACCTTAAATGCTCGAAGAACTGAACTGTATGCTTCCTGCTCAAGACGATGTATTTGGATCTCCATATCACTTTGCACCCTAGCATATGGAATTGCACCAACTGTGGTCCTCCCATTACCAGTGATATGCCGTCTTACACCTCTGTTTTGAAGGGGTGGTGGAAAATCATCATCAGTTCCTGCATCCACTCAAATACCATCACACGCCAAGCAAACTCGTAAACAAAATGTAAGGAAGTTGACATTTTGATGTATAATTTCTACTAATGTATGAAATTCATCATTCTGGAAAAAAAAAGGTGCACATATTACATTTAAGTTCAGCTCATATAAAAATAGTTTCAGCTAACACAAGTGTGGCATATCATCATAACTCAGAAATAGAAATATTGAGGACCAAACAATGAAGAAACATGAAGGAATCTAGATCTCAAAACCTCACAGTAGCAAAGATAACTGAACAAACATGTCAGTTCAAAGTTGAGCTCCTCATTCATTTCATGTGTTGTCATTCTTGTCTTCCTTGTTCTCTCATCAACCATAGACACTATTGAGACTTGACAATGACAATAAAATTGAAATCGAGTCGATGACTATCTAATACAAACAAAGAAATTGAGTTTAAAAATTTTATATTTTTCAAAAGTTTATTTTGGCAAAATCACCTCCTTAAAAAAAAAAGCTTTTAAGTTCAAGAGGAAGTGTTTTAAGATGGAAATCATTTTATTTTAGAGTGTTAAATATTAAATTTAATTTATATGATACTTTTGGTAGGAATTTAATGTAGAATGATCTATTTCCTAGTTTGCAATTCAATTATTTCTTGTTTAGGTTAGCATCTATAAAGGAGGTCCAATTCTCCCAGCTTTTTTTTTTCATTTTTAAATTTGATAAAAGTTCCTCTTGTTAATCTTTGTGTGAAAATCATCTTTGTAAGATATTTATCCCTCAAGGCATGTCAATTCCATCTCAATTCTTTGTGTGAATGTTGATTCGATTACAGTGTTGCATCACTATCCTATTGCTAAATGCATGTTGATGTTGCAATGTCCTGTTATTATACAAGAATAGCAATAAAACTATGGGTATCAATCTTGATATATATCAATATGAACCAACCAACTGACTCAGATTGAAGTTGACAAGAGCCAATTTGATTTTCACCAATTTCTCGGACATGTTTAAGAGTCATCGAAAAACTACAATTTCAATGGAAAACTGTAAGATTTGTTTGCCGGTCTCATTCATCTGAATGAATATGTAGACTCTAGAGTTAGTTCTAGGAAATGAGGAGAGAACCTGTAAATTAGGCAATAGAGAAGCCGACTTGGGAGAAGAGGAGCGATGAGAATAGAGAGGTCTAGCTTCAAGAGAATGAAAGAGGAAGCAAAGATGAATTCTATTGAAGGAGAAACAAGAAGGAAGAGTTTGTGTCCTTCATTTGTGTTTTTTTTAGGAAGAAGTTAGTGACATTAAATTACTTGTAAATGAAGAATCATGCAAAACTTGTGTCACCCATTTGTGACGTACCATAATACATTACTATGTTAGCACTAATAGCAAAGGGCAACAAACTCCATAAATGTTGCCAATGGCTCCAGGGTATGCAGGCCTTTCAGATCATTTATTGAATACAGTGTGAGAAGGGAGTGGTACTATCTGATGGACTAGCAACATAAGCACCAAAACCAAAAGGAATTGCTGGTTACAGTAGCAGAATGATGTTGAGGGAAAAGGATTGTGGAATCACATGCAATGGCATATTGATCAGCACTGAACATAATTTGCCAATTTGGGTGGGTGAAAGCTTCAGGTATTATCTGAGTTTCCTTCCCAGATGTGCATGTGAAAAGTTGTTCTTGCAGCAGTTACAACAATGCCGGAAGTAAGGATTCTCCTAGGCAAGGAGCCCTAGGTTGGATATTAAAGTATACTGTGTCACTAATGGGAAAATTCCTTGTTTCTCATGAGTAACCATGTCATTCTTAAAGATGTCATTCAATTGAGCCTCTAATGTATAATTACTACAAATGCCAACAGAGGGGGCCTGTAATAAAAGCTAACAGTGTAAAGAACGGGACCAACTGAGTTCAGCACCAACACCGTAGTTAGGTGAAAGTAGGATGATGGAGAGTAGAGAAAGGGTAAGTACTATTGTCTAGTTGGCATCCGGCGCTCACTCATTTCCATATTTGCTTAAGCTCCAGATAAATGGAAACCAGGAAAAGTTTCAACTATCCTAATTTTACAACCTTGCCTCTTTCCAGGGAAGAGCTATCTTCGATCAATTTCTTATACTCACTGGATTTTTTAATGAAATTCTAGAAAATAAACACCTAAAAAGGTAACCCTAAAATCGTGAGAGCATCACGATCCGAAGGAAGGGATGCTAGAGAAAGCTTACCACTGCTATCAGAAGGACCGAATTCCATGTCAGGAATCCCTTGGTTACCAAACCCCCGCTGTGTAAATCCCCTAGAAACCCCAAATCCGTCGAGTTCAAAGACAGAAAGTTTCCCTTCACTGCGACACAATTAGCGGCGAACAGATCCGCCGCATCAGCACCGCTTCCCGCCGCCGACGACGAAGAAACTGTCGAAAACTTGAGGAAGCGGATTCGATCGGCAATCCGAGTGGAGAGCGTGGATTCTGGGGGAGATTGGGAGGGAGTGGAAGAAGGTGGCGTGCGGGGCGGAAAGGAAGAGGAGGGGAGGCTGTAAAAAGAGGGATCGAGTAGGCGTTCCATTAAACGGAATAAATCGAACAAACTAAATCGAATTAGAAATTTGATTCGATTATTTTAAAATTTTAATTATTTTTTTAAAAAATTAATTAATTCGATTTGATTTTTATTTTAAAATTTTTTATTTAATTAATCTGAATTAACTGAATTAATTAAATTAAAAAAATAATTTATAAATTTTAAATAAATAAATTTATAAATCTCTAATTTATTAGTAAAATTTTTATAATATTTAAAAAAATTGATTAATTCAATTAATTTAGTCAAAAACTGAATTAATCGATAAAATATTGATTTAATTTATTTGATTTTTATTAAAAAATTCGATCGATTCGATTAAAAAAATTGATTTATTTAATTTTTAATTAATTCAATTCAATTTGATTCGATTTTAATTCAATACTCATCCCTATTCATCCCTAATCGGGAGGAACGAAAAGCGTTAAACTGCGGCTGACAACGGATTTTCTAGAAGCAAGGAACTGTTTTAGTTCCGGGTTTGGCATGGGTAGATATTCCGACGAGCATCACATGGCCCGGTCCGGTTCAGACAGTTCGACAATTGAATGAAAAAATTTTAAGCTTTTTTATTTTCATTTTAAAAAATCAAAATTTTGAAATTTATGAACAAAATAAAATTAAATTTAAGGTGGACGCATATAAATATTTTATAAAGATTAATAATTGAGTGTGCCAATGTGCTAGAAAATTTAAAAGGATGCGGATGCAAATCAACTTGAGATAATATTTAAAATGAAAGAAGAATAAATCCTTCAATTTTAGTGTCTCAAAATTTAAAATAAAAATTATATTTTGCACCGCTTGAGAAAAAATTATTCTTGCATCTTATTTTTTGGAAATCATTTATATTTATATTGATCAATAGAATGTGTCACAATTCGTATTATATTTAAAAGAAAATATATATGTTAACAAATAATTTATATGGTGTAAATTAACTTATCTAAAGAATTATTATGATTTTTTATACTCTAAGTATCCAAATTTTGTCGATTAATCTTGAAAATAGAATATATTTTTTATTCACAGGTAAATCTAAAAAATTATTCTTCAAAATACACAATGAGCAAGTTTGTAAATATTAACTATCAAAAGTGGTGTATTGTAAAATGCTCAATAGAAAGAATTTTTTTTTCTTTTATAAAAAAATGGATTTCACTATTTAACAGTTTTACATGATTGGTTCATAATTATATATAAAAAAATAAATTGAAAACAGTGAGCCGAAGCCGTCACCGCCACGTATACATGGCCCCCGTTAAATTCTCTCTGCGGACGAGGCTCGCACCTTTTTCTTTACATCACCATTATGCGTTCTTTAAACCTCTTTAACTCTTCCTTCCGGATAGGCCTCCGCCTGCCCCTCCGCCGCCACGACCACTAGCTGCTGCTATCACAGAGATCGAGACTCCGGCGATCAAGACCCATCATCCATGTTCCCATCGAAGATGCTCAAGTCCTGCTGTCCCTTTTTTTTCTCCTTCCCTTCCGCTGCCACCGTCGTTGATTCCAGTGACTCACACCTGACACCACATGCCTATTGCTCGACGGAGGCCGTCTCCGCTGCCTTCCACCGAGTTACAGTTCTTCGTCCGATTGCTGTCGCAGTGGATGCACGTCGTCCGCGCCTTCCCATCGGACACCGTCCATTCGGTCATCGAGAAAATCCATTCGGTCACCAGGATCCCATGTGCCGAGCAGCAGCTGATCTATTCCGGCTGCTAGCTCCATGGCGAATCCACTCTCCTACGTTGCGGGGTAAAGAACGACGCGATGCTACATATCACGGCGAGGCTTCGGAGCAGCAGGAATTCGATGGCTTTTCAGATGGCCGAAAATCTCAGGTCTTCCATTTGCTTCCTTGTATCCACCCGTCGGGCCGACGCCCTCAATCTGCAAAGGAACAACATCGAGTTGCATATGAGACGGTTTCTTCGTATCCCAAAATCTGAACCAAAAGAGGACAAGGAAAAGTCTCGAGCTTATTTCGATGCTTTATGCTACTCGGGCATTCCATCGCTGCTTGTGAGTTTGTATCTTTCACCGGTTGAAGTGATCCATGGCATTGGCCTCAGAACGATTCGGATATTTCTCAACTCGAAGGATGCCTTCCTGCCGGAGTACATGCACTTTCAGTGTGCCCCCATTGTCGTCCTAACCTTCTGTCATTCTGTGAGTTGATTTCCAGAGCAAAAGGCCATAACGATCACCTTTACATTGAATGCTGGAGCACATTAGCTAACTTTCTATCTGCTCAAGACATTGTTCCTCTGGGATGCACTAAGTTGCTGTTGGACGTGTATCTGTTTATTGCCGGCCTTGTCAGTCTAGAGGATGTGGCACTTTCGAGGGACACCAAGCAAGTCTCACTCGAACTCTATAGCTTCTTTTGGGCAATGGAAGGTACAGTCAAGAATTGGAGGAATACAAAGGATGCAATCTCTAAGAAATTCTTCCAGAATGGGAATCCGGAGTATGAGAAAGGCATTGGGTTGTTATACGAGTTATTCATGAAACTCTTGAGTAAGGTCGGACGGTGTCTGAAGAAGGTGGAGGACATCATGGACCAAAAGGGACATACAAAATTTGTGAATGAACTTGCAGCTTGGTCTCACTTTCTAGTTGTTTTGACATTGGTCAGGAACTTCTCTAAGATTGTTGAGGCCGGCAAGCAGTTGCTCGATTTGCTTATTTTTGAACGGCAGAGGGTGCTGAAAGTTCTTGTTAGACATGCTCGGACTGACTACATGCTTTTCATGTGGTCTCTCAAATATAAATATTTAACTGATTTTGATACGAGGAAGGAAGAAGTTAGTTTTGATGATGCAATATAGAATGGAGAGATTTAAGACATACTCATCGACATGCCTAGGCTGATGTGTGATTCATTTGAATAGTAAACTGCATGGAGAGATTTTGATGAGGTTCAAAAATGAGATGGCCACTGGTTTTGGTGTTCTTAGAGAGTGGATTTGTTTGCTATGCAGAGAAATTTTGTACCCATTTTTCCGGCAATGCCTATAAGTTGATCCACTCTACATTTCCGAATCTTAATAGTGATATGAAGAATGTTGATGTCCTACTTCTTCCCTGCATTGAAGAAAATGAATTGTATCACCTTGTTTTATGTATCAGTCTGATTCTAAAATGCTTGTCAGGTTGCTTGTGCCAGAAAACCTCGTGAGGAATATTAGAATGGTAGAAACTTTCAAGAACTTGTTTACTAGCAAGGAGTAGATAATACGAACTACAGTTGCCATCCATTCTTTTTTTTTTCTTTCTATTTTGTTTGTTGTTCTCCAGTCAACAGTGGAGAGAACACACTAAATATACATGCTACAAGTCAAAAGATAAACGCATCTACTGGTTTTGGGAGGTAAACTACATATGCTTTTGATCCTCAGTTCATATTTCTTGGATTTAGGGAAATGTTTCTGAAATGAACTGAATCAATTTCAAGTCTTTATGATCAGTTGATCCTTAGCTCCCCAAAGTAAAGGTGCAAAAGGTTAACCTTCGCTTTGATCGTTTGTAGATTGTTGAAGACAGGTCGGATGAGCAAGGAGTGCTTCTGCATTTCTGGACAGCAGTAAGGTACCTGCCTGCTGATGGATTTCCTGGCTTGTTTTCCAAATTGTCCATATGCAAATCATCAAGATCCCAAGGATCTCTACCAACATCGCAAACATGGGCAATCTAGGGGCTGTACAGAAGTGTCCCTGCTGAAGTTTGTTGGTAGTAGGGTGCAAAACATGCATTAGAACTCAGTTATCTACATAGCAGAAGGATTCCTGTCTCTAATTTCTTGATTTTATTTTCCTGTTGTTTTGATTGAAGTGGAAAATTGGAGTATAAAAAGATGTCTGTAAGATGTTTCTGTAACTAAACTTGAAAATATTTATCTTCCTTTCTCATTTTCTTAATTCTGTTCTCTTGTGCATTGAAGAAGAACCGATGTAGAGCCCGGACATCATGGTTCTCAGGGCATTCTTACACTGTCAGTTACTTTTGAGTAGATTTGGTCCAGCTTTTTATTGGATTCTATTTATTGCTGCTTGGTAACACAAATCTTCACCCCTTTTCTTATTTTTAACTGTATCCAATGTTGTATCGGAGATCAGTTGATTTTGTATTAGTTTCTGTTTAGGTATACAATTACTAGTTTTTCTCTTTTAGGTAAACTTTCAGGAGAATGAACCAAGTCAATGATGTGCAATAGATCAATTCTTCCCTTTCTCTTCCTTTTTTCTTCGTTTCTTCTTCTGCTTCCTCTTAGCATTACCACAGGTTGGCACTGGGCAAAACTGATCCGATCGATAAACAAAACTGACTAAAAAACTACTATTTTAAACCATGTCCAAAATAATCATTCCTGTTTCCTCGTTTCTTCTTCTCCTTCCTCTTCACGCTGCCACAGGTCGACACTGGGCAAAACTGATTCGATCTGTAAACAAAACTGATTCAAAAATTGGTATTTTGAACCATGGCCAAAGGAACCCAAAAAAAGAACAGTTTGTTTCTATCAAGGTAGATCGATTACATCTATTGTTACAAAACTCTAAATAATACACAGCATCTGATGCCCCATTAGATCAATTAACACAGCTAGAGAAAGAAATATTTCTCCGGTGACTGAGTGAAGGACAATATGCCTTCCCCAAACAACTGGAACAGTGAAGATAAGAGGTTTCCTGCATCAAGATCCTCCTTCCAAGCTTGGGCCAGAACCGCCGATCCCTTGGGTGCTCCGCTGCCACCCTTCTCTCTTCTACTGCCAATTGCATCAATCGCTACCTGACCTGAGGCAGAAGATTGTCCTGTACTAGCACCAGATGATTGCGGAGCAAACCCATCCTCTGCTCCTTGCAGGTTGGCTGTTGTTGTGGCAATAGCCTGTATTGTGCCTGCTGGTCCATCGACCGCCATCTTCTTGAAGGGTGGCTGCTGCGATGAGTTATTGGTGCTCAACTTCCGCTTAACTGATTCGAGGAAAAGATGTATCAGAAACTATAACCTGACATTTGCTGATATACATGTGCAATGACATTTCTCAAGTTTAATAATTCAGCACTATCAGTGTGCTAAATCAGGAACTCCGTGTTTTCTTTGACTTAATTTTATGTTATTTGGGACTTGAAAATGTGTATCCAACACATATGGCTCCAAATGTCAGGCACAATGCATAAGCAACTATTTTCTTCAAATGTCAGGATCAATATAAGTATGGCTCCAAAATGCTCCAAAACAGAAGGAAATGACAATAAGATTTTCACAAGAAGATTGTTTCAAATGATTCCAGAAATATTAAATGGAAAACTGGTGCAAAGACTTGAATTGGGCTTACTCATGCTTGTTGCAATCCTTGGGTTAATCCTCCAGACACCATGTTTCGGTGGAGATAACAAGCTAGGCATCATCTTCAGCCGGTCATACAAACATTTACCGGTGGCACACTAAATATGAAACCAAGGTAAGAGATTATTAATGAAACAATTTTGATTCGAGTAAATGAACGAGAAATACCTGTAAAGCACCATATACTCGCCAAGCTTCTTTCCTTTTCATCTCATTCTTCTGCTTTTCCAGTTGCATCTCGGGTTCCAAAAGTTGCAAATATGGCTCAAGATTTGGCAGAACAAGAAGACGTATCTAGCAAAGTGGGTATAAAAGTCAGACTAAAGGGAGAAAAGGTGACATGAATGACAGAGAAATAGGGTGTTAAGAATTACCACACTTGGTCCCAGTGCAGCAAGCCCTTGAATGGCACCATAATGTTGTGTGAGTGCTTTAGATGGATCAAGAAAAGCATTAATCAATGTTTTCGTCAATCGTGACTGAAGATTGTGGTACACATGACCATATCTGTTGAAAAAAATTATCCAGTAATTATAAACACCAAGCATAAGAATAAAAAGCAACAAAAAAAAACACCAAAATGTTCAAACACCAAGTAGATGTCACTTATTGATATAGGAATTTTATCAAGCAAAATGAAACTGGAAACTGTTATGCATGCAGCGTGAGATAATAGTCGCAATGATAAAGGAATTTGAATAGATTTTCTTATTTACTTTTCTAGAAAAGAAGCAAGCTGTTAAAGAATGAAGTTTTATATTTACAGCATGATTTCTAACCTTCTACACACTGATGCAGCTAGATTTGCTGAGAAATCACGGAGTTCCCAGTGGTTATCTGCTATTCTACTCCCCAACCTTTTGGCAACGACACATGTAATAATTGATGGCATCAGCTGATGCAACTGAAGATGAGAAATTTTTTAGTTAGAAGAAATGTGAATGGCTGTACAAAGTTGTCTGTAACGTACTGTGTATTATTGAAGTAACAAAATGACTCACATAAGGTTCTATGTGAATGTGTGGATTTTGGAGAAGGCTTCGAACCACACGCATTAAAGCAAACAAGATTGGAAGATCATTTAAGCTCCGAGCAACCTGTGATGGAATAACTGTCAATAGGTATGTGAACTAAGAAGAATTATTCAACAGCTAATGAAGATTGACAAACTTGACCTCATCTGCAATGAAGTAGGAAAAGTATGGAACCAATGGATGAATTCCTGAATCCATTGCTAAACTCACTAAAGCTTCTTTGAAAAGGTTGGACTCAGGTCTTGTAACTGTAAGCTCAGTAATTTTGTCGAAGTAGAGCTGCAATGAGTAATAAAAACCAACTGCATGGGCAATTTCTCATAGAAGCTGAAGAAATTGGGCAGCAAAACCAAGAAAGTTCATGAATGGACTGTTGGGGAAAAAAACCTGTAACTCCCTCGATAATACGTGCTTAACAGGCAGTTTGAGATCAACAAGAAGTCCGTCTTCCTTGGTGTTCTCAGACTTCTTATTTTCAGACGGGGATACAATTGCTGGGAAAAAAACTCATGTAAATCAATTTCTCTCAAAAAGTTAACATTACAACAAATGATTAAAACCAAAACCAAAGTATACACCAACATAATGGTTTAGAGCCTATAGAAGCGGTGACACCAAAAATGAAAAAAAAAACACAATTGGCATATCTCAAATGACTTTGATGAATTAACTAAGAGCACCAAATAGAAATTCATAGTTTTATTCACACTACAGCACAAAAAGTTTCTTATTTATAAATAAATAAGTAGCAATTTTATACCCTTTCTGTCTCAGTATATACCAAAATACACATTATCATGTATTGGCATACAAAAGTAGTTTGGTTTTAAGAAGGCATAATAATTTGGGATATTTAATGATAACTGCACAATTGAAGCTCATAGACAAAAGGAGATATATCATATCCTATTTCATGAACTATACTGTACGTCTATAGATTGTGAATAAGATATATTCTTGGTACATGCCAAAACACCTTTCTGATTTGTGTGCTATCCAACCAAGAATTACTTATTTGGAAGGTTTCATTTATTCTTACGAAGAATGGCAGTCCACTCCAATAAAGATAGAACAAATTAATTTTATCACATAAATAAAACCTTCAGCAGGAGAATTTTCAGGAATTGCAGGTTGCACCCCTTCAATAGCAAGCCAGTGAGCCACAACAGCAGTATCAAGTGGTGCTTTGGGTAATGGTGAATCAATGACCTATATGTTGCAAACAATAGTAAATACAATCATGTTATATATCAAAGTAAATTACACCCAATAAAAACTTCACAAACCTCCTTGAAATCCAAATCTCTGTCGTCAAGATAGAACAAATCCTTGTGCCCTACTGCCCTCTTGAACCGCAAGGGATCAGTTGATGCAAATCCATAAATAGGCTGAAATTGTAGAACAAGCAACCAGTAATATATTGACTCGAGATAGCTGGCAACGTAATGGAGAAAAGAACTATACAAGTTTTGCATGATTTTATTGTGTTTTCCAACCTAACTAGAATCTTCTTAAAGCAGAGATTCACTCCTATATAAACATAATTCATGGTTCAAGAAAAAAAACAAAACATTATGAAATATTTCTTAATTCTCGTTGAAGAAACAAAAGAAAAAGCAGATATTTGAAAAGGGGCTCAAACTAATGTAAAATTTTGAACTTCAGTTACGGCCCAAGTTCGAGTGATTAAATGAAAAAAGACACTACCATCTCCTCCTAATTTCCTCTTTAGGACTTCATTTCCTACGTAAAATTATTGTCTTAACAATTCAAAACAGAGTGAAGGTTTTTTTAAATATAAACTACATTCAAACAAACATTTACAAGCAACAGATCTCGTAACTCTATCAATCCTGGAAACAAATACAAGTACTAAATCAAAACCAATCAAAGTTATAAGTCGCAGACGAAGGAAACCTACCTCGACATTCCTTAGACTGAGCGCACTGTCCACATCTTCTGCCGTCAAGACCGTCCTTTTAGAGTGGCGCATGCACTTTATTGCCTCCTGCACATCCCCTTCCAAAGTCAGGGATCACGGAATCCAAAACTATCGAAGAATCAAACTTCAAAGCACCGAAACGTTCCAGCCCCGTAAAAACCCTAACCCGAGAAGCAACACAAGCACCACCTGCATGATCTCCCGAAGACGGTACTCAACATCGGGGGCGAGTGCGAGAGAGACCTCAGAGGAGAGGTTAGAGATGCCAATGCTTTGCGCAACCACCTCGATCGTCTCCTTCGGGACGATACTCATCGTCGCCTCTTCCCTTCTCCGTCTGCTCCTCGACCCCACTTCCTCTCTCTCGTTATTGTGTGATTGAACCGGCCGTTTAAATAAACCCGGTTTAAATTGTTCACGTAATGAAGGTGATAATACGACCGGGCATATTTTTACGGGTACGCTCCACAGAAGATCAATATTTTGATAAAATTAAAATTAATTATTAATTGTCCATAAAAATTATTACACTTTAAAAATTAAACTAAACAATTACTTAGCAGTAATATTAACTATAAGTATATTTAAATCGAAATTAAAATTTTTTTTTGTATCTCATCACTGTTGTAACACGAATCCATCAACTTGCAAAAATCTTGCTTATCTTTTGTTAGGACCTGTTTATAGTTAGCTGTAACATGAGGAGATCTACTGGTATTTACGTGTAAAATCAAATTATGTAAACAACAGTTACATTCAAATGATAGATTTATGCCTTGAGAGTTCTGGCCAATCGATCAAACTTCACAAACATCTATTGGTTGCATAGCATTTTGCGAGGGAAACAGATCGACAAACAGGAGTGGCTCGAGTGCGAGGAAGGATCCGCATCCTGATAGTACTTAATGCTGTTTCCATCCTGAGTTCTTCAACTTTTCGGAACACGCCAAGCTACTTTCCTCTGTGATTTACGCTTTGTAAAACTGTCATTTAACGTGTTTGAAACCATAACTCGTGTCACAAAAATCTTCCAAAAGCATGAACACAGCGCGAAAGGAAAGAAAATGGTTTTAGTTGCATTACTTTTCAATATATTTGTAGTTGGGATATAATCTCTTGAGCACGTCCACCAAGTCGCGGAGTTTCAAAGAATGAGATGCACAAATGTCTCGTCCAGCTGCCTTTGGCTCCTTGTACACCAGCATCAATGCGTCTGCTACATCTCAAACATCCACAAGATATATGTCTCGATTCTCTGCAGTTCGCCGAACACCTGTAACAGGAGAACAAGGGCGACTTGACACATGATAATATGGAATTTGCAAAAACATGGATTGTTTGACACTAATCCAATTTAGACCTTAATCTTATCACAAGTATGGCATGCAAGAAAAAAAGGACATAAGACCTATATAACTCAAACAGGTTAGAGTTACATGACTTTACGATGAGAATACATGCCGCCATATTGGAGGCCACTGCAATCTGGCTGGGGAAGACGAAATTTTCAGCCTCTATCAGCTGGGTAGAGTAAAAACAGTATGTTGTTTGTAACATATACTTCGATTGAAAATGATGAACTACTAATAAACTGTGTGCACTACCAAATCAAATGTTAAATCAAGGAAACCATAACTATGAACTGAGTGAGGATTCTAAGTGTAAAGAATTTGAAAAACATGAAAATGAGCATATGCAAGTAATGTGCAACGAATTTTTCTTGCTCACATATGTCCAAACATTTGCTTAACATTATACACACACACACACACGATAACAAAGATTCATCATCCACTATTCAAACAATTTTTTATCAAACATGGAACTTTCATGATTTACTTCACAATTTAGTATAATGTGTCATTCTTAATACAAGAAAAAAAAATACAGTTTCTCAACTCAATTGAAAAGCAATGAAGTCTAAAGTAATGACCTTTTATGAGATTGATGAGATACAAGCTTGATGAATTTAGAGTGGAATGGAGCAATTGTCCAACAACCAGAGATGGGCTAACCATCATGATGTCAAGTTCATGCTTCTCAACATAATCCAGTGCCTCATGCTCCGCGAGTGTTTTCGAAAGATAATACCAATCCTAACATCTCAGGAACAATGAGAACATGAAATGCCAAGAGCACAAAAGTGAATATGAAGTATGAGGATATATTTCAAAATAATAGATTATCATCTTCCAAGGATGAAATATAAAACATGCTGAGCCAAATACAATGAAAAATTAAGATAAAATATATGCCAAACTACCAAACTACAAACTATCAGAATTATTTGAAGAACTCTGAGAATGAACAACTATCACTCACGTAACTGATGTCCAATTGAAACCTTTATTTAGAAAATTTCTCAAGTATAGTACATTAATTATGTCAGATTTACGACAATGTTCTGTATCTGACCAACAACTCTCATCCTTCATCTTACCATTGTAGCAAAAGGTGGAATCCGCCACCCTAACAATCTCATATGGTCGGCCTCACAATCATCTGTGAGGAGGTAAGTCGAGAAGCTATAGTTGGCCATTGTGGAGGAGCGCATTTACCATGTGGCCAATTAGGGTTGACTGCCACAGCAACAATTGATGATACCACTACAACACACTTAACTTTGGCCTCAGAGCTTGCCTTCAGTATGTTCACAGTGCCTCCGATAGCAGGAGCAATAACCTCCTGAAAGTTAGAATGATTCAAAAAGTTATCAATCAATAAAGTATCTATATAAGAGGGAACCACATGGGTTCTAATTCATCATATATTGATTGCAAAATAAAAAATTATAACGTTGTCGGATAATTACCTTAATACATTTGTACTCATTTTAATGCAGTGTTCCAAAAGAACATCCTTAACATATAAGATACAGCAGGAACAACACAAATGTAATTCATAACACAACGCAATAATTGAAGGCTAAATTCACAATACCACTATGACTTATGGTCCCTTTGATTCTGATTCATAGAAATAACTATTTTATGAATTTTCAGAAAAATAAGTATTAACCAAATATGTACTTGAAATGCTTATTCCAACAAAATGTGATTCCTTATTCATAAGAAATATTTATGCCTTACTCTATTTCAGAAGTAGTTATTTCTCATTTATTCTATTATTCAAATTGTAGATATTTTTACTTTACTCAACCGCTTAAAAATATATATTATTAATATGCAGCAGGCGGACCTTCAACTGATCGGGCTGACAATCGAGTGTGCCAATCAAACAGGCCAGGTCAAGCAGGTTAGATGGGTTAGTCGGAAAGATGACTTAGTCAAGCTGGAGAAACGATTTGGTTCGGTTGAGCCACTCATGCTTGGATGGCCAATAGAGCCAAATAGGTCAATGAACATGTTGGGACAGGCAAGTCAGGTTGAATGGACTGATTGGGCTAGAAAGGTCTAGTTGAACGAACCATACCAATTAGTCAAACTGCGCCAAGCAAGACATTTAAGTTGGTTAGATCAAGAGGACACATTAGTTGAGTCACATGGGCCAAGTGAGTTGGGCAGACCAGTCTAGCCAGAATGAGGTTGTTTGGCCATATGAGCCAATTAAATGGGAGGTGAACAAACATTCTAGGCCAAGGTAGATTGGTCAAATCAGACTAATCATGTGAATCAGAGGAGACTCATAAAATTTTTTGCATATGGGCATTTTATCATTATAAAAAACAATTCCCTATCTATTTCTCATAACATTGAAACCAACCATACATAAGAATAATTATTCATTACAAAATTCCTGTTCTATTCATTGTCTATTATAACATATCGTCAATGCAAAAGCATGTGATGTTAATGCATTTTTAGTGTGCTAAAAAAAAAAAGCTAAAATAGTGATACAAGTCAATGAATATAAGAAATCAACTCACATCTGGATTGAGTGCTTTCGTTGAGGGAACAGGACTAGCAACATGGAAGACTCCTTCACATCCAGCTATTGCTGATCGTACAGAATCATAGTCTAACATGTCTGCCTTAAATAATTGCAGATTCTCAGAAGCATTCTCTAACTCCTTCAGGTGTGCATTTTTTTTATCACCTGAATCAAAATTTAGCTGGCACAACTCAAAACCAGAAAGGTAAAACAGCTACTTTACATAACCGCATACAGGGAAGAAGAAGAAACAGCTTGACACAAAGCATTAATGCTAACAAAAACTGAAGAAGTTCATAAAAGAAAATAACTTGGTAGATTTGGGAATTGTTTACTCGAGGGCTATTTAGTAAAGAATGAAAAAAATGGAGAAAAATATAGATGGATAGATAAATAGGTTAGTTGTTGTTTATTTTATTTTTAGTCATTTCTTTTTCATTCTCTTGAATGAGCATGAGTTGATTTGAGTGTGGTTTCCTCACCACACCCAATTAGCAAGATTGGCCGATCACTTGATCCACCTACTCAGCTCGATCCATTTGATTGTCATGCTTGACCAAATAGGCCTGACTGATCCACTCAACGTGTTCAACCCAGCTGGCACAAGTAGCCTAACCTGTCCATGCGGCTTGCCTGGCACAACTACTCAACTTATCCATGCGACCCACCTAGCCTGATCAGTTCGCTCAACTCATATGACCCAATTGGCTCAACAAACCTGATTGACCTTGCTGCCTTGACCATCTCTTCCAAGTTGATCAAGCCAACCAATCAATCACACCCACTCAGCCCCATACAATTAGTTTAGTTTGTTGAATTGAATCAACCTAATTAGGCCACATTGCTTGCCCAGTTAGTTTGTGCACTTGCAATGGTCCAGCCGCTCGACTTGACCAGCTTGTCTAGCCTTCCCTGCGTGCTAGGCGTGTCTAGTCAAATTTTGTGATGTTAGCTATGATTTAAAAGTCAGGGGTGATTATTATTTTGCAACAAGTTACTGGTTGATATTTTGACTAAGAAAAGTCAGTTGAATTCTGCCTAAATTATTTGGAACTAAAATGGTGGTCAAAAGGGGTTTCTTATTAATCCGATTTCCCATATTTTCTAAAGACTGCACAACCAAAATGGTGATGAGGCTACCATCCATCGGATATTCAACCTTTTGAAGATATCTATCTAAATAAACAGATATCTTCCTCCTTGGCTCCTCGAACATCCTCACCCATCCGCTCCGTGTTTCCACCCTAAGAAACAAGTGTCAAATTGAGCTCTATATCTTCCAGAACAGCAACCGATCGTCCATTAAGGCACACTGTTCCGTACCTTTTTATTGCCTCTATCAAAATACATAGCACGAAGAACCCTAAATCGAAGCATGTATAGAGAGAAGAAAGGGGCGTACTTGGGGTCTCGCACTGTGCCATGGACGAGGTAGCCGTTGGAGAGGAGAAGCTTCACCAGTCACGAGGCGATGAAACCACCGGCGCCAGTCACGCAAACTCTCCTTGTCGCCCCTGCTGCCGCATCCATTCTCCGTCCCCGTGGTTCTTCCTCCCAACATCCACGGAACCGTTTCGGGTGCGGCAACAAAAGTCACGCGTTTCGCAACGGCTTGTCACATCCAAGCGGTGGTGCCCCGGTGGGGCCCTTGTTAGTGAGTAATAGTGTATTGGACATTTTTTATTATTTACTTTTTTTTATTCGCGGTGGACATTCAATTAACTGTTTTTTTATTTTTTTAAAATTACTTGCCTTTGTTTTAATTTTAAAGACACCTATACAATTTATATACATTTATATCTTATTTACTCTTTGAATATTTTATCATATCATAAGTTATCCTATTTTAGATTTAGGTAATGTCTCTTTGTTTTTTTAATAAAAAATATCATTTATTTGTTTTATGTAAAAAATCGTTGCTCAGTGTGTTTCCAAAAATAATTGACGTGCAAAATGTACTACAGGTTAGTTTTGTAAATCAAATTATAATATATTTTAAAGTTAACAAATATATTTTTCTGCATCATAAAGTTTGAAATGCGTCAAAATTTTAAAAAAGAAAAATTTAAGGTTTTCAAATGTACAAAATGATTTTTAAAACAGCTTGTAATGTTTTTAAAAAGGAAAAACTCAGTCAAAACTATTTGAAGCACCTTTTTTTTTGTATAACCAATTATGAAAACATTTTTTTGGGTAAAGTGCTAAAAAATAAAAAAAGGAGCATCCACAATGACGTTCTCTGCTGCAGTCCACTTGAACTTCTATCAATAGATCAGTACTTAGAATCAAGACCACAAGTACTTCCAAGTTTTTCAACCGTGTCAAAGAAACAGATGTCTCAATCTCCAACTGGAGATTTAACTTTTATTTAGTGAGGATAAAACTAATAAAAACAGTCTGAAAAAAAAAGAAAAATAAAAGATAAAGAAACTGACCACTTACATTGCACGTGAGAAAGTTCGGCAAGGCTGCATCATATAAAAATTTCAAAACCCTATGTGCAATAAGTGTCTCTTCTTCATCAGAAAGAAATAAACTTTAGAGGAGCCAGAATGTATCATAAATTTCGTGTGTGCGTAACTATTGTAGTATAGCTATGGAATGTTTCTTCGACCCACGAAGATTCAATGCATGGGCGGGCGAGAAGTGCGAGGTCGCACAGGAGTCTTCGAAGGGCTCACCCTGCAAGATCATCAGTTGGCTTAGTTTAGGATGGTTGTTTCAACTGATCGAAGAAATTACGTCACTGAAAAATAATATCGGATAAGAGTTGGGTTATATAACCCGAAACCAATAAACCAAACTGAACCAAATTGATTCAAATAGAAAATTTTGATTTATAAGTTTATTGGTTCGATTTTGATTTTCAAGAATGGGCATTATTGGTTTTTGTTTGATCTAATACAAACCGTTAAAACAAAACAACAATTAAGGTTTTATAATATGTGTGTGTATAATCATTAATTAATATGATAATTAGTATGATTTTGATTTTTATTATTCTCAAAAGAAATCTGGCAAGGAAACTAGTTTTTGAGTGCTTTATTATTTATTAATATCATTTTGAATTGCAAGGTAGCTAAAATTATTGGTTTCTATTTGAAACTGCATTTAGTTATTGAGGTTCTATAATATCTATGTGTGTGTAATTATAAGTTAGTATGCTAATTATTATAATTGTTTTTACTATTTACTTGTTATATTCACTAATTAACATAAATCTAAACTTTCAAAAGAAGTTATTAGTGTTCTCAATCTGCTTGAAATATATATATATATATATTTATGGTTTCAAACTGAAACGAAATTGTTTTGGTTCAATTTCAATTGAATTTTAAAACATGAAATATTTCAATTTGGTTTCTATTTCTCACATCAAACAGATAAACTGAATATATATATATATATATATATATAGCTTCAAACTGAACCGAAATGGTTTTG
The DNA here is from genome assembly GCF_044706935.1 of Curcuma longa. Taxonomy (NCBI): domain Eukaryota; kingdom Viridiplantae; phylum Streptophyta; class Magnoliopsida; order Zingiberales; family Zingiberaceae; genus Curcuma; species Curcuma longa. The sequence goes on from NC_133863.1 coordinate 12,350,397, forward strand.
GTTCAATTTCAATTGAATTTTTCAACATGAAATATTTCAGTTTGTTTTTGATTTTTTACATCAAACCAATAAGCCAAATCATATTCACCCCTGATAGAAATGCTAGATCTGAAGAGAAAGCATGCAAAATGTACCTGATTGGCAAGGATCCTAAGATAACTCCGCTACAGCTCAAAGCTTTAGTTGCGCACTCAGCCTGGAGAAAGAGTTTCAAGCAACAAGATTCAAGTTTTGACACTAGCATTTCATAATCAAAGTGGACGAGATAAAAAAAAGCACAAAGTTCAGAAATTTGTTATTTCTCATTCTGAGATTGAATATTCAAGTAGTTAAAGAGCAGCTATTGAGCCTAAAAAGCAAGCTCCGACAAAGACTCAACGTATTAAAGCAGTTGATAAGATAGTGGGAGCACCAGCTTGAAATAATACAGTAACATTGTAGCATTGTGGCACATTTGCAAGAGTTGTGTGTTAGTGGTTGGGGTCTCAAAATAACAAGATTTTTCAAACTCTGCAGGCCATTTTGGCAATCTTCAAACTCTGGGAAGCATTTTGAAAAAGTAAAAAAAATCATATGCAGTAAAATAAAATTCCCTATTTTTTAATTCTCACATAATCTCATGATTTCTTCCTTTTCTTCAATATAATTTTATATTTGTATTTGATAAATTGCTTGTCCGAATACACGAAAATCAAGGAATTGGCATCATATAGTTTAATGTCACAAAGTCAAACAAGTAATACTAACCCTTACAAACTCAACAAAAGCGATCCGAGTAGAATGATGTTGGTCTCCAAGAAGCCTTAGCCGGTAAACCTGAAGCATAAGAATCATGATTTGTATTGGAAATTATTCTAACCAGAAATACTTTCAAAGAGTGAAAATGACTATGAACAGAGGACACACACCTCTCCACATAAAGACTCAAAGAAGAGTCTAATTTCAGCTTGAGAAACCTGAAAATATAATACCGTAAGAAAAATGAATGCATTGAAGCACAGGATGCTCAGACAAAGGAAACCAATAAAACAAATCTGGGAAGAAAAATCTTTGTCAATGGGCATGATTTAAAACAATAGGTGGTGCTGCAATTTTCTTTTTAGGGCAACAGAAGGAAATTGACTACCCTTAGGTATATATATTAAAAATGAATACTTGCATGTTTACAATTTTTTTGTACAAGGAGTGCGGTCTTTACCTATATATATATTACACTTATAGTTTGTTAGCATTATACATGGTACTTACATTTAGGTCCATAAGTCTATACCAATTGGCAAGTCATACAATAGTTAAAAGCGATTGGATGGATTACATATGAATTTATATAACTTTTTGTTACATTCTCCATGATGGAAAGAGAGTTTTCAATGCAATGGACGAGGAGTTGTTTCTTCAATGTATAAGGTAGAAATAAAAGGTGAAGAGAAATCAAGTTCAAGAGATACAAAAAAGTGAAAATAAACTGCAATTTTTATGTTCAAGAGGCACCTAAAATTGTAGTGACTAACAACAGAGAAGCTAGTGACCAAGACATAGCTAATGCAATGGTTATGGAAACAATACTGCAGTGCAGAAATATTAAAACTAATCAAGTATCAGGTTTGAGTTTGGCATTGTTTAGTGAAAAACTCAAGTCTAAATCATAGTCAAATATTTATTCCATATATCAGACCAAAGTTCTTTGTTTGTCAAAGTAATGGACAAATTGTTGTTTCTAACTTAATGTTCATGCCTAAACTAACCCAAGGAGAATGAAATACCTAAACAACAACTATTTACAATGAACTAATTTGTAAACTATAAAAGAAGTTGTAGTAAACTGCTACGAGAATGATGGATTGACCGACATCAGAATGTATCACCTACCTTCTTGTCAATATTTGTGCAGTACACAGTCCTTGAGCACATCTCACGTTCATCATCCGACTGAAACCAGAGGAAAGCTAAGTGATCAAATATAAAACAATTGCAATACACAAGATTCATAAGATGACATTGATGAACTAATTTCTCATACACTTGGCAAAAATGTAGGGTTCACAGGCGCAATTGCAGTCTTTGAAGGAAGCACCCTAAGAGGGTAATACCCAAGCATGGTTCCTGACAGATTTAAAGCAGCTCTTGCACCCTCTGGATTTGCATAATCAGAAATAACGAAAAGTACATGAAGTATCTAATCAATTTAGTTGCAGAAGAAGATGAAAAATACACTGAACTGTAACTTACCATCATCATCAAACTCTATGAAAGCAAACCGAAGAACAGTTTTTGGGTCCCCACACATTCGACAGTCAACAACCTGAAAGATTAAAATGATCTTACATTTTATACAAATGAATCAAATTGAAGTGGCTCGAAAAGCATTAAATGTATTTACATGTCCACAGCTATTGAAAAGTGTTGCAAGCTCTTCTTCTGTAACCTACATATCCGAGACAAAAAATTTTAGCTATTATAGCCACGTTTTAAATTGCAAGTGGAAGGTTTGTACAATCTGATATTAAACTACATATGATGAAGCAACAGAATAAGCTAATAAACTCTTAATCCACAATGCAAAAATCCATCAACAATGAAATCTAGAATACCAAAATAAGAGTAAAATCAAAACCTATATGGACAAAAAAACTCTAAGCATGATATCCACAACGACCAGAACTGTAGAATCAATAGAACAAAAGAATGAGTGAAATAAAAGATTGTGGATCCTAAATTCCTAGTTGTAGATTCATTGTTGTCGATGTTTCAATCTTAGTAGTTTCACTGTTATTCATCTGAAAACTTATACATCTTTTGACGATTATGTTAGTCTACATTCTATGGATATGTAGGCCCTTAAAAAATGCAAAAAATAAAAATACAAATCCAGAAAATGCAAGGAAGGAATCAATAGTCTTTCTTCTTTATAATGTTGTAATGCTAATACAGGAAAAAAAAAGAGATTTTCTAGTTACGGCTCGAAAGTATAGCTCTACTTCTTTCTTATGATTCTAGATGAAGGAACTTCATTGTTGGTTATGAAGCAACCATTACCACCTGCGATAGCACATTAAAAGTCCTATTTACATTCAAAGCATCAAACAAGTCTGGTTAAATTTTTTTTTGAATTGGTCAGAAGTTATGCATCCAAGGATCCATGACAAGCCCTTAAAGCCCTAATATGTAACACTTCTGTAAATTGAGAAGAATGGTGTGTCGATATTGTTGGGATCCTCGAGCCACTTAACAAGATGCCTTGCTGAATCTCAATCTATGTAAAATTTGAAACAATTTCTTGAAGCTAGTATATCATAAAACAGTCATGTAGGTATATAGACAACACATGTTTGAAGACAATGTAGCATCCAAATATCTTTCAACCAAGTTTTGTAACCAAAATTTAGAAAAATCTAGATCTACTGAGTTGTGGCACACTCAAAATTCACTTCATCTCTTTCAAAAGGTTCCTATTTATAACTCTCCTCAAATCTCTTCCAGTGCATGACTTCCTCTCTTTACAGATTACCCAACATTTAATGCCCATTTCAACCCAATCCCGTGCTTTTCTGTGACTAAGGACATTTGGTGAAATAATAATCTGTTTCTTCAAAATCTACAGTTCAATATTCGCCCAAAAACTGGACTTGCATGAGCCAATATCTATGCGCCTACAACCCCATTTGATTCAGCTTGGTTAGACAAATTCAATCCCTGCAGGACTCTATGAAACCTGCAATAATCAAAAGCCATCCTTCCAAAAATGTGACAGCAGCACAACGGCAAAAACGAAGAGGGTACAAAAAGTATAAAACACATCCTAGTTCACCAATAACATTTTCCAAGAGACAAATTGCCACCCCAGAGCCTAAATTGAAAGGAAGAATGTCTCAAAGCCTCTTCACCTGAAGATCTACATCTGCAACGTAGACAGTCCTTCTGATCACCTCATCTCTCTGTGCCAGACTCGTCCTGCTATTCATCCGACGATTCCGCTGACCGTATCCGTTTTTGTTCTAATCGAACAAATTAAACCTAATAAGAAATCAACAAAGAGAGTAAAAGAATAAATAACAGAGGAGAAGACCATACCCTCCTTCCATTGCCTCCATCGAAGCCACCATTTCCCAATGCAAGGCTCGCCCCAAATCCACCCCCATAAAATCCGCCACCAAAACCAACGCCAAGACCACCGTAGGGTGCGGCAAGTCCACCTCCGGCGATCGACGGCGGAACGAACTCCTCCGCCATCGGATTCAGCTTCGACAGGAGCTCCTCCAGATCCCTCATCTCCTGCTCCGACCCCTGGGGTCGCTGCGCCACTGCGGCCGGCCCCGGACTGGAAACGCGGTGCAGCTGCTGATCCTTGAGGTGGAAGCCATTAGGGTTGGGGAGGAAGGTGGGAAGAGAATGGCCGACGGCGACGACTGTGGCGCTGGAGGCGAGATCCACAAATTTATTGGAGTCGGACGCTTCCTTGCGGTCGAGATCGCCGGCGGTTGACGCCGAATAGGCGGCCAGATCAACGCCGTTTGCGGTCTCGGAGACGGCCATGACCAGGTGGTGAGACCAATTCGTAGAAACCCTCTCCCTCTCTCTCTCTCTCTCAGTCGTCGGCGGCTGCTTCGGACCAACCATGAATCGTATTTAACCCGACGGATGTCAGCATCGATGACATCGAATGATCCTCTCCGTCAGGACAAAATGGGGCTATTTTACACTTCGCCACAGATTTTTTTCACGAATTAACAAAAGATTAATTTTGACTTCTGTTTACTTGGATGGTGGGCGACAACCAAAATTGTCCTTTCCATTAAAAAAGGCCTAACTTGGGCTTCAGAGGCGGTTCTAGGCCCGAAACGGAAGCACGTGCTCGTCACGCACTCCCACTCCATCGCTAGGTCTACTCCACGCCGACGCTCGCTATAAATCACCCACTCGGGTTCGAATCGCCTTGCATCTCGCGAGGGCTCGATCGTGGAGTGTTCTAGGGTGGAGCTGGAGCTCTTCGAAGAGTGATTGCACGTTCCTCTTTCGGTTAGCTCTCTTGATCGATCATTTTTTTCCTTATTATTTAGTTTATCAGCTGTTGCTTTGCTTGATCTGATCACACCTTCAGGGGTTTCTTTGCAATGCGTGTTAGACATGTGGAATTTGTGGCGTTGTCGCCCCAGATTTGTTTTGATGGTTACTAGCCAGATCAGTTTATGTTATACTTATTGCACGCGAAGGTTTGAGGATTGATTCATGCGACGTCGACTTTGTGTAGGTGTTTGTGAGAATCATTCTCGTCCTAGGGTTTTTTTTGTGAGATCAGAATGTTTCCTTGCGCAACATCCTCATTGGTTTCTTCCTGGTAGTTTATTGATTTTTAAGTCTTCCCCAGAGTGTTTTTCATGACTAAATTTCACCGATCTTGCTGTTTTAGAAAGTATGCTACCACATAGAATTTCTCGATTATATGATTTTGCCTGTTTTTTTCTATACAATTAGCCATCATCAGCTAGTGTTTGGATTTTTCTTTTTTAACCTTGTCTTGCAGGAGTCCAGCATCTAGTATTATTACTTCTGTTTTTTTGTTTTGCCAGTTTATACAACTAGTAAGGGCTGTTATTTTTTTTATTGTTTCAGGTTTTAAACTCGTCATTATCTTTTGAAGAAACCTTGAAAGGTAAATGAATAGATCTATTACAAACATTTCTCTATGCCTTGATACCCATACATCCTTCATGATAGATGATGTATGCTGGGAATGGGAGCTTTGGAGCTATCAATAGTACTATAGAGGAGTGGGAGGAGTCTTTTTGGAATTTAGGACTTTTGAGAGGTTCTGGCATTCACAGAGGAGGTCTAAAGTGGATGATTTACCCTACATATAATTTGCATTGATTATTGCTTTGGAGCATTGTGGAGGGCTTGGGCAATGGAGCTTGTGGAACACCATTCACATCAAGAATTGCTTTCTTGGTTTGCTTCACAGTTTTTGGCCTTTTTACTCATCTTTATTGTCAAAACTCAAAATGAGTGTCTGTTGTGTTAAATCAGCATTAATGGAAGTGAAGGACTAACCAAATGCAAGTTTGATAGTAAACCATTTTTATGTCTAAACTTTCTTTTACAGGGCATACATTTACAGCTGTGGTCATGAGTGCTCGACTAAGTCATACAATTTATGTGGGCAACCTGCCTATAGATATCCGGGAATCAGAAGTTGAAGATTTGTTTTACAAGGTTCATATTTAAAAACAATTTCTTTATCTGTTGCTGATCAGTGCCTTGCATGTGCTTTATTTGTACTTTAAGTTGCTGCTAAGATTCCATGCATATGTTATTCACAAACTTATAGAGAATTAGCAATAAACATTGAATTCATTAACATTGGAAATAGTTATTATCTATGATTACTAATTCTCATTTCAGGGTTCTTTAACATTGATGTTACGATATATGATGTACAGTATGTTCAACCTAGTCGTTTTTCACAAAATACTGACAAAACATGGAGCTGATGTTTTATTTTGCAACATTGGATTCTATTTGAGTGCCTGTGCTTTAGGCCAAAAATCTTTATGATTGTTTGAGGCATTAGTTTGTGTAAGAACAAGATATTGTTAAATGTGCAAATGGAATAAGTTGACTGCATACACTTTTGCCTATTTTATAAGTTTGTAGACATGAAATATTTATGATTTGTTTCTTCTGGATGGTATTACATACCATTGTGCTGTGGTTAGTCTCCAACTGCAGACAGTCATTTCTTATTATGTTGATACATTCGTGTAGTATGGTCACATTGTGGAAATTCAATTGAAGAATCCTCCTCGACCTCCTGGTTATTGTTTTGTTGAGGTATGCACTTTTAACTTGAGCTTTATTGTGTTTCATTTCCTTCAGTTACAACTTTTATAATTTAAAATTTTTCATAGTTTGAAAGTTCACGGGATGCTGAGGATGCGGTGAGGGGTCGTGATGGCTATGACTTTGATGGTCATCGTATCAGGGTACTAAGTTCTCTATAATGTTTTGAACAATTTATGCAAATACTAAGTTTTTTCATGTTGCTCCATGTAGGTTGAGTTAGCCCATGGTGGTCGAGGGCAATCATTTCCAACTGGACGAGGTACTAGGCATGGAGGCGGGGGAAACAAACAAGGAGTGTCACATCGTTCAGATTATCGAGGTACTTTGCGCTGATAGCTTGATTCTTATTGTTGTGTTTTACTTGACGTGTTACAAAATTTGTGATTACTTTTACAGTGATTGTCCGAGGACTTCCTTCTTCAGCTTCATGGCAGGATCTTAAGGTATGCAAAATCCTTAGAGATTCTATAAACAATTTTTCTAATTCTTTTTGGTCTTACAACTTCCAGGATCACATGAGGAAAGCTGGAGATGTATGTTTTGCACAAGTTTTCCGTGATGGTGATGGTAGGTTTCAAATATCCATTGTAAATTAGTTTCTATTTGAATTGATTGCTAGTGCTTGGAAAAATGTGAGCCACCATATATCTTGTGGAAGTTTATGGTTTTTTCCACTCTCAATGATAACTATGAAAAAATATATGTTTCAAATGCTCATCTTAATTATGCTAGGTGCCTTTATGCATTGAACAAATTCTAGAAACTAATTAGTGATTCATTTTTTGAGTGGCAACCATTTGCCACTTGACATGGATCACCACACACCGCACACCTGATATTTATGTACACCATTAGATATGGGATAAATTTAAAGGGATTAACTGTCAATATACTAAAATAGGAAAAAGCATAATTTGGAAATTTAATTAAATACTGAATTGCAGATACATTGAGGATAAATTTTTTCCCTATCTTTTTGAAGTATCACTTAAACATATTAGATCAAATGATCTGAGCATTGCTGTCAATATATCCTTACCTTAAAAGTGTGGGTTAAAATTTAATGTTGTTCACCCTAAATAGTTGTTACACATGCTTGTTGCTGCTATTGTAGTACATATAATGACCCATCAATAGAATGTTATGCAATGCAAACATGAATCATTCATCATAAATTATATGAACTCTTTTAATGAATATGCTATAAATTGGCTAAGTCAGTCTGCTTTGTCCGTAACACATGAAGCACATTTTCCTAAAGAAAATAACATGAAAACATATGTTTTGACTTGCTATCATTCAATAGCCTTTTCTACATATACATTTTAGTGAACCTAAAACCTTTTCATTTCTTTTTGTGTTATTAGATCAGAAATTTTGGATTTTACAAATGACCTGTGAACAAAATTTGAGACATAGAGATCATTTTATTCTTTATCTAGTGTTCAACACAACTCTACGGCCAAAATTTATTACTTTAGCTAGGTATTTGAATTTTGTTATGCCTGCTTAAATGAGACATTGTTCTGTTTACTTAGAGGAGGAACTAAAAAGGAAATGACATAATTTAAGTGAAAAGAAATGAATTGTTTTATTTTATTTTCACCATATTTCAATTTTTTTACTTAAAATTGATGGGAGATAAATAGTCTCGTGTTTATGAGATGTCAAATTTTCATGTCAGTTCATTTCTACTTGAATTGAGTGGAAACAAAATAAGATGAAATGGAGGGAATTAGGTTCCTTCTTCTTTATATCCTTGCAAGTAAACAGGATGAAACAATCATTGTATTTCATCTTTTCTTTTCTCAGTTCCATACAATAAACACAACACAAGCTCCATGAAGGAGAAGGAAAATTTTACATATTATTTAAGTTTGCATGTAGTGAAGCATTTAACCAGAACTTAGCACTAGAGTCTAAGACGCTTGATATCTTTTATTTGTTTGCCTGGCCAACTCGTTACCTCTGAGTTTGTTTGTTTTTCCATTTTGTTCCTCAGGTGTTATGGGTTTGGTTGATTATACAAATCACGAAGACATGAAATATGCTGTAAGAATGTTCCTTCTCACTTACCTTTCTCTTAGGAATTCATATTAGGGTAAATTTCAAAATATAGGACATACTTTTTGGTTTATTTTAATTAATGTAGCACATTTGACGTTTCATTTCTAGTACATAGATCAGAAATTTTTTAGATTAGTGAAATAAGTTAAAATTTAATTTGATTTTAATAAAATCAATAATAAACATAGGTATATTTTAATTAAAATATAAATAAATTGAAATTTTATTGTATCCTAATCAATGTAATTCTATTTTTAAAATGAAGTGTCTCAAATGAATTTACAATTTTGGCAAAAAAGATTACTTTCTCAATTTAATAGTTTCAGTGATGGTGTCATATTTAATTAAAAAGTTTTGATATATAGTAAAATGAATCTAACTTAGTGCATATAATTTAAACTTTGTGAAGTGTGTTAGAATTTGAAGTTTACCTATAATTGTGAATTTTACCTTTAATTATGTGTTGTTACATTATGTATTTATTTTCTCAGATTCGTAAACTTGATGACACTGAGTTTAAAAATCCTTGGTCAAGATCCTACATTCGGGTATGTTCGTTAATGGAAGATATAAAATTACTGAATAAAGTGATAATGAATTACTAAGCCCGTTCAGAATTCTTTGTCCAACTTGGTTTTTTTTTCTTTTTTTTTGAATACTAGGCTTCAAAAATTTCATTACTGGGCATGTTTAGTTAAGTAGTAAACATGATGATGAGATTACGAGTTGTGGGGGGAAATTACACACTTTTTTCTTAATGATTTACAAGAAAAAATATATTTTGGGGAGTCCGGCCATCCTGGCCCTTGCCCTTGCCCTTGCCTTTGTCTGTCTCTGCACACACTAGATTAGTTCCTAATAATCTTGAATGTCTTCTTCTACGATGCAATATTGCAGCTTAAGTTGCTAGATTAGTCACTCGTATTTGAAATCTCAAATTTGAGTTTGTTATCTCAATTTAAAACTTTCCCACCTTTGGATGTGTTAATTTAGCTAGCAGATTATACTACTAATGAGGTCAATCCAGTGTCACATGGATGATGTAGCACATGATAAATCAATCTGTTTCGAATGACCTGATGGCTGAATTGTTGTGCTACATTCTTCTTAAAGACACTATGAATGGTGCCCATTATTAGACATAACATGATAATAATACAATCAAGGTTTCAAACACAGATGAATCACAACATAGTTTTTTATAACTTGAATGTGAGACAACGTGAGTAGTAGCATTTAATTGATTTGAACATATTATAGATGATATGGACACTGTTATGTAATGTAATAGTATATCTTGTTCTTGTAAAACAACACAGATAATGTAGCAAGATATTTGAGAATTAAAGTCAATTAAAATTATAATCTTTTTGTTTTCTATTCTCTTGCCTTTTTCTTTTGTCAAGTGATATATCAGTTGGTTGTGGATGAGATTCATGAAACCAGACTGCAACTTGTCGGAACTAATCTAGCTTGATTGTGATGAGGATGTATAGGTCAAAAGCTACGAACGAAGTAAGTCGAGGAGCCCAGGATCAAGCCGGAGCCCCAGTAGAAGTAGAGGACCACGGAGGAGCCGGAGGTGAATCTCTTGGCCTTTTATTTATTCTTAAGTCGATTCCAAGTTGACTTCAGACACCTTCAATTGGATTTTTGAGGCTATGTTTGCTTTGATGGAAACAAGAGGGGCAGAGAGGGAAGGGACCATAAAATTGCATGTGGATGAATGACTTTCAAATATTTTTGGGTGATGAAGAATTGTCACTCATCTTTTCTTTTCCACTTCCTGCTTTTTTCATCATAGGAAAACTCAGCTTTAGTGTTAATTATACTCTTAGTCAAACTCAGCTTTAGTGTCAAATATTTAGGGATGATAAAAAATTTTAGCTGACTTTTTTTATTTAAAACAAAAAATCTCCAGCAAATCAAATGACCGATCGCGTTCAAGATCACCATCAAAGTCTGCTTCTCCACGACCTAAATCTGCTTCTCCAGCCAGACTGTCAAGGTGATTTTCTGTATAATTATTTTCATTTTTTTCCCTTCCAGTGAATTGTATTGATATTCTTATTTATTTCACTGCAATGAGCGGATAAACATTTTGGGTTGCAGATCAAGATCTAGGTCTCAATCGGAGTGATTATTCCAGGTGAAACACTTGTTACCTTTGGTTTTTATAGGAATGGAATCAATAGCGAAAAATGGAATAGATGGATTATTTTTTATTGCTGTCGTTGGTTTATAGAAATGTTTATAGACAAGAAATAGTGCCCCCACAAAGATGTGAACTATTTCCAAGAGGATTAGAGTATGACTAAATGGAAGGAATAACCAAGAGGATTAGAGTATGAATAAATATATACATATGCATTCACAGAGAAATTGAAGTTTAGGAATTTGGTTTTCTTGGTTGAATATCATGCATATGTATGTGAATATGAAAAAGAAAAAAAAAACATACCTATATTGATCAGAAAGATAGGCAAATAGATTGGAGATTCCAAGTAGTTCTATGGCTATGATTTCTAAGATTTTCTCATTGGCCAGCGTTAGAATTCTTACAGAATGATAAATAGAACCGGAGCTAAATATGTAAGGTAGTTCATGGATAAAATAGAATGGACAGAAATATGTATACAAACCTGTTCTATGGGAGATATGTCTTTTCTCATTTTTACATTTCGTTCACCGGATTGTGTAAGCAATATGCAATTGGTTGAAGGTTTGTGTAAGGACCTAGTAGAAGGTCAATGATTATTCGGTAAGAATTTTAATTTAAAGTAAATTCTTTTGATTCAAATATATATATATATATATATAACACTAGTTTGTCAGAAGTCGTGAATTGTTCGCTTGTTCGATTGGATATTTATCTTCTTTTAATGGCAAATTTCAGGTGATAAGATGTGTATCAGCGTAATTCTCTCAGCTACTACAGCGTCAATTCTGAAAATTCGTTGGGACTTTGTCAGCACGTTGGACCTTTGTAAACTGCATTACTGTTTCCTCTTCGTTTAATATTTGACTGATTACTGTCATGTTGGACGTTTTTCTATTAATTTGATGCTTGCTTTTTTAATTTCATTTTTTCTTTGCGTTATTTAACCTTTTATCATTTTCCATTAATTAATACTATTTTCTGAGCACATAATTTTTCTCGTTTTGTTACGAAGCTTAATCCAGAAAATCTAGCTTATCTTGATCGGATCCGTACATGTTCATGATCAGTACGGATCATTGAAGAACAACTATTCGACTCGTGCGTTGTTATTAACCTAATGTCGAATCTGGATAAATTTTATGAAAGAAATTTGATTCTATGAAAACAAAGGTGCGAAGATCATCGAGAAAAAGGGTAGAATATATTAAATTCGTAGTTGAAGCAATATATTGGCTTGCTTATTAAGAATGAAAACACCATAACAATCAATCATATTTTTAAAAAATGGATAAAAAACGTTACGCTTGAGATTAAACTTGATAAATCATCCAGCATTCAAACTGAAAAAAGGCAATAAAAATCTAAATTTTAGAAACATGACCTAGTAGTAGTAATCATGCATCACAAACTCAACCACCACAATGGAGAACATGAATTAGCGAGAAGTTCCCCCAAAGCAAAAATAGATAGTCTTTATGACAGCCGATAGAACATCACAGGCGCAAGATGATAGAAAGTTTGGGAATGAGGAAGGTAACTATCAGGTTTTATGATTCTGAAATCGTCACCTCAACCTCCACCCCCGGTTCAATTGTGATTGAAGTGATCTGCTTCACAACCTCAGGAGAGCTACGAAGATCAATGACTCTCTTGTGTACACGGAGCTCGAAGCGATCCCATGTGTTAGTGCCTATAACAAAATGTTCGATATTAAATCCCACTTGAACCGAGCAGATTCAAAAGAGATAGTTGATGAATTTATTCATACTTAAATAGAGAAACATAAAAAGGTAACAACAATATCATTATTTAAAAATTTTAATGAAGTACGGAGCCATTGAAATGCACCGAAATGATTGGACACGCACACCGGCTTTTCCTTGGGCGAAAAGCTTATCTTACTATATTGGCTTCCCCCATTCTTGACTAGCCCATTCATCTGTTCAATCCTTTCCGTGCTCAACAAGCCCAAACAGTTCAGGCTCTTGACCCGACCAATTCTACATGTCAGCCAGCTTAATCCGCTCAATCCAACTGGTCCATCTGACCAATTTTATCCAACCCCTTCTACTGATTGGTCGAACCAATTTTATCGAGCCATTTGACAAGAACATACCCATTCATCTAGACTAGCTCAATCAAACCATTAGGACCAACCGCATTCAAAATATATATAGTTTTCAGAGGGTGAAGTAAAAAAAAAAATATTTGTAACTATATGAATTCTTAAATTTATGAAATCAAATAGGTAATAAAATAGCAATTCATACAAACTAATTGCTAAAATGACAATATTAAATATTTTCTGTGTAATGATGTAAATGCATTACAAGTAGAAAATCATAAGTCACTACCAGACTTTACTTTTCTATGGCCAGAAGTTCAAACCAAGCCAAAAAAACTCAAAAAATAGAGGAAGATTTGGAAGTGACGTTGTACCCAAACAAGCTTCAGAGGTAGCCAAGGATTCTGAACTGTGCATCAGTTTTAAAAAGCTCGATATTTTGACACTTCATCGAGAATATCTCGGTGTTACACTTTCTTAATCATCATATGCACAGACAGCCAAACCCTCACTAAACTACTCACATCTTGCTTTTGTTAGAAAAACATCGACGGATGAGTACACTTTATTTTACACATAAATGAAACTGAATATATAAAAATATTTTCCAAAAGTAAAAAAGAAAACGGGACTAACAATAGTAAAGATTAGCAGGCATGAAATTTCTGAGAAGGATATCATTAATTGGAAAATATCATTAATCATACAGAGTGGTAGTACTAATAGAGTAACAGTTTCAAATCTAGTGCCATTGTCATGTGTTTCTCAAGTAAAGAAGGAAAAAATTTAAAGCATAACATGGTGTTTCTCCACACTAGGTTCAATCATGATTGAAGTGCTCTGCTTCTCAAATAATTATTAAATGCAATGATAAAACGTACAGTATTTATGGATATTCACGATAGTAAAAGAAATCTAACTTTCTAGTATAACATTCTTTTGTTAGCAAGTTAGTGTACAACATATGATTGATTTAAGCATTATGTTTGTATTCTTGTTTTCTTACTGTATTTACATATATTGCTTAACTGTATAATAGAATGACTAATTGTATTATCAGTAGACAATAACCTTTAATTTACATGACACTAGACTATATCTCTAAAAGCCTTACAATACTACAACCAATAGGTTAATTGTACCTTATCTTGAACTGGATGTGCTATAGACAACATTATGCCATATGATACATATTAAAATGTTGCTTTACAGAACATAATGTGCACTATATTCCTCAATATACACTAATTAACACACTACTAATAAAACAATGATTAAAACAAACTCGCATTAGGTGTAACAACATCCAAAAGAGAGATTGCAGTACCTTCGCCGCAAGGAGATTTCCTGGTGGTGATGTGAAGAACCTTAGTAGGCATTCTCACAGGCCCTTTAACATTGAGCCCCTTGTCCTTCGCACCCCTTACCAGATCCGCGCACACTGAACAGAGAAACACGATCAAAAATCCAGAAACGAGCAACAAAAGACAAGAGAGTAAACAGCTCGATGGGAGATCAGACAACGCCTCACCCTTCTCCAGATTCTTCACGTTCTTGGAGGACAGGGTGATCCGGATACGATGCAGCTCCTCCTGGGGCTGTTCAAGCCCTATCTTAGTCGACTTCATTGCTCCATACGCCACCGCCGCCATCGATTCGAGGTTCAGACGACCTTACACGCACGATCTAACACGAGAAAACACAGGGAATCAAATAGAAAACACCTAATATTAGAACTGGAACTCGTTATATGGAGACGATTCAGAACAAAAACGATCGTCCTTACCTCACAATCCGCCGCCGCGCTGCTGCTCTTCCGCGAGAAGTAGACAATCGATCTGATTAGGGTTAGTTAGTGCCCTCATATATATACAAATCGATCCGAACCGGGCCGGGCCTTCAAACCTCATTTGGGCTTCTAGAACTTGATTGAAACGGCCCAGTAATAAGCCCAGCACTTAAATTTAATGGCAAATTTCATTTCACTCCTCAAACTGTTACTTATCTAATACGTCCTCGAGAGTTTACAAAATTAAAACTTTAAAATAAAAAATTTTTAATTTAAAGAAATATTTAAAAGGATAAGATACATATATATTATTTAAAAAGTTTAGGTAAAATTGAAATAAAATATCAATAAATTTAAGCATTAACTTAATTTTTTATTTCACTAAATTTTGTGGTCTCCCAAAGGACATCCACGTGTGATGCTCCTCATGCGCACCTTTCAAGCTCATAGTGACTGATTTCAAAACTAGAACCACCTTTGACTACGTATCATACATCCATTCCAAAACATTTGAAACGATGATTTCTAATTGCTGCAATGATTTGTTTTATATTGTTATAATATTTCGAGAACACCCTAGATTCAATGTACATGTGGCACGATATGAAAATCATCATTGATCATTATATAAAGACTAAATTAACATACTTAGATAGAGCAATAATTAAAAGACAATGATAGTAAAATGAGCTTATTGAAAAATATTGTTTAGAGATACATTTTCAGAGAAGTAGATATGTGTATAGTATATATAAATTATATTTTAGATTTACTCGATAGATGAAATAGAGAGGAAGACTATTTACTTTTAAGATTAATTGGATGAACACTTGAATTGTATATAAAAAAGTTTCTTTGATCCTCTTGTTGTCAAAAGAAAATCCTTTTTGCCTATAATTCGGCGAATATCAAGTAAGGATTATAAAAAAAAAGTTTGTTCCTAAGGCATCTTATGTTCTGATCAACTGCGAATTATTAAGGCACTTAGTTGTTTACAAGGAGGGACCATCCCATGAGCCGTGATGGAACCATTACAAGCAAAAGCTCCGGATCATGCACATGAGAGATGCCAAACATGGTGCGTGCATTCTCCTTGTATTTTAATGAAGATTTTTATACATGTACAGCCAAATTAAAGTAATCTATCATTTTTTTGAACAATATATTATTTATTAATAATTATTTCCTTTAGTAGGTAAGGAGCTGAGGTATATTCAATTTGTTTAACTGATATTCTAAGATTTGATAGTGTATCCAATTCATATGATTGAAGATGGCCAATTCAGTTTCATGAAAGTTTCTCACTCATCATGATAAATTTAAAAAATGTACTTTTGACTCCGGACTCAACAATAAATGTCTTAGATTTTGAATCATAAATAATTAAGTAAATCATTGAGCATTTTACCGCTGTACCATTGCTCTTAACTTTTATGAATTTCTTAACCAACTCAAATCATCTTGATAGTCTGATAGATCAAATAGCTAAATCACTTATCTAACCACTTAGCTTGAGATATAAAATAAATCAGAAAATATTTAGGAATCTTGTCTATGCAAAATACTTCTTTTTTATGGTGTTATATTAAGAGAGATTTCAAATGGTAAAGATTTAAAAGGACATTCTTTATTTCCATCATAAAAAAATATAAAAAAAGACACTCCATATTCTAGCACTGTTCTAATATTTTTAATTAAAACTGCTTAAATATATTTGAAAATTGCCAAGTAATTATAGTTAAAATGATTTTAATAGTAATTCAATTATTAATCAAAACTATTTTAATTTAATCAAAATTATTCTTTAAATTGATGAAATACAATTGGAGCAATTTTTACTAGTTAAAATATTTTTTCTACAACCCCTACAATACCATTGGATACGAATATTTTTTAGATTATTTTATTTATTTATTTAAAAAATCGACTGCTCTTTTAATAATAATAACAAATAAGGAGCGCTAGTGTGCTTACCTCGAGCTTGATGACGGTAATACAATGTTAATTACTTCCATTATTTCAATTAACTAGATGACAGTTGACACACAAAGTCACAAAGTGTTCTCCAAAGAAAAAATTAGAAAGGAAAAAAAAACAACAAATTAACGAGAAGAGACGAAGAAATCATTCAGTTATAGCGGGCAATGCTCGAGCCGTCGCGGAGCAACGGCAGGGAGTCGCCGGCGAAGGAAGAACCACCAGGACTACTAGAAAGCACGGCCTCGAAGCCCTCGAGGCTACAATAGTTCTGTGGCCGTGAGGAAGAAGACGACGTGGAGGAGGAGATGAGGAGGATGAGGCGCTGGAAGAGGGCCTCGTCGCAGGGGAGGGCGAGCGGGCCTGGGCGGCCGCCGGAGGAAGGGGAGCCGTACTCCTCTTCCTCGGCGCGGCGGAGCAGCTGCCGGAAAGCGGGGTGGTTAAGATGGGAGGCGCGCACCACGAACCGCCGCCGGGAGGTGGCGCCCACGCACACCACCGCCACATGCCCCGCAGGGACGTCCGGCGCCGCCTCCGCGGCGTGGCGCCACCGCCGCAGCAGCATCTGACGGAGTCGAAGAATATACCGGAGCTTGCTGCATTTGCCCATCTCGCTCGCTCGCTCACTCACTGTAATCGAAGAGGAAGGGAAGGACTGAAGAAGCAGGGAGAGCGTAGACGAGAAGGGGTTTTATGTACAAAAATATATTATTTAAATAATGAAAAAGATAAAGAAGAATTAATGGCCAATTCTTATTTATAAATTTATAGTATTAAAGTTTTTTTTCAATTAAACATACTAATTTTATGAATTCATAGAAAAAACAATAACTATTTCCATAAACAAAATGCACACTAACAACACAGTACAAAATTATGTGAACAAAAAAGTCCGAGAAGGCCTCCAACATACTAAGAGACTAAACATTCGGACACGGTTTGATTCTTTTTTCACAAAAGCAAGCAAAGGTGGACAACGCACACAGTTCCACGATAAGATTATAGCAATTCATTGTGGTCAAATTTTATGACACAATCTACACTGAAATATATATGGAAAGTTCGTTATGCGACACGAAATAGAGAAGGTGAAGCTCAGCTTCGCAGTAGTGTCTTCGTGTTTGAAATCCATTGTTTCAGAAGTAGGTGCCCTCTGGAGGCTGAACCAGTTTGCGATTATGCGATGCAGCCATTTCCTTCTTAAGTTGTGTCAAGATATGCTCAATTGTGTAATCCCGTTGCCAGTTCCCTAGAACTGCAAATTTTCTTGGGTCGACCTGTTTTTATTGATCAAACATCCATGCCAATCAAATTTTCGACCACAATGAAAATATCACTCTTTGAACAGAGATTGCTTACCATTCCAGTGTCAGGATTGACACAAGTCATGTTGATGCGGGAATGGAATCGAACACTAGGCGGTTTCTCGGGATAGTCTTTGTCGCAGAACAACTTGAGTTGATAGATGCGGCCCTCATGGACAGTCTGTGAGAGTGCTAGAAGAAGAAATTACGAGCTTCCAAGTGACAAGGTATTAAAGTGGATACGAGAATGCCTTACATTATGAGGACCTATTATTGTCCCAGTCCAGGATCGCATATAAATGTCATCTCCATCATCCATACCATAGCTTACAGTTCCATCTCCTATGCCCTTTTCTCCTCGTTCAAGCTCTTCAAGCAATCTGAAGTTCCGAGGAACTGCAAGAGAAGTAAATGGAAGCAAGAGTATAGTAATGATAAGTGAACAATCTAACTGAAGGATTACGCTTAGAGGAAACAATGGACACAACAAAGCGACATCTTGTGGAAATGTGCATGATTATGCCATTTCTCAAGCATATCTTCTGATGCAGTTTAGCAAAAATACTAACTATACAAAAGAATGGTACAACCTAGAAAAATATAATTTGTCATGAACAGAAAAATTAATACATTATACAAAACCAGCTATATGTATTGTCTAGATCTCTACTGATCAAAGAAATCAAGGAACACTATAGCATTAATGTAGGTAACGTCGAAGGGCTGATCAGCCACTTTATCATAGAGCACAATGAAACTATGATCTAAGCCTATCCACGCTAAGTAGAAAATGTTGAACATTTCCGTCTTTGTCAATGGATGACAGAGAAGGAAAAAAGGCTCGTGAATGTAGTAAGCTATGTCACTGGCAGATAGATTATTTGTACTAAATGTTGACTTTAAATGTTCAAATGCCAGAAGGCAGATAGTGCTGCATTAAATTTGCCTTCTTAACCAAATAACAAAAGAATTACACAGCATTGTATAATTATTTTACGATAACAAGTGATACAAGATAGAACAGTTCAGTGTGCGAATGATTTGGTTGATAGTGGTTAACCATTGTGTCTAAATTGTCATCAGATTCGTATGTGAATGTTTCATTAGCTTATCCTTGTAAAATGACTTTAGAGGCTAGCACCATAAGGAAACATTTCAGCAAAGGTTGTTGTCCAGGGAAGATTGTGAAAAGGAAGAAAGAGAAAATAGAGGATAAAGGAAACAATAAGGGCACCACCCATTGGTGCGATAAGTAGGATGAAAACAGATGAGTTCTTCTAAAACGAAACAAGCACCATGAGAAGGGACCAACATCTTTGTGGTTCCACTGATGCCTGATAAATAATAATAAATCTTCAAGTCGCATAAAGAAACTTCAATGGCGTTAATGCTGGTGTAAGGTGAAAGATTACTCAGAGTATGCATCTTTGGTGATTTGTGTGCACAGTTTAACTACGAAGGTGTGAAGGGGGAAGAATACTTTTTCAATAAAAGTATAAGTACAACAAACGATCAGAAAAAACAAGTATACATCGACTGGTGAGAATGAAAAACAACTATTTCAAGTAAGTGACAATTTGTTCCTTGTTCTTGTGGGAAGCCATAATATAATTTCCACTCTGAACTGTAACTCTAAAGAAATGGATATATTTCCACGTAGACATGCCTAACTAATTTGAATTGTTTTCTTCTTAATCACCACTATTGACTGAGGAAATACAGTTTACATACAATTCTGCCACATTGCTACTTCTAATGGAGTATCTTGCTTTCTCATGGTTTCTAAAATATTTAGACTTTTTTTTCTTAATTTTCAAGCTTCGTATAGGACAAGGAGAGACAAACATGAGTTACAATTTTCTCAAGTAACAAGCAAAATACAATGTACCAATGAGGATAGTTTTTGACCATAATGCTAACAGATCAGTGTTTAAAGTATGGTTTAACTGATTGAGTAAAGGCTGAGATCTTAAGATAAATTTATTCGTCATACATAAGGTATATAACTAAATGAATGCATAAACCTGTAAGTTTAATTGCAAAAAATTGAGATGTGTGTATGGAAAGAACTATAAACAGTATTATGATAGCAATGACTGTAAAAGAAAAAACAGATTGGATTAAAAGAATTCAGGGGACTAAAAACAGCAAACTCCCACGTTCAACAGCCACTGTGCAAAGGCTTGAGGATGAATTGAACGGACATATCTGATTAATGATTCCAAGTTCTTGCAAGCAAACTGCAACCCACAATCTGAACTGTCGAGGTTAGCTTATCCTAATGGGATCATAATCCTTTGCTCCAACCATTGCAACATGTGTGCCAACAAGGGCATAAGAAGCATGATGAGAACATAATATTCTCACCGTCCTCAGGTTTATCCCTGGCAATTCTGTTCAGGATTTCACAATAACTGGAATGTTGGCTAATTTGGCAGTGCTAATGAACTAAGTAAAACTATATTCTCAGCAGCAATTAGGGCAGCATTTTCAGTCCAAACTCGATAGAGACCTTGAAAGTGCTTCAAAAGCTGACCATGCAAATACAAGCTAGACCATAGGCAGACATCATAAAAAATGAGTCTCTTTACCTACTAGATAAAGGCGATCACGATTACATCTTTGAAAGAACAATGAGTCTAAAATAAGGGGTGTAAAGAAGAGATCTTGATAGGATACATGTAGGAGCTGACAGATCCCTCTCTAAACAGATCTAGCATGGCTAATTATACTTATCAGTCGTTAGCAATCTCAGGGCTTCTGTTACAATGCAACGGAGTGAAAACACTTAAATACATAAGAAAATCCTCAACCGTGTAGCACTACATCCTGGGCAAGATATTGAAGGTGAAAAAACTACCAAAAGGTTGAAATCTATTGAAGATCCAGATTGAAGTCCTGGAAACAGTAGAAAGCCCATCTTGATAAGTCGCCCTCTTCTCAGCAATCTGTGACAAGTTCGGCACGGCCACAAAGAAGAACAATCGTGCCGATCAATAGTTTCTAAACGAACTCCTACGATCCAGTTACAGAAAACCCTCGGCTCGATAAAACTTGGACCATTGATCAGCATCAAATCCCCAATCGCCTAGGTTAGAGTGGATGAGAAGAAAACTCACCGACGACGCTGGATCCACCGGAACTGCCGAGCGTCATTGATGGCGAAACCTTCTACGGCGATGGATGATTCGCCTTCGAGCTTCGTCGTCGCCTGATTGGCACGGGCGGAGGAAGAAGAAGACGCACAAGAAGATTGCCACGATGTGTCGCGATGCTTGGGATGTTGGGCCTTCGACGCACACACGTGATTTATGAGGTGTGGAACAGAAGCATAAAAAGCAGACCCAAAGATGAACCGGGCCGAACCGGCGAGATCGAAGATGTTGCTCAAAAGTGCCCTTTTTTATCAGGATCTCTCAACCTCGCCGCTTCTCGCCTCTGTTCGGCGATCTCATTCCTCCGATCTCACAGGGCGACCTGCGTTGCTCATCCTCCTCTCTCCCTCAGGTCACTCCTCCCCTTCGTCCTCCCATGCCAATCATCCCCCTCGATCCCATTGCAGGTGTGCCCACGAGCTGCACAAACCAAGTGAATGCGTCTTCCTGAATCGGTCCCGAAACCGACCGCCGAACTCCCCTCCCTTCCCCCTTCGTCTCGTGATTTCGTTCCTCCGATCTTTCATGTTCCAAATCGGATCCAAACCTAAATCCTATCAGTGACCGTGCTCTTCTCGGTTGGCGTTTTCCCCACCGATCGAGGACGGCGGTGCTCCCAAGTCGCTGCGGCTTGCGACTGTTCTCTTATTTCCACTCGGTTATTCCTTCTGCTCTTTTGCTCCCCTCGCAGTCGCCCTCCGCTGGAAATCACGTCGCCGCTGCCTATACCTGACCGCAGGTACTCTCATGCCGTATCATCTCGTAGCTCCATTTGTCATGCTACCTTAATTTTGACCTCTTTTTAGCTTTGTTTTATAGAAATAGTTTTTTTATGAGTCTGTTCTTTTCCCGAGTTCAGAAAGAGATTAGCTTTTGTTGAATGATGCATGATGCAATCCGAGAATACTTTTAAACAAATTTATTTCCTGTTTATTCTGAAAAATCTGATCTTTGCTTATATATTTGAAGAATTGAAATGTTCTGCTATGTTTCTTTTCATCAAAACAGAAATTAATTTGGAAAACGATTAATGTACCCCTTCTTTACAGGGGGTGAAGTTCTAAATGTGATTTCTTTTGTCCAATAAAATCAATCATACTATTATAGCTTCTATTCTCTGTTGTTTATATAGCTGCTTGAATTCAGTAAAATCATAACTTTCAGTTTTTTGTTCTTACTTTAGTAATGTCCTTGCTCTGTGTTCAAATTTCCATAGCTTTTCTATCTGTGTGGAATCTCATATGTTTTGTTGCACAATGCATGACTTTAAAATATCTTTTGGTCGCTTAGGATTCTATTGGTGTTTATATGGAGTCTCTTCTGACACCAAATAGGTAAGTGAAAGTGAATTCGAGAGCCTTTACCGAGCATACATTAGAAAATTTTCAAATGTTTTTCTCTTAGGTCTAATTGACTTATCAAATCATGTTCATTGCAATAGTCAACTATTACATTGCTATGCCGCAAAAATGAACTAGTTAATTCTGTAATTTCTCATATCCAAGAACATGTAAAGGCACTATGATCCACAAAAATGAAAGATGATTGACTTTTTTATATGGAAAGTACCATGTTATTACTCGTGTCTTTCCTGCACTAGCGTTGAGTTTTGCCAACTTTGCTCTGCAATTCTCTTGAGCAAGGTTATCTCGCTGTGCAATATCTTATTGTTCTGAATAGTTTAACAACTCTAGAAATTTTCTTATTTCCTCTGGAAGCATACTTTGTTTCTTTTTTTGGTAATAGAGGAACTGATGTTATCTATATATAAGAAACCACTGAAACCTAAAATGAAACAAATTCTCAGTATTCCACTTGTAGTGCATTTGATAGGAATTTCTTTCCTTCAATTGCATTCACAGAAATACTTTGTTTCATGGATCTTGGTCCATTTGCTACAGTGAGAATTCATCATCTAAATATATGCAAAGCCAAATATTCACTTGATTGGAACTAACCTTCTATTCTGGAAAAGATATTATATAGCATTAATTAGTGTTGCTAGCAGATAGTGGAGATCAATAATGTAACATAGCTATGGATTTTGGTTAGGCTTTATGATTGATTAGTTCTCTCTCTTTTCTTTTGAAGTAATTGATGTATGAATGTAATTCATACAGGAGTTGCACACTAAGGGAACATTAACTGCGAGGAACTGATGAGTAATCCGTCTGGTTATAGCAAGAGCATTCGTGCAGCCTTCTCTCATTGCGTGCAGCAAGTTCGTAGTTATGATTACCATCACTACCTTTGCCTTCTCCAGCTTCTTCCAGATATGCGTAAGGCTGCATTTGTTCTCCGTGCCTTCAATGTTGAAACTGCACGGGCCATGGATGTTGCATCTGATCCCAACACTGGGCTCATGCGCCTTCTGTGGTGGCAAGATACAATTGACAAATTGTTTGCGAAGAAAAAGGTTGAACACCCAGTTGCACAAGCCCTCTCCTCGGTGATTTCAGATTATAAGATCAGCAAGCACTGGCTGAAGCGCTCTGTCGATGCCAGAATAAAAGATGCAAGTCGGGAAGAGGGTGTGATTCCTGAAACTATCACGGATTTGGAGCAGTATGCAGAAGACACTGCATCAACAATGCTCTACATGACTCTTCAAGCTGGTGGCATTCACTCAACAAATGTTGATCATGCAGCTTCCCACATCGGCAAAGCCAGCGGGCTTCTTCTCCTGCTCAAGTCTTTGCCTTACCACGCGAGTCGCCAAGGAAGGATAGTATACATTCCTGCTGACGTCGCTAGTAGCCATGGTTTACTAACAACAAGCAATGGAGGACCGGAGATCAAGATAGAGTCAAGTGAGGCACTTCCAGATGCTGTGTTTGAGGTGGCCTCTGTGGCTGGTCTTCATCTGCAAAAAGCTCGGGAGTTGGCTCCAACAATTCCTCCTGAGGCTCTTCCTGTGCTCCTGCCAGCCGTGCCTGCCCAAGTGCTTTTGGATACTTTACGACAAAGGAACTTCAACGTCTTCGATTCTAGGATATCACGCGGCATCCATGGTGTATCTCCGCTATGGTATCTGTTGAAGCTAAAATGGCATGCCTGGAGAAAAACATATTAACTTGATCTTCTGGCCGGTCAAATTGTTGTTTGAAGTTCCTTTTTTTTTTTTCCGGAGTTATATTCATGATCCTTTGTTTCAGGCTTCAAAAACAACAGATTTAGTTTTGCAGAAGTATTTCTGAAAATGCTATTATGATCCATTGTCCAAGTAACAGGTAGAAAATACAAACTGTAACTTTCCTCCATTTATGTGTCATCTTGGCTTAGGGCCTCGCTAATCTTCTCTTTATCATTCTAATCTCGTCAGAAAACTTCAAAGTGATCCAAAACTGTAATATTTCGCAATCTGCATTCAACTTTTGGGTCAAATGATCACATTCTGGCGATCCAATGGGTGGCCAGTTCTTGAGATATAGGTTAAGAAGAGAAAAATCTTAGAATCATCATAGTATCAGTAACCATTTTTCCAGACCTCTTGATCTCGTATGATCTTTTCGTAATTTGATCCCTTCTGTTTTTCTTATACTTGTACTTAGTATTTACTATAGAATATGCTATTTCAATGATCTTACAGGGTTAGTTCCACGATCAGATAAATCGTAAAACTACAGTTGATCACGATGAAGAAAAATAATACCTTAATTTCATCAAAATTTAATTCTTATCTACTTCAATAAATCTGTTCCATTGTAATCAATTTAATTACGTCCGAGGGCTTGTACTCAGTATTCTTCTGCAAAAGGCAGTATTCACACTTACCTCGATCGGCTCCACGACCATTTATGAAGAGGTAAATCGAGAAACAGTCGTAAATAATATTGCCTGGCTTCGTCAAGATTCAAACCCTTGCCCTGACTCACAACTCTGTTGTGTCGTAATTTAACTCGTCTGATGTTTCGAGGGCTTGCACTCAGTATTCACACTTACCTCGTTGATAAATTTTAAAGTTAAGACAGTTAAATATTAATCTGGTCCGGGCCAACTCGACTTGACTGACTCACACCGGTCAGAGCATCAGCAACGTGTAAACCGTGGCCAATAATCCCACCCAACTCAAGGTGGGCCCGAGCAGGACGAGCCTCCACCTGCTCTGCCACCACAACCAGCACCCAAAAATTTGAAGGGGGCCACCCTAATGATCGGGTCCATCCACGCCGGGCCCCAGCCGACCATCATATCCCTCTTCCTTGCTCTTCTTCCTCCCCTTTGGTGCACAAGAAGCCACCAGAGTGGCCGGGTCAAATGGGTAATAAAAGAAGAACAACTTTTACTCCCATTCTTTAAGTTTAAACTGCATGCCATGCCATGCCTTCTTCTTATTCCCTTCTTTTCCTTTCTCTTATCTTGTTCTGAGGCAAGAAGAAGAAGAAGCATGATGTTGGAAGGTGGGAAAAGGTGAGTGGGGACAATGAGTCTTTTTTTTTTTAAAAAAAAAATCATTTTACTTCTTATACTTTAATATTTTCTGAAAATATCCTAATTTTTTTAAAAAATTATTTAATAAGACAATTGAATCAAATTAAATTTAAAATCAATTAAGATAATAAAATAATTATTTAAGTTTAATTTATTATTATTATTATTTTAAATTAGATGTTATGGAGCTTTTAATTCGAGTTTATTTATTTTTTATTTTTAAATTTATTGATGGTTAATAAGTTTGATATCATAAATGTATTTGTTTATTCGAGTTTCAACACTACTAGCCAGAGAGTAAAATGATAATATTTAAGACTACAAGCATGTTTTAAAAAATACGTAAAATAATTTTTCTTTGAAAGAATTAATTAATTAATTAAATTGAAAAAAAGGGGAAGAAATAGAAAAGGCATGCAAGGGATGGGGATATTTTAGAAGGTGAAGAGGGTCCCACACATTGCTGGATTACAGGGACAGTGGAGGTGGCCGTTCAGTTACGTCTCCGCCATTATATGCCTGCCTTTCTCTCTTTCCTTCTTTCTTTTGTATTTTCCCCACCCCTAATTTTACCTCTCCTATAACTAAACTCCTTTATTTTTCTAGGGTAGCCATGATTTTTCTATCTTATTCAAATTTCAATGATATGAATTAATGGCATGGAAAATAATGACATTAAAAGGATGTCGATCAACCCTATTAATTTGATCACTATATAGTGACTAAATCTAACTCGTGTAGATAATTATTACTCGTAAACATTCAGTTAGTGTGTCACATTAAATACTTTGTTCATCTCCCTTTCAATGTGATGACTAACTTAATTACTCTAAAGTCGTAGTCTAACTCGATCTACTTGGAACGAGTTGGTCGATCACAATATTAGCTGACCAAGTAAGTTACACTTGAGTTTATGTAGCTAGGGTTTCATCAACACTACTCAGAAACCCCTACTATTCTATCGTTTACTCGTCGAAACTCAAAATTCTTTGAAACACATGCGTTTATAAATGATATATACTCGGGAGATAATTAAGTACTGAAAATAATAATAATATAATAAAAAAAGGAGAGTAAAATCTTCTGTAGGGTAGAAAGGATCACATATATAAAGACAGGCCTGTTCCTTGTTTGTTTTCTTTATGGTCATATAATTATAAGCAGCAAGAAAAGTTGGAGGAGGTGGTTGCAAGTGCAAGAGGCCAACCCTCAAAACCTCAACCAGAAGCTTTCTTCCTTATTACACTCCTTCACTCTCCTCCGTTTCCGTTCTCGGCTCGCTCCTCCTCCTCCTTCTCAGTTTGTTGAAGCTCAACAACAAGGTTTTGATCTATGCCTTCCCTGTGATTTGTGACGGACAGCCTGCATATCTTATCCATCTCTGATACCTTGCTCCAAAAGTTGTATCTGAAAGCCTACTTCCTTCCTTATCTCCCTCTCCTTTGGAACCCAATTTCGGTGTAGATCGATCTAGCTAGATCGATCGAGGAGAAAGAGAGCACCCAGATCTTAAGGCATCAGCAAGCCAAAGTAGTATACTGAAGGTTGCAGGTGATCACTCTCTGTGTCTGAATATATGGTACATAATATTTCATGTTCATTAATAGATCGGTTCTTCTTCTTCTTCTTCTTTTCCTTTTTTCTTTTTGCTTGGACTCTATATATGCTCTACTGAGATCTACATATGTTTCAGCTCAATGATCATAATGATTACTCATAATTACATACATTTCATAAATATTATGCACACACTTTGATCATATATATATATATATATATATATATATATATATGATGAGTTCTTGTGGATCTATTCCTTTAATTTTCAAGTGTTTTTGTTTCGAATTCTACACAACTAATTATTTTTCAGTAAATACTTTATCTTTTTTTTTATTGAACTAGAGAATAGTGCAACACTAGATCTTTGGTTACAAATGCATGATTCATTTGAAGATTAATTGTGTTTTATTATAATGATTAGGCAAATTAATGGTTTAAGAACTTTACATAATTGTGATTTGAAGTTTGTGAAAATATTTCTAATATGTAGAGAATTCATGAGTAGAAAATTAAGTAATTTTTAATTTCATTTATTGAACATAAATGCAATGAGGATATAGTGAATTTCCTCACTTATTACAAAGTTAATTTTGTGCATAAAATTGAATCGAATTTGATTAATTTCATTTGGTTGAAAACATATAAAATATTTATTCACATAAAATGAAGAATATAATTTATAACTTGCACCATCTAAACTTTAATTCATGATTTTTTCAGGACTTGATCACTCCAAGTACCTCCACAAGATCAAGATGAACACTGTTTCACGGGTTCCACCGGGCTTTCGGTTCCACCCCACCGACGAAGAATTGGTAGACTACTACCTTAGGAAGAAAGTGGCTACTCGAAAGATCGACTTAGATGTAATAAAAGATGTCGATCTATACAAAATTGAACCTTGGGATCTTCAAGGTGCAGTGCTACACTATAATTAAGTTCATGATTTCTCTTATGTTTGTAGGATCTATAATAATATAAATGATTGATGAAACATGTTTTCGATAAATCTTATAGAGATATGTAGATTTGGTGTGGAGGAGCAAAGCGAGTGGTACTTCTTCAGTCATAAGGACAAAAAGTATCCAACCGGAACTCGAACCAACCGAGCAACAACAGCCGGGTTTTGGAAGGCAACTGGTAGAGACAAGCCAATTTACTCCAAGCTCAGGTTGATTGGGATGAGAAAGACTTTGGTGTATTACAAGGGAAGAGCCCCCAATGGGCTAAAGTCGGATTGGATCATGCACGAATATCGCCTTGAGACGAACGAAAATGGACCTCCACAGGCAAGTAAATTATATAAGCATTAAGCATTTCCTCTTTGATGTGTTTTTCTTTAATTTCGAACAATTAAGTTGATTATCATACAAATTTCAAACCCTAACAGCTTCAGATACATAAGTAATTGGGTGTGATTTTTGAAGCATTTACAGGAAGAGGGTTGGGTGGTGTGTAGGGTGTTCAAGAAACGAGCCCCTACTGCTCGAAAAGCCAGTGATGATATGCCATGGTATGACATGGAACAAGGATCACTCGTTGGAGACATCGACTCACCGAGGACTTTGCCTTTGCAATCTGCCTTGGAATACCACAGTCAGCTCTTCTACAAACGTGAGAAGAAGCTTCAGTACCACTCGCCACAAGAGTACACTTATAATCATGAAGTAGTTCCAGCAATTGAGAGCCCCAAGAGCATTAATGCCAGCTACATGAACCATGGAAGCTCTCTCCGATTCATCTTCTCGGAGAATAACAGTAATAATGAAGCAATTGTGCAACCTAGACACCAACTTGAGGTGATCGAGATCGACAACAGCACCGAGAATGTTAACCTTAGCCAAGCTTCTGACCTAGTCACCGATTGGAGGGTTTTCGATAAGTTTGTCGCCTCCCAACTCAGCCATGATGCTTCGAAGGAAGCCATGTACTCAGAGGAAGCTGAACACATACTTGAAGTCACTGAAGAACAAGAAGTCGGCGTGGAGCTACCATCTACATCCACCGCGAGCTGCCAAATTTATCCATGGAAATGAAAAGCAGATTCGAATATATATATTCTAGAACAATTGAAACCACATAGCTAGCTACCTACTCTTATTGTGCAAACTATGGTGCAATATGAATATATCATTTGTGAAATGACAATATATATATGATGGTATTGTACATATATATGATGGTATTCCTACTTATTGATATATCAGTAATAACTAGTACAAATTAAACAAGTTGATGGCTAGCTGTGTTCTTGCTCAAGCTTTCATGATTCTGAGCTAGTGCATTTATTTATTTATTTTCATCAGAGCACAAGACAAATAATGTGTAATATGTAAACACTTGCATCAGACCATGTTTTATCCAAGTAATTTGTGTATATCAAATTATATAAATAGCCATCAAAATTATACTCTAGCTAATTCATTGTGTCTCTAATTATATATGCAACAATGAAAACTAATCTTACTCTAATGACTCATTGTCTATATAGATTATATAGTTTGTGCACATAATTACACTTCTTAATTAAAAAACCTATATATATATATATAGGGGAGTTTTTGTTCAAACAGGAGCATATATAATTACATCTGCATAAAATATATATATTATCATAATTCTAAGGTTTGTTCATGAATATATTTAACACCTACATACAGCAAATATAAAGAATATATATAGAATAAAGATCCATATAACAACTTTAAGGTCTGAGAAGAACAAGAAAGCATAATGATGTTATGGTGTCATTCTTGTTCTTGAGATAAATAATAAATAACCGTCCTTTAATCTGACCAAGCAATTGATCATTGATATTTAGAGCTAATTATATATGCTCAAAAATCCAAATTAAACCATACACATGCTTCTCTTCCTTAGTTTTGTACTAATTACACCTGTTGTTTAATCCGGTAAAACAAGTACTTACACTCTATAATCAATACAGATAATCTGAGTCAGTCACATAACAAAAGATATTCACCATCAAGCATGAATGTTTTACCTTGTGGTTGGTGCTGAAAATATATATTGAGGTTGATCATCATGGAAAGAAGAACTTCGCCTGTGCTCATATTCAATACTCCTCCAGAGTAGAATCAAGCCATTTGAATCAGAAGCAAAGAAGAGGAAGAAGAAGAAGAAGAAGAAGAAGAAGAAGAAAAGAAAGAGAGAAAGTAGAAGCTTTCATATTCCTTCAAATGGAACTAAATCACCATGATTTTATGACAAGGAGGAGAAGAGGAGGAGGAGGACGACGAGGACGACGAGGACAAAGAAGACAAGAAAGAAGAGGTATCCATGCAGGGAAGCAAGGGTATGACTTTGATATTCCTTGAAAGCAAACTTAACTGTTTGAGTGGGTTATATATGTGTGTCAGAGGTGATGAGGGTTGGGACTTGAGAGAGAGAGAGAGAGAGAGAGAGAGAGAGAGAGAGAGAGAGAGAGAGATTCATTTAGGTCAAAAAGGAGGGCTGTTGGGAACCAAGTGGACATGAGGATTAATGCATGCAAAGATGTATATAATTTAGGGTTGAGGAGGAGGTGAGTTAAGTGCATGTTGTTTGTGGAGGAAGATAACATGATGTGTGCGTGAAAGCTCTCATGTGAAGACTCATCATGCCCACCATATCATCTTCCCTTCCACGCCTACTGTGTGCAATTAATTGCATGCACAAACAATTGTAGGAGCCTTTTAATTCAACTAATTTATGCAAAATGTATTCTTAAATTAACTTAATAATTATCCTCTCATCAATCATCATGCATTCTTGCTTCTTCTCCTACTCTTATGCTAAGTTTACTAAAGTGGATTACGGAGGATAGGACAGAGACCACCAGTTTTGTGGTGCGGTGTCTTGTTTAATTTACCTACTTTAAGTTTGGAGCTTTGTGCAACTTGAGTAAACACAACACTTATTTATCTACTCTAATTATCCAAACACTATTATAATAATGCACCAATTCTTCTACTTACATCACTATATATGTAGATTAATTAATGAAGTTAATTATTATAATGGTTATCATATCATGTGCCTAACTTGAAGAAACTTGTGGACCTATAAAGTAGCTGATTACTTTTTCTTTCCATAGTTTTGCTAAACTAATTAAATAAGCTCTTTTTGGACATTCATTAGCTAGAGCTAAGTAATCGACTTCCTCATTTAACTCCTACTCATCTCTTAGTAAATTAACTACTAGATGGTTGGATTAACCTCACCTCTATAAATATATCTTCATCAAACAAACACTCTATATGCATGCATAAATATTCCCTAAATGTTTATATAGTTGGATTAATTAGTCTTTCTCTTCTCTTTCAAGATTATACATACATACTTAACTATCCAAAAATTCATCATCTAAATACCCCAATATATATTTTAAGTCGAGTGAAAAGCTTCCCTTGAGATTCTAAAAACACGTAGAACATATACATACACCAACACATACAATGATATGATTAACATCCTTTGAGCGTATATTCTATTGACTTTGGAGTCCTACATATTCGCCAAACATCGCGAACAAAACTAGAACTCATGAGTAGGGCAAAAAAATTAAAAAAAAAAACCTTATAAAATATAACTTTTAGCATATTTGTGTATCACTATACGTAGGTCCTTGTTATTATTTTTCTTGTAATTATTTTGTTGGAAATTCATTCATTATATCTGTGAAGGCAAAGGCCAATAATTGTACACATAAAGGTGGATGATGTAGTACAAAAAGATTTATGTTACTTGTGAAGGGAAACACATGATGAGGATGAAGAGCATCTGTAATAATTTGAAGTGGTGGAATTAATTAAGTAAAGTAAAGGAGACAATGCTTCTGACTCCACTGGTTCATGCTTACTCTCCATGAGCCAGACAGCATGGGGAGCCAAACCCTAAACCCCATCATCATGTTCCTTACGATCGAAACTTATGTGGATTGAGATTTTTGACCTAGCTAGCTAGCTATGTTATGTAAGTGGCATCTGTAGCTCTTGCACATTTGATTATCACCATTGACCACTTGTCCTCTTCCCTTGAGAAAAAGGCCATTATATTAAAAGGGGGAGATAGAAATAACTTTAGGGTTAAGCTTTCTCCAAAATTTAGAGTTTGAAATGATAATTCAGACCATATAAATCAATATTAATTATAGTCATTTGTATTAATATAAGATTATATTAAAATGATTTGACTTAGTAAATAAATTAATTCTTATTTATATATATAGTTAAAAAGTTTTAATATTTTTTTAAAAGTTTTGTCTATAACTTCTAATTAACTTTTTTTTAGAGTGACAGCTTCATGTATAACAGAATAAATCAAAGCAAAAGTTACTTCAAGATTAATAAAAATAATTAAAACTGGCAATTTTAGATACATTAAAAAGAACATAGTGAGTATCTTAAAGGTGATAAGCCACTAAGATATAAAAAAAAGTTTTCTTTTAATTTTTACCCATTAATCTAATTTCCAAAATTGATGTATTTCTGAATTAATTATCTACATGTAAACAAATGGGGAAAAAAGACAACAAAAACCAAAAGAATACACAAAATGTGTTAGAGATTTGCCTTCTCCTTCTGCTGCAGCAGCAATATCTCATGGTGTTTGCTTCCTTTTCCTTCTTCGACCATCTTCGGCCCAGAATGACTAGTTGCACTTTACCTCTAGATTCAGCAATCGTTCAAACTCCGAAAAGCAGAAGTCTGATCTTGATGAATGAGTAACAGAGTGCGCCGGTGAACTCGTCGCGGCCGGCCAACCTGTCTAGGTGGCTCCTGCGTGGAATAGGAAACATTTTATGTTGAAGAAATGTAAAATATTGCAGATCTTAGTTGTATGATGTGGCCCATTGGAAGAGGCAATAGCAGTTGTGTTTCATATTGATGCTTCAAATTCAAGATCAATCGAGACACATGCAGTTTGAAGCACAAGAGATTCGAAGTAGCAAGCTACTATCCTGACTCCTAACTATTTGAGATTTAAAACACAAGAATTACTTGGAGTAACAAAAATGAAAGTCAATCTCCCCAGTAATAGCAAGGTATAACAATATTCGGTCTCCAGAACAATATATTATCGGCTCTATGGCGGCATATGCCAACCCATGGTGCCAGAGACTAATCTGTAAATTCATAGCACTCTTTGGCCTTTCATTTTTGTTTAGATCTATTTTCTAACTGAATGCTTTCAGATTTGTTTCAAGATTACTCAATTCTGCAGTTCCCTTTGATCCTTCAAGTTTTCAACCATTCAAGCGAATGTACTTCACAATAGTGAGAAAACACTACTCTCGCGTATATTCAGTGATTCCTCTCTTCTTTTCTCTCAAGCCATCCACAGATTTATCACAAGTAGCTTAGCTGAATATCATGTGTTATGTTACACAGACTCTTGCAAAGTATATAACGCTGGCGCAGCTCTATGTGCGTGACATTACTATTTTTAAATATCTTTACCTGTGTTAATATTAGAATTATTGAGTATAGTTAGAATGCCGTTTTAAGTGTCGATATTTGACACGGGTATAGAGGACAGATGAAGAGTATAAGTAAGATCATGCCAATTAATTATGAGATATACCACAAAATTGTTGTGTGATCATGTCAATTAATCTGAGATATGCCACAGCTGTAAGGATCTTTCACAAAAATACATCAAAACCGAAACAAACTGAGCCCACTGCATTGCGTTTAGAAGAGTGTTCCAGTGGAAGTATAAATGTAGGTTTCAAGAACATTAGCGAATATATCACCAAAAATTAGTTAAGTACCTTAATGATGTTGTAGGCCAGCAACAAATCCGTGACAATATGACAGAAGTCGTGATGCAACCAATTAAACCAGTAAGAGGTCCCCTCTAAGGTCTTCTTTGGACTAATACTCGTAAGCGGTATATGGCCAAATGCCTAGAAATTACAGAAATTTGCATTATTATGAAGCTTTCTTTGGCAATAATAACTCTTCTATCTCATGCATGTCTGACAGTAACACATTTCAGAGTGAACATACTAAAAGACACAATTATGTTAAAGGATCTTTGCATCCTACAACATGGAAAAGAAAAGGAAGGAAATTCAGTATGAATTTGTTCATAAAGGAACAACCTAAGGGAAATGATTTACTCTTGAGTTTTAGTTCATAATTATATAGATTTTCAATAACATAAGAAACAAAAATGTCCTCTAAGTAAATATTGAATGAACAGCTTAATAAGCATGCATAGCCTAATATAATGGTTAGAGAGTGAATGATCAAGGAGATCCAAGAGGCATGCAAATTTTAGATCTATTACAAGAATACCGATTGGTGGTTTCTATTTTCTTGAACTTCATAAGAGATCAATTTCAGTGAAGAGTTTATATGTCTTCAATGCTATCGGATAGAATGGAAGAAGAGGTTGGAGAAACTATACTTAGCTTAGTCACCAAAGAAATTAGAGGAATAGTTATCTAAATAGTAGTATGACATCAACATTCAGAGAGAGCTACTCTCCAGTTAAGTTATTCGATGCATGAATAAAATTCACACTATACATGTTTAAATATATAGCAGCAATTTGAAAACTTCTAATACAATAGTATGCAGTGATCACTTTGGCACAAATGTGTTTTGAAACCTGTATAAATCTAATAAGAGAACAACTAACCCTTCCGCCTAAAAAAGCAAAGAAGTCTGCTGCAATTATGCAGCTAATAGATATTGAGGTTGCCGCATGTCCAAATATGAAAAGTATCAAGAAAATACAAACTTAAGGCAACTACAAAAGTACTTGGAATGTCTGTGATGTGAAAAATAAAACCACAGCTCGTAAAGCTAATGATTCAATACGTTGAGTAGAATGAGGTCTGGAACCAAAATGGTTAAAATTCACAGAGAGATCAGGTGTAATTGACTAGGTTTCACCGTGCACAGCTCAGAGAAAATGAGTGGTATCCAGCTCGAAGCAAGGGAACATCTACAGATTTCCACTACTCAGGTTAATTTTTACAGTATATCCAAAAGTTAAAGCATTAGTTCTGTATGATGATGTTTAAAACTAA
Source organism: Curcuma longa (assembly GCF_044706935.1). NCBI lineage: Eukaryota > Viridiplantae > Streptophyta > Magnoliopsida > Zingiberales > Zingiberaceae > Curcuma > Curcuma longa. The sequence goes on from NC_133863.1 coordinate 12,385,790, forward strand.
CGACTGGATGAACTATAAGCTCCATAGCTAGAATTTTTCATATAACTCATTGATAAATCCTATGCCTCCAACTTAGTGAGCATATAATAAGTTTCTCTAGCATTCATAATGGATTCAGGCCATTAAACTGAAGAAGACAGAATTTAACATCAACTGATATTCATTAAGCGAATATGATACAGAGCATCTGTGAAGTAATGAATTATAATAGAAAAAATAAGAGAAGAAAGAAAAAACATTGACATACTAGTATCTAGTGCAAGAACTGAACGGCCACAGCGTAGCTGAACCCCAAAACAAGGAAGATAACCACAGTAAGAGAGAGCCCGAAAACAGCACTACTTAACTGCGCAAAACGTGGATTTCCTTGCTGTAGCACCATTAATTGCAGTCGCAACACTAAACTGAATAATTAAGAATCAACAATAAGCTATGACAACTTAGAGTGCATGCTTTCTTACATCTAAATTTCAAAAATCATGTGGGAAGAAACGTGTCAAAAAGACTCCATATGACAGCATATGAAAATCTCAAAGTAACTCTTTTTTCTACACTTCAATTGTATTGTGGAATTGAAAATTTAGATTATGACAAGCAGTGCAACAAGTTTTATCATCATTGTCAAGCCATTTTACACGCAACTATTTGGGGACGGCAAAATGGACTTGTATCCTTCATTGACCTCTATATGCAATACTAGATAACTGATAATATCCAAACCTCTTACTTTAACGGGCACACAATGATCACGGTTAGTATAATATAGAAGGGCAAGAAGATGGCAATGGAACCATGTGTTTGACATATCCATTTAAATCTAAAGCAATTCACCTAAAAGAATTCTTTCTTTCTTCTTTTTCCCATCTGTATGGCATAGTTCTAACATGAAGCATCTTTCCCCACCCAATTCTGATCCATTATGCAACTCTAGCTCAGGAACACACAATGCTCGTACTGATTGAAATGTTAAATTTAACAACATCGAAAAAAAAGTGGACTTACAGAGTCAGTATGGGCATGAGAGCATAAATAAGCGAGCAAACTCTCGATACATATCTTGGTGGCGGCGTCATCCCAGCAGCAATCCCCCGACTTCGAACCAACGCAAGGGCGCAAGGGAGGCCGCAGCAGCCACCCCCATCGTGAACATCCATCTGCCAGCCAGCACAATTCCACCAGCACCGAGCCCGATGCCAAGGCCAAAGACCACCCGCTTCCTCCTCTGGCTACTATGTTTGCCTGTCTGCTTCACGACCACCGCCTCCGCACCCTTCGCCAGCGGATAGGCAATTTAACTATACGCCAACAAAAGTGGGAGAGAAAAAACACAATCTTGATGGTGGAAAAGGGAGAGAAGAGTACCTCCACGGCCCTGCCGGAAGGGCAGAGGCGGTTGGAGGGGATGAGGCGAAGCAGGATAGATGGGATTAGGACGCCACCGCCCGACTTCAAGGGGCCGCGAAGGGGGGATGTATTTGGGACTGTGGGGGAGAGGGAGGTGGAAGAAGCCGCATCGGCCGACTTCAAGGAAGGTGGCAGCGGCTATGTCGGGCATCGAGGCGGAGAGCGTCGGGTGAGGCGAAAGGCAAATCAGAACGAGGTCGGCGGCCGTGGAGGAGATCGAGATCGCCGAAGAAATCGCTGAAGGTCATCTCCTCCGACTCTCCCAATTCACTCCTTTTTTTTTTCTCTTTTCCGTAAATGTCAATCGAATATATATATAATTAAATTGAAGTTTGGTAACATGCGGTAAAACCAATCCATTCCCCTTCACCATCTCCTCCACTCTCTCGCTCGCCCACTTCGCGCAGCAATGAGAGACCGAAGAATGCAAGCGCGGTGGTTGGCCGTGAGGAAAAGCCCTAAGCTCTTATCGGAGGTTAAGGCGGCGGCATAGCCGGACGTGAGCAAGGTCGGTGATCGCTCTCTGTTTCGGTTTTTTTTCTCTCTCTCTTTCGATCCGTACTCGCGTCTTGGGTTCCTTATCCCTTTTGGACTCCGATCTCAATAGTCGGAGCTCGAAGATCGCATTACGAGCAGGAATGCAGCAGTCCGTTCCGTGGGTGATTTCGGCGGCGGCCTCATTTTGTGAAATTTCTACATTTTTTGTGTTGCCACTGTTCCCAAATAGTTTGGTTGATCGATCGATCGATCGGCCCGTAGATACCATCCTACTTCCTCTGATTCCTTCGGCCGCTTTTGCAAAAGTGGTGAGCCTTCGCATTTTTTCCGCTCAATTTGCTGCTGTTTCGGATAATGTTTGAGCTCGGATCGCCTCTGAGCACTCTGTTTTGGGCGATTCTCCTGGGAATCTTTTCTGTAAACTTTTGTCTCGCAACCTGTTCACAAGAAGACAAAAACTGAGAAATCGCTGCCCACCGTTCTGCCTTCCTGCTCTTTCTGTTTGCATTCAAACTGCCGATAATGCCTTTTTGGTTCGTTTTCTCTTTCGCCAATGCGTTTTCTCTCTTCCTTCATCCTCTTCACTTTCCATCGTCCTTCTTCGTTATTCACGTTCTTTCTTCTGCTGAAGATCACCCTGCTTGGCGGGATCTATATTCCCTGGAACTTTTGATAATTTTTGCCTCCATAAAAGGCATCAATCTCTTCTTTGGTAACAATTTTTGTGGCTGTTGTTGTTGCAGTAGGTGCAGAATCCTTGGTTGTTTCTAGTTCAATGCTTTAAATGCCAGCTTTTTGTTTCATTCTTCAAATTCTGCAGCCACGCTATGAAACTATGCTTCATCATCAGATATTGTTCTATCTGTCTTCTTTACTATTTTGATGAAATTATTTTGAGATATCGTTCATCATTAGATTTATGTGGTGGTAGTTTCCTTTTTGTATCTCTGGCATTGAAAATCCTGATCCGGATGAACTGTAATTTCCATGCCCCAGCTGCCATTGATACTCAAATACATTAATTTCTTGCAGCTGGTAAAGAATAGGATCTAATGCAGTAAATGAGGTCGATATTACCCGTTGTCGAAGATACGGAAGGATAAAAAGTAAGCAATCTCATCCTTTGGAACTTGGATGTTTGTTTTTATCTTGTTCTAATTTGTATCTACAAATAAGCTGTGAGTGAAGGAGTAGATCTCCAAACAAGATTTTGAGTGAAACACCAACTGATATGCTTGTATCGCAGGAAACTTGTAGTGATACTGAATCTACAATGATCGCACCGGGTGTAGTCGCAAGGCTAATGGGGCTTGATTCAATGGCAGTGCAGAATTCAACGAGAAGCAAAGCGAAAGCTCGAAATGAGAACTGTTTAAGCACTGGTTTGGTGGGAGAGTTTCATCAACGCCAATGGCAGGAGGGTGGCAACTCTATGCCAAGTGAGGTTCATTCTTTCACAGGTGAAGAAGATTGTAGAGACATATACGAAGTAGAACAGCCGCTAAAGAATACTTGGTCTGAAGAGCAGTCGTTGCAGAAGGTAAGATATGATGAGGCTTCATATCAACGACGAATGGCCCTCGTTCGGGAGAAGTTCATAGAAGCAAAGAACTTGGCCATTGATGGCAAGTTCCTTGAGTCTAAGGAGTTCCAAGATGCAGTAGAGGTTTTGAACTTGAACAGAGATCTGTTCCTTAAATTTCTGGAAGAACCAAACTCAACGTTCACCAAACATGGCTTGGAGCCGCAGAGCCTTTCTCGACCTTCGCAGACAACTCGTATTACCGTGCTGAAACCTTCCAATACCATGGACAGGAAAGCTAAAAGATTGATGGAAAGACGACGGCTATCAGATTCTGATGAAAGTGTGGGGAAAGCAAATAGGCATTGGAGCACTGGTTTCCGTGAGCCTAGATGCAATGCTTTATCCTTACCGACAAGGATAGTTGTTCTGAAGCCAAGCCCTGGAGAACCCTATCACACAAGGACTATACTTCCCAACAATTTCCCAACATTGATGGGTACACATAGTTCTATTGGACATCTGACTTGTGATGAATCGTTAATTAGTTCAAGAGAAGCAGTTGAGCAGATAAGTTATCAGGAACAAGGAAGCATGGGTAGAAGCAGAAAAGATGAAGCCGTGTCGTCCTCAGTATTATCAAATGTATACATTGGCGATGAGAGATCATTCAACAAGTCAGGAATTGTATACTTGGACGATGAGGTTGAAAGAAGAAGCCATTCTGAGATGGCAACTTCAGCTACAGAGTGTTCTTGGGACAGAAGTGGTAGTCCACTACCAGTCTCATCCTTTGATCAAACATCTGATTCTCCTGAATCATTGGTTATTATAGAAGCCAAGAAAAAGCTGTCAGAGCGGCTAGCTTTGGTTGCATCAGATGCCAATTTTCAGGAGCCAAGGAATGTAAGGAGATCCAGAAGCATGCTAGGGGAGATGCTTGCCATTCCTGAGTCGACAAAAGAAGGAATCAATGAGGAGCTTACTCATTCTAAGTTTGATGCAGAATATGACCCAAATGCACTCTCCAAATTTTTGTCAAAATTTAGGCCCGAGGATGAATTTACTGAAGAAAATCCCCAGAAGAACTCGTCGAGATCGAAGTCTCTCCGTGTTTCTTCTTCAACTCATGGAGCCTATGAGCTTAATGCAGGGATGTCTAGTTACTCAATCTCCAAATCTACTGTTCAAAAAGTAGCTCAAAAGCCAAATAATGCGAGGTTATCTTTGAAGGATAAAATTTCAAGTTTTTTCTTATCTAGAAGCAAAATACCAAGAGGAGACAAACATTCTATAGCTCCTTCGGTTGATGATGTTTTATCATCTTTTAATGCTACTTTCACGCCACAAATCCTAGTTGGTTCTGATGAATCATATGACAGATCAACTGAAATCTTGATGTTTCCTGAGGTATGAAATTCCCCCTCCTCATTTTTTTCTTCCTTTGTGTCACATATATAATTCATCATAGGTTGTTAACTAATTCTTTCGATTCCTAACATGATTTGCAGGTTGCCCCTATCGAAAACTTTGAGGAAGAACAGGATAAGTCTAACAACGGTTCAGTTCCACAAGCAAAATTACGATTTGATGTCGACAATGGTATATCTCCAGCATCCGGAGGTTCTATTGTTAGACGTCCATGTAAGTACCACATATCTAATTCTGCTTCTAGTGATGCACATACTCTACTAGTAGTTACTAACGATGCTAATATAATTAAGCAGCAATGTCGAGATCCCCACCGATCGAATCCATGGCTCGTTCATTATCACATTGTGCCTCTTGCTTTGACTTAGCATCGCCAAAGTCCTTGAATCCTTTTATGACTTTCACCAAGGCAGATGAAGACCACGATCAATTTGTCTTTCTTCAGAACTTGTTATTGTCCTCTGGATTGGACAGCAAGAAGAGGATGGTTTATGAAGGGTGGCATTCGATCGATACTCCTTTGAATCCATCTCTATTATACCGGTCGTGCCACATGGAAGACGAGGAAGAGAAATGCCGAAAGAGGTGCTCCGGCCGCCGGAAGTTGCTGTTCGACTCTCTGAATGCTGCATTATTGGACATCGGCCAGGCTGCTTTGTTTGCAGCATATCCGTGGAACCGAAAGGGATGCCATGAGCTTCATGAAGATGGTGATGCTGCCGTGGCAGAGCAAGTCTGGAAGATTGTTAGAAAAGGCTTGGCAGGCGACAAGGAGCCGAGCTGCAGTGGCAGTGTGGTAGATCGGTTGGTGAACGAAGAGGTGGCCGGGAAGGGATCGGATCAAACAAGGTGGTTGGAAGTGTGTGAATTCAGCAAGGAGATTGGTAGGGAGGTGATGGAGGAGCTGGTTGAAGAGTTAGTGTCTGAATTACTATCTTCTCGCTGATCCAACCAATCAAGGTTCTCTTCTTTTATGTTTGTGGATTCTTTCAGTCGAAATCCATTGTTGATCGAAACCAAGGGGTTGATATGATCATCCATCTAGTATTTCAGAAAATCAAATGTTTCCGAAAGGAATTTGCCTTCTTAGGCTCGGCATGATCGAGTTCTTCCTTGTGTGCTGGCTTGAGTTGTATCTAGCTTGACATGAGCTGAGTTAATTTTGAGCTCCAAAGGACGGTGCTCAAATTTATTTATTTTTAAAGTTTATAGAGTTTGAGATTGGCATAAGAGGCATTTAAAAAAAAACTTTCAACCCTAATCCCTTCCTCTACTCCTCTTTAAACATATTTAAATAATCTCCTTTCCCCCTCTATTTGAAGATCAATTTCAAATTTATTCAAATCATTTATCTCTAAAATTAATAGGATAAAATCTAAACACTTAAATTATAAAATAATGATCATAACAATAGTAATAATAAATTAAGCATTAAAAAAACTAACTTTATTATTGCCACCACATGAAAATATATGGTAAAATTTCCAAGTGGCCATAAAAATATGTAATTTACTCTGAAGCATAATCAAATCTGTTTATTTAGTTACTTATGGATACCATCTTAAGAAGCAATAGGCTTCTCAATGCTCACAAACCCCGAGGACTCGAGTGGGCGTGCCCAGGCCAATCACTCATTCCTGCCATACAACAGAAGTTGTCCTCAATACCTAACCTAACCTAACCTAACTAATCTGGCAGTCAGATTACTAGAGCAGCAACGTTTTCAGTTTTTTTTAATTTGATTTTTTACAATTTTTACCATTAAATTTCCAACTCTAATAGGCCGACCCGGACAGGCATGAGGACAAGTTGTGAGTTTGTCATTCCATCAAGCTGCTCCAACATCCAACTTCTCCGCTTGATCAGCTGATTGGTGAAGCAACTTGATAGACAGAGGATCTCTCACAATTTAATTCTTATTATTTTTTTATAATTCAAATGTCCAAATTTAATCCGATGTCTTCCTCCTGGAGAAACGACCAACCTTCTTTAACATTTGATCTGTCTTTTTACAACCCTACATGTTCTGTAGAATCTAAATGCTTACCGGCCAAATCACCATCTTCCTTCCCAGCGTTGTCTCTTTGAATCTTTGGGCGCGCAGAGGTGCCTAAGAGTTCACTTTGGCTTAAGCTCCATGCTGGGAAAGGTCTAGTTTGTTGCAAGAACAAGGAACATGTATGTTTATAAGAATACATTTGATTAGGCAGTTCATAAATAAGAGAGTATTGAACTTGAGAAAAATGACAAACTAGTTAAAACATGCATACAATCATTCAGATGTTACAAAACCAAAATACCACACTGGGAAAGAGCATATATGATCTATAAGATGTTTAATAAAAAAGTGGAGTTGATATTGCCTTCATGAAACCCCATCTCCACTTGGCCTTGAGAGTTTCTCTGAAGCTTAATGTACATCTGCATTGAATCATGGAGAAAGTAGTAGCCAATAAATGCGGGGAAAGGAGAGAGAATAAATTGTTTATTACATATATTTCATATTGTGTTGACGATTAATAGGAACAGATCTTACAATACATAATGAATGAGAAACAGCAACCCAGAAAAGAAAAAGAGTTTGTTTAGGTCATCCAGAAAACAGTTGTGCAGGATTAAGATTGCAAGGAGAGGAGGGATTCACTAGGCAGCTACAGAATTCATCTTCATCCTCTGGAAATGGAGTTGGAAGAGGATGATCCGGAATTATGCCAACCTGATAAAGTTTTGCTATTAGAACATCAAATTCTCAGAGGATATAATTTACTTAAAAGTAGCTCAACGTTCATAAAATCTGAAGTAACCTGTTTTTTCCTTTAAAAAATTATAATAATAAACCGTCAGTGTGAAGGATAAGGAGTTGTCTCAAAGGTACAATTTCTAGCAGGTATAGTCATGATTAAAAACATAGCCTGATTGTTTTATTACTATAAGAACATTATGTTACAATTTTAATGTGATTGTTGGATTAGGATACTTAGAAAGGGAGAAAACAGAAACATGCAATGAATGGTGTCTTGAAGGAGAGAGAACCAGTTACAGACCTTGTCGATATTTGTGTGTGCAGGGGTTTCATATCGAGCTACTGTAACAATTAACCCAGAACCATCTGACAGCTCAAAAACAGACTGTATTTTCCTGTAGATGCACATTGTGTTAGTTTGAGACCACATTAAAGAATAACTCCAATAGGAGAAGTTACCCCTTTCCAAAAGTAGGTTCCCCAAATAAAACAGCTCTTTTGTTGTCCTTCAGTGCTCCAGCTAATATTTCACTCGCACTTGCAGTTCCTTTGTTTACCTAATACAAACAGATTAAAAATGAATCTTTTTAGTATCCTATAAGATGGAGGGAAAAAAATAATTGCAGCTTTAACAGAGATCAAATGCAGAATACTCCATAAGGTACATTGTATGAGTATGTACAAGATAAGTCTTAAGGCAACAGGGGAAGCATTTAAGCACAGGATGAACCGAGATTACTGCAAGCATATGATGGATGATAGAATCCAATGCTTAATGCTAATTTCTCAATTATCATGAATAAAAAATATGTGCTGACCTCTTGCTCTTATACAGACAGGTGATCAGAAGATTCTAGGCCCAAGAGCAGTCATCACAAAAATATATACATGAAGTTTGATGGTTTTGAAATGATCCAGAAGCATCCAGAAGAAAAACTGTCAACTGAATTTTTCTATGTATTCTTGGAACTTCACTTTAGAATGTTTTTATGCATTTAATTGAACTGTACACTAATATATCACACAAAAGCTAATGAAGATGTCAGAGCAGTATCACATGAATTCATTTGCAATCTAGAGTCATGAGAGATCAGATCATACCAGCACAGCTAAAGGTTCAGATGCTGCAACACTATTGCTTCCATCTGCCTCATAAATATCTCGAACACCATGGTTATCGCATATATAAACAATAACACCTTTGTCCAACCTTATATCAGAAATGAGTTTTAGTAGAATGAGATGGGAATATAAGACAGTATCATGAATTTGGATATGCCATGTAAAAGCTAGAGATCTTACAGAAACAGTCTCCCATCTATTTTACCAATAACAGAACTATTTACATAAAGAAAGGTCATAAACCATCTATATGCATAACCTGTGTAGTTTGGAATGATGATGAACAAAGAGAAATATGTTAATATTCGTACAAATATATTCAAAGACGATTGACAAATTCTATAATAAGAAAGTTGAATAAGAAAAGTTGAGTAAATTAGAAGCGAGTGAAAAGAGGAAGAGTTCAATTATGGCAACATTCAATTTATTGATCAATATAACTGTATGCGCATTGGAAGCATCTCTGCATGAGATTTGGGAATTGTGTTCTGCAATAATTTTCAAGGGATCATCGAAATTGGGCATGTTTCTACTCATAGCACTGTCCTAGATGGAGCCTTTAGATGGAATGTCCATTATTTCTTTGAGCTAAAAATGCTTGTACCTCTCTGTTGAGCTAGGAAGATCACAAGACACTGTGCTAATACTGTTTTTACTAGATGAGAAAAATCCAAATGATGAAAAGAGCAAAACTTGGAAAGGAAAAATTAGATCAATAACACTCCAAATATGTTTGAGCTTTGTAGTACTCAGATTATAATCATACAATATAGAAATAATTATTCTCAAATAGCTCCAGTTACATGTGATGCAGATACACAAGAATCAATCAAAACTGGTTTCTTAATAAATCAGACTTTTGTATAAAAAAAGGCATCACATCAATCTCTTACAAGGAATTTGTGATATGCAGAATCTTACCAAATCTTTGAAATCTCAATTCCTTCAGGGAAAAGGCCGCCACTGTTCCAGAGAGGAGCATATTAACAATAGAATATACTTGAGCAAGAGAAATTATCTTACAATTTGACTACCTATTATTTCTGAGATCCAACACAAAGGCTTTCACGCCATCGCTTCTTAAAGTATCTACCGCATTCTTAACTTCTCCTGTAAAGAAGTAAAATGGTAAAAGACACAATTATATATGCACAAAGTTAATGCACATTAATGATTAATCTCAAAAATTAAATAATTGATTTATGAATTCAGACAAGGTTGCAGAAAGATTGTCTATCACATGGACAACATTCATCATTAAGACTTCCGTGACCATCTAGAACTTCAACAGTCAAGAAAAACAAACATGGAGAGCTATGCGTAAATCAATATAGTATAGCTTGAATATATACAAATTCAAAGAAATTTAGCACTTCCTAATATTTGAGACATTACTTCCAAAGGTACAATGAATTGAGGAACAAGATGTTAATTCACTAACAAATTATATATCACAGAACTGTCTTTCCTTTGTCACAGTCATGCTGATATTTGATTATTTTCTCTAAAACAATGCAATCTTGTGTGATTCCTTCAATTCAGTAATAGAATCCTATCTCAATTCTCAAATTTGAAGAATTAAGTGAAGCTCCTACTTTGTATAATAATAACAAATCTCAAGAATCAAATATCTTGGCCAACTACAATTTAACTAAAACTCTGACTACACCTGTGACACATTGTTATGTGATCAAGCCAGCATATCAAAGTAACCAATTGAACTGTCATCACTACATTTTCAAACTCCAGCTCAAAATATTTTGTTTACTGCACAAGCCATTACCTTCATTCGCGCAATTTATGTAGCTAATAGTTGCAGATTGAAATTGCTAGATCAGTTCATTCATTTAGTCAAACTAACAACATGTACTAACCTGAAGCATTTTGATTAAAAGATGTCAGTTTGATGTATCCAACCATGGATTTTTCTGTTCCTGATCTTGAAACTTCACAGAGTCGTGACTTGACTGGACTAAACTTCACTTTTTCACGCCTAGACATAATTCAAATATATCAACCACACAGCATCTGTAACTTCTGGATAACTCAAATGTAATTGAATATGGATGAATCAATTAGATTTGATAATAACAATGGTACATAACACAGACAACAATACTAAAATTACCTCAGGTTTACATTCTTAGTCTCAATTCCACTGCGAATGACTAATCTAACCACACTTCCTTCAGTTCCCCTGAATAATATATGCACAGTGGAGAAATAAACTAGTTAGTATTAGAAAACATATCTTGAAGTTCACTTCTATTCAACTTATTGCTTCTTTTCAACTTAAAGGCCAACTAAATCAAAAAAGAATATTTAAGTGAAAAGGCTATATTATCAATCCACTAGAGTTGGCCCATGCATTGGCTGGATCTTTTGAACAATAACATAAAGGCACTCAGATCTCGATACTGCAATTTAGATTTTTCTGCAATATATCTGAAGGGTGTGACATGGTTCATTTGAAATAATAGAATATAAATGTGGCCATCAAAACAGATACTAATTCAACTTAATCAAGAAAACAAGGCATAAGGATAGTAATTCACATGCAATGTTTCTGAACTAGGTTCCATGGATATGAGTATATGTATAATAACAGATTGAATTACAATATTCTTCATAACTGGTGTTCGACTAAAATGCTCTTTTTGTAACAACATATATTACATGAACCAGATATCAGGGAGGTAATTCTTACTGTAACCGGTCAGCTGCATCATATATATCCATGTCTTCTGTGCTTTCACCATCAATTGCCAAGATAATATCTCCAGATAGAATGCCAGCTTTATTAGCAGGACCACCTGGTGCCGAAGAGACGACAACAAGTCCAGAAGGTGTTCCATCAACAACTAAAGGGTAGCCGATTGACAATCCTACACCTGTGAGAGCACCTTGTGTGCCAGACTGCCTTCATATTTACATATCTCATAAGTAAACATAACAAGTATGTAGTGAAATCAAATTACCAAACATGGTAGTAGACCATGGTTATGAATTCAAAATATAATAATGCAATGTCTAAAATGCAAAAGAATTCATACCCGCAAGCTCTTGAATTTCTCAGGCTCTAAGAATCGGGTGAAAGGATCATCCAAAGTTGCAAGCATTTTCTTTATTGCTTTGTCTGGAAAAAAAATATATAACAAAAATGGCTCTCACAACAGCTGAAACAAAATTTCACCCACATGACTGAATCACTCAGTTGTCATATCTTATGTAGTGGAAATATCATAAAGAATCAAAGCATGTTATTCATAAATTGAAAAGGTATAATCAACATGGTGGATGTTTTTATAACAAGTGTAATAGTTCATGTCTAAACTTGGCCTAAGACATTGATGGAGCCAAAGGAAATATATATATATTCACATATCATTATATGTTCATGAAGCTAAAGATGATAATTCTGCTACAAACTATAAATAAAGACTGAGCAAATTACATGTTTCGTCCCTAGTAGACATTGGTTCATTACGAAGTGCACTTTCCCGATAACGAAACCAACTTTGGCCATTGAAGGTTTTGTCAACATATGCCCGATCCACTGCCCTCCATGCCTCAAGGAAAAGAAGATTTTCCTCAGTAATTGCCGCTGCATTAAAGTCATGTACAATGAGTATCAATAGATTCATCTTTGTAACATATCAAGTGGATAAATGATGATATATTGGCCAAATACTCACATGCAGGTGTCTTATTGATGGTCACAGATAATGATATGACAAGCATTGCACTGATGAGCAAGCAATTGAAAAAAATGGAGACACGGTGCTTGAACTCCTCTTGCCAACCAAGACATTTATGGATCTTGGCATGAAATCTTACAAGATTGCCAATTCTGACCGGCAATGAGACATACCAAGACAGTTTTCTCTTGAGTCCCTGAGAGGTCTGTAGAAAGGAGCTGAACAATAAAGATTCATCAGCTCTCCTAACAGCTCCAGAGCATTTTGTTCTTCTTTTCAAGCTAAAGGATACACATTGTAGTGGCCTACTAGAATGGCATATAGCAATAGTATAGGCTCGAAATTTCCACATAACCTGGTAGAGACAAATATGAGATATAAGGCAGTATTGTAGGATAATAAGTGCACGTAAAGAAAATAAAAATTTAGACGCTCAGCATATTGAAAGTAATTAGAGCGAAATGTTTAAATCTCAGTGGCCTTTTTCCAATCTACCAAAGGAACAAGAGGAATTTAGTCATATTTAGATTTTCAATAGCAGTTGTGACTCTATTTATTTCTGCCCATTTTTCTCTTTTATGCCCAAAAAAAAAAACCCCTACGGTTTCCAGAAAAAATGAGTTTTTTTAGCAAAAGCTACTTATTTTTATCGTTCGAGTAAAAGCTATTTTACATAAATTGTTTTACAGTAATAAGAAACTTGAATTCTATCAGTGAAAGTTACTAAATTCTCTATCAACCAAAATCCTATTATTTGTTCATCTGCCCAAAAATTTGTTATACAGGAATCAAAAGACTCGAATTCTCACGCATGTGTCGTGAAAACGATATAGGACTAAATTTTGACCAAATCTTGAAAAAAAAATTAATTGAAACCGACCAAGATCCAGGATAAATAAGAAAAGGTTTAGTACACGAGCATCCTTGCGAGGGTTTCGAGAGCACGGCTGCTGGTGGCATCCAGAATTTCTGTCCGTCAGCGTGAACCTTGACGGAAGACATCGAGAGTGGAGAGGAGAGCGAGATAAAGCAACGATGGCTTCCATCGACGGCGAGAACTAAACTGAGACAAGATAAAGGAAGCGGCTCCTATCGTTCGCTTGCTCGGGACGGCGAAGTGAGCAGCTCTCACCGTCTTCGAGACGGCAACCGAAGCCGTCGCTCCCAGGCGGTGGAAGGAAGAGGACGAGTGGGGCGTAGGAGTTCTGACCGCAATCGTAGAAGATATAGGGATTGGATTTACGAAAAAAATTCATTTTGGCCCCTACAATAGTGTTTATCAACATTTTTTTTACAGAAAATCAAAAGAGCATTTATTATGTATCTATCTAAAATATCGCTCTGCTTTATATAAAATAGAATCAACTTGAAACTGATTATATAAAAATAATATTAAATGTAATTTAATTTAATTTTCATCAAAAGTGTTCCACTTTAAAATTGTTAATAATATATAATAATTTTAAAGTGAAACACATTAAACTATTTTATAAATTAAATAATGAATAGAATGATGCAATTTCAATGAATCTAAAAAGGACTCTTTTAATAATATGAATAAAAAAATATTTCTAATTTTCAGATTTTTTTTTTCTCCTTTCATTCACACGCCAGCGTCCATGTCTAATTGCGTGTAAATTTTCGAACTCTATAAATTATACTTCAAATTAATCCAACAGACAAATGAAAGAACAAACTAGCTTATCGACCTCCGAAATTAATAAGACCAAACTTACACATCTAAATTATCAAAAATAAAATAAAATAACAGGCTTAGGCTTAATGCATACCAACTTGCAATCCAAAAACAAGATCCAATAGCTAAGTTTACTGGTTAAAATGGTTCAGATTCATCTTAGGCCACGAGCTTACTAATTCTGCAGGAATAGAGACTAGAACCCACTGAGCAAAGCTAGCACGTTATAAAGATATACAAAGTTTCATAATAAAACGAGCTCCTAGAAAACTCGTAAGCTTGAGTAACAAATGGAGCAGGTCCTTTGGATTCCTCCAATTTACTTGAACTTTGGTCTCTTAGATGAGGCACTTCTTTCAGGAATGTGAGACTTCCCCCCAGAACTTTCACCTTCCTCCTCCGCTTCTCCTCTTCGCTGTCTGACTCGTCGCCCGTGTCTCTGTCGGCATTGCTTGGCTCCCTCTCTAACCTAACAAATGGAGCAGGTCCTTTGGATTCCTCCAATTTACTTGAACTTTGGTCTCTTAGATGGCGGCATTCTTTTTGAGGCACTTCTTTCAGGAATGTGAGACTTCCCGAGAACTTTCACCTTCCTCCTCCGCTTCTCCTCTTCGCTGTCTGACTCGTCGCCCTTGTCTCTGTCGGCATTGCTCGCCTCCCTCTCTAACTCCTCCCATGTCTTTCCTTTCTCCTCCTCTGAGTCCTCACTGGATTCCTCCTCCTCGTCATCCTCATCGGATTCCACCAATGACTCACTAGCACTGTCTTCATCTTCTGAAGCGGACTCTGGCTCGACATCAGATGGCTCGTATCCTTTGTCTGATTCCTCAGTGTTGTCAGAATCCGACTCACTGGCATCCATGTTCAAGAACTCCCATCCACCATCCTCAATAAACTTCTCAGGGTCCTCAGTAATAGTTTTCAGAATTGGGCGCCAATTCAGATTCAGCCTACTTTCATAATACTTCAAATCAGTCATGTCCAGCCACTCCTTGATTCCATCGAGAGATGAAGATGGAATCGAATCTATGCGCAACACGTCCCTTTTGAAATCCTTGAACACAATGGCCATGTCAAAATTCTTCGTCCCAAACCCAATCCTCTCAAGATTAACAATCTCAACCTCGCCCAAGGAAACCACCAAGAAGGGTGTCTCAATGAGTTCGACCAAACAACTTGAGGTTGGAACAATGAAAGCTGACGACTTGTGAGGAACTCCATAGAATCCCAGCTCCCTCAATGGCATATCAAACTCCAAATCAAGACCTTTAAACTGTGGCTGTGCCCAGATGTCATGTACCTTGTTCACAAAGCTCTGAAAACCCATATTTAACTTATTCTTTCTATCCCTCTCTCTTTGCTCTTCCTCAATCTCGTCAGGATCAAGAGCCGATCTTCTCCCACCACCCAAAGTCTGCACAACATCCATAACTTCGACATAGAACTGAATATCTTTGGTCTTCTTGTTGCCTACCATGATATGATTGTGAAGGTGGAAGTGCAACAGAGTAATCATCTCCTTTTCTGCAGGCTGGAAGAAGGCATGCTTTATGTTTGCAAACATTACATCGACTCGTTCATCAGGTTTCGATGTAGCATAGCGGAAGCCATTAACATGAGCCTCCAAACTGCCAGTGAGCTTTCTTCCACGGCCAACGAATGCAGGACGTATCCACAAGTCTGATAACTTGATCGGCTTCATCCGATTTCCAGCGAGCTGCAGCCTCTCCTGGGTAACCAAAGTGGCCCTTTCAGCTCTCTCTGACTCCCTTGATGTAACATGCCTTCGGAGGGTCTTGATTTGTTGAACCACTTCACTTATATGCCTGGAATCCTTAGACCTAAAAGTGATCTCTTTTAAGTAGATCGAGCCTTGAAACTTGAGAGTGTTGGCATCATGGGGGTTGAATGGTGTACCAGGCACATAAAATATAACACGGATGGTGCAAGTTCCATGATCCTGATGGGAGGTCACACTCTTTACAGTAGAAACATGGAAGGGTACCATGCTTCCATAGATTGGTAAGAGCACAGCCTCATTCTTCTGATCGACTTGTATGGCGAGTTGTTTGACAAAGGGTATATCATTAACATTTTTGTAGGCAATCAGCTCACCGGATGTTTTGGCAGGACCTCGACCTTCTCCAGCAGCAGATACACTGCCAGCAAGCCTCCTGGCAATCTCCTCATTCTTTTGTCGAGCAAGCTCTGCTTGATGCTGTCTCCTCACCTCTTCTTTCGACATCTCCTGGTTGTCTGATCTCAGTGTTGCTTTGGAGGAGAGTACCCCTGTGCCATTCAAATCAGATCTTACTTTAAGAGGTTCTTCATCCTCTTCCTCGCTGAAAGAGTAAGCAACATCCTTAACTGCTTTGGAGCAGCCTGCAGTCAAGACCTCAGGAGGTTTCTTGCCAACTATAACAGTATCAGCCAGCAACAAAGAGTACTTTTCAGTCTTCGGATTGTTAGTCTGCGCCTGGAGATTCTGGAAACCAAGTGAGACATTGAAAACCATCCCTGATTTCAATACCCGATCATTTTTTGAATTTAGACTCAGCCCAGATTCACGGAACTCAAGACCGATCCCTATTCCAGCAGATTTGGTGAGGTTTGGAAGAAGTCCTGGTGCTTCCTTCTGAATGACAGAAAGAGCAGCTTGATATGCAGCTCCTACAATGTTTCCAGGCTTTAAAGCTCCTATTGCAGCATCATGAGCTTTAAGAAGCACCTCATAGGCCTTCCTCTGAGTCTCAGTTGCATCAATCAAAATTGTTCTGGCAATATTCGAGCAGTAGCTGTTATACCGTGAGCCGATTGCGCAAATGATCACACTAGTCGAATTGTAGTATAGATCATCGTCATTGCTGGCTGCACTGGGTCTGAGATCAAACTGTCCTCCACTTTGGAAGATGGGAGGATAGCATATATCCACATCTTCTGCCTTCAATTCAGCCTTGAATCTTGTAGGATTAAGTACGGCCTTTTCTGCACCATCCATCAATGAAGAATGAGAAACTTTCTTTTCCTCATCAATTACTCGCTCAAGCTTTGGAATCACAAAATTTTTCATCACTGATTGCGTTAAATATGCAGCTTCCTTGATGCAAGAAAGCTCTGTGTCATCTTTGACGGAAAACAATTCAGAGAAACCATTTGTAACATCAGTAAGTTTCAAGTTTGAGTTGCCAAGCTTCTCAGACCAAGTCTCCAGAAGCTTCCCTTCAGGTGCCTCCTTTGAGATGTATCCGACAATGGGAGACTCTGATTTTGATTGTGTGTGAATAAAACCTATGATCTCCTCCATCAGGGATGTCCCATCATTATCCTTTGCCTTAACATGTATAGCGATATCAACTCCAACAGCCTCACGGGCAGAATTTATTGTGGTTTCAAGCAGTTTAGCCTTCTTCTGACTACATAAGAAATGAATCTGCTTGTTCATGAAAACCATGATGGTCTCTGGAAACTCATAACCAAGTAACCAGATATTCAAAGCTGAGGACTTGAGGTACCGAAGATCTTCTGAAGGAGGTGGAGTAGCAATTGCAATAGCATCTGTAAAACCCCATAGGTCAGATTTATGGTCACTCCAACAAGTGTAAAATCCCTTGAGGCGTTTCCTGAAGTTATCAAGATTGATTGTATAGGCACTAGCAGCAGAGGCTGGTGGTTTTGCAACTCCATTTTGATGATTCACCATCACAAGTCATCAAATGGAATTCACAAGGGCGAGGATGGAAAGAGTACAAACAATCTAGAAAAGGAATAATAAAAACACAAGGTAAACACCTGATTTGAGAAGTAATTAACAATCGTATATAAGGTACAAAATTAATCAATAAGACAAACAAACTTATTGAGAAAATGGAAAAGTAACAAAAAAAATGTTTACTCCAACATGATTTCATAGCAAGGATCTAAATAATACAAGGAGTAGAACAAAATGTAAAATATTTCATTTTAAACCACGAAAAAAATTAATCCACCCATAAATAACCTATTTTGAACTCTTTGTAGTATAGGAAGGTATGAAAACTAGAACATACACAAATTAATAAAAATTAGAATACTGAAATTAAGATAACAAGAAAGAATTGTTAGTTACCGAACAGATATGCTAATCCTAATGTGCTTGTACAACAATTAGAAATCAAGTCAGTATCAACTGTTGGGCCCTCCCTTTTCTTTGTGTTGCTCAAATTTACAGACTGTAACTCACTAATGCATCTAGTGTGTTCCTGTCTTCTACATGATTTTTGAAAGCTCCCACTTGAGCATTTTAAGTGGTCACGTGGTGGATTTTAAATGACACAGCATATTGATCCCATATGACCGCATATCATATGCAAACTATGTATGTTGTTAAAAAAAACTTTGTTTAGTTCATTAAACTAATTAAACTTAAACAAATTGACTTAAAACCCTAAGCTACCATATTTAGGAGCTTTAACCTGTAGGTGTTAATCGTTTTCTAAATGATAAATATTTAGAGATGAATATAAATATTTTTAATATTTCAATATTGACTGCTTCCACGTTATGCATTGGTTCAACTGCATAGTTTTTGAAAACTTGGTCTTCTACTCTCCAATCCTATGTATTCATTGACTCTGAAGCATTGACGGAAACGAAATCCTACATACTCATTTCATTCTCTGAATCATGGAAGGAAATGAAATCCGGTACCCTCAATTCACTCTTCGAAGTATTGAAGGAAACACAATCCTAATGTAGTCCTATGTAGTATGTAAGCTTTTTACACAACGAAGCATACCTTTTGTTACGTTAAATATCCATACTGACAATACCAAACAAACAAACGCGACTACTGAACGTTAACAATCTGTGTTAATTAACTATAGCAATAAGCTAACTTGTATAGACAGCAGACATCACAAGATCAAACGTTTATGTACTGGAACAGAGTATAGCAGCAAAGACCTCAAGCAATCTACGCTTGTATCAAAACCTTCAAATCCGGAATCCACTCATCAGAAAAAAGAACAGATAAAATAGTTGCAAAACGCTCTAGGGTTCGCAATAAATATTTTTTAAAAGAATATAAATAAAATAAAATAAAATTGCTCAGTGAACCAAAACCTAATCGAAAAAACCCATCAAATATTGAAGAAAATAGCCAGTAAAAAGACGAGGATCGAGCGTACAAAGCATCCGAAGAAACCCGAGAGCTGGTAAAAGGCCTGAAAGCGAACGAACAAGCCACTTTTTCCGCTCGAGACGCAGGAAATCTTCAGAGAAAAACAAGGAAGGCAGGAAGGAGAAGATGCGATTACCTCGTCGACGCGATGAAGGCGAAGATTTAGCTTCCCGTGCAAGATCGAAGGTCCAAATGAGCAAGGGGCGCGGCGCAGCGAGAAGAAGTATTTTCTTCGTTTGGCGAAGGGGGAACCGCCTCCTCTCTTATACCGATGACGCAAATAGCTTCAAACCTTTGTTACACTAAAATTCCCACCCACTGAAATACCCAACAATTCTTTGGCATACTCTCGCGGGTCCCATAGAATTCATAATGACCCGGGCGACCATTCGACGTGGCACTCAAGCAGACGACAGGCTTGATACGTGGATTCTACTGCCTTGAGATATGCAATATATTTATTCAAAATATAATTCTTTTAAGAAATTAGAGGTGATTAAATATTATATAGAATAATTTTGAAAGACTTTTTCAATTCAAATTTATATAATGGTATTTTTAAAAGTGAAAAAATTAAGAATAACCTTACATTCCATCGTAGACTACTATGCTAATAACTATAAATTTGTATCATCCCAAAAATACATTAATATCATTTTAAAATAATATATAAATATATATATATATAGTACTTCTTATAATTTTAATTTTTTTTACTCTTAGAAAACAGAATTTTAAGAAAAGATGGAATAATTTTTCTACCAATTAATATTGTCATACAAATTTAAATCTCCAGCCTTTCAGAAATAAAATCCTTTAGAAAGTCCAACAGTTCAGTCTACACATCAGAATGCATACAAAATGACAAAAACAAAATAGGAGCAAAATAATTTCACAGAAAACAATGATTTTCTATCTCAATGATAATATTTGTTTTACAAAATCAGCATAACATTAACCAAAAGATTCAAAATCTACAAGCATCTCATGAAGTAAATACACATTTTTTGCAGATTATATGAACAATCTCAAGCCTCAAGCATACAATTGCTTCTCACACACACAAATCTATTTTTGTTTTGATATGTTGTTGTTGTGACAAACATTCTCTTTTTCAAGTCAAACCTTCAACTAGAAACTAGGGGGAAAACAATTTGAAATGAAATTTTTGTTGTTAATTTAGGACTAATACCTTCGATTATGCGGGCAACACAAGAAATGAATGCAATGAATAAGCATCTGTTCCCAACTCAAGGAACTGACAATGGAGCTGTAAAAAGAGTTGCCATCCGTTACCATGATATGCATAGGAAATAGGTCTACATAATTTTAGAGAAATAAGATCCAACATACTTTTCCTCAGAGTCGCTCGAATCGCTGTAGAAAAACAAGAAAAGGAAAGGATGAGAATTAGAGAAAAGATATATTTAATCGAGCATAATATGATCAGAACCATACAAATATAACTATGTAACTAATTTGTTGGATAATCATCCCAACTTATATTTATATCCACCAAGTATCAGATATGATAATCGTCTCAATTCTTGATGAAGCTCAATTTGTTGAATTGTTGAAATAGCTTATATTTGCAACCCAAGTTGATCTAATAAGAGAACATCAAGTCGTTTTTATGATGCACAGATGGGGTTCACATCTCTTCCAGAAATATGCATTTACTGCGAATAGGACTAGCCATACAAATACAGTTTGTGGAAATACACCATTCTCCAAAACACAATCATATTAATAGAAACATGAAGGATAGCACTAATTGGAACTTGGAAGTATGAACCAAATTCGAGAGAGTATCGATGTCAAAATTAGTACTAAAGAAAGAAACTAAAGGAGAGGTTTGGTAGATGTTAGAAGCAGCACCTGAAAAGAAAGTTTCGCTTATAGCCATGTTTCAAATAAAAGGCTTCTACAAAAATCAGTTGTCTGGCCCTTATGTAATGCAGTTTACCTAAACTAGAAGTCTAGAATCCTAGCTAAAATGGACATTGGAGATATCAAATTATTGAACAAAATTATCATCTTAAGAAATAATACTCATCAACTAAGCTTGATTCAACTGTACATGGAAATAATGACAAGGCTCAATATGTTTCAGAATAGTTTTCAACCTCCGATTCATACACTCCCATTGAGAACATGTGCTGTTTGTAGCTAGGTGAGAATATTCTATGCAGATAGCAAGATGTTTCACAATCATTGGTGCAATTAGGTTGCTGACTCTAACCTGAAATTTGTCTAAATTTGCTTGTTATCATACAGTGCAATCTGAATCTATTACTAGTACCAAATAACCAAAGCAAATGATTCAGAGATAGCACAAAAGAGAAAGTTTCCTTCGCTACTCACTCAAGTGACTAAATAAACAAATATGATATTGAAATGACATTAACACCAGCTCCTGATGAATAGCTAAATTGAATTGCCCAATACTGAAATGAAGAACAGATTCAACTAAATTTCTCTTCACACAAATCAGCAACTTTATCATTTAACACTGATGTAATTGACGATAACAGAACAAGCAGGAGCATCTGATGCCACAGAATTTGATCAACAATTTTCGTGAATCAAAATGTCAACAACTGACCTTGGCTCGAATTCCAGCACCTCTACAAGGTTGTTGCCGCTGCGATCATTCCACTGAACTTTTCTCCTCGATCCCTGCTCCCCATTGGCCGATATGCCTACATTCATAGCCGGCACCAGCAGCATGGTCGTCTCCCCCTCCTCCGCCTCCTCCTTCCTCGAATCAGAAATATTCTCTTCTGTGGAACAGTTGCGGTCCAACTCCATCCGTATTCTCCCAACGGCGAGTTTTCTAACTCAATCGATCTAGCGGCGTAACAATAATCCCAATATTCCAAAAGATACCGGCGATTTCGCCCCAAACAAACATCTTCCTCCAATCCTGAAACCCTAGACGAAGCAAAATCAGAAACTACGATGTCTGTGCAAAAAGGCCGATTTTTTTTTTTGAAATCAAAATTGGCAACAATTTCATCTCAAAACCATCTAAAACTAGATCGGCTAACGAACCGGCGGAACAAACCCTAGACGAATTAAAATTACAAGTCAAAGATCCAAACTTTGAGAATGTGAACGGGTTAAAACTTACAAAACGATGGAAGAAATTGCAGCTCGAAATAGAACCAGAAGAGACAATAATCCGAGACCGAAGGATGCCAAACCCGAGCCTTCGATTCGTCGCGTGGAAATTGTTCGGAGGAGGACCGCGGGTGATGGGGAAGGAGAGAGAGAGGAGGCGGAGGAGAGAGAGAGAGAGAGAGGCGGGAAGTGGACTTCCAGCTCGATGGTTGCCTTTTATTGCTTGGTGCGATGCGCTATCGTGCACCGACGGAAGCGGCCCACTCCTGCTCCCTGGCGATGTAGCAGACGTTACATGTTCCGAGGGAAATATCAGCGCAACGATGAGGAGTTAGAATCGTGCGTTTTAATCGTTCGTGGTCTGATGAAACCGTTACGTTATATGCTGATATATATATATAACGGTGTTCAATTGGGTCCGACCGAACATGCAACTGTGAAAGACCGAGCATGACAGTCTTCAACAAAACCTAATCATTTTTTTAAAAAAAATTATTTACTCATATAAATTATTTTTATAGAAAATAAACAAACTATTATTTCCACATCATTTTCGATATTGATGATTTCGATATATCAAATATTCCAGCAAAATCATTCTTCAAAGCGGCCGTTGATCTGTTAAAGTGCAACAGGAATGAAAATGCTTCAGAACTTTTTCAATACTAGAACAATAGTGAGGAAACAATATCCAAAATGAGACACAAAATGGAGCACATTCTCTCAGGAATTTGGAAGTCTTTTGCCAGTAACATTTTTTGAAATCTTGATCGATATCCTAAAGAACAAAGATTTCTCACACATCTGCATTCCCCAAAATTCTTTTCAGGCAAATATCTGCAACACGAGCTGGGGACACGAATTGTTTAAGGATCACTGTCGGAAGAACAAAGTTAGCAGGAGACTTTGCATTTTGGATTAGTTTTTAGGCCTGATCTCGATTCCCTCGATGATGAGACCACTCTTCCAGTGCCCACCTTTCACTTCCAACAAACTAATAACGACTTCATCGTCCTCGCCCTCTTCCCCATCGTTGTAGAACTCACCCAGCTTGATTTCCATCCATCCATCGCCCCTCGACTGCGGAACAACATGTCCAGTGGCTTCCTCATCTGTGTCTTGATTATTGTCGGGCTGCAAGCAGACCAAGTTAGTCGACGACTGTGTTCCTAGTTTTACTGATGCTTCTTGAGGTGGATAGTCCAGACCAACAGCATAATCAGATAGCTTGAAGATGAGATGCGCAGCGTATTTTGTTTTTGAAGAAAGCATTTTGCTTTTAAAGTGCCCACGAATCTCCAACCAACATACATTTTCGAGAACAGCAACCTCTGAGAACCTGTTGAAGACAGTTTTGCTCAGTTAATTGTTCAGTAACAAAGTGTATTCAAATTTCAAACACGAAATCAAACATATAAAAGATCTGATAGGTTAAAACAGAACTCAATAAAAAAGTGTGTTTCTATGCAACTATATGGGCATTGTGGATTGACTAGAAAAGCAATAATGGTATACAGAGTATTGTATATTGAGGATATAAATACAAAAATTGATCCTTTCATGAATAGCTCCAGCTTTTAGAATAAATAGATGGTTTAACAATGCTACCATATGAGCGAAGGTCTTGGGTTTGAATCTTAATATTGTTTCATTAATTCATGTATTTTAATTTGGGCTTGCCAAACGAAGTAGATCCACCTAAACATTAAAGGGGGGAATGTAAAGCATACAAATACAAAGATTGGTCTTTTACCAAAAAATTTAATTTAGATAAGAGATTAGTCAATCAACTTTAACATTATACATACTCCTTGCTTTATGAAACTCGTGGCCACTTCGGCACTAGACAGATACATTAGCGATGACATGAAGAACAAGCATGATCCAAAATATTGCTGATTGATTTGTGTGCTCGATTTGGTTTTCCAAATGAAGTGCGTCCACATAGACATGAAGGGGAGTATAAATACAAAGATTGCTTTTTCTCCCTAAAAGTTTAAGAGTGGTTAGTCAATCAACTTTGACATTATGAATCATCTCTGTATGCTTCGTGGTTTGTGAGACTTGTTGACATTCTGGCACTAGACAAAGGTATTGGCCATGGTAAGAAGACTCAACAGAAAGAACAAACAGAGAACAAGCATGATCCAAAGAATTGCTCATCTCAAGAGAACAGTGACTGTACCGAAAGTTAAACTTCGATTACGGAATTATAGTTCAAATTAAGCAGCATTCAGTACCAAACAAAAAGAAAACGAGGAACATTTGTGAATTAGTACATACCTGGAGTCTGGATCCGGAACCCACTTCCAGTAGAAGATCGTATCTGCCCACGTAATAACTAGCTCTCTAGCAGAAAGCATATAACACTTCGCTCCGCTCGATCTATCCAATGACAAAGTCTACGACACAATCCGATAAAACAAGGATCAAATCAAAAGAACTGGTGCTTCGCTAAAGCAGCCTAATTCCCCCATTTCTCCCTCAAATCCAGAGTGAGGGACGAAAATTGCAGAAGCGTAGCACTACCCTAGCAAAGTGTTATCAAAATGAGTTGAAACGAACCATTTTGCCGCCGTCGAGGAAGATCGGTCTGTCGCAGAGTCGGAAAAAGAGCTCCCTCTTGGACGAGAAGTCGACCGGCTGATCGTCGCGGGCGAGGATGGACTTCAGATCCGAAGGGAGGAAGCGGTCCCAGACAGTGTCAGAAGCAACAGCCGAGTGGAAGGCGGCGGAGACAGCGGAGCTGCGGCAGGCGTCGCGGGGCGACGTGAGGGAGATGACGTTGGCGATGCAGGCCTCAGGAAGCGCCTCGATTCCCGGCTCGCCATCGGCCATTCCAACTCGAACGCTCTCGGATTCCTCCGCCGTCTTCCCGAAACCTAGCGAAAACCAAAGCCGGAGCTTTTTCGATGGATCGGAAGGGAAGCGTCGAAGGGCGGTATTATATACAGCGGCGCATGGCCCTGTACCAGGCTGTCGATGGAGCAAGCTTACTCGAAGAAGTCTCTTAACTTTTTTGTGTTTTCAACCTTACTTTTTGGTTAATTAAGAATTCTAATCCCCGCTTAACAATGTTATTTCAACCTTACATTTTGGTTAATTAAGAATGCTAATCACCACTTAACAAAAAGATTCTCTTCCCTTTGATATCGATGCTACTATAAAAGAAAATAAAAACATTTTTTAATAAAAAATAAGATAAAATGGCCTTTTAATTTTTACTCATTAATAAAATTATTTGTACTCTTATTTCTTTTTTATATACAAATAAATTTATAAAAAGACAATATTAAACTCAAAAGTCATAATATATATAATTTCTCATATATCTTATAATCTATCATCCAAATGACTTTCATTATTGTTTTAAAAAATTAGTTGGCTACATCATTTATATACTAATTCATTCATCAAATGCATTTTGCACCTCTAATTTTCACTAATTTATCCTCCACAACTTGTCAATTATGCCCTTAATTCTCTGCAATTTTCATCTCTTCAGGTCTTGTTCTTCTATTCTCTGTCGGAATCGGATCTCTGCTCTTCTGATCCGGATCCGCTCGATCGCTCCGCCGCCTTCGGCCGCGGGGAGGAGGAGGAGCCCTTAGGCTTGCGGCGGTGCGGCTACTTGGGGACGGCCGGGATGTGATCCTCGCCGGCGGAAGCAGAGCCTCCGCGGAGCTTCCGCGCGCCCTGTTTGGACCCCTCCGACGGTTCCGTCGGGCGGCTGTCGGCGCTACCGCCCGACTGGTGGCGCTGTGTCCTCGGGACGGAGCCGTCGTGGCTGGGGGAGTCCGCGTGCCGAGAGGACCTTGTATGCACCGCCGCGCCGCGGGCTGTGGATACGCCGCCAGGGTGGGAGTCTGCGACTGCGAGCATTAATAGTGAGGTCAGGGTCGGTCGAGGCGTCGATCGATACCAAGAAAAGATCGAGATAAATGGAAAAAAAAGTAAATAAAACAATAATTAGGATTGTTAAACAAATACCTCTCCTTATCAATTATTTTTTCTTAAAAAAATTATGATTATTGGAGTTTTCATGATGCCATTTCTCCCCGAGCAGAAGAGAGAGAGAGAGCAGAGAGCGGGGAAAAATGAGGACTCGAAGTCTGGAAAATAATTTGTTTTAGCTATTTTGGTTGCCGGAAGGGTAGTTAGTTGGTAGTTGGTGTCGTGGCTCGAAACGCGGAAGGGAGAAATCCAGGCAGAGTCAACGGGGAAACGGACTTATTTTAGAGTCAAATGTTTATTGCAAAAGGGTAATGATTTGTTCCAAAAAAAAATTAGCATGAAATGTTACTATGAAAGACATGAGCTTTTATGTAATGGATCCACCTACATGCAAGTAGGACCCAGTCCTTTGTGTTTTTCATACTAGCATTTCATGTTAATTTTTCATGTAACAAATCATTATACAAATGAAACCATAGATAGAAAAGTCAATAGGACAGAAATAAAACGCTCCCTTGTTGAAGCATTTGTGATATGGTTAGATTCGGATGAATTACTTAAGATTAAGTTGTATTGTTAGACATGAATTTTACTATATTAGACCATCTAAGAGTGTTAAAAATAAATTTGATCTACCAATTCGATCTAAATCAAGATGATCCATTATTTTAAACGATCAAAGATCTTCAAACTTTAAAATAATAATTGGCTTAGGATGGTATTTTGGTTAAAATGTTTAAATTTATCGATTTTAAATATAATTTTAAATTATTCTCTATGAATATTTATTCAATCAATATATAATTATTAAATAATTAAAAGTCTATCTTGCACTTGCATATAAACCATTTTGTTTCTGCTTGAATCTGTATGACCTTTGAACATTAATAATTAAAAGACTATGATTATTAACGAAAATAACTTACTTTATTTTTTAAAAAGAATTAAATAAAATATAAATATTAATAAAACATAATAAAAATAATTGAGCCAAATATATATATTGAAATATACATAAACGCTTGAAAACTAAAATAAATGAAAATTTAAATGAAATTATTTTCATTTGTTAATTTTTTTAATGTTTACATTATTAGAATTAGGATGACATGCATCATTTTAAAGATTTGAAAATTCATGCTTAAAAAGGTAGAAAATGGAAATTTTATAGGGAAATAAGAAAAAATAAATTTATTTACGTCGACGGCGACGATCTCTCGGCAACTGCCGCAAGTTCGTCGGATGGACGGCGTTGATTAAACCTAGCTTTTTCTGAGGCACATTATCTGTTATTTTACTCGACCAAGCTACTACTTTTATCATCAGCTGTTCTTCCTTGCAAGATCAACAAAGCAAGCAGATGATGTGATGTTGTTGTTGATGATGATCCCTTGCCAAGTTCTACTGCATTGATAGTCTTTCCTTTCTTGAATCGTCTCGTAATCGCACCATTAATACTCAAGAACAAAAAGGAAAATCTCTGACAATTTGGGGATCTCACAAATTACCTAACGTTTCAGCCGTCAATCTTCGCTTGATTCCTGTAGTTTGGTCTCCGCCTTCTTGATTTCGCCCCCAGGAGGTCGATCTGGTCAGATTCACCATGGAAGCCCCAATTTTTTCGCTGCCTGTGTGTTGTTGTTGATGCTTGACCAAGCTGCGGGAGTGAGATGGATCTTTGGGGGAACGGTTTGTGTGTTTAGAACTTTAGATCGCCCGTCGGTCTTCTGGTGGCGGTTGGGGTTAGCGTTATCCATCACCAAGCATCCAGCTTTGCTAGGATTCTTGGGTTCCTAGTAAGTTGGCTTGGAATTCAACAGCTGAGCTCCAGCAGAAGTTCAGGACTGTCTCATCGAGGACTTGTGAGTTGATCTGCCTGTAAATAGTCAACCCATATAGTTTCTGTTGGCATTTTTCCTTGTTATTGCTCAATGTATGCATGGTGATTTATACTTTTGGCAGATTCTTTTTGTGCTGTCTTATGAATACTTTTGATCCTGAAATATGAGTCTATGGCTAGTTATTCTGGGTGATTTTGAGGATCATTCATCAATTTCAGTTCAAATAATATTGTTGCCTTTTTGGAAGAAGTATATTGGCTACTGAATGATCCTGTAATCAGCGGTGTAGACGATTAATTACAGATGCGAGCTTAGAAAGTTTAACATGATATTCAGTGATCTCTTGTAGGAGCCCTCTCATGACCTGTCGAAGTTTAGAAGCAGTTAGGTTTTCACCTAGGTCTGTGGTATTTTGTTTTTGATTGTTTGTTGTTTGATGAGCTTTTCGGTTGAAAGTTAGCTAGAAAGCAAGCCTCATTGTTTCCTTGTGACTTGCAGGTATCTCAAATTGATTGTGGCATAAATTAGATAGATGGTGAGGCATAATTCTTTCTAAGTCCTTGCAATCTTGATCCTATGTTTGCCGCTCTGAGTAGATAGCTTGCAGATTGCTAGAAATTATACCATAAACAAATTTATGAATGCTTATATGTGTCCTATTAGGAATTTGATGATTAACAGTGCAAGTAAATTTAGTAATTCAATATGAGCTAACTATGTGATTAGATTTTCATGTTGTAAATATTAATCAAGCTCAAGTTTTCCTGCATAGTCACTATTTGATCATGAGAGTTCAGAAGTCATTGTCTGCCTAATGGTTAAGTTGTATTAACTGAGTCTAATTGCAAATGAAGTGTCGTGAAACGATCTATATGGTGATATCATGAGTTCATAATGCTAACTTTCTATAACAGAGTATGGGAGCAGAGTGCATTGGAACTCTCATTAAAGACGACCTGGATGGAATGTCACCATTTCCACCAGGTTTTGCACCAATTGCATTATTCGACGTTCATAATAGCCAAGATCTTAAGGCTCCAGCAAATACATCTGAACCACTACAATACATCATGAAAGATGGCAAATCAAGTGTCACATTGCAGATCCCCCAAGATATTAAAATTTCTATAAATGCTTCTGAACCTGTACAGTGCACCGTAGAAGAAGAGAAATCAAGAAAGTCACTTCGACAAAGACCATCAGTAAATTATTGCCAATTTGATACTAGTTCAGATGAAGAGTCTGACTATGAGCCTTTTGAACAGGTTAGTAGATGTAGATGATTTTAACAAAAGTCTTGGAGATGATAAGCTTTTAGTTAGAATCTCTTGTTGAGCACCATACTTTGTTCTAAGAGATTAATTTTTTTTCTCTTGCTAATTTGATGCATTTGGTTATTCTTAATAACCTACTTTGTTTTCGATGTAGGTCGTCTCTTCGACTCCTCCTCTACCTAAAGGTGTGTTTCGAGGATGCGCTAAATGTGAAATTTGTCAGAAGGTAGTTGAATTCCATGACATCTTTGCTGACTTGTTATCTTACATGATTTTGTTTGTGGTTGAAAAAATTACTTTCGAGTGTTTTAATAGGTTACTGCAAGATGGAAACCACAAGATGCTCGTAGGCCCATTCTTGATGAAGCTCCTGTATTTTATCCAACAGAAGAGGTTATTTTATTTTACATTGTTATCGAAAAAGACTTCTCTATACTTGAATTTGTACATTTTTTGGTGTCATATGAACAATTTTGATCTTTGATCAGGAGTTTAAAGATACTATCAAATATATCGCAACTATACGCCAAAGCGCAGAGCAGTATGGAATATGTCGAATAGTTCCACCCTCATCTTGGAAGCCCACATGCCTTCTCAAGCAGAAGGATGTATGGGAAAATTCAAAGTTTACTACTCGAATCCAACAAGTGGATAAGCTTCAAAACCGCCTTACCTTGAAGAAGATGGGCAGAGGTAACATCATTATGAGGAAAAGAAGAAAAACCCTAAAAACTGATAATGCCAATGAAGAAAATAAGGCAGAATCTAATAACTGTGACAATGTTGAGAGGTTTGGATTTGTACCTGGGCCAGATTTCACTCTGGAATCTTTTGAGAAGTATGCAGATGAGTTCAAGAAGCAATATTATAGCAGAAGCATCGAATGTGTTTTTGGGCCTTGCCAACAGGAACCTTCCATTGAAGATATCGAAGGTGAATATTGGCGGATAGTAGAAAGACCAACAGAAGAGATTGAGGTAGCACCACTTTTTGTATGTAGGTCACAAATATCACAATGCCTTATTCATCTGTTGATTTATATCATAAGTCGTCTTCACAATGTTTGACGTGCTTCATCCACTTTCCTCTTTTTCTTAAACCGTTGGTTGTATTTATACCTCAGTATTGATGGAATGCATATGTGTATTATCTGCCCTTAGATAAACTATAATCATATTTTGCTCTTAACCTGAGACTCTGCAGCCAGGTCAAACTTTTAACTTATGATTTTTGGCCTTTTAGGTGCTTTATGGTGCTGATGTTGACACTGGGGTTTTCAGTAGTGGCTTTCCCAAAGAGTTATTCTCTGTGAATATATCTGCACTTGAGGATCAATATATGAGTTCTGGATGGAATTTGAATAACTTCCCACGTCTTCCAGGCTCTGTTTTATCCTTTGAAAGTGGAGACATTTCTGGTGTTCTTGTGCCATGGTTGTACGTTGGAATGTGCTTTTCTTCCTTTTGTTGGGTAAGATGCTATTTCTCATATCATCACTAAGCAAATTCACAGACATGTAGCATGAGGCTGCCTCTAGAATTTTACATCTAATAAACTTGTACATTGCAAATGCATAATTCTTTATTTTTGACTTGTAGGCTAATTGATGTTTCTTTTGCCAACAGCATGTAGAAGATCATCATCTATACTCGCTAAACTATATGCACTGGGGAGCGCCAAAGATATGGTATGGAGTCGCTGGAAAAGATGCCTTAAAATTAGAGGCAGCTATGAAAAAACATCTACCCGATTTGTTTGAAGAACAACCAGACTTGCTTCACAATCTTGTAAGAATATGGATTCTTGAATCCTATTATGATAATTTTTATTCTTTGGTTCATGCACTTTTGTAAGCATGTTTTATATAAACAGTATAATTTACGAAATCAAAAACTTCAGTATCTTTCTAATTTAAAAATCTGGTTTGTGCTAGAATATCTTATTTGATTAATCCTCCTTTTTACAGGTGACACAATTTTCACCTTCTCTTTTACGTTTGGAAGGTGTACCTGTACACCGTTGTGTTCAAAATGAAGGAGAATTTATTCTCACTTTTCCACGGGCATATCATTCTGGTTTCAATTGTGGATTCAACTGTGCAGAGGCTGTAAATGTGGCTCCTGTGGATTGGTTGCCTCATGGACAGCATGCTGTAGAGCTTTACTGTGAACAGGGACGCAGGATATCCATATCCCATGACAAATTGTTGCTGGGAGCTGCAAGAGAAGCTGTTAGAGCTCAGTGGAATATCCTATTCCTGAGGAAAAACACTCCAGATAATTTGAGATGGAAAAATCTCTGTGGACCTGAAAGCATACTGATGAAGGCGCTCAAGGTGATTTGATTTCTCCATAATTTTCCATGTAGTCTTTCATAAGACATCTATGAACTGACATCTTTCTTGATTAGGAACGGATTGAGATGGAGCGTACAAGAAGAGAGAATCTATGTTCTTCCTTGACAGGAAAAATGGACTCTCACTTTGATACTGACTGTGAAATGGAATGTATCATTTGCCACTACGACTTATACCTTTCAGCTACGAAATGTGACTGTTCACCTGACAAATTTGCTTGTCTCATTCATGCACAACAACTTTGCTCATGTGCTTTGACTACGAGATCATTTTTGTTCCGCTATGAGGTCAGTGAGTTGAATATCTTTCTAGATGCTTTAGCAGGGAAGTTGAGCGCAATTCATAGATGGGGCCTTCTTGATCTTGGGTTAAGTTTAAGTTCTCATGTTACTAAAGAGAAAGCACAAGAGTGCAAACAAGTTCCTCTGGCTAGTAAGGAAGGAACAGTGCAAAAGGATAGCTCAATGATTAATCAAAAAAGGATTCTCAATGCAAGATGCAGTTCAAACAAAGACATTGATGCATCAAAGCTGCACCCTTTTGAAGGAAAAGAAGAGAGAAAAAGAAAAACTCATAATGCAGATAAGCCAACAGATGAAATTGCTGATGATTCTTCAAAAAATCTGTCAGTTGTAACAGATCAAAATTTCAATTTAAGGGGTCTACTTCCCAGAGGAAATGGATGTTCACATGCCACTGCAGTAATTTCTTTAGATTCTCAACATTCTTCAAATGGTGTTATGTTACAAACTGGTTCTAAAGAAATAACAGGGATAAAAAATACAAGCGTCCCAAAAATTGGCAACAACGAACTAAAAGCATGCTATTTTTCTGGTGGAAGAGACATTGCACCAGTAACGAAAGATAAATTTAAAGATGCAAAGAGATCATTCTCAGATAAATTTGAGGAAGCATCATCTGTTTGCTCTGAATCATTGTCCAGGTTGTTGAACTGTGAAGATAAGGTGACATCCTGCAGTTCTCACAAAGATCAAGATCTTATCACCCCTCAGACCAATGCATCACTGCTGAGTGAAAAAGAGATTCACATGCTACCTGTACTGGAGGCATCTAGCAGTGAGAATTTAAGCTGTATAATTTCTGATGTCAAGGTGCAGCAAAAAGTAACTTTTGATAAATATTCATCCAATATACCAGATCAACAATTGTTGACAGTGCCTCTTGGGAAGACATCTGAATGCCCTAAATCTGCCAATGACACCATCATAAGCCCATTGAAAGATCTGTCTCATGTAAAAGAATCCTGTGGTAGTGATTCTTCAAAATTTCCCCAAAATCCCCAACCTTCTGGAGGTGATGTGCAAATATATGAAAATAAATGGAAAATTGAATCAAGTCCAGAGAATAATGTGGTAGATAGAAGAAATCCAATCGCAACAAGCTCATCTTCGTATCCACAAAAAAGTATTGATAGATACTACCCACATCAAAATGGTCCTCGCATAGCTAAGGTGGTGCGGCGTGTTAATTGCAATGTTGAGGTGTTGGAATATGGTGTTGTGCTTTCTGGAAAATTATGGTCCACTAGCCAAGCGATATTCCCCAAAGGTATATTTCTTATAATTGAGGCATCTCAGGAATTAACATTTTTTGGATGATTTCACTCTTACCTTCATATTATGATTTTTTTTACCTGTATTTGAAATTAATTTACATATTCTTATTGCTCCATGCCTTTTTTTTGTGGTTTACATATCACTGCAAAACTTGTTACCTATCGCCATTGGAGTTGATCCCCCTCCAGCTTTGTCAGGTTGATGTTCCTCCGTGAGAAGGCTGAGAGTACCTTCGGAAGCACCAACGTGGAGTCACCACCATTGAGGTCTTCGAAGGCGGTCTGCTTCGATGATCTCTCTGGCGGCGGAAGTGATGGCGAAGGCAAAACCTAACCTCGGGCCTGAATGCAGTGACGACCGGCGCGATTGGCGAGAGCTTGGCTGCTGCAAATGTGATTTCATCAATCCAACCCTTGAAGACCGAACCGAAACCTCCCCCTCCTAGCATGCTGTCCGGCCGGAGCGGGGTTGATTTCCGACGGCGTGGAGCAGAGGAGGCTGATTTTGGGATATCAGAATCGCCGTGGAGAGGAGACGAGGGATTTTTGGAGCAGACGACGGCGAGGGAAGGTAGGGAAGCTCCAATCGCGATTCGGCCGCGCGATTTTGAGGTTTGGCCGCGCAATTTGGAGAGGCGGGATTTTGTAGAATTTTGCTTCATTTCGACCACGGTGGAAGATGAACAGTGAAACTCCTCGCCACGTCAGATGCCGGGGACGGAGTCGCGCAAACTGTTCGGGCAGGATATCAATCCTGTTATATATATATAGATAGATATATTAATTTTCTTCACTGATGAGAATTGTTTAAAAAATAATTTTAATGGTGAGATTATTAATGGTCTATGGTGCATGAAAATTCTCTCGGAGTATAGTTGAGTTTGTTATGATAGAACAGATTTACTGAAGTGGACAAAGGTCGAATCTAGACGAAGTCGAGACAATGTCCTTCCTCTATCGTAACCAACTGTAGTTTCTCGATTTACCTCTTCATGAATGATCATGTGGAATTGTTGGGACGGTAGATTTCACTTTTTACTAAAATGAAAAATTTCCCCCTGATTATTTACCTTTTAGTTTTTAATTTTTTGAAAAAAATTTTTTTTTAAAAAAAATGCACTTGTCTGCTCTAGGGGTATCTAGCTAATCGATCATTAGCATTCCTCATGAAGGACAGTTGCTTTTTGGTAAAATGCTAAAAATAGCAATAGTGAAGGACAGTTCTTGGTAAAATGCTAAAAATAGCGTTTTTTTTTTTTGAACTTTACTCCCAGAGTTTACAAACAAAATAGACTACTTCCACTAGTTTCTGTAGAGGAACATTCCCTATAATATTACAAGGAAGCACAATGATCGAATCTTAAGTTTCTTAGTTTTGGAATCCATCTGTGTTACCAATCATTCATACATAAAACAAACCTGATGGAAACATTTGTACACATCACACTGTTTATTGCACGATTTTGTGGTAGAAAATACAGACAATGAGTACTACAAAGGAATGAATCTTATAACTTTCAGGTTGCGTTTCCATCGGAATGGCCGTTCTTCTTTGAGCTGCTGAACTGGCTCGTCACACTTTTACCCATGAACTTCCCAGCTCTGCTCACGGCACCGAATCCACTTCCAACCAACCCAACACCAGCACCGAGGCCGGAGCCGACTAGGCCAACCCCTGCACCAACACCAGAGCCAACCAAGCCCACGCCCGCTCCGATACCTGTACCGACAAGGGATGCTGCACCACCAAGCGCGTCCATGGTGCTTCCGATGAGCCCAGCTTCCTTCAGTTTCTTCCTCTCCTCCAAAATCCTCTTCTCTTCTTCTAGTGCAGCAAGCTGCTCCTCTACTGTGAATGGATGATACAGTACCTGGTGGAAGATAATTGGGAACTTGATTATGTGAATTGACTCATATATTAGAACACATTGTCCTAGATTGAAGCAAACAGATGAATTGATTTCAAAAATCACAGAGGACGAAAAAGAAGTCCATCTTGAACCTACCGACCTTTATGGTAAGACTCCCTCTGTCCTTCTTATCCTTGACCTTTAGTGTATCTAGTGATGCAAGCAAGTTTAGTTGAATTTCTTTCGTAACACCAGGTTCTAATTCTTGTAAGCCTAACTTTGCGACGCCCATTTTCTTATCTTGTTGAAGTTTGTCTTCATCATAAACCTGGAAAATCAAATAACAAATATTAGTGACAAAAGGTATCTAATGACCCACGAAGGAACTATCAATTATATATGGTAAAAGCTGACATGGAGCATTTGTAGTCACTACAAGGATATAATAAATCTTCTTGTTAGCTTTAAATGGTTCACTTCATTTCCTGTTTACATGATACAGTGACGTCTGTTCTCAAGGAAGTTGTTCATCAGTTCTCACAGTAAAATTAATGTGCTGAATACACAATCAAAATAGAGAGATAAACCAAAATCATGCCATATCATAATCTTAGATAGTATAAGAACTCTTGCTAAGCACAAGCGCCCTATTCCTACCATAATTTTCAAAAAGAATATATAAAGTTTGAAGGCAAGAGCTACCACTTCATCCTTAATTGTCCCAGCCACTACAACACTACAGTTCTATATAATTTTAATGGTGCCGCGGTAGGACATCCAAGTTGTCACCCGAGCACCTGTGGTTCGATCCCCAGCTACGGCGTATTTGCTGGGCTGGCCGCTGCGTGCACTTCCCAATTTACCCTGGTGCCCGGTGGAAAACTTCCATGGAGCTGGACCGGTCACCCCCAGGGATAATCAATGAGGCTAACTGGGATTTATCATCATTTTATATAATTTCCATTTTAAAACTAACCTGGTACTAGGTTGACCTTTGGTTTCCAATTTAACTGTTTGAATTGGCTAACTCCAATTTTCAAAACACTGCTCCTCACATAATTTTAGATTCTCAGCTTATGAACCAACAACATGAATTGGGGTCAATGATCCCCTTGGTTATTCTCAACTAGTACTGTCAGTTTGCCACCTCAAGGCACATCTCCCTCCCTGGCTTGTTCATCCATGCAAAACGACCCCTTAGCCCACCCATGATTCTCCCATCATTCGAGATTTGATGTTCTGTTGGGCAAAATATCATAGTGCCGCCACAGGCGACAGATTGGTGTTGCTAAAGAAAAAATGACAAGTTTCATGGGCAGCATTGCGACTTGACTCTGCTAGTGACAAACAACACATCCTAACAAAGATATTCACAAAGATTATGGTTTTTAACACAACCTAAGCTAAAAGTCAGGATGGTGAGCTTTTACAGAAACTAACATGGGGAAAAGAACAACAATAGCCAATAGAAGAACCCAAATCAAAACATGCATTGGCCATATGTTAATGCAGAACTAGTTCTTCTACTCCTTTTTCTTTTTTTACTTAGACAAATACAACAATAACAGGAAAAAAACTGAAGGTAGCATGATGTCACACTTATATAAGATGGATAAGTAATAATAGATCATGGAAGAGTACTCACAACTCGGGTGCTCTTTCCATTTCTTGTACATTAATATGTAGATTCTGAAAGAGGTTATCGGGCCAAACCAAGTGGACAGAATGCTAGTGAACACATCATGACAAATTACCTAGTAATGCATTATGCATCATCTACCTGAATCAATTATAGAGCGCATATATTCTCACTTTTTCGTCATATGAAATTGAAGCTTTGCCTTCTCATCCAGATATACTCTCTAAGTCTCATCTTTGTTTTACAATTAATGCACTACGAGATAAGATCTACCATGTATTTGAAAGAGTTAGATACGAGAATGTACCTCAAAGATAATATATTGTGTCTCCTTGTCTTCAGCAAGCAGTTGAAATGTTTCATTCCACACAGGGCTGAGATTGTCGTCCACTACCTTTGTTTTAACTTTGAATGTTGGGCGAACATATAAAACCACATATGGATCAGATTTTCCCACTAATTCTAGATTCTTTAGACTGTTAGCTCGAACAACTGTTACTGTAAGTTTTCCCTGTGGTTTAAGCTCTAGCTCGCTGTACAACATAAAAAAAAATTCAATTCATCAGATTCCTGTTGAAGGGAATACAAAACCTACATTGCAATACTAGATTATAGATTTCTGGTTAGTAGAAGAAAGAAACAAAATCCTATTTTTCAATGTACCTCTAGGGCATGAAAGATATAGATTTAGTTGAATGTCATTCCCAATTTGAAAGAGGGCATAAAATATGTCACGAAACACATGGTTATCTAAATTTGAATTGCAGAGAGTAGCTTTTAAAGAGTTTTTTGGTCTTTAGATAAGGGATAGGAAACTGGGTGATTAATTAAGTTAAACGGAGTGAAAAAAAAATCCTTACAGGAGTTCTACATATTCAAGATTTAGTATTCAACATGAAGAAAATTTAGTAATATAGACTCAGAGTTCAATATCAAGAACAAATCCATGTGGTAAACCTCAAAATTGTGGTTGTAATGTTGTATGAAAGAACAAAAAAGGACAGATATGAACATAAAATAAAGTTAAAAGTTAAAATGAAAAATGACATTAAAGATTTTGGTGATCAGCATGTATTCTGATTTTGATGTTCAGTACTCTAATGATTTGTTTAAAACTGCAGCATGTGATGAAATTTTGAATAAGCGGACTGAAAGATAACAAAAAGAAGTGGGCACAACTTTTTGGAACAACATCCAATTGCTATTACTGACGTTTGGTCTTTTGTTTATTCTTTCTGGGGGTAATACCAACCTTCTCTCTTCAAGACTTTTTTTTAGACTTTCTAGTTCATATTGCACCATACTCTTCATATATTATATGATCCATAAACTGGAAATTGTTAAGATGTGTAAATGTAGTTTCCAGGTACATCGCAATGCTTATTTTTACTCTCGCCTAAGAACTCCAGCAACCTCTGTGATGTTGGTATGAGAAATTAAATTGTTAAACAGGACTTTGAACAGTCCTTTTTCCAGTTTTCT
The DNA here is from genome assembly GCF_044706935.1 of Curcuma longa. Classification (NCBI taxonomy): domain Eukaryota; kingdom Viridiplantae; phylum Streptophyta; class Magnoliopsida; order Zingiberales; family Zingiberaceae; genus Curcuma; species Curcuma longa. Next base: position 12,424,157 of record NC_133863.1, read on the forward strand.
TTAGTTAAATTAGATATCTAGCTGTCCTATAGACCATTAATAAACCCTTTGTTCTTGTAAAACACATTAAATGTCACATTGGCGAATATATTGTTTAAGCGAGTTGCTGAAGATTTACATGCTAATTGAAGAAATATAAAGGATGTTCAAGTTATTAAGTTGACTGCTACAAAGAATGTTCGAGTTATTCAGTTGACTACTACAAATTACGTTACGCTGACTCTAGTGAGATAGGCTTAAAAGTGAATAATAACTGTCAGTTTAATGTGCTATAAACCAAAGAAACATGATAAACATACAAAAACAGAGATAGTACCTAACATCGACATCAACTCCGCCGAGTGGAACAACAATTCTGTGGGGCCATTCAAGCATGTCGGTGACTATTGAAGTGACAGTATCCTACATATCAAATTCAGAATGAGCTTCACCATCATTTGATGACTTTGAAAAATAATATCAAGTTTCTAAAGAGATTATAAGAAACTAAAATTACATCGATCATGTCTGAAAGGCCAGGAATTGCAGTAAGGCTCCCTCCTACAGCCTTCAATGTATAATCTATTTTAGGCTTCGGCTGAAAGGAAAACGTTCAAGTCAATATAAACTTGAAAAAAAAAAATCAAAGTTGAGTACATTTGTTAGATGCAAATATGCAGAAGCAATATCTGGCAAAATTGTTTTCATGATATGGCAGGAATAATGTAAAGTGTACCACATTGGCAGAAAAGTCAAATACATCAGTTACATGCAAATATGCAGAAACAATATCTGAAATTGTTTTCATGATATGGCAGGAAAAATATGAAGTTAACCACATTTCACAGCTTGGACAGCTTTCCACACTGGCAGCAATCTACCTTGACACCATTTCACAAAATTTTTCATTGTACAAATCTACGCTAACAATGTTACTAGTGCTTATGCACAAAATTGGGATGCCATATGGCAGTGCTTTGAACTCCCCTGCCATGCATCATCATCTAAACCAGTAATAACTCATCATCTAAACCAGTAATAATTAAATAGTTGTTGCCAGGAATTTGTTGAAGTTTAACAAAGAAATTAGACCAAACATGAGAACATATGCAACAGTCGTCTAGAATAATAACAAAGATTGTTTCAGATAATGATCATAAACTATAGCCAACAATATAACATAATTGTGCAAATAATAGTAACATACCTCAGCAAGAAGTGCAACAACAACAGCAGAAATGCAAGGTATCTCTTCAGAAAGTTGAAATATAACACGAATGACAGTAAAGACCTGGAGATCTTTTAACTACAACCAGCAAAGTGAAGAAGCACATAAAATCTCATAAGGCACAAAAGGGCAACAGACATTCTTACAATATTACAATCAACTACTAAACCTGAATAGGAAGTGAAGCAACAAGTGCTTCAACTGCAAGAATTATGCTTAAGTCTCCACCCCATCGGAAATCTATATCCATTGTAATTTGACTTTTCTTGAGACTTTGAACTCGGATACCTTTGAAAAAAGATAAATGCATCAACTACAACATACAACTTAACTAAGCTAAATAGCTAATTTCAATAGGTTCATGTTGTTTGAACTTTGAAGTCTCCTCCTGAATCAAAAAGTCAGAGTACTCAAGATGATGAAAAGAATCATAAAGAAAACAGTACCGTTCAGACTGGAATCGATCAGAATAGACTCACACAGGCAAAAGTTTCAATTCTTTGTGAATAAGTAAACTAAGCCATGAAGCTTAATGGAAAGAATTAGAAAAGTATAATTCATAAACTCAGTTTGCCTTGAAGAAAATAAAGAGAAGAAAACAGTCATATATACCCTCCCATTTTGGCATAACTAATTAGTATTTCACTGCAAAAACAAAATTCCTAGATGGTAAAATTAATTCAAAATTTGTCAGTGAGAAACAAACACTATGATAAGAGTTACAGTTATATTTTAAGCAACAGGACAATAGCAAAATGGAGCTACATTGTTGATTGTTCTAACAATTAAGGAAGCATATAAAAAATTATTAGAAATATAGACTTCCTATACAATGGAAGCATATAGAATGTTATTCAAAATATAGATGTTTAGAACTAAAACCTGAACAAACCTTCAATTTTAGGTGGTACAGTCCCAAGAGACAGCTTGCTGAATTTAAGCGAAGTTATTCCTGCAGGACGATAATCATCCAGTAATGGTTCAACTGTTTCCCTGATTACCAGTGTTGCTGCCTAAGACCAAGTAAAACCTATAAGTTAGTATGCAATTATAATTTGATAAACTCAAACACTAGCAACCAGAAATCAGAAGATATATACTAGTGGATAAAGAAAATAACTTTAAACCCATCAAAAATCATAAATAAACAAAACAAAATCTATGACAGTAGGATTAGCACCCACTGTTGACAGTCAATTACAGAAGGAAACACAAATTTACATTTTTAGATTCAGACTGCAGCCAATCCAATAAAAAATACCACAACCGCCAATCCAATAAAAAAATACCACAACTGCCAATCCAATAAAAAAAATCCTCTTTCGCAGTGTGATCTTTCTAGCTGAAAATACCACAACCGCCAATACAATTAAAAAAAAAGCATCCAAAAGAAACGAGGTTATTCTACCAAACATAAACTCAGAATAACTCTTATAAATAGAATAAAAGATATATTCATAATTTAAATCTTAAAGTAGAGGTAGAGCTCTAAACAGAAAATCACTAGGCTTACATCTGCGATATATGGCCACAATTTACCCAACATCTTGTTTAGCCATTTCACCTGGGAAAAAAATGAACACAAATTAAATTTATTAAAGAGAGTTGTGTAAAACTGAACCAAGCAAAGTAAAACGATCAAATGAAGTTACTGCCAAGAGATCCCATTTAAAAACAGAAATAACTGTTAGGAGCATAAAATACCAAAGGCCTAGTGGTGTGACCATTCTGACAAGGGCAAGGAGTGATTGTCGAAGAAGAGAGATCTGATAAGGTGTAGCTCTTGTCAAGCTTCTAGGATGCAAGGGCAAGAACAAACCAAAATCAATACCAAAGTAGGGACACCGAAGTAGGGAAAGTGTGACTAGGTCATGGGCGTAAATACCTTAAATGGATTAAGTATGTGCCATAGATAATGAGACACATTTTGGTGGAACTAGTTAGGTTCTACCTAAAAACTCCTAGTTAAGTGTGCTCAGTGTGGAGCAATCCGAGATGGGTGACGTTCGGGGAGTTCCTCACCTTGTAGTCAAATTCCATCATGAGACAAAACAGCATTACGTCTTACATCTATGAAAAAAAAACAAGGATGAAAGAATGCCGATGACAGTTACAAAATAACTGGGTAGTTTATTTAACTACTGATGAGATTCCCAGCTGCAACTTCAATTAGCCCAATAACTTCATCCTTAAATCTGGTAGCTTGAAATGATTATCTAGCCTTTGTTCATATTATATATTGTCTATGTTGAAGCAACTAGCAACAAGTTTCATAACCATAATAACAGCTAATAATCATGATATGCATCATGTCAAAATTCCAAGGATACCTATCCAGGATCATCATTTTAGAGTTTTTAGCCTTTGTCTCTCTTCATGTCTTTCTTGAACATCACCTACTTGTCAGAACTCATGATTCAGGTGTTCAAAATGGACGGAAGGTGAAGAAGGATGCTTTACACACCTGTTCTTATTAGCTTTTACAAGAACTACTAAACTTTTTAAGGAATTGAAAAAAATGTAAGACAACTAGTTCTCATCCATCTTTCTTATCTACCAGTTCACATTGAGTTCAGTTTTTTTTTTTCAAAATGTTACCATAAGCCCATGATGAAATATCTAATGTCGACAAAATAGCATAATGAATGCACATTTCAGATGCATAGCCTCAAAAAACAAGTCTGAATACGGATAATTATTCTGTTGAAATAACCTGTTCAAATGTAGGAAATGAAATCCATTCAGGATAATTATCGCCACATAGTTTCTTCAGATCTTCTCTACCCAGAGATCCAAGAAGTTTTATGTCAGCAGCCTGTAGAAAAGTGAGCATAAAAATATTAGTCCATAATTTGATACTCATGCTGCTGCAATCACTAGCTTATCGAAGCATGAATACCGAATTAATCTCTCCAGTGAAATAGAGAAAAGCAATCACATCAATATGCAGCAAGATACAATAACCAAGCTAAACCATAGACTGGCCATAAGAATGAACTAGACTTGAATGTTTCTTGCTTGGTGCTTGTTGAAAATAAATTTTATGGACTCAGACACCACCTCCTAGAGTCATTTGATTCCAATACAATGTTTCATAGATCAATCGACCATGCTCCAGAGCGCTTTGCTTGAGACGATCCTCAACGAAAAAGGAAGATCTACCGTAAGCTGTCATCAAGGCCAACTCAACTACAAAGTAAAAAAGGTCCAAGGAGCGGCTCAGCACTAGTAATCTCCTGCCCCTTCTGTCAACTCAACCAGAGGGAGATAAATAGAATAACAATTTTCGATAATTTCAAGAGTCATTCATGTCAATACGAAGAACAAAATTTCAGTCGCAATTCCAGATCCAAAATGACACTACACTAAAACGCCGATCAAATTACTCAAAAGGCGCGATCCTATCCATCAAAACCTTTAAGTCAACAAAGTAGTCAAACAATATCCCAAAAGAGAAGGGAGGGAGAACAAAATTCATATACCTTGGTGACGCGCTTAGAGCTGCGGCGCCTCATCATGCGTGCCCACCCAGCCATCAGCGCGACTCCGACGATCGCCCCCATGACCAGCCCGGAGATCAGCCCCATCCTCGCCTCGGGCCTCGAATTCCAGCAAGGAGACCAATCCAATCGAAGACCAAACCGACCCGATCGGCAACTCCAGCGAGATTAGATCGCTCGCCGACGAGAAACCGAACGGAATCGAGGCGTTACGGCAGCAGAAGGGAAGGGAGAAGTTGACTAGTCGAGTGAGTTGTCGGCGTTATGAAACGAGTGGCATCGGGCCGCTTTGCTCGGAGAAGATGGAGGAGAACAACAAAAGGGGCCCAGCACATAATTCGGGTAATTATTACGGGTATAATAAATGGCGGCTAAATATGGCATTGGATAATTAAATTGCAGGGAAATTATAATTAGAAAAGTCATTAAAATACTCTAAATATAAAAAAGTGTCTAGTTATCTTGTTATGGTGCCCCTTAGTTTCTCTTAGTTCTTGTCTAACAATAATTAAATCTCATAAAAATTTGTATGACATTTTTTATATTATTATTATTTTATTATAAATTTTGTATAATACTTTTTGTTAAAAAAAGTTCACTATGGATTTCCATGCTTGTTTAATTCAATAATTTATCATCATCATTATCTTTTTATAAAACTAAAAAACACCCTTTATGTCAAAAAATATATATATCTTATTTTTAAAAATAAAAAAGTATCCTTTTATATTTTTCATTGGGCAAACCACAAAGGCGTCCTTTTTCCATTTTTTTTTTATCGATCAGCATACTACTTTTAATTTTTTATATCAAAAGAGGACCCATCCCAAGTACAATTACCTAAGTCTCCTCCATTATATTATTTTATATCAAAAGAGGACATATCCTAAGAACAATTACCTAAGTCTCCTCCATTATATTATTCTAATTATGATCTCTTTTCAATATTTCTTATTTAAATTTTGAACCGAGGATTTATAATCGTTACGAAATCATAATTACAATCATAATCTTTATCTTAGATTAAATCATAGGACATACAATCTATTAAATCGAAATTCGTCTAAATATTTACATTTATTATTGGATGTAACTTATAATAGCCCAATCTTGAGTCAAAAAATATCGTTTAAAAGCTTTTTGAAAGCTAAAAAAAATTTATTATCTTTATTTAAGATTATTTTTTATATTGTAGCAATTACACTTTCATAGCTGCTATATTGTTGTAGTTGTAACAACTATGAAATCGTAACTACTATAATTGTGTGACAATTCAGTTGTAGCAGCTATGAAACCGTAATTGTTATAACTGTATAACAACTACAAAATTGTAATTACTACAAGTGTGTTGCGTAGCTTCTACAACGCATTTAATCGATTCAGAATTTAATTAAAAAATATAAATAAGATAATATTGAAAATAATATTAAAGAATAATTATGTCATTTTAGACTAAGAGATTATTTTGATAAAAAAATTAAAGTGGACGATTTAATAAAAAAAAGGAATACCCCTTTGATCACTGACATTTTTGGTTTCGAGAATAAATATAGGACTATGATCACAAATGTTAAAAGTAAAGTCACCCTATAACCTAAACTATTGTAAGTTATATTCATAACGACTGCATCACTGTTTAAAGTAACGTTTTTATCAAGTTACAATAATTTTAAAAATATTAAATAAATTTAATAAAGTTAAAAATATATTTTTATATAATAATATTTTATATGTAATAGTTTTAATTAAGTTGAGCATTTTTACTTATAGTCATAATTATTACATCAATGCTAAAATAGAAATATTTTTGCTTGAAAAATAAAATGGGATGTCATATATATACATATATATATATATATATAATAAGTATTCCTTCTCTCAGTGAACTAATGGGACATCAAAATAACAAGACATGCTACGTTCCTCCAAGTAACAAACACGAGACATCACAAATTTCCCCATGAATGCACTACTAATAGCCTTTAATATTCAAAAAGAAAAAAAAAGGTTACCATTATCGACAACACATATACTTTATGCAAAAGATACAAAAACTCACTGTAGTTCACATCTTAATGTACATCATCTTAACACCGTCAAACTGAATTCTATAAAATAACGTTTAAATTGTTTTTTTTTTCGTTTTTCCATTTGCTAAACCTGAATTGCTTTATCATTTTAATGTAAATTTCCGAAAGTGAAAGCCAGAGATTACAGGATACATGTTTGGAGAATGTGGGCATTGATCAAGCATATCGGCCTTTGGCATCAACCTTGTGGTGGTTATGGAGCTACGGCACATCCAAGTCTGGTTTGGTTGGGTATTCAAGTCCTTGCAGGGCTGGGATTCTTCTCCAATCCTCATGGGAGTAAGCAGGTATGAACCAGTATTTCTTGTCTGTTCCGAATACCTGTTGTCAGAAATAATCAGCCATATGATTGATAATTAGTGTAGTAAAACAGAAGTAACGAGCTGAGATTTGATGCATGATGAGCATGTGAAATACGATTTTAGGGTAGGTTTGGTTCTCGAAGTGGAATTGATAGGGAGTAAGTTATTATTGGAGAATGGAAAGCATGTGCTTGTAGTTTGGAAAAAGAACTAGATGGTTTGTTTTATTTCTTTAATCAATTTGGAATATGGTGAAAATAATATTAGAAAGAATAGCCTTCATAGTTCTAACCTGTTCAAAGTTCTTCTTGGGACCAAGATCATACTTCCATTTCGGAGTTGTTTTTTTCTCATATGCCTGATAAATTGAATGTTAGCCTCCATATACACAATATATGCAGAAATGACTTTCCATTCAAAATGATTCACTTACCTCGATAGTTGTGGTATTCTTCATCACTAAAGATATGTGCATGATCAGAAACCCCATAACACTTAATGCAAAAGCCAGATTCAACACTAGAAGAAGAAAAAAAAACCTTGTCAGCAGTCACAAAAGTTGAGAAATCAGAGTCAATTTTAAAACTAAAAATGAAAAGCTACTGTCTCAGGTGAAAGCGAGGCGGGCATACCAAATGTGAGAAAAGTAGTTGCAAGTGCAGCTGGCGTCCCAGGTATCTCCACATCTTGGAAGAATGCAAGGAAATGGGGAAAAAGAGAAAGTGTAACAAGAGATGTCTCTAAAAATGTGTAAAACTGCATCATCAATAAGAAGGAATTGCATGAGTGCACTGTAACATAAGAATATTGCATGATTGTGTATGCTAATTGCATTGTCATACTACAATCAATTACCTTCATAACAGGTACTACAATGAATTCATAAGAAGATGATGAAAATGGAAAAAAAATAAAGCATTAAGTCGATATGTGAACAAGTGACACCACTTACATTCTAGTTAGGATTCATGGAACAAGTGATAAGGTGTGACCTTTGGTGTTGAGGAATAACTTTTAAATTTGAGAAAGAATTTCTACGTATTTATCTAGATGAAATAGTATATAGAAAACCTGTAAATCTATGACTTACATCAGCAATTGTTCAATAAGAATAACAGATATCCGACCACAGTTGAAGAAGAAAAAGGAATGTAGAAACCTACCAGAAAAAGAAGAAAGAACTTATAGTTTAAAGCTCCAACGCAGTTTACAACCCACACACAATGGTGATCCATCTTAAGTACACATCTCCCACCTAACATAAGAATTAATATCAAACAATAGGGGCAGACATAAGTAAACCCATTATAGAATGATTCACTGGGCTTGACATATAACTAAACATAAGATCAATGGTCTTACAAACAGAACAGTGATGGCAGCGAGGCGGCTTCAACCGATTGCACTTCCTGCAGTATCTTATTGCCGGAGTTTCTGAGTCTGTAAGTCCTGGTTGTTCCATGCCAGTTAATAGAGCAGTTTCTCCAATCTCCTCATCTAGATTTGGCTTCCAATTTGGGGGCACATCACCTGGGTCGGTGAAAACGACTGAGAAATAGGTCCATAGCAGTAATCCCAACTGTGAAACCAAATATTTTAGTTAGGGAGGAAATACACCAGATACAAGTATCTAGATGGCATAAAAATGCAGTTTTTTTTCCCTTTCAACCTCCATCAGTTCACTTTTGTTAGTTCTAATTGCAACTTTCTTTTATTATGTTGTCGTCACTCTTGCATCCAGTTTTATTGACTTTTTTGAGGACTAGGGAACCTTTCTCTAAGAAATATATGCTAAGGCCGTTTTTGTTCCTAAATCAAAGTTATTTTTTGTTATCGTGCACATAGATAATGCTTCGTGAGCATAAAAACCAATAATTACGGACCAACTTCGACCTCGGAGGAGCTCCTAATCATACATACACAAACACGAAGAATTTCGAGGATTTCCAGCTAAAAACTAAAAATCGGCACAGTAAAGAAGCAGGGAGACGAATAGAGGAATACCAGGGCATGGAAGGGGACCAAGACGGCGAGAGCGATGACCGAATCGAGACCCCCAGCGACTAGGCCGGGTCCATAATGAGCGACGACGACAGCGTAGTAGCTGACCCCGACGATGGCGAGGACGAACAAGATCATTATCGAGCCGAGAGCCCGCAAGGCGGAACAGAACTTGAAGACGTTCCACGCCATGGCGAAGGCGGCCCCCGATCTCATCCCCCTCGCTGTCTCTTCCTCTCCGGCGAGAGAAGGAAGGATGGAGATCCGAAAGGCGGATCCCCTCTCCCTCTCCGGGGCGATTCCCTCCGCTTCCGCTTCAATTCAAGGATCCCATTGCTAGGGTTTCACCGCAAGCAAGGGATCGGGATCCAGCGGCGGTAAGGAGGAAGGAAGACGTCCATTTCGTCCGATTGTTTAGTAGGAGCAGAGAAACGTTAATTTTCTATTTTTCTTTTTGACCAAATAAAATAAAAAAAAAAGAAAAAAAGGGCAAACAAATAGTCTCCAAGACTAGTCGTTAGCCCAAGATTCCAATATATTTTTTAAAAAACACCTCAATACTTATGAAATCTGATGTGTAAACGTTGAAATTTACACTGCAATATTTATAATTTATAAAAAGAAGAAAGGAAAATAAATGATTCAGAATCATACCTGTAGTGTTATTAGGTCTCTATTTTTTTATTTTTAGAAGGATAAATTTAAAAATTGAAAAGAGAACATTTGTTATTATGTATTTGAAGAGATATCAGAAACTTTAGGGGAGTTCGAGAAAAGCTACTTTACCTCAAGGGCCATTATGAAAAATTGACCGGAAATCATATGATACGGATTTCCAAAAATACCCTCCCTTCCTCCACCTACATACTGCTTTGTCCTCGGTTATTTCCCTGCAATGGTGTGTATAAGTTCGTCATTTCGTTATCGGATAGCTTGCGGAAAATAGCGCCACCGTTGCTGACCACGACGATCCTTGCTCTTCGAGTTCTCCTGGTTGAAACTACGGCGAACTTTTTTCTCAGTCGCTTCCGCTCCATTTAACGCCGGCCATTGGAGATTCGACATCATACGCCAGTTTCTGCATCCGGATTAGGGTTGGAGCGCCGCGGTGCGTCGAAAAGATCTTTTTTTTCCGTCTTAGTTTCATGTTTTTTTGGCTTTGGATCCGGGCATCCTGCAAGTGATTTTGTTCTGATAACTTGGGTTATTTTCTTTTTTTTCTCTCTATAATATTCCCTTTTTGATTTAAGAGCAATCAGATTGAAGAAGGTATAGTTCGACGAGAAAAGATAACTCCTTTTTTATTTTTTGTGGTGGTGACGTTTGGTCTGCTCATTGACGACTTTGACACGTTATTTTTGTATAAAAATTAACATTCGTTTGCGTGAATAGAGTTTGAAGAAGATTTTTTTGACTAGATTCGTGGAGAAAAGGGAAATCCATTGCTGAGGATTGGGTCTGAATAGATCGAAGATTGGTGGTTTGCATCCGTGAGTTTTGTTTCGTACTCTGCCTTATTTTAACTTGAAGGTGGAGGTATGGCTTCGGCTGTTGTGAATATGACCACGGCAGCGCTTGATTGGGTAGCTGTGGCTTTCGATGCTCCCTTTGCTGGCGCAGTGGTCTTTGGGGTTCGTATAGATGGTATTTTTTTTTGCTCTTTGTGCGCTGTTAAATTGAAACTTTCTATGGTAGTTTAGTCGTGCCACTTTTTTTAAAACCGGACAAATTTATCTTGTGCTGGCTTTTTCTTGATTGGAGGACATCTTGTTGCTGAAGTGCTACTCATTGCTGTCATACTGTTCCAACTCACTAGAAAGAGTTATAAGCCTCCGAAGAAGCCACTTACTGAAAAGGTTCGTCTATTAATTGAAATTTCTCTTTTTTTAAGCCAATGCTCATCTTTTACTTCGCCTCAAGTCCACTGACTGTTCTAACTGTCACATGAAAATAAAATTCATCTTAACTGGTGTTTTCTGCAGGAAATAGATGATCTTTGTGAAGAATGGGTCCCCGAACCTCTTCATCCACCTATCACCAAGGAAATGAAAGTTGAGCCTCCAACTTTAGAAAGGTAGAGTGAATCTTTTAACTGTTTGATGTTTATTAAGTTCAGCAAAACTTGTATAACAAATTGATCTTTACTAATTGGAAAGTATGTGAGTTTGTGATCTGTATTAATACCTGTGAAAGTTGACTAGTTGACCAGTTATTCCCTAAGCATAAAGTGTTGGAATGATACCGATCTATACAATTATATTCTGAACAATACCTCTCATGTTTGAGCGTGCAGATTGAACTATATTAGACTAGCCAAAGCCTAACACATAGACTGACTCAACTTAAGGATGCATGATCGAGAGGACTTGAGCACAAAACCTCTCGCATGGATAACATGTGAAAACTAATTAGCAGAGCACTTTTTCCCAAATTTTAAGCATACAAAATGCATACATTTATTTTGAGTCTTTGGGCAATTCTAGAATGTAGATAAACTCTAGGTTTATTATTTAATATGTTATGGAGAGTAAAAAACTTCATGAAACTTTGTACTTTTATGTTTATTGCTTGATTTAGTTTTGTTATTTCTGTTATGCCTATGCTTTTTAACTGTTATAGAACTCATATTGGTCATTGATGTGCTTTAAAAGTTGTCATATACCTCTTAAGAAAATTAAAGTAGCTAGCAGGGTATTAATTTAGAAAATATTAATTTCTACAAAGTTGATAGAGATTGTAGGACGAATTGAAATGTTATTGAATAAAACAAATGTCATCTTTATCTTTGCTATTTCATTCTGGAAGTATCTACCAGCTTTGAAAACTATTAAAAACCATTCAATTGTTTTGTTACCCTTGTCGAGATAAATATTTATATGTGAGAAATTGTCATATATGCGCACATCTTTTCCTACCAACAAAGAAGTATTTGCTGCAGTGCTGCAGGACCACATACAATAATTGAAGGAAAGGAAGTTGTGAACTTCAGTTCAGCTAATTATCTAGGATTGATAGGAAATGAAAAAATAATTGTGAGAATCCAATCTTAATTTTCCTTCATGTCATTTATTCTTATTATTTCTCAGAAATATGTCGTAATGAATAACAAGTTTCTGTTTCAGGATTCATGTGTTGCTTCCTTAGAGAAATATGGTGTCGGTTCTTGTAGTTCTCGTTGCTTCTATGGAACAACTAGTCAGTTTTTTTCTCTTATTAATAGTTATATACTGTTGATTATCTTGTTCTCACTTTTTTAGCCTTTGTTATTCGTCTCATCCTTCAGAACTATACTAAAGCAAAAGTTTTGATATAACAAATTGTGCCATTGTAGATGACCACCTTGATTGCGAGACAAGAATCGCAAAGTTCATGGCACCCCAGATTCAATCCTATACTCATATGGCATCTCAGCCATTTTCAGTGTTATACCGGCATTTTGTAAGAAGGGAGACATCATTGTTGCGTAAGCTAATTTCATATACAATCCTGGTAGACTTCAAGGTTTTTTTTTTTTTTTTTTTTTGTAGTATACTGCTCCTACTTTAAAAATGCAACATTTGTATATTTGAAGGTTTGGGCTACTTTCTATTCTTGGCAAATGGGGAAAATATGTGCTGCTTCTGAATAACTTACTTGACCTGAAATTGTTATTTTCTTAGCAGATAGCAAGTGGCAATAATGATCTTATTGCCGTAGAAGTTTTATCTCATCTATTGTTTTGAATTTTGACTACATTAAGTGATCGAAATCCAAATGTTGGTGACTGAAAATCTGTCATGGATGCTTATAAATAGGTCAATAAATCATTGTTATTCCAATTTTCAGTTACTGAAATCTTGATTAATAACATGGGTTCCATGTTAAAGGCTGCATTCTATCGCTAGATTTCTTAGTTGAGTGCCTTGTGCTTGGGATGCATTTCCAAGGTAAAGAACATAATAACTCTCGAGTCATGAACCCTATAATTTCCTTAGGTTCAGAATCTTCTTGTTGTTTTAGTCTAATTGAGTTATATGTTAATATTACATAAGCAGGTGTACCAGACTCATTCACTTAATTCGTGCCATAAAAACCTTCTTATGTTTCTCTTGGCCTTTCAGAGATGAAGGTGTTCACTGGGGTGTGCAAAATGGTCTTTATCTCTCCAGAAGTACTGTTGTTTACTTCAAGCACAATGATATGGCATCACTTGAGAGCACTCTGGAGAAATTGACTCATGGTAATAAGCAAGCAGAAAAGGTCAGACGCTATATTGTTGTGGAAGCATTGTACCAGGTATTCATGACAAATTTTCATCAAGATCCTTGCCCTGCTCTGATTCATCTAGTCAACAGTGACTCAATTCCATGCAACTATTACCCCAATTTAGAGCTACTTTTGCTGTAGATGATTCATTTGTCTTATAATCCAAATCACCTGTCTTACAATCCACATACATCCGAAAACACAAAGTGCACTGTATTTTATAGTTTTTATTTTTGATGTCTAAGAGATTGTTGTGGTTATGGATAAAACCAGAATTCTGGTCAAATTGCTCCATTGAATAGTATCGTGAGGCTAAAGGAGAAGTACCACTTTCGGGTAATATTGGAAGAAAGCCATTCCTTTGGTGTACTTGGAAACACTGGCCGAGGTCTCACTGAGCATTATGGAGTTTCAGTATGTCTACCAGTACTTGTTTTCTTCACATCCTGCATGTTTGTTCGATGTGGTTTCTAAATGGTTGATTTTGCAGATTGAGAAGATTGATGTGATAACTGCTGGTATGGGAAATTCATTGGCAACTGATGGGGGCTTTTGCACTGGAAGTGCCAGAGTAGTTGATCACCAAGTAGGAAAATGTTGCTTCTGCTAATGGCAATTGCACAATCACCTGTCTTTCCTTTTCATTGGTTTTTGGAATTTTGTTTCTGCAGCGATTGAATGGCTCTGGGTATGTGTTCAGTGCAGCTTTACCACCATATCTTGCAAATGCTGGCATTGCTGCAGTGAATTACTTGGAGGATAATCCATCAGTCCTCGCGGCATTGAGGCGTAACATTTCTCTAGTATGGGAAGGTGAGTTCTTTCTCCTAAGTTGTTTCTGCCAACTCATATGGTACATTCCAGTCCTAACTGATACCAAACTAGGACAACCTGCAGTGTAATATCATGCTCACTGCTGACCATGGAATTCATGTTTGTAGTAGTGAATTGTATATGTTTACTGAACATCACTTGTGTTCATGCGATCGCCATATTCACAGGTTCACTTTTCTGATTGAATAGCTGTAAGTTCTAGTTTGTTTCTTCTCAGGAAAAGATTTGCAATCTTTGCCATTGCTTCTTGATACATAGGATCCTAGTTTTTAGTGAATTTGTCTACATCTTTGCATCAAAGGTGGCTAGTAGATTTTATAGTGAGACGAGTTAAACAACTAAAAAGCATAAGAGATGGAGATGGAGATGGAAACTCTAGTTCATGTAAGAAAAAAAAAGTGGATTTAAATGACTAATACATTAGTAATGATAATCTTACATAAAATTAAATGGAAGGATAAGATCCATTTGAACTACTCAAACAATTGTGACAAACATAACTTGAGGATAGTTTCTGCATGATTTTTATCTGTAGAATGTAAAATATTCCCTACTTTTCTAGAAATTTGACCATCTGAGAGTGCAGGTTTGTCAGATGTACCAGGATTGACAATTGCAAGTGATCCATTGTCTCCTATTGTCATCCTAAAACTGAAAAATTCAACAGGATCCTCGAAAAGTGACTTGGAACTCCTTAATAAGATTGCCGAGAGGGTCAGTTACTGAATGATCTTAACTAGATACCAAACAAACTGTGCATTTCTCTGTAATAACATGCCTGGCTTGGACCAGGTACTGATGGAGGATTCTGTTTTCATTGTGAGCACGAAAAGGTCGGTTCTCGATAAATGCTGCCTTCCGGTGGGCATACGTTTGTTCATCTCCGCAGGCCACACTGAATCTGACATCAAGAAAGTTTCCAAGTCGTTGAGAAGAGTAGCATGTGAAAATTTGCCAGACATGGTTTGAATGAAATCTTTGAACTTGAACAGTTCGGCTTTTCAATGGAGAAGTGCATGATTTATACTTTTCAAAAATATTATAAATGTAATAGTAAATGGATGCCATTATGCCATTATGTGTAACTCTTGGTGCATTATATTCTAGCATTAATATGAGAAATTTAATTTCATATTAATACTCATTAATTTTTGTTCTTGTATTAGTCCTATAAATAGGACATGTATGAAGCATTGTTGAGATGTACCATTGAGACAAGCAATAAGAATTTCTCTCCTTTGCTCTCTATTAGTCTTTGTCTTGTTCGTTTATAACACGTTATCAGCACGAAGCTCTCGTTTCCGAAGCAAAGGTCAAGGCTCCCTCCTCGTCCGTGATAGCCAAGTTTCATGCCTCATTTGTGAAAGTCAAGTCCATCGAGGTTGACAACGGTATTCTTGAAAACTTTCAATCTTGTTCATTTTTATCTCATCATTTAGTTTCTATTATAGTCATCATGTCGAACCTCACGAAATTGGAGTTCACGGCCCTTGACATCACTGGAAAGAATTACCTTTCATGGATTCTAGATGCTGAAATTCATCTTGCCGCTAATGGTCTTGGAAATACCATCAAAAATCAAAACACCACATCTGACCAAGATAAGGCCAAAGCAATGATTTTCCTTCGTCGTCATCTTCACGAAGGTTTAAAAATTGAATATCTCACCGTGAAAGATCCATTGGTCCTATGGAACAATTTAAAAGAAAGGTATGATCATTTGAAAACGATCATTCTTCCAAAAGCTCAATTTGAATGGCTACATTTGCGCCTTCAAGATTTCAAATCGGTGAGTGAATATAATTCGGCATTATTTCGGATTACTTCTCAACTCAAATTATGTGGAGAAACTATTACTGATGGAGATATGTTAGAGAAAACATTCTCCACTTTTCATGCATCGAATGTGCTCCTGCAGCAGCAGTATCGTGCAAAAGGATTTGAGAAGTATTCTGAATTGATTTCATGTCTATTATTGGCCGAACAAAATAATGAACTTTTGTTGAAGAATCATGAAGCTCGTCCAACCGGATCGACTCCATTCCCTGAAGTGAATGTGACATCATCTAATTATGAAGGACAACATCGTGGTCGTGACCGTCGTGCCCGTGGAAATGGACGTGGACGTGGGTATGGTCGTGGACGTGGTGGTGGTGGTGGACACTATTTTCGCAATAATTCCCCCCAATATATGGAGAAAGGGAAGAACAACAAAGAGATGTATGATGATAAAAAGGATCAAATCAATAAGACCATAGAGAACAAATGCTATCGTTGCGGCATGAAGGGTCATTGGTCACGTACCTGTCGTACGCCAAAGCATTTTATCGATCTTTATCAAGCATCGTTAAAAGGAAAAGGGACCATCGAGACCAACTTTGTTTCCAATGACAGAAAAATGATAATGGAGACCAACTCGACTTCGGCTTCCGGTGATGATAAAATAACTTTTGGTATTGATGATTTCTCCCAATTTGATGAAGCCGATTTTCTTGTCGAGCATGAAAATAACAATGATGTCATTTGATATTTATGTTTTCTTTATAATGTTTAATGAAATTCCATGATTACATAGTTCTTATTTATATTTTCGCATATTTTGAGTAATTAATTTTATTAATCAAGTTCATTCAAATACTTAAAATAATTTTAATAATATCATGAACTCCCTCTTGATAAGAAAGATGTACCTTAACCACCAACTCGATATTTAGTTTGATGTTGTGTTTGTATTGTTCATGTTTATTTTTATCTTAATATTTTATTTTATTTTATCTCATGAAGAAAATGGAGGTTCCCGGAAGCGAATACTCGACGAATGAAAAATGTAGTTGTCTCGTAGACAGTGCCTCAACACATACCATTTTGAAAAGCAAGAAATTTTTTACCTTCTTGGTGATGAATGAAACATGCGTGAATACAATATCAGGTAGTTCCAAAATTATTGAAGGCTCCGGAAGAGCAAATATTATATTACCCAGAGGAACAAATATTTATATTGATAATGCATTGTATTCGTCCAAGTCTCAAAGAAATTTATTGAGTTTTAAAGATATCCGCAGAAATGGATATCACATTGAGACTTCAAATGAAGGCAATAAAGAATTTTTATCTATCACAAGTATCATCTTGGGTAAAAAATGTTTCTTAGAAAAATTACCCGCAGTTTCCTCTGGACTATATTTCACAAACATAAGTGTTGGCGAAGTACATGTCGTTACAAACCAGAAGTTTGTCGATCAACATAGTTTTATTACATGGCATGATAGATTGGGACATCCTGGAGCTATTATGATGCGAAGAATAATTAATCATTCATGTGGGCATTCACTGAAAAACCAGAAGATTTTTCTACCCAATGAATTTTCTTGTGCTGCTTGTTCACAAGGGAAGTTAATAATAAGGCCATCACCATCTAAAATCAGGGCTGAACCCTTGAAATTTCTTGAAAGAATACAAGGTGATATATGTGGGCCTATTCATCCACCATGTGGACCATTCAGATATTTTATGGTCTTAATTGACGCATCAACAAGATGGTCACATGTGTGTTTATTATCAACTCGTAATCAAGCATTTGCAAGATTGCTTGCGCAAATTATCAAATTACGAGCTCACTTCCCGGATTATTCAATTAAATCTATTCGTCTTGATAATGCTGGAGAATTTACTTCCCAAGCTTTTAATAATTATTGTATGTCAATTGGGATAAGTGTTGAACATCCAGTAGCACATGTTCACACACAAAATGGTCTTGCAGAGTCATTGATAAAACGTCTTCAACTAATTGCAAGACCGTTGCTTATGAAAACGAAACTTCCGATACAAGCTTGGGGACATGCTATTTTACACGCGGCAGCATTAATTCGTATCAGACCTACACATTATAATGAGGTCTCCCCTTTGGAAATGGTTTATGGTCAGGAACCAAATATTTCCCATCTTAGAATTTTTGGCTGTGCGGTATATGTGCCAATTGCTCCACCACAACGCACAAAGATGGGACCCCAAAGGAGATTGGGGATATATGTTGGATATGAATCACCGTCTATAATTAAATATCTTGAGCCATTGACGGGTGATTTATTCACGGCACGGTTTGCCGATTGTCATTTTGATGAAATGATATTTCCAACATTAAAAGGGGAAAATAAGCAGTTGGAAAAAGAAATAAACTGGCGTGAGTTATCATTAGCTCATTATGATCCTCGTACAAAGCAATCTGAACTCGAAGTTCAGAAAATTATTCACTTGCAAAATTTAGCAAATCAATTGCCAGATGTTTTTACTGACCCTAAGAAAGTTACGAAGTCTTATATTCCAGCTGCAAATGCTCCAATTAGAATTGATGTTCCTGAAGGGCAACCCATTATTGCTAACGAGCCTAATGTGCAAGTGAAGCGTGGTAGACCAGTCGGTTCCAAAGATAAAAATCCTCGAAAAAGAAAGGAAGTAAAGGCTCAAATTGAGGAAACAATTACTCCAGAAGAGCATCCAGTCATTGAGAAAATGATTAAAGAAGAATCACAGGTACCTGAAAATGAAGAGATCTCTATAAACTATGTTTTGACTGGGAAAAGATGGAATCGAGATGAAATCGACGTCGATGAAAATTTTGCATATGCTATAGCATGCGATATTGTTAATGAAGACGAGGATCTTGAACCAAAGTCTGTAGAAGAATGCAGACGGAGAAATGATTGGCCAAAATGGAAAGATGCGATTGAAGCTGAATTAAAATCGCTCGCAAAGCATAAAGTTTTTGGACCTGTCGTCCGTACCCCTGAAGGTGTTAAACCGATCGGTTATAAATGGGTATTTGTAAGAAAAAGAAATGAGAAAAATGAAATTGTCAGATATAAGGCACGTCTTGTAGCCCAGGGATTCTCGCAGAGACCTGGTATTGATTATGAGGAGACATATTCTCCTGTGGTGGATGCAACAACATTTAGATTTCTGATAAGTTTATCAATCCACGAGAAATTGCAGATGAGATTGATGGATGTCGTTACGGCATATTTATATGGCTCTCTTGAGAACAACATATACATAAAACTCCCTGAAGGATTTAAAATGCCAGAAGCATGTAATTCAGATCGTCGAGACCTTTACTCGGTTAAATTATGTAGATCTCTATACGGATTGAAACAATCTGGACGTATGTGGTATAAACGTCTCAGTGAATATTTGTTAAAGAATGGATTTCAAAATGATCCAATATGTTCATGTGTGTTTATTAAGAGATCTGGATCACAATTTGTAATAATTGCAATTTATGTAGACGATCTGAATATTATTGGATCAACAGATGAACTATCTGAAACAGTTGATTATCTCAAGAAAGAATTTGAGATGAAAGATCTCGGGAAAACAAAATTATGTCTTGGCTTGCAAATTGAGCATTTAGAGAATGGAATTTTTGTCCACCAATCTGCTTATATATCAAGAGTGTTAAAGAGATTTTTTATGGATAAAGCACATCCCTTGAGTTGTCCAATGATCGTGAGATCGCTTGATGTAAATAAAGATCCATTTCGACCTCGTATGAATGATGAAGAACTACTTGGTCCTGAAGTACCATATCTTAGTGCTATTGGAGCGCTAATGTATCTGGCTAGTCATACTAGACCTGATATATCATTTGCAGTAAATTTATTAGCGAGATATAGTTCTTCACCAACAAAGAGACATTGGAATGGAGTTAAGCATATTTTTCGGTACCTTCAAGGTACTATGGACATGGGATTATATTATCCATATGTACGTGAAGCTAAATTGATTGGATACGCAGATGCAGGATATTTATCTGATCCTCATAATGGTAGATCTCAAACGGGTTATGTATTCACATATGGTGGTACAGCTATATCTTGGAGATCTATGAAACAAACAATTACCGCCACATCTTCAAATCATTCCGAGATCATAGCAATTCATGAAGCAAGTCGAGAATGTGTATGGTTGAGATCAATTATACATCACATTCGAGAGTCATGTGGTTTATCCGTGAATAAGAATTCTCCAACAATTTTATATGAGGATAATGCTGCTTGCATTGCACAATTAAAGGGAGGATATATTAAAGGCGATAGAACGAAACACATATCACCAAAATTCTTTTTCACTCATGATCTCCAGAAAAAAGGTGATATTGATGTTCATCAAATTCGTTCATCAGATAATCTAGCAGATCTATTTACAAAAGCATTGCCTACTACGACCTTTAAAAGGTTAGTGTATAAAATTGGCATGCGGAGACTCGAAAGTTTAAAGTGATGTTACAAAGAGGGGGAGTTTACATACTGCACTCTTTTTTCCTTCACCATGGTTTTTCCCACTGGGTTTTCCTGGTAAGGTTTTTAATGAGACAGTATATAAATGGCATCCAAGGGGGAGTATTATAAATGTAATAGTAAATGGATGCCATTATGCCATTATGTGTAACTCTTGGTGCATTATATTCTAGCATTAATATGAGAAATTTAATTTCATATTAATACTCATTAATTTTTGTTCTTGTATTAGTCCTATAAATAGGACATGTATGAAGCATTGTTGAGATGCACCATTGAGACAAGCAATAAGAATTTCTCTCCTTTGCTCTCTATTAGTCTTTGTCTTGTTCGTTTATAACAAAAAACATCTTTTTTTTAACACCCGTATTTTTCTCACTTAAGATTATTGGTTAGATTTAAAATATTTCATAAAGAGATAAGAGTTAATTATAAATTGTAACGCCCGAAAAATCTCAAAAATAATTTTAGAAATATTCATTGTAACACCTGTATTTTCCACACTTAAGGTTTTGAATATGATAAATTTTATATTTACTTAGTTCGTGATAAAAGGGGGTTTTAAAGGGAATGAGAAGATTCATCTCGTAAAGACGAATTAAACAAAATTGGTTTAGGTAAAATCAGAAACCGTTTGGTTAGTGAACCAAACGAACCAAGATTGAACCAAACTGAACCAAGTTGGTTTGGTTCATACTGGAAGAGGTTTTGATAAAATAAAAATAGGTAAAAAGATTCGTCTTGCAAAGACGAATCCGACAAGACCAATTTTGATCAATTCGGAGGTCGTTTGATGGCCGAACCAAGCGAACCAAAATTGAATCCGGTTCGCTACAGTAAGGGATTAGGTTTTAATTAGGTTTATTCCAAATAAAAAGGAACTGAATTTTAATTATAGGCAAGATTAGGTCTTGGAATTACTTAAGTCTGAGGCGGGATTTCCCCAAAAAAAAATTAGTTTAGAATATCCCGAAAATTAGTTTAGAATATCCCAAAAATTAGTTTAGAAATATTCTATGATTTTTCTAGAATTTTAAAATATTTTTTTAGAATTTTTGGATTAGCGAAAATAGCAAAAATAAATAGAAAGAAAGTGTCCGAGGCGAGATTTGAACCCGTAAAATATAGGAATCTGTAACTCTTAAAATATCTCCAATAACCAAAAAGCCAACAGATCTGTTCCGAAAAAGAAGGAACCGAATTTTATTTATCGGCGAGTTAGGTTTAGGAATCACTTAATATAAATAGGAGGCTTAGGAAAGGGTTTTGATTATCTTCGAAAACTCTTCCCTCACCTCTCGCCCAGAACGCCGTCGCCCTCTTTTCTCCTCCCTCTCAGCGCCCCAAACCCGAAGAACGAGGAGTCCGTCCCCTAGGATTACAAGGAAGGATTCCGGAGAACTTCTACAAAGACGCTCCTCTCTGCGACAAGAACGCGTAGATATAGGAAGATCGCCGAGAAGATCTTCTTCTCTAATGGAAGAATTATAAGGAAATTAGCGCAGAAGGTAAGTACATCTCTCACCTGCAGTATGAGTAGTTCCGTTGTTTTTCGTATTTTTCCATAAACATGATTTTGTTAAAGCATATGCATGATTTTGTTAAAGCTTATGTAAATAGTAGAATTGCATGATATAAGAAGTAAGATATTGTAATATGAAAGAAAGTACTTTATTTTGATGTTGACAAGTACCGGACCGTGAGGTGTCCAAGAGATGGGCTCCATAAGTTGCCCCTAGGCCGCGAGGTGCCTAGTACGCTCTAATCGGCTTCGGTGGCTAGCTACCCCGGACCGGTTAGGGATGCGCGCATTGGTACTTTGTCAGGGCCCAAATGATGGATGTTTAATATGTTTAATTATTATGAAATAGTATGTTTTGAAAATCCCCTCACATGTTTAAATATGAACATTCATGTTGCATAAATCAGTTATTACGAAGTTTTCTATGGTTTTTGTGAGTTAGATGATGTACTTACTAAGCGTTGCTTATAGTTTGCATTCCTCATATTACAGATAAATGAAAGGAAAAGTTATAGGAAAGAGGAGGCAGCTGAAGAAGTGTTTGATGTGTGGTGTCGGCGGAACCGCGGAATAAGATCAAAAATTATATAAATGTTTATTTTATGTCCAAGAATTTATATTTATTTCTTTTGCTTCCGCATGCTAAACAGAAAAAGAAAAGTTTATTTGAGTTATTTTATTTAATGAGTAAAAGTTAAGGAAAGTTTAAGTACGTAATGTCTCCCTATGAGTATAAGAAAGAGGGGGGCGTTACAATCTAACACGGTCAACTAGGTTAATTGATTCATGAACTACACTTAGTTGCACTCATTGACATAATCCAATTGATAGGTAAGTGATAGATTGTTATATAAAATTATAAATTGAATCTACAGGGGAATAAATTTTTTGAAAATAAAATTTCTTCATCATTCTGATTTACCTCCTTTTAAATTATTATAAGACCTATATTAAAGAGTACTTGATGTGAACTTTTATCATCTTTTATCACGTGAAACATAGTTAGTTCACTCACTACTCAACCAACCTTATCATCATTTGTCAGTTATACAATTTTTTTGGGATATAAAAATATTAATTTTCAGGAAATTAAATAGTGCAAGCATGTTTTTATAATGGAGCAGAAATTAAACTCATCCAGTAGAACTTACTGCACCAAATTCATTATTAAAAAAAAAGTTAATTTTAACCAAACCACTGTAAATAAGTCAAATTCAGCAGAGAAATAACTATCAAATCATTAAAAAAAGTATTTTTTTTAGTAATTTTCAAAATAAAAACAATAAATAAATAAATAAAATGGAGGCCTTCACCTGGAAAATTGGCATTTTTAAAGTATGACACACATTGTAAGAAAGAAGGTAATTTTTTTTTCCAAGTGAGTATTATGATTTTCTACTGTCCAAAAAAGTATTTATTCCTCTGACACAATTTGGACGATATGCTTGAAGATCTAGCAGCTGATTGGGGTGTACAATGTAGCTTGCTTCCCCATTTCGTTTACGTCCAAAAAGGACAACAGAGACAGTGCCGACATTGGATTATTGCGAATACAGACAATAAAATAATTACACAACGTTTAAAAAAAAAAACAATCAAAGTTTTTATATATAAAAAAATTAAGATTTAAAATTTTAAGCTGACATCGACTTTTAGGAGTTTAGTGAGTTTGAGTTTTACCAATTTTTAAAAAGATTTAATCATTAAACTATGTATTTTTAACATCTAAGAGTCAATAACCAGTCAAAAGCATCCCTATTTTTTAAATCATGAGGTCTTATTTTTATACTTTCTATTATTATCTGTCTTTTAAATTCTGAATCGATTGAATACATTGTAACA
The DNA here is from genome assembly GCF_044706935.1 of Curcuma longa. Lineage (NCBI taxonomy): Eukaryota > Viridiplantae > Streptophyta > Magnoliopsida > Zingiberales > Zingiberaceae > Curcuma > Curcuma longa. The sequence continues at coordinate 12,447,993 of NC_133863.1, forward strand.
GTTATAAAATCATAGTTGTTATAATGTATACTTAATCTATTTAAAAATATTTATATTATAATAATTATAATTTTATAGTTACTGATTTAAAATTTAGATGAAAATATAGATAAATAATAATAATAAAAACAATATATTAGAGGATAGTTAGTTAATTATATTATAGATAGATTATTAATGGACATGTCTTTTTAATAAAAAAATTAAAATGGGACTAGCCGCTCAACATTGGAAAAAAATAGCCTTTTTTATTTTTACCATATAATTAATTAGCTGCCCAGCGATTTGAATACTGCCGACAAAATTGTCAAGCTGTATAGTGGGCCCAACTGTAAGAGGACCAATCTGCTATTGCCACGTATGCATCGCAGGCTCATATTTTCCTCATGTTTTTTTTAATGCAGCAATTGATTAATACAGAGAGATATATAAAGCAATATTAGTGAGTAAATTAATTAATGACTTTAGAAGAAGATGATGCGATCACAACACTTCTCTTCTCTAAAGTGGTTTTAGCTGACAAATTAGTTATAATTAAATGCAGACTTAAGTGATCATTAATCTCTTCTTTACCTAACTAACTAACTAACACTTTTTGACAAATTAGCAGTCTAAGTGCATGGTTAATTATATACAGATTATAGGAGGGGCCTAAACTACTTGAACCACTTGGGAGAATTGAATGAGTTGGTTGAGTCGACTGAGTTGGACTAATATATTAGACCAATTAAGCTGGGTGAGTCTAAGTCGACCGAACATGTCAATTAACATAATTTAAGAGGTGTGATGTGTTATGCTGCACTTGGCAAGTTAAACAAAGTTCTAACTGAGACAATTAAATGGAACAAGTTAAAAAGAGACTAAATGAATTGAGCTAGCCAAGTGAAACTATAATGGACTAAGCAAAATTATACAGACAAACCCAAAAGCTAAAGAGGCCATTCTTATCAATTAAATGGACTAAATATGTACGAAAAACGAATTAACTCATCCGTGATCAATCATTCATTTATGTCATTCTCATTCAATTCAGTGCCATTCTTTCTATGGGCTAAATGTTTGATTCAATTAGACCAAACAAGCCATGATCAAAGCAACTAGGCTCATAAAATCTAGCTATATTTTTGACCTAGCGCCAAGTGGTGCTTTAATAAGCAGTCCACTATGGACTGTTTCATTTCTTCACGTTGGGAAATTTGATGGCTCTATAAATACCTCAAGTGGGGAAAGAAACCCTCATTCTGATCCCCAACAGCAGAGCTTTCAGTAATAGGAAGTCATCAAGCATGGTGAGGGCTCCTTGCTGTGAGAAGGAGGGCCTCAACAGGGGCCAATGGATGCCTGAGGAAGACAAGATTTTGGTGGATTACATAGGGAAACATGGACATGGCAACTGGAGAGCTCTTCCTAAACAAGCTGGTGAGTTCATGTTCAGTTTCAGAAATTAACACAAAAGTTTTGCTTATTTTTTAGTGTACGAGGGAGGACAGTTAACAGACTTTGATTATTTGGAGAAGGGCTTTTGATCATGTTCCAGTTTCAGGAACACCAAAAACTTTGCTTAGTTTTTAGTGTGATGAGGGAGAAACTAAATTTTGATAACTTTTGGTTTTTCATTATCTTTAGTTCCAGAAACACTAAAACTTTGCTCATTTTTCAGTGTAATGAGGGGCAAAAAAAAAAAAACAAACAAAAACTAATTTTCAGTGTGATGTGGAGAAAAAGAACTAACTTTTGATCATGTTCAGTTTCAGAAACACAAAAACTGTTTAATTTTCAGTGTAATGAGGGGGAACACTAAGTTTGATCACTAACTCAGGACTTTTGAGGTGTGGAAAGAGTTGCAGACTCAGGTGGGTGAACTACCTGCGGCCGGATATCAAACGAGGAAACTTCACCAAGGAGGAAGAAGACACAATCATCCAATTACACCAGTTGCTTGGAAACAGGTAGATCCTTTAACTTGTCACTTTGTTTGTGGATGAAATAAACAGAGAGAAGTCTGTATATTGGTAAGTGTTAAGCTAGATCTCAATTAGGAAAGTTGACTAGTGTAGATTGAAACGGGAACAGACCGGTCGAAGTAAGGTTGAGTAGGTTGGCCAAAGTGGATCGAATTCGACCGGTGTAAATAACTTGGCTAGGCGAGGTTGAGTTACACTAAGGTTTCAAGATCTCTTATCTATAGATATAGAACATAAGGTTCAATGAGGTAGAATTAGGTGTTCAACTATACCAAAATGGAGGCAATTAAGAGGAAAATCAGAAGGATCCAAATTGACGATGGTGACAAGTTGTCTCTTGGCCTAAGTTGATCAAGCACATGGCAATTCCTTACTAATCAAGCACACAGACTTTGAGATGATATCGAAAATGAACAAATAATTTTACTCGCACCAATTCCACTTTGTGACTTTTTGCAATCAAAATCTGACCTTTTCCTTGCCAATCCACAGGTGGTCTGTGATTGCTACCAAGTTACCTGGCCGAACTGATAACGAGATCAAGAATCTGTGGAACACCTACTTGAAGAAACAAACCGACCCCTTCAACACTTCACAGAGAGAATCGAATAAGAAGAAGAATAACAAATCTGTTACATCACACATGGTCTCAGACATGCCAGTGCCAACAGCTACAGAGCAGCAGCAACAATCTCAAACCAGTGACCATAACAGTGTCAACGCCAAAGAAGAAAGCCTTAGTTCAAAGATAAATGATGAAAACTTTTGGCTGGAAGCTTTGTCCATTGTGGATAGCTCTGCTTCTTCTTCTTCATCATCATCATCATCATCCATGGATTTGACAGAAGCAGAAATCGTTAATCCTGCAATTGGTCAGCAGTGCTTTGATCTGTTTAGTTCTTATGGCACTGACGATGATGGCATGGAGTTTTTGGTGAATTTCTCCATGGGAGTTGTGGATTTGGAGGAATTGTCACTATTCTAAATGTCAGAGTTCTTGTAGAGATTGCATAAAGCAGAAAGAGAAGTTGGGAGTTGCAGGGTTTATATTTTTTGGATTATATTCTGTTAAACTCGATAAGTTAATGAATGAAAGAAAATAAATTATATATATATTTATATACATATTTTCAATATATCCTTTCCAAATGAATGATTTGTAGAAGAGAAACTGCCAGAAAAAAAAACTTTTGGTTATATATAATTTACTTGCAACTGAATCTACTCAAACATCAACTTTGATAGTCGAAGTTCAGACTATGATATGTTGAACCTGACATTTAGAACCCTAGAATCTATATACAACACTCAATGATCGTTTACCACTACATTAGAATCTAATGTTTACGAGGTGATTGTGTTATCTTTGAAGGGAGTTGAGAGTAATTACAATTGAAGCTTATGGAGTTTTCACGTTATATGTTGAACCTATATGCCACAGTCGATTCTCCCCTTAAACTTACTGAGTCCAGATGGTTAGACTGACACTTGAACCATCAAGTTTATGTGTTCGATCCATTCAAATTAATGTAGCTTTGAATGAGTCAAACCGACTATAAATATGTAGCTTAGCATGTAATCTTAGTTTGTCAATTTGATTTTTCAATCACTTAGTTCACTTCAGAGCATCATTGTAACATGTATCTAGGCTTCTCAAATCAATTGGCCTGCTTACTTGGACTTCTATATATAGACACCTTTCATTCAACATTGTTAGGTATGTGATCTTTCCATTTTCCAAATCTCCTTAGAGTATCAGAGTATTAAGTGGTGTGATTTGAAAACAAAAACAAAAACAAATTAATGAGAGCATGTTTTTGGAAACAACTTAAAGGGGTGTGTTCATCTACATATTGCAATAGATATCCTTTGATTTTAGAGCATCACTGTAACACATATCTAAGCTCGTCAAATCAATTGGGCATATCTACGTGGACTTCTACATATAGACACCTCATTCAACATGTTAGGTATGTGATTTTTCCATCTTCACTCTCCTATTTTGCTTTAAGTGCCTTCTAGTATTAATAATAATAATGACTTAAGATTGCATATTGCATTTCTATTAATGTAATATACAATGCGTCAAATCGACCATGAACATGCATCTTTCCACATATCTAGAGCTTCATCTAATCGATATAACATGCATATTTGAACTCTTATGAATATGGTGCATTCAGATTTATATTTTAATATGGGAAACTAAGTTTTATATTATCTTTGCTTAATTATTCCTGAATTATTATAACCATGCACATTAACTATTATATCTTTCTAAAAGATCATTTCCATAAATATCGGATTGTGTGTGAACAATGTATGGTTAGCAATCCAAAATGCCACAAGAAATCTCTAATTATTCTCACATAAGTTGCTAATCTTTATAACTTCTTGACAAAGATATTTTGCCCTTTCCAAGGATGATTTGTAAACAACCATTCAGATTCCATTCAATTATTTGTTGTTTGGGTCATGATATAAAATGATCACAACTATTTGCCCTGAGATCACAACATGAATAGATTTGTTTTCTATTAAATCTTTGTTTTGAGACCTGAGAAGGCAAATGATCAAAAGCCGATGAACACGATCTGTTTTGTGAGCCATGGGAAGCCACTGCAATGTCCAAGCCAGTGTCGCGAACAGCACCACATGGGGGAGGGTAGGCAGGCTGGGTTAACAACCAACAAGTGGACAGGTGACCGTCTGACCGACTTGGCCCTTGTGGTCAGGCCAGTGGCAGGTAGTTGAACATTGGGGCTCAAGCAGGTAGCTGCTCAGGCACATCTAAGATCCACTCCCAGAGGCATTTTGAGAAAGGGGAGCACAAATAGAATCTTCAAACCACGATATATCTCATGTTATATTATTTCTTTTACTTGTTTGACGCTTTGTGCATCTTTCATTTGTTATCATGATATATTAATTGTCATTAGAACACACTTAGGATTAATCATTTTATTTATGTGAATTAGTAAAAAATTTTAACTGCCTATCCACAGTCTCTAGCTGGTCGTTAGATTTGGGTTCCTGTATTTCTGAAACCGTATCGGTTGTAATCCTATTCATTCATACTCACATTAGGGAGAACAGTTGTTCATTCAAATTGAAACAGCTTCTTTCCTTACCACTTCTAGTCCAGTTTGATTATATTTCTACTTTGGATGATACAGTTGATTCATAGCATGCAAAATAAATCAATCAATTGGAAAGGAATTAGAAGCATCACAAACAACCAGAGATTTGATTTCTGTGATAACTGATGATGAAAGATCAGATACAAAGTCGTAAGTAAGGTGGCACATAACTAACATTTAGCTAGTACTTACAAAATCCACTAAAAATAATATGATTGATACGTCACAAGTTACCCGTTTCTTCCATGTTTGGATCATCTTTTGGCCAAACCACTGTTTCCATCAGTCGTTCGCGCATCAGCTGTAGGTTTTCATCAGAAATCTTCTGATACATTTTCGCATGGTCGCATTTCTGTAAATCAAAAGAGCCAATGTCTCAGTTTACTATCAAAGAATCTCGCTGTTGTTGCATCACAATACAACATAATTACGCAGTTTTTCAATCAGTTAATGCACAAACTTGGAGCCGACATGTGCAGCCCTTGTCAGTATTAAAACACTGTAACTTACCTTAATCCATTTGCCATACAGATGAAGTCGTGTTATCATCACTCTTTCTGCTAAATCTTGCTTCTCCTAAAAGAATCCAAGAACAAATTTTAGTTTGCACAGTTCAACTCTAGGAAATAATGAAGATAAAGTTTGTGGTCAAAATTGTTAACGAAGAGGTCACCTTTGCCAAAATACGGAGAAAGCGTTTACCATCAGTCGGATTATTGTTCGCAAGAAAACTACAACACAATGGAGAGTGATATTAGTGCCTAAAAGGATAGTCAAAGAAGAAAACCATGGCAATAAAATGTAACTCACTTATAGAGCCACATGTAACTTGGAGGGTTCATTTCATACAGCTGGTGGAGCACAGTCCTTGTTGCTTTGTAAGTGAAGAAATTAATCAGTTGCTGGAACAAATACATTAAAGTCTCAGTACTCGCTCGCTAGCATACACATAGACGATTGCATATCAAGTTATCAACCATCCAAAGCTATCAGGTACCATCTCACTTGCCATGGAAGTTATGTTCAAAAGGACACATCAAAGCCTATGCCTTTTCGAAGATAATTTATTATAAAAAACTTGGAATCAGTGCAATAGTTTGTAACACAATCTAGTCGAAAGTTTACCATCCAACTAACAAAAGTTACAACTTCATGATTTTCACTTTACCATCCATTTTTTTTTTCAATTCCACTCTAGCCTAAAATCAGATGAATTCATCTCAATATAAACCATGAACAAACACTATGTAGCCAGTAAAAGACTAATGCCAATACAAGTATTCGAATAGTGAATCAACAAGCATCAAGTTTGAGTGTTCAAAGGCGCAAATCAGGGGGTTTCAACCAAGGATCAGCGTCAAAATCACCTTTTTCTCAAAAGAGAGAGAGAAAACAAACGAATCCCACCAGCAAAATTCTCCAACCAGTTTAAATTTGCAGGCAAACGATCAAAGTTTCTGCATCAAGATTTCGAGTTTCCCCCTTTTGAGTTTGATTAATACAGACGCATTCTAACATCAATAGTTTTCTGAAATCCAAGGTGAAGATGAAGTAGAAGGTGATGAGGAAGATCCCGACATCGATATATGCAACGAATCATAGAAATGCCTTGAAGAATTAGGGACGAAGATGAAAAAGAAGGCGATGAGGAAGATTCTAACATCGATGGATGCACCGATTCATACAAATGGACTGAAGAATTAGGGACTTACCACGTGAACGTCATCGAACCCCTCCTCGTACTGCCCCCCGAGCTCATCCACCACCACGAGGAGGTCCCCCTTCCGCCTACTCCCCTTCTGCTGCTGTAGCGACTTCCTCGCCAGCGCCGGCAAGCGGCGGCGGCGCCACGGCCGCCGGGAGTGGAGAAAGGAACTGCCGAGCTGGATCGGGGGCCTCCGGCAGGGCGGGGCGGAGCGGAGGGCCACCTCTAGTCCGGTGAAGGCCACGGATCCAGCAGCCATCGCTCCTCCGAAATCAGAATCGCAGATCAAAATCGATAGGAGGAGATTCTTCTCGGGCTGGATCTTTAAAAATCAAACCTTTTTTTGTATATTTCCTTCTGATGTCTCCCACTTCCACCACTGCCAAACAAATTTGTGAGGACCCTATTTATTTTATATGCCTAATTGAAATATCTATATTTTTTATGAAAATAATTTAGTTAAAATTATCATTTTAATTTTTTTAATAATATTAATTCAGAAAAAAAAGAGAGATTTATTCGTCACGGGAAAGCCGATACTTCCACAAAACTGCCGAAGACGAAGAGCGCCAGCCTAAAGAAGGCTTTTGTCGTCTGCTGCTGCTGCTGCTCCTGCTCCTCCTCCTCGTTATGGTCGCCAGTGGCAGCAGCGCTGATCTCGGGAGTGCGGTGGCCTGTTGTCGTTCTCTCCCACTGCCTGCTTTCTGCTTCTGCAACGTCTGACGCCGCGCGCCGCGGCCTGCTTTTTGACTCGTCTTCTTGGCTTCTTGTCCCATTTTGCTCCCGGAGTTTAGGGCTTTGATCGATATTCGAAGGCGAGGGTGGAGTCAGTTGGGAAAGGTACCTTTATTTTTTGAGACGGCAACTTTGCGCTTTCTGGTTTTCCATGCGAAAAATTTGATTTTGCTTTTGTTCTTTCACTCAAAGCGGCAAGTGAATCTCCTCGCCGGCGGTCTCTTTCGTGACGATGACGTGCACAGCGAGTGTTTGTGATAAGTGCTCGCTGTCTGTAAGCTGGATTCGTTGAGCTCCCCCTTCGGTTTTGGTTTCTAGGGGTAGGGATGAGGGACTTCGCTTCTTGTTTAGGCGAGAGCGGAGTTCAGGTGTTCGATTCATCCTCCGGCAGCGCCGCCGCCGCCGCCGCCGCCGAGTCAGCCCAGAATGTGGTGGTTTGCCTGTACCACGCTCAGCTCCGTGGCCGCCGCCCTTGCGTAATCGGCGTTACGTGGAGCAAGAGCCTGATGGGCCAAGGATTAAGCGTCGGGATTGATGATTCTGACGGCCATTGCCTCTGCAAGGTGGACATCAAGCCGTGGCTTTTCTCCAAGAGGAGAGGTTCTAAGAGCTCAGAAGCGGAGGGCGTCAAGGTGGACTTTTTCTGGGATTTTTCTTCTGCCAAGTTTGGAACATCGCCGGAGCCACTGGGTAGTTACTATCTCGCAGTCATCTTCGACAACGAGATGGTCCTCCTGCTCGGCGATTCGCCTAAGGACGCCTTTCGCAAGACTTCCACATGCCCTGCGAATTCCAAGGCAGTCTTTGTGTCCAAGAAGGAACACATATGGGGGAAGAAGCTCTACTCTATCAAGGCTCAGTTCTGCGACAATGGGCAGGCTCACGATGTCGTTATCGAGTGTGACACGGTCGGGATCAAGGATCCCTGCCTCGACATCCATGTCGATAAGAAGAGGGTGATGCGGGTCAAGCGACTCGTGTGGAAGTTCCGCGGAAATCAAACAATTCTGGTCGATGGCCTGCCCATCGAGGTGTTCTGGGACGTTCACAATTGGCTTTTTGGTGCTGCTCCAAATGGGAACGCCATCTTCATCTTTGAAACTTGCCTATCGGCCGAGAAGTTGTCGCCGTGGTCTTCGTCGCCGGGCTTCAGGCAGTCTCAACTTCATGGCGTGCGCTTCTCGTTGATTGTATATGCTTGGAAGAATGCTTAGGTGGAGGCAAGAGGATTTTCTTCCTTTGCGCTTTCATTGAGTTCTAACACCATTTAGTAAGTGCTCTATTTTCTTCCTTTGCTCTATTTTTCCTCAGCATGTTTCTTCTCTTTTGCAAGATCATGCCATCCTGGGAGCAGATTTAGTGATTGTAATTTCTTTACAACTAAAACCTGTTCTGTTGTATGGCTCTCTATACGACATTCATGCAAACAACCAAAACAAAAGCACTTGAATACAAAGTAGCAAGATTCACTGGTTCTTTTGCCGCCTGATACTAATTTCTTCAAAATGTGTTCTTCATAAAAAATATAATTCCTTGGATGTTCTACTTAAAGAAGCCAGCAAAAGCTAGCTTTCTAAAGACAAATCATTAAGGGAACATCAAATTCAAACTCGTATCTCAATTCAAGAAGTTACTGGTAGGGAGGGAGTTATTGTTTTGCAGCCAAAGGAAAAAAACAGTTCTAACTATCAAGCTTCCCATCCGCGGAGAATGGTTGCACGGGCAACTCGGTTGACTCCAAGAGTAAAAGCACCCATGCGAAGATCACACTCGTGCGTCCGGCACATCTCCTTCATGTCTTTGAAGCTTCTGGTCATGTAGGTTTTCAGCTCGGCGTTCACCTTGTCCTCATCCCACATGAATCCTTGGATGTTCTGATATCAAAGGGGGAAAAAAAAGAGGATTTATTTATTAAGGAAACAGAAAACTGCAAGGATCATAATTCAGATACTGCATTGTTGTTAGAATTTGCATTGATCTTTAACCAAATTTGGTACCAAGTTCATGAAATATCTAACTCACTCGAGTTGCAAGCATTAAGCACTAACCTGAACCCACTCAAAGTAGCTCACAGTGACACCACCAGAGTTTGCATATATGTCAGGAAGAATGACGACGCCTTTCTTAGACAAGATCTGAAAAAAAGAGGGAGAAATTATAAGATAAAACGAGCCTTAGAGTGATCACATCGTACAGTAAAAATCGATAATAATTTTATAAGACTTTAGTATAACCTCATCAGCCTCAGGATCAGTTGGATGATTTGCTGCCTCGATGATGAATTTGGCTCTTATGTCATTGGCATTTTCCCTTTCAAATGGCATTGGATCAATTTGTAAGAGAAAAAAAATCAAATATTGTATTTTGCTTCTTCAATTCAGTGATTTGTTGTACTTTTTAAAGCGAAACTAGGAGTGGACCATAAAATTTTATAAGACTCATGTTTTGGAAAGAAAACTAAGATTAATGGTTGAGATAACCTGTTTATAACGCCTCCAAGTGCTGCTGGAATAAGAACATCACAGTCTTCTGTTAGCAGGGAACCTGGATTAATTGATTCTCCACCGTTGAAGCCTCTGATTCCATGATTCTCCGCAGAGTGTTTCAGTAGTTTCTCAATGTCAAGGCCTTTAGGGTTCTTGATAGCTCCTGACACATCGCTGACAGCAACCACTTTACCACCTGCTTTGCTGATGAGTTGAGCAGCCCAAGAACCAACATTGCCGAAACCCTGAATGTTGAAAAGGACATGATATTATGATCTTTGATGAAAAATTAACTAGTAAAACAAATAACAACCTCATTGTGTTTCACTGGTTTTTGACCATAATGATTTCTGTTTTTTCATCTTATCGAACTAAAGGTAATGATGCAATATAACTAGACGTTGGAAAAAAAATGATTAAAAGAAGTTCTTGAATGTAGTTGAATACCCTTCCATCTCAACTGATACATTATAATTTTGAGATTCTCGTTCTGGACCAAGCTACATTGTTTTGTTTTTGCAGAAAAGAATTTTTTCCATCTAGTTGTGGATATATTTTTCTTAACACATGAAATTGGTCAATTGCAATACGTAACCAAAAACTAAATGGCTTCACCTGTATCACAAAGCGGTGATCTTTAATGCTCCTTCCATGATCAGCAAGTAGAGCTTCTGTTGCAAACAGGACACCCCTTCCTGTAGCTGCATCTCTACCAAGAGATCCACCAAGATCCTTGAAAAAGAAAAACATTCAGCAGGGAAGGGATTGAATGTGGAGTAGTTAACATAGTTTGCTGCTCTCAATAAAGGATAAAATCTAGAAATTGATTTTAAAATTCTCCTTTATTTCCTTTACTAAGGAGTATTATTTTTGATGTAAAACAGATAGAAAGGACACCAGTAACCCTGCTATCTTAATGGAGAAAATTTCACCAAGCGTTCGTGGTAAAAGATGCTCAGAAGTGTGACAAAGATAAACAAAAACAGACAGGAGTTAGAATATCGAGATTAGTTAGATGTCTTGCATTTAACTACTGTGCTATCAATAACTTCTTTAGAGAACATTAAATTTCATAAATGTGTTGCTAACCATATGTCTAACTTCCCCTAAAGTCATGGGAAAGGTTTTACCTGGAAAAAATGTCTACAAGTGGGACTAAATCTCAGATTTGTGGTCCCAGAGATACATCGTCATGGCTGATCAGTATACAAATTTATCCGGTGAGATAAAAGGCTTAACTACAAACAAATTCTGAGACATTGTATGGTTCATGAATTAGTGTCCATCTATTATGTGATCATCACTCTCACTCACAAGTACCACTATGTGCCACATCATTTGGTAGGATTAACCAGTTCTGAAACTGAAAGTTTTTTTTAATCATATCTCCATCCTAATGCAGTATTATACACATTTTTTGACAAACTAATCTGTTAATGGTTCAGTTCAAAAACCAACCAACCTGAAAATTCTAATGATGTTTTGAACTGAGCCTCAGGCATGACTCATGTTGCATGACCACAGTGGAATCTTGATTGAGTTTCTTGTGAGAATGATGTCACTATATTATTCTCTAAAGAATCAAGTTGGATCATTGTTAACCAATATCAATTAAACTGGTTGTCAGATTGGTTTGGCAATAAGAAGACCTACATTAAACAAACCTGAATTCAACAATAAAAATTCAAAATATGTCAGATAATAGAAATGCTTGAATTATGAATTATCTAGATAATATTGGAAGTATATAAAATTAAGCTTTAAGTAATAATGCAGAAGTTCCAATCCTGGTGCACTTACAACAGGTTTTCCAGTCACAACAGCAGGTGAGTAACCATGAAATTTTGAGTACTCATCTAGTATCCAAGCCATTGTCTATGTCATTTGCAGGAAAAGAGTTAGATCCATCAACATGAGAAAAACAAGTTAATACACTCAATAAACATCGGGAAAAAAATCAGAGTAAAGAAAACAAACCTGTGGGTTGGTTCCCATATCAGGTGCTGGCACATCAGTGTGAATGCCAATTAGATCATGTATCTTCTGTGTGAAAACTCTAGTAAGTCGCTCAAGTTCAGTGATACTAAGTTCTCCTGGACTACATCCTATTCCACCTTTAGCACCTCCATATGGAATGTTTGCCACGGCTGTTTTCCAGGTCATTAATTGTGCCAAGGCATTCACTTCGTCTGGGTCAACCTAAAGTAAATAAATTTTTTGTTTCAAAAGAACTCAACTTTTGTTTCTCTGTAATAGTACAAACTTAAAATAGGAACTGGGATGCCATGGATCATTGTCAGACAAATATGGTATAGAACTAAAACAAAAGAAAAGGTTGAGATGGGTATGATCACATCCAAAGGTGACCAAACGAATTTCATAGAGTGAAGGTGTAAGGATGAGCAGAAAACTTATTTGAATATTATAGTGTATAATTTTGCAGCATATAGTTCAGTGGAAAGATAAGATCCACCTAACCAATCCCAAATAGTCAGATCAAACACAGCTCGATGATGATGGCTAGATATCTTCAATATGGTTCAAAAAATGTTTTAAAAAAAAACATGGTCCAACTGTTTCTTTGCCAATAGAAAAGAAGATTAAATCAGATGTCTTTTTAAACTGCTATAGTTGTAATTTCAAGAGTGATACAATTACTCCAAGCATGTATTTCCTTTTCAGCATATGAAACAAAATAGAAAGTATGTTAGCATTTAATTTTTTTTTTCCATATAAAAATTACATTTCTCCTTTATTAGGCCAAAGAGGTAGAAAATTCAGATATAAGCTCAAAGAGTATTCTGTTGTCACTTGCTTCCATACCATAATAATCATAACATGTAACAATGGCCCCCTGAAAACTTATCTCAAGCTGCCAAAATAATGTAACTTTCCAAGCAAAAAGGAGAAATTATGATAAATACCCAACATTATACAGACCACAAGCGACAAGAAAACAGGTTTCCCATCATGACAATGCAACAGAGTTTGTTAAAGCATGTCCATGAGACTAAAGAGATTTTCTAAGTCTTATAAGAAGATCAATAGATTAGTATATAGCAAGTAGTAAATGGCTTTTTTTAGCAAGCCACAATTAAAAATAAAATAAAAAGTAAAAAAACATCTTGGATGCAATTCATTTGATAGAAACACTATTTGACAACCTTCTGCTTTTGAAATAAAGGGTTCCAAAAGAACTAGATATCTTGAGTTTTTGTTGATTCAAATTAAAGTTGGAGGCTTATATTAACAGGAAGTTCCTTATTTAGAACCTTGTTAAGTATACCAGATGTTATGCATAGTAGAAGCATAGTCACCTACACTAAAAGAAGTACCAGATGTGGCATACAACTGAGAGCAAACTATTTTGCAAAAAACGAGAGAGAGAGAGAGAGAGAGAACTATAATGTAATCAAATATGCGCACCCACCTCATGATGGAATCTGATTCCTCCCTTCATAGGACCTCTGGCATTATCATGCTGCACCCTAAATCCCACAAAGGATGCTAAGGTACCATCATCTTTTGGAATTGTACATTCAACCTGCAGAACAATATGTATGTTGTCAAGAGAGTAATACAAAATTTCAACATAATGACAGTTCACTGTTAATTTAATTGTTGATGATCAACAATGGACCATCCTTATTCAAGATCAACTTAAAATCCAAAAGCTGTTTGCATGTTACTGAGATGCAAAATTATCTTCAATCAGTGTTTTATAAGATCACATTGAATTAACCATTTTAACAATCCTTTTCACATCAAAAAGATAAGCATCATGCTGATATTGGCACTTTGACATCACCAAAAAATTTATCCACCCACAAGAATCAAAGTAAACATAGTTTTCACTTTCACCAGTGTACGAATGATTGCACATGAGAACAGCCTCAACTATGTCAAAGAAATAGAAAAAACAAAAGTCCAAAGATGCAGTCAATCCCAAAATTGTTCCAACTCAAAGAAGGAAACGTTGAGGAAGTGTTAATTTAGTACAAAAATCATAAGCAATACCATCTGGGAACAAGAAGAAGTGAGAGTAAAAAGAGAATAAAGAGAATTGTTCAAAGGAGGGAAAGAAATGTTCTAAGATGCTTAGTTGCTTACCTTGATCTCTCTGAATGGAATTAGCAAACTTTTTTCAAGTTTAGGGTCCAGCCCCAGCAGCTTAGCAGCTTGTTTAAAATTTCTGCTAGTTGCAACTAGTGCATTCATTTTTCTTCTCCAAAATCTGCCACTACAAACACAAAAACAAAAATGAATATGTGAAATAAATAGCGGACGAGCAGGAGATATAACATATCCTTCCTCAGAAACAATGTCTAGATCCTCACCAGAAGCTCTACAAGTATAACAGCTGCTGGAAATTCCCACTCACAGTATCCACTTCCCTGGAACCAAACACAGACCTGCAAATAGGTGTCGGGGCCTATCACCAAAGATGCTTATGCACTCAGGGCATTTATGAGCAGAGAAGTAACAGAAATGCCAGAGATTGCACATGCATTGGAGATGTACATCTAACTCTAACAAGCCAAATGCGGTAGTATAGTTCAATAGCACAACTCATCCTTAACATACATTTTTAATAAAATCCAAATTCTCCCAATAAAACCAAACAGGACTCCACTTTTACTAAATATAAAAATTAAATAATTTTAGTAAATTATAAAAATTAATGATTTGGATATCAAATAATGTTAAATAAAAATTACTATTTTAATTTTAAAATTAAAATTTAAAATTTAACTTGAATAACTTTAAATAATTTTAAATAAAATTTAAAATTAACTACTTGGTGCATACCATATCAAAGCAGTGACAACACTACTACTATGGAAAGAAACCAACATCCTCAAACGCAATAATAGCAGTTCTTTAATAAAATTCTTGAAACGGGTCCGCTGGCATTGGGTTGTCCAAAACTAGCTAAGATAGAAGTATCCATATCTACTGTGCAGTTACCATAAAACCCAATTCATAATTTTCAGCATTTAAACTTTTGACGCGACAAACATGTGATTCACCAGGTAATAAGTCAGTGCAATTTTATTTATTGAGAGTTTCACAGGACTGTTACGTGAAATGCCTAAAAAAAGCTATGGATACGAACAAAAAGCAGGAACCCGCGGTCATTTCAAGAATTTCCTTTGACCACTTGGTTTGCATCATTACCCTTTCTAATCATTCAAAACCGTCACTGATCAAACATGTTTAAGTCCGAGGCACATCAGCATCTACCACACTTACCAGATTAATAAAAATCAATAATAAATTAAAATAATTAAAAAAAGAATTCTTTTCGCGGAAGGGATACTAAAACCCATCCGATCATACCTCGAAGATAAATTGATCCCACAAGCTCCGAGTGCGGCGGCCGAACCAGACGCACCTTAAAAACCCACAGAAGATCAGATTTTTTTTTTCCGCTGCTTAAGGTTGAAAACAAAGCAAGAACGAAGGAAATAAGAAGGCGGACAGAGCACCAACCGGAGCTGTGGCAGAGCAGCAAGGCTTGAGCTTCCGGGAAGCAGCAGGGGTATAAAAGGACTCGGGCAAAGGCGAGATAACGCGTTCAAATCGGGAAGGGGATTCCCCCTGGGCCTACTGAGCTTGCGGTGGAATCAGCTTCCATTAATAGACCTTTTTATGGAGGAAGAGGAATCCCATTGGGCCGAGCCATCGCGCAGTGAAAGAGGCGTGCGGGTTCGTGGATTCCACCTCCGCTTCCCACTCCGCTGCTCGCCATTTTTTTAGGCAACGAAAGTAACGATTAGGGTTTCCGTTTGCAGGAATCGATCAGCAGCGATTGATAAACATATTTGATCGATCAAAATAAGGAAATTCTTTTTTCTTGATTTTTCCCATAATTTTTTTTAACGAAATCTATATTTATCTAAAAGTTATAATCAAGCTCTTTATTCGCATCAACTAAGCATTTACTCAATTTAATTGGTAAACTTAAATAATAGTTGAATAACTATTTTAATTGGCGTCCACTATATTTAGTAAGCAATAGTGATAATAATTGATATATTTTTTTAAAAAAGCTATGATTTATTTACTTGATTTATAAGTAGATTATTTAATTAATTTCATAAAATATTGTGTTTATAAATTATTCTAGCGTTGTTTTTATACATATATTTTTTTATCTAAAGTATATATCATATTAATGCAAGCTAAGCGTTTAGACAACGTGGAACACGACTCAATTTAATGGAGTGCTAAAGTTAATATTTAATTTTTAAAATTATCTGAAATTAAATTTAATTATCGCTTAAACTAACTTGTAAGCTTTTCATTTTAAAAATATTTTTTTAAATAAAATATATATTTAGATGTTATTTTAAGTTTTTATATATAAAATATATTCTTAATTAATTATATAAATTTTTAATAATTTAAATATTTAAAATTTTAAATTTGATTAATTCTAGAAGTGATAAGCCCGGCGAATGCGAGGGGGAAGCAGATGAAGCAGCAAGGAAAAGTGTAGGGATGGCAATTAGACCCGGACCCGATGGGAAAACCGTTCCCCAAACCCATTTTGACCGGGGAATCCCCAAATCCGAGAAAACGGGGATGGAGATGGGGAATCCCCGAATCTCGGAAAGCGGAGATGGGTCGGGGATGGTATTCCAAATATTCCCCGTCCCCATCCCCGAACCCGATCCCGTCCCTCGAACTTATCGGGCCTCCGTCGGATTATGCATTAGTTGGATGTTGTTTTAGAGATAATATTTTGTTTTGGAGTTTAATGTTTGATTTATAATGTTATTTTGTAAGGATTTTATAATATATATTTATTTATTTAAATTAATATTTAAAAAAATAAGACGGGGATGGGGATGTGTATGGGGATACCCATGGAAATACCCGTGGGAAAAGCCATCCCCGAAACCCGCGGGGATCTCCGAAACCCGCTGGATACCCGAAATCCGACGAGGACGGGGATGGTATTTAAATTATGATACCCGACGGAGATGGGGACGGGGATGGTATATGAGTTTGGGTTTCGGGGACGGGGATGGAGAAGGCTTCCCCGAGAACCCCGAACCCGTTGCCATCCCTAGAAAAGTGTGACAGTTCAATGACTCGAATTCAACTCCGAGGCATCTGATGACAACACACTTGTGTTTGGCACTTGCAAGAAGAATCAAGAATGGTTACTGTCTGATGATGAAACAGACAATGACACTCCTCTTCCTCAAAATAATATTTATGAGTTTTTACACAAAAAAAAATAAAAGGAACAAAATTAAGATTGAGTCACAAGATTGAAGTTGATGTGGGAAGCAGAGCATGAATTCTATTCCATCAACATTCTTCTTCTTTTTAAGAACAAGAGGACAATGAATTCCACCACTCCTCACCTTGCCCTGCTTTATGCTCTGTGCCCATGAGCATCACCGAGCACTTGTGGCCTGCAAGCTTCTCATTTCAGGAACCCAATTCATAGTTGCTGATGACTCACCAATCCTAGATTTCATTGGACGTTTTGAGGTTGATCTCTGCATCTTGTTCTTCTTTGTTGGTGCTTCCTTCGCGGCTGCGAGAACTCAAACCGGAGATTCGAGGATCATCAGAATCCAAGTCTGACTCTTGTGCATTGCTACTGCATGTGTTCATGGCATTCATTCAGTTCAGTCTCCTTGATTGCGTGTGGCAATGGATGATGAAGCTGCAAAGTCATCTGATTGTTCATCCAGTGAAAAAAAAAAAAAACTAGGAATCTTTTCCCCATCAGTACCTGTTGAAAAAACTGCAAGAATCCTTCTATTCACAATCTCCTGTCTTTGATGAGTAATCAACTTCCTCAGAGAATGTAGTACAGATTGACAGCAACAATCTTTAAAATGAGGCTATACAAGCTTTAAAAATTGATATATAGCCATACAATCTTCTAAACAATCCTGTAAAATCAATTGACATCTATACAATCTTCTACCCAAGCTACTATACAAGATGATAAAATTAATTGGCAATCTTCACAAAGTTATTGACTATCTCAACACTATCTTACAAAAGAGATTCAAATCAAAATTCATAGATTGATAGCAACGGAAAAATGTGGTCAAAGAATGAGTCGCATAGCTTCCATATGAACTCTGTTGCTGATTTTGGCAACTAAGATAGCAGGCCATGAAAGTTCCAAATGAGTAAAGATGGAACTTATTGTAAAAAGTTGACATACGTTAGTGTGCGATTTGAGTTGGATCTCAGCAGACACATGACCTTCCAAATGTTCATCAGAGCCAAAGATTATGGAACAGATGAAAACACATTTTGAGGACCTTCAATAATCTTAACCCTCAGGGCACATTCAGCAGATAAAACTTATATCCTTCCAAAGAAAAGAGAGCTTTAGTATTTGTCATAGAGATAGGAACTTGATCCTTTAGAACCTGAATTGCATGAGGAGATTCAGCAGATTTAAAATGACCATTGTTCTTTGGCCAAACTTGGAGAAGTATTTTTCTTGTGCATTGAAGCCTATACTCAAATGCGGGAGTTGCCAATAAACCTTCTTCTCCAGCTTATAAGTAACAAAACTCCTGACTCTTGAAAGGCAGAGTCGAGAGTAATTGCATAAATTTTCATCAAAACATCACACTATGGCAGGTTATTCATGGTACCAGAATTAATCTCTTTCCTTTATGATTAGCAGCCGTGGATATCTCACGAATCAAGCCAAGTTTTTGCACGGTCAAAGTCTCTGCTTGGAATGTAGGTTCAGCTGGAGGCGCATTTGCACAATACAAAGCAATCTGAGAAGAGACATGGAGGTTGGCTCAGCAGTAGGCCAGTAGCAGACCCAGAAGTGAAGTTATTTTTGTCTATTGCTCAACGTCATTTTCGACTGTTACACCTGTATATATCATCAGAAGTGAAATTAATGGAACAATCAAAAATACTAATAATGAGTTTTGCTATTCAATTTAGACATGCAATCCACCCACCTCCAGGAACCGGTGTAGATTTTTCAGGAGAAAGCATCTTTGGCAGTGTCTTCTCGAATAAATATGTACCAGGAAAAACCAATATATTTGCAGACCTAACTGCTTTTTCTTGGGAACCATCATCAAGAGGCTTGAAGCCAAATACATTAGTCCATGCATCCTTTAGCTCGGGCATGCTCGATATAACCAGCTTTTCAACATTGAGTGAACAGAGAACCTGAGAATGAGATCAAATTCAAATCAAAGAAACAAAGAACAGAAGCATAAAGCTGCTAGGAAGAAAGAAGCCTAAATAAATATAGAGAGTAACACCATGGGCAGCATCAGGTAGGTCACCAAAGTCCAGAAAGGGGGAAAAAATTAAACTGGCAAAGTTGGCAGATGTTTAAATTTCTGCAAGCATAATTAAGATTTGCAGAAGCTTGAAACATCATGGCAGCCTAACTCTAGATGCCACTTAGATTGCAAATAGTCATTACCTCTACTCTTTCAAACAGATTTTAGGACAAAGATGAAAGATGGGATGAAACTTGTGTTGCATCAATGTTGGAAATTCTAGTTTGAATCTTTTGAGCTTTGTATTTTTCAGAAAAATATGCACTCTAAACATACGCTACCAAATACTTGAATTTGGTGAATAAACGAACAGTGAATAGAATAAAAAGGCAAACTAACATACTGACTCAATTCCACTAAGAAGCCGGCGGCACATGCCTTGGCGTCTATACATGTTTCTTGTCCCAATAAAAGGCATTTCTGCCAGCCTGGTTCCATGGATCCTATCAGACAAGACAAAAGCAAAAGAAAATCAGAATCAAATGTAATAGGGTAAGTGATTTCTGCTCTCTTTTCACCTAAAAAAAAGAAAAAAGAAAGAAAGCACATGGATATTACATGCTAAAATAGACCTGCATTGAGTGATGGATTAAAGATAGTGATCAATCTTTCAAATTATAAACGTAGGTTAAGTGGGACTTAGCAACAACATCAAGCATTATCTCTAGCTGTATGGAAGGCATGTTGTAACTATCAGGCAAAAAAGAATTATAATCTTCAGTGAACATACCATGGATCAAATATGAAAAAATACCTAAAGAACCAATCCATTCCACATCTGTGCATGCACAAACTGAGGTTCCTAGTTTGAACCCCCAACCTTTTTATCTATGCACATCACCTTGGACCAACATGCACCTATACCTACATTTCCACAGAAACCTACATAAAACCTGACTGAAAACCTTTTAAAGTTTAGGCGTGCCAAGATGTATACACAACGAACCACCTAACTCTCACTAAGAATTACTGTTCATATTTCCCATAAACAATTCAGAAATATAACATGATTTACAATAATCAATCATCTACTTATGAAGAACAATCTATCAACAACAAGTACATTTGAGGCAATAGCTTCTGCACACAAGATGATCAATTCCCGAGTTAACTAGTCATCAAGATAGCTTACATTTAGCAGACAGGCAAGATAAGTACCTGATAGAGGCCACAGCGATCATTTCATCGCCACGCTCCAAAATTATTGTGCAGAAACTCTTATAGTTCAGACGATTAAAATTTGATCTACAAAAGCAACAAAACATAGAAGAAACAAGATTGTGAATAGATAGCTATTGCAGGATATAAGCATCAACAATATACTTCGTAGTTCTAGAAATCTATCAGCTAATTAGTAATCATAACATAAACAGAGCAATATCTAGGGGAATAAATGACGCAAATCTTCATGAACAAACACAATAAAAGTTCATTCATATTCCTCCAGCATAAAATTATATTAGAGAAAAAGAGATGGAAGATATTCTAAGCTCCGTGAGAAGTAAATTTGACTTGTCACTTGTCAGTATGCTTGAAGAAAGTCCATGAACAGTACAGTTCTTGAACTGATTCAACAAGCTCGTTTAGTGCTCATTAATCATCCTGTCTAATTAGTGCATGTATGGAAAAAAAATTTAAAAACAATAAGCTGAAATATCTGCAACACATACATATAGATTTATCATACATGTTAAGGAATGAGATATTACACAACCTTGCACTAAAGTCGGTTAAGGAATGAGATCCATGTGGGGGCAAAAATATAGTTTGGTGATGACGATGACATATATACAAATTTATCAAACACATTAAGTGGTAAGATGCAAATATGATCGCTCATCAATAATCTACAGAAAGTCTTAATGAGAATGCTTATTTTCCATTCACAATTTCCACTGAAAGGAAAGAGGTGTCAAATGAGATGTATCAAACATTAAATTACTTAGAGAGCCACTTCTAGATGAAGTCAGATTTTGTTCTAAGAAAAGGTGTGAGAAATGCTTACCCGCAATTATAGACAACATTATGAATGACGTTAAAACCACTTCTCTGGTCAACAATTGGCAGAAAGCACTCATCCATAATGGCTAGAGCAACAGCAATCTTCAAGTTGCATTCTGCCATTTGATGCAACTCCAACTTATACGTAGAAGCATCCTCATCAAATCGCCTAATAATGCTCCATGAAAATCCTGCTCCCAAATCATTCTTGGTCCCAAGAATCTTCTGCAATCCTTCAAAAACCTGCAGTTAGAAAAGGCAGTGCTGGATGATTATTAGAACAGCTAGAGTATAGAACTAAAATCTTGATAGAATAAGAATGGGGGATTAAGTTTGTAACTTCTCAAAAATAATCTGCTTGGTCATACATTCCAACAAGTGTTATGTAAAATATAATGATTCTGTGTTAGGCAGATGCAACTTTGCATAAATCAATCACCACTGCATAAATTTACATTGCATTGGTAAAATATAAAATCCTAGCAAAATCTCATATGCCTTCAGTTCAGCATGCAAAAGCAAGCATGGGAACTAAATCATTACCCATAAGCTGGTTAATTGTTGAGATAGAAGCTAGTATCAACCCCTTCTTGATTGTCATGAAATTGTCAAGATTAAATAGGACAAAAGAAGAATGATTTATGCAGACATAAAATTGCAAGGTCAGGCCTATTTGCTCTTAGCCCTCCAGATTGTTTTGTTTTTTTTGAAGCACTAATACCTATATTGCAACTGAGCAATACTACATAAAGAAATTGTCATATTTTATACTATATGGTAATGTAATTATATAGAAGGTTGATCTAAAAGATCTTTATATAATGATACAATAGGTTGATCTACCATATCCTTCTCTAACACAGCACTGATTTGCTTGAAAAAAGAAAACTAAGTTTGACATCAAATAGAATATCCCCCAATGGATGAATAATCAGGTCTGTGGAAACAAATATTTGTTAAGATTACATTATTGTTCATAAGCAAATATATATCATTCTGTTGCAATTTTACATAGAATGCCCATCTTGAAGATTTGAGCTATTGCAACAATGACCATAAAAAAATTCAAACAATGTAAAATTATCAAGGCTCAATATAGAAAAGATGGACAAAAACCACCATTTTATACCTCTTTGCAACTTTGGGTACAAAAAGCACTGCTCAGGTTCAACGAATTGGGAGAAATTGATTCAAATTGAGCAACACAATCCTGATGATCTGCAAAATTCAAGGCACCATGCAATAAGTTTCCTCACTCATTGAACATTACTAAAGTTAAAATGTAGGGAACAAAATATAGAGTTTACTTATTCCATACATTTTGCCTCACACTGGTTGCATGAGAGTAACGAAGAATCAATTCCATTGGTTTTTTGAGTAGCACCCACAGAAATTTCACCACAGTATCTGCAGCAGCAGTTTGTACAGTGCCACACTCCATGAGGAAGCACCTACAAAAAACACACTAGAAAATTGAGCCAAACAGGCATGTTGCACCACCTACATGGCTACCACAACCAGTTCAAATATTGAAAGCTTATTTTATTTAACCCACCTCCAAGCCCAAACAACTGACATGGGATGTTGAAGGACAATCATTACAACAGATCAAATTGCCACCACCGCCACACATACCACAAGTATCATCGTTGGGTTGATCACTACTTAAATCAACACTGTAAAATCCTTGATGGCCTGACTGTTCATGTTTTTTCCATGCTTCCAATTGACACTGCAAGAGGGAAACTCCTCTATCTTCCAAATATATAGATAGTGATGGCTGAAGAAGTTTGCTCCCAGCATGAAGCTCAAACTTAGATGTAGTGACAATTTTAGTACAACAGCTGCACCTAATGCCCTCTCTTGTTATCCAGCCTTTCAATTTTGTTTCATTTCTCCTCTTGTTCATGTATTTTATTTTTTCATTTATAGACAGGATTCCAAGATCTATCATCCATGAGAAAACTGTCCTCTTCCATTTATATGGAACAAAACCATCATCTTCAGTTTCTGCATCCTGATTGCTGCCACGAGCTAATAGAGCACATACTCTATGTTTGCTTTTTCCTATTTTGAAGTGATTATGAGCTCTGAAACTAACTATTGTTTTTGTGTCTAAATTCAGGGAGCTGTTTAAGTTCTTTCTGCCTGTGATTTCATCAAGCATCTCTGTAGTTTCTGTAACACTAGGTTGCCTCCTATTGTCAATCCTTTCCTCTGATTTCTTCTTTTGACCGCTTTGGGCTTCTTCTAGCACTTCCTTCCTTTTTCTCTTGTTAACAATATTTCTCTTCAGTACATTTAGGGAATCCATAGGTATATTATAGTCACTACCAAGAAATGCTTTAGACAGCCTTACAGGCCCCTCGCTCTTCCAATTGCTTTCTCTATTCAGTTCTTCCTGATACGCAGCATAAGCCTTTGTGATTGACCAATAACTACCTCGTCCTGTAGGAGGTATGTAAACGGAATCCACATATTTGCTGCCTTTCCTTGGCCTTAGATCTATTCTCCAACCAGCATTTATAAGTATTTCTTTTAACTGATCTTTCAGTTCTCTTTTATGAATTTTTGAATTGGAAAAATCCCTTAATTTAGTGTCAGTCTTATCGTTTTGCATATTTGTTCTCTTTTTTCCTCTTTTTTGCGGTGAAATCTCCAACTCTCTCATTTGTTCACTGGATCTGCTTTCCAAAGTTATATCATTGTTTGTGTCTCTCAATGTAGCTCCTGTGCATGATCTTTCAGGTGATCGTGTGTCTGCAGAAAGGGTTGTTGGATTCAGCATTTCATGAGTAGCAACCACTGGAAACCCCAGAGTCTTTGATCTTTGCTCATAATATTTTTTGGCACAGAGATTTTCAAGTCCATCCGCTTTCTTATTGAGGAAGACCCTCAAGACACCACCTTTTCCTTGCACCCTGAGAACACCACCTTCATGTCGAGAAATGTCAGTATGCGCATTATTATCAACAGCAAAAATGTTGTTGACTTCTCCCATCCTCTCCCTTCTCGTTTTCTTTGCAGAAACTCGAACAACAGCTGGTTCTCTACTGCTCTTCCCCTCCAAATCCGACTCGATCGTTTCGTCAGAGTCCAGGACTTCACATGGCTTCGCAACATGAGCCCTCAAAACATTATTCCTATTTTTCTCTACCCAAGCAACACTATAACTGTCACCACAATGCATCCTCTCTCCTTTCTGCGCACCCCGAGCCGCTCTCCAATGCTTAGCCAAACAATCATCCGAATTGCAATCACTCACGTCCAACCTCCTCTTCTCGTCGTCCTCCCTGCTTCCTTTCCTCTTCCTCATGCCTCCGCTCTCCTCCTCAAAAGACATCACAGCAAAACCCTACTCCGCCCACGATCGAACCGACTCCAAATCCAATGCGGACCAATCGTGTTGGCGACGAAAAACCCCGAACAACGGCCAATCACTCCCTCCTCGATCAAAGAGAATCTCCGGAACAATTCTGCACGCAAAACATCAACTTTAACACAAACATACAAAACACCATATCGATCAAAAGGAGAAAAATCAATAATCAATTACCAACCAATCTGTCGAACCGCAACAAAAAGTTTGAGGAACTGGTAATGCGATTCGGATGTGGAGACGGTATCGACGATGAAGAGGCCTTCGGGAAGACGAAGAGTTCGCTAGCGATCGATTAGGGATTTGTGACAAGATCTTAACTTTTCTCTCCGCCCTTCTCTCTCTCTCTCTCTCTGGCGTTCTGTTTCCTGGTTTCCCTCCAACTCCTCGATGTGGATTTATTAGATTTTAAATTTTTCGTAATTGTAGTTACGAAATACTTGCAGGTGATTGTGAAATACCCGATCTGGCATACCAACAATGTACCAGGCTGATGATTCAGCAAACTTGTGGGGCCCGAATTTCCGAACCCACTGCTTCTGGCAGATAACTGAACGGTTCGAAATCTGGTTTCTCAGTCTTGACATTGTAATTTACCTGCCACGCTATTGCATCTTATTCTGGGTCCCAGAATACAAGAAATGCTCATTAATCTCTTCGATTAATCTCGACTGCCTCCCAATAAAAAACAATTAGTTTAATTAATTAAGCAACCATCCAACTAATTCTTAATAATCTGGATTTTGTGATGATTAACATATCTAATTATTATTATTATTATTATACTAACTATTATGACTTTTTAAAATAAATAGGGGTTGAAAAGTAAACTGAAGTTACAAGGTAATTAGAAGTTTAAAAGGTAATTAAAAAGTCCACGAATTAAAGGCGAACACTATGGATATGGAAATAAATATGTGGACAAAATAACATTTAATGCTTCATCTGCAAATATATATATATATATAATATAAAAATATTCTTTTTTCGTTGCTAAATTAGTATAAATCCGTTTTTTTTATCTATTAACCTTTAAATTAGTAATCTCGCATCATTACGGCTCACCGCCCCCACACTTGACACCTGCCAATTTTCTATTGGCCTGATTCTGACCGTCCTACATTTCTTTTGCCCTCCTCCCCCTCTCTCCTGCTTTCCCTTTCTAGGGTTAGGTTTCGGGCCGAGGTCGCTCTTCTCGTCTTCGGTTACCGATCGCGAAAGTTGACGCCTTGGGGTCCGAGATGGCATCGGAGGCGGCTTCCGCCGTCCCTACTTCCCTCGTACAGGAGAGCTTCTCGGAGCTGGAGAAGCAGCGGGAGCTCATCACCTGCTGCACTCAGCTATGGAAGGAGCTCTCCGACCACTTCTCCACCCTTGAGCGCGGGCTGGAGATGAAGTCCGAGGCACTCCTGTGCAAGCGCCAGGAGCACGACGCCTCCACCCGGCGGACCCTCGGCGTCCTTCGCCGCCGCGAACTCACCATCGATGCCTCAGTCGAAATCGCCCTCTCCAAGCTCGACGCTGTGCAGGCGGTCCGGGTCGTCTCTTCTGCAGCAGAGGGAGACGAGCTTGATATGGCCTCAAAGCTGCGATCGTTCTGCACTAAAGTGGATTTCCTTGGGTTCTTCGATCTTGTAGTTGCGAAAAGGAAGGAGGTGGAGTTGATTCGATCAGAACTCCCAGTGGCCCTCGCGGACTGTATTGATCCGGCCAAATTCGTGATTGACGCGATATCCGGGGTCTTCCCTGTCGACAAAAGGCCAGTGAAGTCGCCTAATGATCTTGGTTGGGCATGTGTGCTAGTATTGGAGTCGCTGGCGCCGATCCTGGCGGATCCTGAGCTAGGGCCGGCGAGGCCACTAGTGACTCGAACCATAAGGGAGCAAGCTCAGAACATGGCAAAGGAGTGGAAACAGAGTCTGGAGCTGCGCGGAGGCATCGAGAGCGTGAAGCCACCAGATGCACACACGTTTCTACAACTTGTGGTGACTTTCGGGATCATAGAGAAGGATGACAAGGAGTTGTATCGGAGGCTTGTTGTAACTTTTGCTTGGCGAAGGCAAATGCCCAAGCTAGCTATTTCATTAGGGCTCGAGGATAAGATCGAAGGTACCTATTTCTCTTCTTCATCCTTTTTGGCAATTGTGTTCTGATCTAACCTATATAGGAAGATCTGGTATTACCAGTGTAAGGCTAAATCTACTGTCCATTTCAACACTTCGATGCTTTTTACTACAAGTTGGAAATTTTATGATGATAAACGTTTAGGTGGTTGAAATGCCAGCTTTATTTTTCATGCCAAATGAGGCTTCTCATTGCCCATCAACTTCTGTGCAGATTGGAAGAGTTACAAGTAATTGAGATTTTACATTATTATTTTCTTCTTTGTCTGATAGAAAGACAGGTAGCTTTGTATGTAGAACTGGTATTATTTATGCAGTGAGTATTATTGATGTTCTTTTGCACAATTTTCATTATGCTGAAGTACAAATTATGACCGTTCTGTCAATACTCGAGTTAGGAAATAATGTGTAAACTTTGTGCATGAGGCTAGATGGGAATTGTTAGACGTGTGACACGGAGTGTTGCTTTTCTCTTGCATACAGATATCATTGAGGAATTGATTAGCAGTGGACATCAGCTAGATGCAATAAACTTTGCACAAGAGGCTGGTTTGCAGGAGAAGTTTCATCCAGTTCAATTGCTAAAATCCTTCCTTGAAGACTCAAAGATAGCAACTTCAACTGCCCAGGAGGGCAACAACAGTGGCCAAACTGCAGTATGTTAGTTCATTCTGGAGTTCATTAATCTTCGGCTCATTGAAAATATTGCTATCAAATAAATGATTTTAGGTTCTGTGATACATCGGTATGTGAATGTTGAAATCACACATATGCTGTTCGTTGCAGAATGCCACAAGCCGCAAGGAACAGTCAGTTATTCGGGCTGCTATCAAGTGCATTCAAGAACATAAGCTTGAAACTGAATTTCCCTTGGAGAGCCTTCAGAAGCGACTTGAGCATTTGGAGAAGGCCAAGGTGGAGAAGAAAAAGACATCGTCTAGTGGAGGTCCTGCCAACGATCGGCCCAATAGCCCTGCAAACAAGCGAACACGTGCCAATAGTGGGGGACCAATGCCTCCTGCCAAGGCAGGCCGACTGATGAACAATGCCTATGTGTCCTCCTTCCCTGCTCCTCCTACCTTTTTACGATCACCTCCGGTCCACTCCACATGCCCTGCAACATCTCCTTATCCTTATGACAGCCCACCAGGACATGGGATCTACAGTAGCAGGAGTCCACCAGCTATCAGAGATGCGTATGGATACCCAACTGAAGTCAGCCCTGCTCCACTTGCTGCATCGTATCACTCTCCACCAATGAGCTATCCACCATATGGAAATTACAACAGTGGCTTGGGGAGCTACCACAATGTATTGGCACCAGCCTATCAGCCAGCTTACTACAGGTAGGATACACTTATCTATATCCATGTGCTAATAATCTACAACCTCTTGCTTCATGGTCTACTTTGCAGTAACTAACTAAAAAGTAAAAACATAGGATGTGTGTACTAGATGGTTTGTTTGTATTTTCTTATTTAGATCAGCTCTGTTATATTTTCTCCTGCTGCAGTGTAAATTCAATCGGATGAAATGTTTACCTTTTAAGTGATGTATGTGATACTTGTTCAACTTCACTTGCTACCTTGTAATTCAATGCTGAAACTGTCTATTGAACATGGAGGATAGGTTTTCACATGCTGCAACTATTTTATGTATTCTTTTCAGTTTATAGGGGAATCTAACATGCTTTCAGAACTCATTGAAACAGTTCATAGCCCACATGGTTTTTGTTCTGATCCATTGACATATTGCCATAGTGTAGGTGGTGTAGGTGCAAGTCTTAGTTGATTACTGTGGATACCCTACCTTATCACTATGGTTGTCTTGCTTTCTCTTATAGTGGTTGCACAGACAGTGGTTATGGTAAGCAGACAAATAGATAGGGAAAAAAGGAGTTCTTTTTTCACCTTTAGCTTTTTTATAAAGAACTTTTATGAGTGACAATTCGGATCTTATAAACGACTTCTCAGTAGCTTGACTTGAACATGATGCATCAAAATCTCGAGAACATGATATTGTTTGCCCATCAAGATTCAATCGACATGATATGTAAAAACATATGTTAGTATATTTGAACACTTTGAGCTAAGATGAAGTTGAGTTCACTAGCATCTAATAACTGTTTTAGGTGAAAACTAAAGGAAAAAAAAGTTTATACTTTGATATTCAGTGAAAATGAATTTATGTTAATATGCCAGAAGGCTATGCTAGTTGTTTAGTTCAAATAAAATTTATTCTTGTAAAAAAAATATTCCAATTTAAACAAATGAAAGTTTTCATGAATTTCTTCAGCAAAAACAAACTTGAAGAAGAGATGAACAATGACACATAACAAATTAATAATGCACACAAACAACTTGACTAAAAGTTGGAGAAGGAGAATATAATGCTTCCACCAGCAGCTAAGAAGAGAAGAGGTAGCTTTGGAGAAGCAGCAACAGCAGCCTTCGATACATTTCCTGTACAATTATTTCATTTATTTGATGCATCTTGTTAATCAACTAATTGATTAATTAGTTACCTGTGGCCGGAGAAGTAGAGCCGCCGCCTGGTGCCAGCGGCGATGGAACCCCTGGTGGCGGTGCAGTAGCCGGAGAAGCTCCAGGATTGATTGCTGCTCTTGCAGGCAAGTTAATATGATTGAGTGATTATTATGTCGATAACCGATAATTTCATAATTTCTACATGAAGTGAGAACGATAGTGTTAACTCTTTTGGGCCTCAGTGTGACTTCATGGGTCGGGTCAAATAATGTGAGCCAATATATTTAAGCCCCTAAATGTTAGAAAAATTGCAATTTACATATGAATTTTGAATTTTCCCGGGGCAATGGTGCAACGGTAGGACATCCGGATTGTGACCCAATCCGCGGTTCGATCCCCAACTACGGCGCATTTACAAGAATTTTCTTCCAAATGTTTTTTTTATCGATTTACCTTGGTGGTCGGTGGGAAAAGGGGCAGGGATTGAGTCATGTGACTGAGATTTATCTTTTCTTAGAGGGTGAAGATTAAGATGATTATAATATCAAAGGGGCATTTCATATTTATTTTTAGTCAAATGGGTGCCCTTTGACACTATTTAGCTTTGGACTGTTCAATATTGTTATTGTTCCGATTGAGAACTGCCTCTGGACACGTCATCGGGCCTCCTCGCTGCGGACGTTGAACAGTGGATGGAGCTGTGAGGATGGTGACTTCGGGATCGTTTGTGACTTCACCGGAGCCGATGAAGTCCAACATAAGCTCCAACAACAGTCTGTGAACACAGAGAACATCAGTGGGAAGGCCAGGGGGTGCCCTGGCACGACCACTCCGACGCTCAAGTCAGAGACATCAATGGGAGGAAGAAGGTGAACAGTAGTAGAAGAACTTGAGCGTAAAAGAGAGTAAGAGTTGAGAGAATGAAAGAGAGAGTTACCTGAGTAGAGGAGTGGTCGTTTTAAAGGGGGAGATGAGCGTGCCTACCTGTCGCGTCATCATTTAAGGAATGTCTCATCATGATTAATGAGTGGCAGGAACAATCGAGTTCCTTGTCTCATCGCCGGTAAAACATTATGCTGTCACCATCCGTGCAGGCAGTAGAGAGATATCATTAATTATCAGGGCATGGGCTTGTCAGAAATCATGATGAGGTGTACCAGGGCACGGTGAGGCGCTTGGTCAATCCAGAATGCCATCAAACGTGTGAATGAGGCCTCCAATGTCCAAGTGCTTTACACGGCTGATTCGACCAGCCTATGGTTGAAGGGGACGATTCGACGAGGTCACTGCCGAATGGTGGATTCAGTCAAGCTACTGCTGAATGAGCGACTCGGCGAGTGAATGTCCGAATGAAGGGATTCGGCGCGGAGATGGCCGAATGGAGGGATTCGGCGCGTGGAGGGCCGAATGGAGGGATTCGGCACGTAGATGGCCGAATGGAGGATTCGGCTAGGCCATTTCTGAATGGAGGATTCGGCCAAATGAGGACCGAGTGAGGCGACTCGGTTAGTGGATTGTCGAATGAGTGTACTTAGCCGGTGCGTGATTTAACCAATTAGGTGCATAGACTCAGCGGGTTGGACCCGTGCGATGGGACCAGACTTGGACTCGGGCCTGACCATGAGCCTCTCGGATTACTCCCGGAACAGTTATCTCTGTTTAAATTTTAAATTATAATTTTTGAATCAATTTGAATTCAAAATTGAATTCACGTTATAACAATTACAATATGAATTCATGTTTACGTGGTAACATCTACAACTATAATTGTTACAATGTAAATAGAAATTCATATTATAACAGTTATAATTTCATAGCTACTATAATATGAACAACAAGAATTCATATTATAATAGTTATGAAATCATAGTTATTATAACATGAATTTTTAAATTTACATTATAGTAGTTAAAAAATTATAGTTGTTTTAAT
Organism: Curcuma longa; assembly: GCF_044706935.1. Classification (NCBI taxonomy): domain Eukaryota; kingdom Viridiplantae; phylum Streptophyta; class Magnoliopsida; order Zingiberales; family Zingiberaceae; genus Curcuma; species Curcuma longa. The sequence continues at coordinate 12,479,246 of NC_133863.1, forward strand.
ATATCCGATCGATTCAAGATTTAAATGGAAGATAAATAATATTAAATAATATTAAAAGATATTTAAATAAATATATATGATAAAATAGTAAAGTAGAGGTCCTTTCATCCTGCGACTATTTGAAAAAAGAAAAACGTCATCTTAAATTTTAACAACTCAAGTCAAAGTCAATGTGTGTTGACTTTTGAATGCAGACGTGGTGACCTTGCCCGCTTACAATTAACTAACTTCGCATTAATGACAAATGTGGCAAGCATTATCGTTGTCCTTTTACAATTTAATAAATCAAAAATATTTATTTTGCCTCTCCCAGTTCAGCTATTTTTTGAACTGCCCTTGGAGTTTTAACTCGTCAAAATTCCCTTAAAATATTGAAGATCTTGCAGCCAATATGATCTGATCGTTAGCTATCAAATATTATATAAACTTTTGATTATAAATGTATCCATTAATACTCAATATTATAAGTAAATTTAAAATTTATTATTAACACAATTGAGTAATATCTATTGTTATTCCTAACTTACAGGGAGCAAAATTACAAAGTTGTCAATTGATGGGGTTTTTAACAAATTTGAAACTATGAGCTTCATGTTAAAAACGAAACTAAGATATTGGAGCAAAGTGAAATTTTCCATGGTTAATTAATTTATATGTCCACTAATTATCTAATTATGGAATTCACGCGAGGAGCTAAATCATAATTAATTGGCGGATTTACCAGTAATGCAGGCGTTAAGCTCCGGCGAAGTCTTGACTCCGCACGCCGCCAGCAACGTCGAGGCCTGCGTCTCGTTGAAGGTGAGCCCCGGCGAAGCGAGGCTGCCGTTGGCCGCCGAGCAGAGGCACGCCGGCTGTGACGACGCCACGGCGTCGAGCTGCTCGCAGCAGGCTGAGGAGGGGGCGGAGGAGTTGCCGTCGAGGTAGCTCAGGCACGGTGATAGGGACACGAGCGCCGAGGTGCAGTCCGATAATTGGGCTGAAGCAAGGCCCAATATGGAAGAGGAGGCGATGAGGAAGCCCAGTGCTAGAAGCCACGATGATGGCGACTCCGGTGAAGTCTTCATTCCGGCGACGTAGTCTCGCCGGCGGTGGAGGCGTGGAAGGCTTTGCTGAAGGCCGTGTTGCTCTGAGCATGACTATAAATAATAAATTTTATAGTATTTTTTCTCTCTTGAATAATTTTAGACATTTTAAAATTATAGATATATGTGCAATATATTTAAGAAATTTGAATTGCATGATTATATTATCTTGAATTACAACATTACAGATATTTTAAAATTTAGTTTTTTAAAAATTAAGTCAAAAGGCTATAAGTCATGCTTGGCACAACATATATATAAATTATTTATGAATTATATAATAATTATGATGTGCAATCACATTGAAGATCTTGATGCTTTTCATCATGCATGTTCTATATAAACAACATAAAAAAGACTTATATCATGATGGCAGTTTTTCATTTATTATTATTTTGCAACTTGTAAATTCAAAAGCTGAGAATTGACAACATCAGACACCTCTGCTAATAGAGTTTGTTTGTAATCATAATCTGCTTCATCATCACAATTATATTAAACAGAATACAACAGCCTTCACCAAGTAATGCTTCAAGTTTCTGAAGCTGAAACTTCAAAGGATGTTGAAATGATGAAATAAGACAGACAGTTAAGAAACATTAGAGGACTGCCTTCTCTTGGCAGACTGCAGTTAAAGTGATCGGTTATCGACCGGCTTCGTTGCCACCTCGATCAATTAAAAGCATGAGCCCACCAGTCCACATCTCTGACTGTTGAATGAGAGCTCTTATGATCTTACTTCAGGCAACTTTTCTGCAAACTAGACTCCAATTTGATGTTATTAGAGGAGAAGAGTTTATTCTTCTGTACATGAGCAGGTAGAGACTGCAAAAGCATTGATTACTTAGGCAACTTGTCAAGCAGTCAAGAAAGATAAAGCAGGTGAAAGCTTATTTTAACCTCAGAAAGGAAGAAAGCAAAAGCTTTTTCTCTTTTTGATTGTGCTCATTATTCTCCTTCCCCTACAGTAAAGCATGACAAATTCTTCATTGTCAATCTCATCGATAATGCAGATGAGTAACGAATGAATCAAAGATTGGTGCCACAATAAGTGCATATGTTGAGAAAACAAACCATTCAAATTTCAGGATATGAATGACTTTGATGGTTCTTTACTGATAAAAGATACATGCAAGGAGTACAATGTAAGCGAGTAGAAATGTTTCATCTTGGGAAGAAAGATATTAATGAGCAACAAGAGGATTAGATCTAACCTCTGGGAGATTCACTTTGATCGAGAGGTGTTTCTGATGACGGAGAGGATAGGGAAAAGCATATCGATCCCCTCACATCCATCAGCATGGCTATCACATCCTTCATGGTTGGCCTATCAAATGGAGAATCATTAGTGCAGAATAGTGCAATCTTCAGAACCAAGGACATCTCTTCCATTGTGCTCTTTGAGCTAAGGTCCAATCGGGAGTCAAAAACATTTGATGTTGCTGTGCTGTTGTGAATCGATCTCCTCACCAAATTGACCAGATCGCCTCCTTGTTCTATCGGTTGAATTGGAGATTGCCCGGTAACCAGCTCCAAGAGAACAACTCCGAAACTATAAATGTCACACTTTTCTGTAACTTTCATTGTGAAAGCATACTCTGTATCAACCATAAAACAAAAGTTCAGAATAATGCTTTAAATCTACATTCTGTGGTCTGCTTAAGTTCAGCTTTGCTAAGGAAATCTACTTGCAGTATAATAAAATACAAAGAACAGGTGAAGAATGAAAGATACAGCAATTCTTATTTATCAAACAGTAAGTTGCATTGGCAAAGAACTTTACAAAAATTCTCCAAAGTTCTATGATTTCCAAATGAATTTTGTTTCTATAACTTCGGAATCATGAATGAACAAATGTCAATAACTAATATCCCTATACTTCCAGCAAGGCTAATAAACAGAAGTTTAATTTAGAGAGACATTCTGAACTATCCAACTCCATAGTTACATCTGAAACTACAGAAAATATTTGCAAGGATGATGAGTTCAAAAGCATACTCCTTCAGAAAGGGCATAAGCTAGAACAGAAAAAGGTTGAAACTCACGCCTGACAAAGGAGGTAAATTGACCATAAACCAGAATGAGAATTACAAAATATGGCATGTAAGAGAAGACTGGTATTTTTGAAGTACTTCCACTAAAAACTGCTTAATGGATTTAATGTATGTTCATGAAAGAGTATCATCCAACGATAATTTTCATTGAATAAAGAAGACCAAACTTAAAGGAGAGAAGGCAAATATCTCTATTTTGCTAACAACAGTACCTGGAGCAATGTAACCATAAGAACCAGCAACAGCAGACATGGTTTTGGAATGTGAAATGTCAATCAATTTTGCCAAGCCAAAATCCCCTACGTGAGCTTCCATTGCTTCGTCCAAAAGGATGTTATTAGATTTTATATCCCGGTGGATTATTTGAGGTTTGCAGTCACAGTGAAGGTATCGCAAACCTTCGGCCGCTCCAAGAGCAATCCTGTAGCGAGTATTCCAATCAAGCAAACATGTATCACCACTACCATGCAGCATCTCACCGAGACTACCATTTGCCATATATTCATAGAGGATCAGATTCGAGTCCTGGTGATAGCAAAACCCATAGAGCTTCACAATGTTACGATGTCTAACATTTCCAAGAGTTGATATCTCAGCTCGAAAGCTACTGTCAATGTTAGAACCCTCAGCATGAGATTTCAGCTTCTTTACTGCAATGATTCCTCCATCCAACATTACAGCCTTGTAAACCGTACCACAGGCACCCTTTCCTATAACAGTACTCTCGGAGAATTCATCAGTTGCCTTAAGAATTTCTTGATATGTTACACCCTCACTTGGGAGATAATAGAGATCAGAAACTCCCTGCTTATGTTCTTCAAGTTTTGCAAGAACCGGCATTCGGTACTTCATAGACCAGCATAAACCTATTGTCAAAACTAAAGAAATTAACCCTACAACCACAGCAGAGATACTAACAATTTTCTCCTTGGAGGTTCTCTTTGCCCAACCTGGTTCTGCACTATACAATGGGACAGGTGTAGGCTGGCATGCCTTTGTACCACTTCCACATAGACCATAATTTCCGAGGAAGTTGCTATCATCCATTCTTCTGAACACTGGAATATTAGGCAAAGAGCCAAAAAGGTAATTGTAAGAAAGATTGCAGACTAGAAGGCTGGAGAGCTTACTAAATGAAGCCGGCACTTCACCGTCTAGTTGGTTGTTGTTCAAGTACAATTTCTCCAGCATCTGCAAGTTCCCAAGACCAGATGGTATCTCTCCAGAGAGGGAATTGTAGCTAACATTCAGAGCAATTTGCAACCCAAGAAGCTGCCCAAGCTCTTCTGGTATGCAACCCGACAAATTGTTCCCACCCAGTTGCAGCTCTGTAAGGTGATAAAGGCCCCCAAGACTGTCTGGTATAGTTCCATTCAGATGGTTATCCGAAAGCAAAAGGAGTTCCAAGTTGACTAGATTGCCAATTTCTCGTGGGATAATTCCACTGAAATGATTTCTGCTAAGATCAAGCCTCTGGAGTTTTTTGCAATTTGCCAGCTCCTGAGGTATACCACCTGAAAGATGATTCGAGGAAACATTGAAGCTAACAAGAGCAGTCAGCTCTCCAATCTCAGGAGGAATCTCACCGAAGAAGTAATTGTTAGACAGTAGCAACCTTTCAAGGTTCTTGAGCTTGCCAATTTCCGGAGTTACTGGTCCAGAAAACCGGTTGTGGTTCATCTCTAGAGACGTTAGATTCAGAAGTCCAGATAACTCCAATGGAAGGCTTCCTGTGAGAAGGTTTCCTCCCAGCCTTAGTACTATCAGTGACATGCATGTTTTGACCCCATGTGGAATGTTACCGAACAACCTATTCGATCCAAGGCTTAGGAGGATCAACTTCTGGTACTTACAAAGTTGAGATGGTATGCTGCTGGTGAGTTTGTTGTCAGACAAATCAAGAACTGAGAGATTACTTTTGGTTCCTAACAATGGAGGAATGATTCCTTCAAGGTTGTTATAGAAAAGTTGAAGGCTCTCTAGTGAGGTGAGGTTCTGGAATTCTAAAGGAATGATTCCTGTTAGATTATTGATTGACAAATCTATCTTCCTTAAAAGACTCAATTGGCCAAGCTCCCTAGGGATGCTTCCCTGCAGGAGGTTCTCAAACAAGTAAAGCAAGTGAAGTGTCTGAATCTGACCAAGCTCTTTAGGAATAATTCCAGTCAAGTGATTCTCCGAGAGATCAATCTCGACAGCGCTCTGGCAATTACCTAGCTCCTTAGGGATGGTTCCATCTAACCCATTGGTGTAAACATACAATTTTTTCAGAAAGATCAGCTTGCCAAGCTCTTTTGGCACACCTCCAGTGAAAAAATTGTTGTTCAGGGCAATCATCTCTAAGTTACTGCAGTTGCCTAGTTCAGGAGGAATCTCACCAGATAACTGGTTTTGCCAAAGAACAAGGGTTGTGAGATTCTTCAACCTCTCAAGCTCTTTGGGAAGAACACCTTCTAACCTATTCTGGGCTAACCCTAAAACCTCCAAGCTATCACACTCGCTGATCTCCACTGGCACTGGACCAGACAAATCATTGAGACCCGCACGAATAATCCGAAGATTTTTCAACATTTTGATGGATGGAGGAATCGCCCCGGTGAGGTTGTTACTGTAAATGACAAGCTCTTCAAGCATGGTCAAATTGCCTATGCTCGAAGGGATTACCCCAAATAGGTAGTTCTCACTCAAGAAAAGCTTTGTGAGAGAAGACAATGCACAAAGTTCTGGGGGGATCTCCCCATGAAGCATGTTTGTGCTCATATCAAGAATCTCTAAGCTCCTACATTGGGCCAAACCTTTCGGAATGGAGCCAGAAATCATATTGGAGGAGACATTGAAGATGGTCAAGTAAGGGAGGCGGCAAATGGTAGCAGTCAAGAAGCCCTGGAGACCAAACTTGTGAAGGTTAATGGAGGTTACCTCGGACTCGAAGCAGGCAATGCCGTCCCAGAGGCAAGGATTGGGTTCGGAGGGGTTCCAATTCGAGAGATTGCCGCCGGCATCGACGAGGTTGCTTTTGAACTCAATGAGCAGGCGCACGTCGTCGCCGCCCGCCGCCACGGCGGTGAAAACGAAGCAAGAAATGGCAGCAAGCAGATGAAGAATCCGCCGCAACAAGGACGCCATTTCTGTGGGTCTAGGCCCCGTTGGGCTCGATTGGCGCAACAAAATTCGAGCTTGGGATCCGCGAACTACTTCACGTGGATTGGAAGGGCAGAAAAACCAGAGGCGCAGCAAACAGCAGAAGAAAAGGATGAAACAAGAGAGAGAGAGGGAGAGAGGAGGGAGAAGGAGGAAGAAGAGTGTTGCATGGAGCTCAAAGAGCACCAAGGCAATGTTATAGTGGGCGTCAGTAGTGAGCAATGGTCAAGTTGCACATGCCACAGGGCAAGGCCACCATTGCTTGCTTCCTCGAGCTCGCAGTCAAGCGTCCTTGTTGATGCGCTCCGGATAAGTCTCCTTCTCCACGTATCAATGAACATCAACTTTACTTTTCTGCTCTGGTCCTCCTCACATCAATCCTTTGCCCATTGAAATGGAATCCATGGAACTGCAAAAGGTTGGAACCGCCAACCTAGCGGCCCCCCACCCCGGCCCCACAAGTATGAGGGGGAGTAAATCACGGTGAATGCGGGACTGGCCAGAGCATAGTGGCTCGAGGAATTGGAAACATGACACATTTTGATGTTATCTCATGTGCGCCATGAGCCTCGAACCGCATACCTTAAATGGAATCCATGGAAGGCCCTATTGCAGAGTGTTGCCCACTGTTCCTTCCCCTTTTTTTATTCTTCTCCTCCTTCTTCTTCTGTCACATCAGTGCGGCATATGACTGTGGTTGATCATGGTGGTGGTGGTGGTAATGGTAATATCAAATATGACAAAGGCGGATGGAGATTCTTCTGCTGCCAGTCAACCTGCTTAAATTTTAACAGCACAATTCTCTGATCATGCACTGTGCAGATATGCATACTCTTCTTCTTCTTCTTCTTCTTCCTAATCCCTCTCCTTGTTCACCATTTGAGTCAAAAATTGCAGGAAAGAGCACCTAACTTGATGTCAAACGTACCAAAAAAGCACCTAACTTGGTAGATATTTCTTCGTAACCATACACAAATGAACATCTGGATAAAATGCTTAACAACTTGCCAAACTAATCTATTGGCCTTTGCCTGCTTTTGCTGACTGATCCAGTGTCAGTTCAAACAGTTGAACGAGTCCTAAAATTTGTTCTCACACAATTCTGAAAGGCATCATCTTCTATCTATCTGAAAGAGAGGGAAAGGATAGTCAGAATGCATGTTCCATGCTTAAGAATAAACTAGGATAGCAATTAGAACAACAAAAGGCAAAAAGGGATAAAGAACCATTATTATAACCTCTTAGTTTGGTGTTTGATTTGTGGCTAACTATGTGGATCTTTATTATAATTATTTTTTTTTAAAAAAAAATATTTTTTAAGAGAGAGAGAGAGAGAGAGAGAGAAAGAGAGGGGGGTTTATGGTGTGAAGGATGTGGGGGTGCCCCTCCTCTCCACTTTGGGTGGGTCAACTAGGACACTATTACAATGTCAATGCTGTATGACCTTTGCTTTGCCTTCCATCCAGAAATGGATACTTGTGAGACATCCTTTTCTGAAATCAAATGCAATCTATGAGCAAAGTTGGGTGTTTGCCAACTCTCTTTCTTTTCATGTACTAGCAAAACTCCACCCGAGATTGTCGATATTTGACAAAATCATCAAATAACACAAGAATGTGATCGATAAAGATCAATACTAGTGAATTATATATGTTTGCTCGTCTGTTAACCTATCTTTTCTTCTATTTTTTTTTTTCAAATATGCACTACAATGGATTGAGCATCGACAATTATGCTAACGAACCCTCTAGCTCTTGCGCCCCACTGACCTAATGAAAGTGACACCCATAGGGGCAATAACTCGAAGCACAAAAAAGTACCCCATGCTAGTCACACTCATCCCTTAATCTCTCTTCTTTTGAAATCTATTCTCGTTGTGTCTCTCTATTTTAGGGGCTCAACCTAATCCTGTAACTAAGCCTCGTACTCCATGAGCAACTTATAATTTCTCGAGTAAAATTCAAAGATGTCCCTTTTTTACCAAACCATCAAAAAAGCGTCATATATTGAATTTTTATTAAAAAGGTGTCACATCCTCTTGTAAAATGATACAATCATTCATTATTGTTCATCTTCCGTCTAAATTATAAACTAATCGGGCGCGTTGTAGCAGCTACAATGAATTAAGCTATAGCTGCTACAGAGTTATAGCAGCTACGATTTTATAGTTGTTACAATATGAAAAAAAATGAACAAAAGTCAAAAGGGGTGAGGCACCCCTAGGGTAAAAAAATTAATTTTTTATCAAATTAATCGATATTTTATCGGTTCATCATTTTTATTAGAAAATATGATTAATTCGATTAGTTTGAAAATTTTTGATTTATTCGATTTTGATTAATTCATCTCAGTTTGATTCTATTTTAATAAAATACTCAATCCTAAGCACCGCTTTTGACTAAATTTATTCTCGAAAAAGATTTAAATAATATTTTTTTAGTTTGAAACTTGACCGTTCTAGGTTTCACATCATAACTAGTTGTAGATCTTTGAATGATCTTCATTTAATATATTATGTGTCATGTGATTAAATTTGAGTCAAAAGTTATGACATCTCAAAGTTTAGTATTTAACATCTACATTGTAATATTTATGAAATCGTAACTGCTACAACTACGTGGTAATTCAGTTGTAAAAGCTAAGAAATTATAGTTTCTATACAGTTATAGCAGAAATGATTTCGTAACTACTACAACGTGAATGTTAAATCTTAAACTTTGAAAAGTCATAATGTTTAACCTAGATTAAACTATAAAATGCATAATATATCAAATTGAAATTTATTTAGATATCTATAATTAATTATAAGGTGAAACTCATAATAGTCCAATTTCAAACTCAAAAAATATTATTTAAAATTTTTTCAAAGGTTTCGAATAATTTATCTTAAAATTTTATTTCCATGTTGTTGTTATAAAGCGCTCGACCAATTTTGAATTTTAAATGAGAAATAAAAGGTACTAGAAGATATTTATGTTAATTTTATGAGTGAGGTATTCTTTTGATAAAAAAAAAAAATCAACGATGCCTCATGATCCAATAAAAATAGACATCATTTATCCAATGACTGAATGCTTTAGAATAATAAGCTTATGTGTAACTATTTATTTTTCATTTGAATATAAATAAGAATATAATAGAGGATCCAATTAGGAAATAAAACTTTGATTATTATTAGTGTTGTTGTTGTTTATTATATCAACAAATTCACATTTAAGTGAATGAATGCCCATGCCACCACTTGGTGCAAGCATGCTTTAGATTGGTGGGTGCATTGATTCTTTGGCTTTGAACTTTGAACCCTATCTTGGTCCACAACTCTTCATTCAAAGCCTTTTATTATGACAAGGAAAAGCAATTCAACTCTGTGCTCTATCTTCATGACATGATGCCACTTTAATCAATGGGATGCATGAAGAATGAGAGTCGAGTTGATATGCATACCTTTCAAATCATATTCATCACCTTCTACCTCTTATTTCAGATCTTTTCATCAAGAGTTGTAAATTTTACACTAGTTTCTTTCTCACAAACTATTGTAAGCAAACTAAGATCATTCGACCGACTATATATTTCCCGTGTAAAGAAAGCTCGGCCTTTCCAATGGTTACTTAATTATCTCTTGTAAGTTGTTGTGAGTGACTAAGACCATTTAGCCGGTCGCATTCTACCCGGAGACGAGTTTTAGAAGTTACTTTTGTATGTAAGGAGGAGGAAAAGGAGGAAGGAGTTTGTTCCTAGAGAATGAATCTACTTAGAGGAGTTAGCTTGTGAGTATTATTGGGCCTAATTAATTAATAATTAGATTGGCCGGCCCATTAAAAGCCCATAGTGGCATAGTTGAACTAATCGGGTTTCCGTAGAAGAGCGAACCCGGATCCGGTCCGATGGTCGTTCGCCGGCTTTCGGCTCTCCTGAAATCTCTCAGCAGCACTGCCGCCGCCGCCGCCGCCGCCGCCACCGTCGATGGCGATTCCTTAGCTTCAGGGAGGATTGTACATGCCAAATCCATCACCCTCGGCCTCCACGCCGACCCAATCCTCTGCCGCGCCCTCGTCGGCTTCTACCTCTCCTTTGACCTCGCGCACCTCGCCATCCGGCTTCTCGACTCCGCTCCTTCCGACGACGTCTCCCCTTGGAACGCCTTCCTCTCCGCCTGCTCCAAGCGCCACCTCCACCAGCAGGCTCTCCGTCTCCTCCGCAAGCTGCTGCTCCTCTCTCCCCGGTCTCAAGCCCGACGCCTTCACTTACCCTAGCGCGCTTAAGGCTTGCGCCGGCATCGGAGCCGCTTTCGACGGTGAGTTCCTCCACGCCGGCGCTATAAAGCATGGCTTCTCCGCCGACGTCGTGGTGTCCAGCTCTTTGGTCTACATGTATGCGAAATGCCATCGCTTTGCGTCCGCAATCCAGATGTTCGACGAAATGCCACAAAGAGATGCAGCGTGCTGGAATACAATCATGTCCTGCTACTACCAGTCCGGGCAGCCATCCAAAGCCCTGGAGGTGTTCGACCAAATGACTCACTGTGGGTTTCAGCCGGACTCGGTCACGTACACCACGGCGTTCTCTGCTTGTGCTCGACTTGCGGATTTGGACAGGGGAAAAAGAGTTTACGAGGTGCTGATCACAAGTGGCTTCGAGTTAGACGATTTCATTACTTCTTCAATTGTCGACATGTATGCCAAATGCGGGAACTTGGAGACTGCAAGAGAGGTATTTGAGCAGATTCAGAGCAAGAATGTGGTCTCCTGGAATTCAATCATCACTGGGTATTCATCGGCTGGTGATAGCTGTATGGTTTTGGAATTGTTCACAAGGATGACAGCACAAGGAATTAGGCCTACTTCGACTACCATAAGTTGCTTGGTAATGGCTTGCTCAAAAAGCTCCAATTTTGGACAAGGAAGGTTCGTTCATGGCTACATTGTTCGGAACTGCATCGCAGTTGATATTTACGTCGCCAGTTCGCTCGTAGATCTCTATTTCAAATGCGGAATGACTCAGTGTGCAGAACATATCTTTGCCGAAATGCCAAAATCAGATGTGGTCTCATGGAATGTGATGCTGTCAGGTTATGTGATGGCTGGAAACTTCTTTAAAGCTATTGAGCTCTTCCATGGCATGAGCTTTTTCAAGACCGTTCCAGATGCTATCGCCTTTACTAGTGTTCTATCTGCTTGTGCTCAATTGGCAGCTCTTGATCAGGGCAGAGAGATCCATAAGCAAATAAGCGAGAATAGTTTGGAGAGCAATGAGACAGTCATGTGTGCACTTCTTGATATGTATGCAAAATGTGGAGCCATCAGAGAAGCAAGAGCTGTTTTTGACAAGTTGCCTTCCAAGGATGTCTTGTCCTGGACTTCCATGATCATGGCCTATGGCTCCCATGGCCAGGCCACCGAAGCTCTGGAGCTCTTCCATGAAATGCAGAATGCGAAAGTAAAGCCGGACCATGTCACATTCCTTGGTCTACTCTCCGCGTGCAACCATGGAGGTCGATTGGTTATCGAAGGCTGTTACTATTTCAATCAAATGATGAATGAATACGGAATAAAACCCCGTGTAGAGCATTACTCCTGCTTAATTGATCTCCTAGGGCGCTCCGGTCAGATAGACAAGGCACTTAGCATACTGAAGAACACACCTGACATAAGAGCTGATGCAGGCTTATTAGGCTCCTTGTTGTCTGCTTGCAGTTTACATAAGAACTTGAAACTTGGAGAGGAAATTGCTAGTCTTCTTGTCAAATTGGATCCCGATGATCACTCCGCGTCGATAACTTTGGCTAACATGTATGCATCATCTGGACGGTGGGATGATATGCGTCTGGTTCGCACAAGAGTAAAACAGAGAGGGTTAAAGAAGAACCCTGGGTGCAGCTGGATTGAGTCTGAAAATACAATTCATCAGTTCTATGCGAAAGATGACTCACATACACACACTAATCGAATATACGAATGGCTAGGGTATCTTTCGCTGCACATGGGGGACGATTCTGAAATGCCGATGACCCTGCACCGAACATTAGATTGAATCTGAATTGACTGTAAAGATGATTCTTGGCATGGATGATCATTCTGTTCCTGGCATGATGAGTCATACAACTTGTGGTTGTTCACTATTCTCTTTTCTGATTCTAACTGATTGTAATTGAAGAGATTAGTTCCAAGGGAGTAGGATTCTGTCACTAACTGAAACTTGTTTAGATTGTAATATCAAGTTCCATTATGAGTATTTTGATGATCCTAAAACTCAAAACAATAGAATGTTGTATCTCGACCAGGCAGAGCAATTTGTTGTTTACATATTAAAATATACCATCCAGAAGATAGTGAGGGAGAAAAAATAGAATTGTGGGAGAATTCTAAACACAAAAATTAATAAATATATAAATTGCATTATTTTATTTTATTTATATCATTTACTTTGACAGGATTGAAGAGAGGGAAATGCTCAATTGTTATTAATTATTGGTGTGCTTACTAAAGAGCTGAGGGAATATGATTCCATCCATTTGCTCTAATTTATTTCCACCAAAATAGGGTGGAAATACAATTTTCACATCTCATAAATACAAATTAGTAATTGTATTTCTCCCCCCTTTAATTCCGCCTAAGCAAACAAAATAAATAAGATAGAATGAAAATTAAAAAAAAATGCATACAATTCTCTTATTTTTTTCTTTCCTTTTCCCTCCCTTCCAGATGAACACAACAAATAAGATGTGTCCACTCATCCACCATTTATTTCATTGCTCTCTTAATTCTGTCCAATTAAACACAACATAAAGAAAGCCTGAACTAAGAAAAATACCTTCAAATCCACAAGTTCTGTGGGCCATATTCTCGCATAATGACTGGCACACTGGTAGGAGGGAGCTGCAGAATAAACAGCTATCACAAGGTGATGGAGCTTGTGTTCTAAACACCGTTACAGATAGATTTAAGATAATAATAAGCAAAAGAAATGTCTATTTAATAATTCATGATAATTTATTTGTGTCCAAGCTTCCTATTGGTATTCAGGTGAAATGGTTTGAAAGCTTGGAAGTAGTTTTAATGAAGCACAAAGCGATCAAAATTCGCGTAGAGACCTGATGCCACTTGGATCAACATAAAGATAAACAATACCACACAGAGAAAGTGACGATCTCACATTGAGAACAAAAACTCAAAAGAAATAGAATAAGCCTCTTGTAATAAATCTATAAACTTTTCAAAAATCAAATTGCCGATATGCATTAAGTTGCCAACTTGTCTCCCAAATAATTTGGAAAAGAAATAGAATAAACCTATCTCAAGAAGCAGACGGGATGATGTATACTTTAATGATAACTATCAATTGCCTCTGTATAAATGCAGATTATAAATCAAAACATGATAAAATGGCGAAAACTTAAATAAACTAGTTACAGGATGCCACCGCCCACTAGTAGATACCTAACAACCCATTGATCTGTTAAACATCCATAAAAATAATTATTCATTGGGGAAAACTAGATTGGATACAACCAAATACATTTTTAGAACAAAGTCAACCTGATTGTTCACTTGCTCATGGGAAAGGAGGGGAAGAGGGGTAAAAAGGAAGCTAAATTGTTTAATTGGTAGTGGGAAGGGGAACAAGAATGGAGGTGGAAAATTTGCAAGAATAATGGGCTTGATATGAGACTATTTTGTAAGCATCCTTTGATCTCATATCACCACTAGCTCCAATTGAATTGCAAACCAATAAATTATTCGATAGAATAAACATGCTCTACTTGGATGAATGAAGGACAGAAAACTAAAACAAAAAGTGTCTCGATCCAACAAACTTGGACAGAAAAGTGTTTTTTACGGCAGTGTGGAGTTAGTCAAAGAACATCTTCTAGGTCAGCAGTGCATGTTATGGCCATTAAGCAGTTTGAAGACTAAACCTTGCCTTAGTGTTTAGACTAATGCAGGTACACAACTTAAAGGTTGCAGCTTCTAATAGCATACCATCAAACACCTGTCTCCCTACCTACTTAATGGAATAGACAATGTCTAAGAAGAAAAAAAACAAACTTATCAATTGTTGCAAGATAAAGTAATTTCTAAAAGACTGAACAATAAAATAGAAGCTAATTGCAACTCACCATTCCATAATCTGTTATAATCATTGAGACATAATCAGAAGGTGTGGCGTCATAACTGTTGATAAAGAAGAATGAGGTTAACCTCCTTTGCACCTATATGGAACTCCACACACTAAATTAATCTTTCATAGGGATATATTCTTACTTGAGATTAAGAACCTGCAGATTATCATTATCCATGCAGCCATCCAGGTATGACTCTACATGCATGGGAACTTTCAAAATGGCAGCTGGATCACCTGAAAGGTAGCAACAAAGAAATTGTATAGAACAACATTGCAAAATGACAGTAAAAATCAGCAATCCAACTAGTAAGATCACTTGGAAGTATATACCTAGTTCATTGAAACATATAGAATCCAGCTGCACCCTTTCATGAAATTTATAAGCCTCACAACATACTAGAACAGGAACTCTGAATGCTTTTGCAACCATAGCTACACATGCTGTTCCCACTCTTGAGTAGACAGTTCCATTAGAGAGCACTGAGGCAGCTCCTAGAAAAACCCGTGTCACTTCATGCATAATGTATGATATTGCATTAATATGTGTATACGTGCAGTTAAGTCCCTTGGCCACCAGTCTACGGAGCAATATCTGCCCTTCAAGCTTGGGACGGGAATCAACTATCACAACACGGAACTTCTTCCTGAGCTCATGGGCATACACTAAAATCATTTCAACAACAGATGACAATCCATATGTTAGAAGAACATCCCCATCCCTGATTTTTGCAAAAGCATGCCTAACTATGACCTTGTCAGCAATTATTATTTTCTGATTTATGAAACGATCAATATCAGATTGAATACTAGCTTTGGCATCGAATTCTGACATAGAAAGTGGTAATTTAGCAATCCTATTCTTCAGAAACTTGATAGCATTTCCCATGCTGATTGAAAGAGGTCTACATTCAATCAGAAATGAGACAAAACTACTAATTTTTGCATTCAAATCTCGGACAAGAGCTTTTTCAGGCGGTGTGGAGTAATCTTTAATTGCCTCTTTAAATGCTAGAAGCATCGCAATACAGCGAGCATTGCCACCAGAAATCTTACCGGACAAATGATGAAGTCCAACCTGAAGACCAGTGAAAGCAGCAGCAACATTAGAAACAAATTCTTATGACATCCATCCATGGCACAAAAGAAGAATCAGATAGTGGGTCAATTTAACAGGATACTCGTTCAGAAAGCATTAACTTTAACATAAATCACTTTTTTTTGCGTATTGATTCAAACTGTAGACAATATTAATAAATTATATTGCAAAGAACTTCAGTTTCATCTTCATTTTAAGGATAATGCTTTCTATATGACTGATGACAAGCATTAGATTATGCTTGTACCAAATTATCAAATTCATTTTAAGGATTTATGATGGAGTACCATAACATTTTATAGTGATTTACAATGGCATATTAGATCTCTAATATATTTCCTGTTACAATGAATATAAGAGATCACCTCAATTACAGTGTTAATGGTCCTTGAGGCTGGAAAGTAAATGAGTTTGCAGCTTCACAAAATAAGAATGGTGAATTACTCTGGATAATAGATACTTCTGTTATTGAGAAAATATCAAGGACGCTTCCATATCTAGTGGTCTTTTAGTGATGAACCAAAGAATTAGGATCAGTTACCTTTTTATTTTACTAAGGCATCAATAGTGGTGTTTATTTCGATTAGATTATTGAGTACTGTGTGTGTAGCATCATACTACCTGAAGCTTAAGCATTTTGAGCCACGTGGTTCATGACAATCTATTTAACAAGTCAGTTGTCTTACAAGTCATAACAACTCAAGCATCAAGAGTGGTAAGTAAAAACTAAAAAACACTGTCTGAGAAGGGTTTGAGTAAAATATTAATTTAGTAAAAATTGCCCATCAGGCATTTGTCTTTATTGCTGAACATCTTAAGGATAATAATTTCCTTGAAGCATCCCTGTTACAGGAAGCACCTTTTTGATTCTTATAATCCATCAAGGATTCATGATTTAAGCCAGACAAACCATATCGCAATTAATTTGATGAAATAAATTGAGGTGTTATGATCTTCCTACAAATTCTTGAGAAGCTAATCAAGGATTGCCTTAACCAAACATTATCCAATTATGTCCAGTTCAACTCAATGGAGACTCCAACAAGGAAAATATACATATATTGGAACAAATCATCAAAGATTAGGTTCTTGATACCAATTTCCAAGACCCAACAAAAGACAAATTTATTCAAATTATATAGTGCCCAGCTCCACTACAACTAGTTATGTCACGATTGTCGACGCAAGGATGGAGAGAATTATGTTCTCACCCAGTTCGATTTCCATTCTGACCCATTTAATTGATTAAAAAGATGATAAAATTGAACTACCTGTCCCAAAACACCCCAAACTAAAGATAGTTCCTCATCCATGCATTGTCAAGTATAAACCTTGACACATCATTGTGACATCCAGCAGGAGTCTACATGATGGTGTTAAAATGAGCTTGTCATTATTCCTCTTTTTAGCATCACATAGGACTCATAATGCAACCAGTTCCAGCATTACTAGACCTTGTGATAGAACTCCCGATACTCCCAACCAAAATGATTATTTTCTACTGGATAAGAGCTGTCACAGCTACAAGATGGTCAGTGTTAGATAGCTAAAGAAGCCTAGAGGAGCACATATCTAATATGTTAACCAAGCATACATGCATTTCAAAAGTTAAAGAGAACCTCAATTTTCTGCATGGTACACAAGTGGTATCATGTGTGGTACCTTGTAAACAGAAGGATGAACGGAATCAAGTTGAAAAATTTTTGCTTCAAGTTCTTGAAGCTGAGTCCCATGCACATTCTGAGGTAGATGTTGGAAAAATTCAACTCTATTTTTAGCTTCACATTGATTAACTATTGCTCTCCGTTTCACTTTTTCAACCTTATGTTTATCATCAAACTGCATATGCAGAGGAGGTACTTCTTTCTTACGTTCCTTTTCGAGGGGGCGATCAACCTTCTTTTCAGATGATGCTGCAACTTCAGGAACATCCTTCTTTTGCGGAGTAGGTTTAACTACTTTACCTTGCTTTGTGTTAGTGGGAGCTACACCTCCTGCAGAAGATCAGACATTAGTTTATCAATAACATCAAAAACAGAGATGCAAAATCAGACAAAAGAGGTAAAGATAAGTCATGAATGCAATCAGATAACTGAACTATGGTCATTGGATAGTGAAACAAAACAGTAATATATACAAAGGAATAAAGAATAAATGCTTGCAGAAAAACTTACATCATGCAGAATTATTTAGATAACTGAGTTCCATATTTGATTTCACAAAGATGTCACTATAAAGTTTTGTGGCTGAATGAAGGGAAAAAAACTTTATGCAACAGAGTCCCTAACAAGAGAAGTTACTCAATCGCCTTATCTAGGAAAATCTTGAACATACATTATAACTTTACAAGGATAGATTCAGCATGCTTAGAGAAAAAGTGGAAGAAAACATTCTTCATCAATAGAACTGTAACTATCCATGTCTACAGAAGTTCCAGATGCACATGTGACAATTTACACAACTAAAAGTTTTAGTGTAAGATATACTGTAAGCAAATTGAGGCACAGGAGGATTTCATGTGAGCACAGACTGATGTGCTAGTCACAATTGAATCATTTTTAACATTTTACATCTAGTTTAACATGATAAGGTAATAAAAACATCATAGAATCCAAAGCAAAGCATCCATCAGATAATAGATTGCTCAGTCGCAAAGTCATAATTTCCTAAGTTAGGTTAAGCAGCTGATACTTCTGAAGGCATAGTGCAGATTAGAAACTGATAATGTGAACAAAATAACTTCTTGAAATCATGAATTGGATAAACAATGCAATGAACATATTGTGAAATTTAGTTACAATGTTCAATATCTTAAAAAATCAATGAAAATGAATCAGAGCCTACCACCCTCCTTTGCAGCAGCTTTTGCAGCACGTTGGGCTTCCTGGAGAGCACGCCGCTCAGCTTTTGTTGTTTTCTCTTTCAGCGGCTTGGGTGCCTCTGCTTCATCATGCCGCTTTTCCAACATTCCTCTCTTTTTCTCTACGAGATGCCACTTGTTGTAAATGAAACGAACAAAAAATTCCAGAGTTGAAGATGCCTTAAAAAACTATAGTATTCCAGCATTAGAGATAAAATAGTGAATACTTAATGGGAAAGTGTACAATAAAATAATGTTTTAAGCTATCCAAAATTTTGAGTGTGTTTACTTTGTGCTTCAACCCACCATTTCGGGGATACATAGGTTAGTGAAGCACAAGTCTTCAAAAGGAAGATTAGCCTTACTATCTACCAAGTTAGTTTGAATAGCTAAAGAACAGTTTGAGTAAGACTAGACTTTTCTACAATTTAGGTAGGTTAGAATACTTAATGACATAAAGTAGCACAAAGTAACATCTTTTAAACGGAGGATCACATTTAATGTTTATGGAAGACAACTAAATCACAATCTTATCTTCTTATTATCCTATTTATCTAACATAGTCCAGATCAGATTCAGCTACCGGAAAAGGGGATATGTAGGTTGCTGGGTTAATAAAAACGATAGGACGATAACAAGCGATTCATGTTTTTAAATAAGAAAAATCATACCTGTAATTCTAGGCAGTGCCTTTTCCTGTGTATGGCTGCCGTCGATGCTATCACCAGCGCCGACAGACTTCGCCGCCATCATATCACCGCTACGCCCGGGGAAGGGCGTACCAACCTTATCCGGCTCAGTCCGACCGTACAACGAAGATGCAGAAACATCGTCGGAGAACTCGGAGACGGCGTCCTCAATCCTGCTGGAAGGCGACGCCATCGGGGGCCTCCCGAGGAGGACTTCCGACGGATTATAGCTGCCGACTCGAATCTGAAGGTTATCGCGTCGGAGCGCCGTGGCCGCGATGGGGACGGGGAGAGGGGCGGTGACGCGGGCGGAGAGGCCGTCATGGCGGGGCGGGGGAATCATGACGGGAGAGAGGGAGCTACCTGAAAGGGGGAGTTCCGGGGAGGCGTCGGCGACCGGCGCGGCAGCGGTGTCGGAGACGGTGCGCGCGGGTGGTGCGGCGGCAGGGGTGACGAAGCCGACCTGGCGCACCATGGGATCCCTGACGGTGCGGGGAGCTCGCCGGGGATCCATACGATCGCAGCGGAGGGAGACACGACTCAGGAAATTCGCTAAGGCTTGCAACGTGCAAACCACTTGACTATTTTGATCTTTTCAAGATTATTCGAATTATTAGCACGAGGCGGAAATTAAAATTTTACCTCAAATAATCTTTTTTGTTAACAAATAATTTATTGACAAATACCATCAATTATTTTCGGGGAAAAAAGGAAAAAAAACCACGCATACTTTATTTTCTCGTTTTATTATTATTATTATTTTCTGTTTTCCACTCGAATTTTAGAATTCTTTGGAAATTTGTGATTGTCTTCGAAGGAAAATCACATTTTAATTTGTGATTAAAAAATCATTTAAATGCAACTAAATAACTGTGTTGGAATTTTTTTTTTTTTGGGTCCCCGAGATAATTGTGCAGCGTTAGGACATCCAGGTTGTCACCTAGGACAAAAATTTTTCTCCAAATGGAGAGCGCAATTAAAGGATGTTGGGTGTTTGGATTGACGCTGCGTACACTTTTTGATTTATCTTAGTGGTCGGTGGGAAACTTCCGTGGGACCGAGCCGATCACCTGCAGGGATTTATCATTTTTTTGAAATACAAAAATAATTTAATTCAATCCATAGGTAAAAAAACACATACACAAATAAAGAAGTGAGATGTCTGCTGGGCGATGGAGATAAGAGCCCAAGAAAGATGTTATTCGGCCCAACACAGCGGCCACCATCCGTATGCGGTTAAGGAGATATATAATCAAGTCGAAATTTTTTATCAATTTATTTGGAATTATAAGGTCAGTAAGGTTTTCAGTTTTAATTTAGATTTGGTTTGATACACTTACACAAACTGTTTAAAATTAAATTGTTGGTTTATTAAATAGTAGATAAATTAATATGTTAATTACCATCATTTTTTAATGTTATTAATTTGTCATGTTTACCAATCAAGAAAAATCTTAAATTATAATATATATATATATATAGTAATTTGGATGTTCATATAAGTATATATAGAAATTAGTATTCTACTTAGTATAAACTATCTTTAATAATTAGGTTGTTGATATGCTTATTGTGTTAATTAACATAATTTGTATTAACTAATCAATATAAACCTAAAATTACAATTATTATTGTCAATGATAATAGAACTTACATTAAAAACTAACTGTTAATTGACTTTTGCATACTACTTAGTATATATCTCAACCAAAGAACAATAGGCAGAATAGCCTCTCCAAATGCATATAACTAATTTTTCTTCCTCTTCTGTCTCTTTCTTACCTTGGAGTGCATCTTTTTTCCTTGAGATATCCAATCTTTCGAACCGATTAATCTACGGCGAAGAACCATTTTCACATGAAAGTTTAAGCCATCAAGGAGAGCCAAGTGATCCTATATCCCTTGGTGTACGCATATGAATGCACTGAGTCAAGTATATAGAACACTGACGAAAGTTGGCAATTGAGTCATCTTGATGGAAATGAGCGTACCACACTTGAAATTATCAATAATGATATATGATTCAACTCCATGTGCATGATAAAACAGCAAAATTATAAATTGACTTGGACAAACAAGCATCTGCATCTTCTAAATGTCCTATTGATCCTCGACTCTTGTCCTAACACTAACGAAGAAAATAAATATAAATCTACCTCAAGTACCCTCCAAATACTGAAAGTTATTCCACAGTTATTGTAATCAAACCTACTCAATCTCTCTTAGTAACAAAAAAAAAAAACTTTTGAATTCATATTCTCACAAACCAACACAACCTTATCGATTACAAGTGGCAATCAAAACTTGTATGGTACACGACATCACCAGAGAAATTACAGTGACGGAAGTGTTGCAAGGGGAAGGACTATTATTATACATGGCTCATAGTGATTGTTAACCTCAGTTCCACAAACAAATATTACGTCTTGAGCGACAAAGAATAACTACTACAAAAATACCATCGATGATTTAAAACCAGCGACATGAAGTCGCCTATCCTGCAGCAGAATATACAGTTGTGAAGCTTGTGTCAACGGGGGCAACCTCCGAGCACTTCCTAATGCAGCAGACCAACCAATTCAAATGTTAAGTTACATGATAATGACTCCAAACACCTCGTGACCTTGGTGAGCAACTATCAATTTACTTTACATGTTGAAACATCTAAGAGATTTACAAATTTTTGTGGTCAGTTTATAAACCCAGTTTTCTTGTTCAAAAGAGGCCTGACACATGAACCACTGGGGGCCTCAGTTCATGGAACGGGAATTAGTATATGTATTTTGGGTGATTACTATATCCAGGCTAGAGAACCTCGATCATTTGCCACTTGAGGTCGACCTCGGGTAGGTGTGGCAGGTCTGTTGGCATTAATTTCCTGATCAAATAAAAAAAAATCAGAAAGTAAAGCATGCCGATTAGAGACAATATTTTTGGTGATAGATGCAACAATAGAGTGCGAACATTAAGAGAGTTGTCATAGCAATATTTACCTGCATCCACGTATCCTCAATATGACGCTCTGGCGATGTTTCAGACGAATTGATGGCAGGAGGTAAAGGATGAATTAGCTTTGGGACAACCACAAGATCTCGTCCCAAAACCAAAATTGCCCCAGCATTATTTGCTGTTCCTGAATGTATGGATCGAAAGAAAATTAGGGGAAAGAGCAAATAAGGAATAGACTGTCTTGTTTCAAACCATGGATCCTCACCACAATAGTTAGTTGCAGAGAAAAGAGTGATTAAATGACCCTGAGCAAACCGTTCAAAACCATCCATGACACATTCATGTGCCCGTACTATCAACTGGAGGTCATTATTATTGCAGAACTCCATGACTCGGTCAGGCTGTTACATCGAAGATCAAAAAATTAAAACAATTATAAACGAATTGAGTGAAAAAAATCCAAGCCAAATATAAATCACTAACCCCAAAAGTAACCAAGCCAGGACCCCTGGCATTTGGTCTTAAACCTTCAACACTATCATTCTCTGTTGGATCAGACCTGCATGAAAAGGAAAATGGGGAATAATTATTAACTGACAGAAATATATCAAGAGAGGGAATTTCTTTTCAGTTATGTGCGTATCAACCATAGCAGATCCATAAGAACGATTGCACCGGTTTCCATTGTGATAGGTCGCTGAAGGTTTTCAATCTGCTCTACATGATTTATCGAACGGCCAATGCCACCGTGCATGCAGATAATCTTCTTCTCAATTGTAGCAGCTAAAGGCAACCAATTAAACAATCGGTTAAAACGGTGCCACGCCCAAATTCCGTCTCGTTCTCCCTATTTCCAAATAGCAAACAATGATATGGAACACAAATTTTTCTTGATAAACTAACTAGTGACAGAAAATCAAATTTAATGGTACCATTCGCTCAATGCACTCAGTACGAAACCCAAATAAAGCATTAATGTCTGCTGCCTCATGGTTTCCACGAATTAAATGAACACTGTGTGGATACTCGATCTGCAATATCAATTCAGAAAGCTTTCTCATAGCTTAATTGATGCAATAAATTTGCAAACATAGACATGTACAAGTGAATGCAAAGTAATACCTTCAAGAATTCTTTGATACTAAACATTTTCAAAAAGATATTTGCTTGCATAAGACTAATAACATGTACAAGCTTGAGTGGAAAGTAATACCTTCAATGCAAGGAGGAGAGTAATAGTTTCCAGGCTATGTTGGCCACGGTCAACGTAGTCACCCAAAAAGAGATAATCAATATAACTGAAAGTGATAAAAAGCTAAGACTGTGTTAAAGCTGATAAAGAAAAATATTAACAAAATAAAAATACTACAGGTATAAAAAAGATGCACACAAGCACGTAGCCAAAACTGTGTAGTCAGGATCTATTTTCACACTGCAACATATGCATATAGGCCAAAGCAAACTTAAGCCTAGGATCTGAACATCTGAAGTTATAGAGTGCAAGGGGAAACCATAAAAAAATTGTAGAGGTCACAGGAAAAAACTGCACCTATCATCTTGCTAAAACTTGGTCTGGTCAGTAGCTATTTTCACACTACAATATAAGCAACAGCTCAAAGCAAACTTAAGCCTAGAGTTTGAATATCTGAAGTTGAACATTAAGGGCACAATATAGAAGGGCATTCTATACTAATTGAATCATGAAGAAAGCATAGTGGAAATTCAGTCATGCTTGATAGAATTAATGAAAGTCAAAAATGCTTACGAAATGTCCCCTGCTGTCGAAGGAGCACCATACTCATCAAACAAACGCATAAGATCCCCAAACTGACCATGTAAATCACCAAAGATTTTGACAGGAGCTTTAATTTGTAGAACAGTTGGCTCACTAGTGAATATTCTTTCAGAACTATCACAGAGCTCAGCAATCTCATTACAATCTAAGAAAAACTGTCGGCGTACAGGCGGCTTCCAACCACGTGGTTTCAGGAGATGAGCAACAACCTGTAAATTGAATGTATGAAACCATCATCACTAGAAGATATTGTTTAAAATTGAAAATTATATTAAGTGAAAAATTGTCTAATACATAGAATCCTAACCCCTTTTTATAGATTGATAACATGAGTTATTCTTTTAGACTTCTAATAAACTTTTTTGAAACAAATTTATCTAAAAGTTACACTATCATATCCCATAATTTATGAATATTTATGTGCCATGCTCTAAAGTAGTGATTAAGTGCTGGTACTGGAAAATGTTGCTCTGTACTGCTCACATTTTAAAGTATTCACATCGACTATAGTTATGCGTTTATTAAACTGTGACATCAGCCTACAAAATATGGTCTGCTACTTTTTTTCCTAAAGTAATGGCCCAACAGTCCACAGAAACCAGAATCAGTACATTATTTACTTATTTAAATTCATGAACCAAAAATGAAAGAATAAAAATTGAAAACAAATATTTTGAATTTTCTGCCAAGTTAATATGCTTATAAGGGATCAAGTTTGAATTACCATATGAAACTAGTTGGTCCTTATGAATGCTGCAAGAGTAGCATAGTAATATCCCTCTTCCTGGATGTTGTAATTTTGTAGTTACCTTTTTGGGTATACTATTGATAGACATTTGACGGTCTAATAGTTTCCTTGCAGCAGTTGCATTCTCTGGTGTGCCATAGCTAACCCTTCTACCTTCATTTTCAAACTGATCGATTGAGAGCTGCCTGACCATACCACCCAAAGCACCTCCTGTCTCAGCTGCTACAACCACCTGCCAAAAGGACATTGTAGGTAAGATCCCAGAAACAGACACTGTTTTCTCCCCTCTAATAATTATCTTCCAGTCATATGCTATACTTCAATAACTGTGCAGTCAGTTAAAACTCAGAGAAGGGCAAAACTTGGTATCATAGCATACTGACCGCTCTATGATGCAATCGAACCCCAATTGTAGATGAACCATTTGAAAGTGAACGGTCTGGTGTTTTACTGAGATTTGAGAGTTGTTTTTCACCTGGAGTAGCCTCTGAATCGTAGGATTGATCGGGCAATTGTTCGACCTCACCATTGATCTGTCGTGCCTTGGCAGCAGCTAAAGCAGCACTAATCGCCTCAGCTTCTGCTGCTGATGCTTCTACTAAATACTGAACACCTTTGTTCAATCTACAAAACCCAAATAATTTCACATGTTTCAAAATGAATCCCAGGAAATCCATCAAAATATCATGAGCATGTCAGTAATTTGCAGTTTGCATATGCAAATCTAGAAATATCACTGATAAAGTACAGAAAATGCTAATCCTGTCAACTGATATACCACCTCGGTCCTTGAAGCATGGTATCGTCGGTGTTCATGTTGGTGTACATATCGCCATTGACAGGAGCCGCTGAAGGTTCCATCACTGCTGCACCATCAAGAACGGTTTCAGTAGTAGTTTGCCTTGATCTTTCATCAGAGAACATGTATCTTTCTGGTGATCCACCTAGTTGTGCATTTGCAGTGGCAGCGGAAGCAGTAACGTGGGAAGCGGCGCTTGTTTCAGCAGCAGCTGGATCTTCCGCAACAAGTAGGTCATCAAGAAGCATACCTACATAAAAATGTATATTTAGCTAAAATAATAGTGAAAACGATGTGTACAAATTACCAGCATAAAAAGCAAAGTGACACATCTAAATATGCATGATAAAGGACTAGCCTGAAAACACCAGAAACAGTGTACACAGGCATGAACAAATCACAAGAGTTACGGAGCTTTCACTGCTGTCTGCTATGTGCCCAGCTGCCCCATAACTTCTGAAGCATTATTCAGATCAATTTTTTTCTCTGCTCTCTCTCTCTCTCTCTCTCTCTCTCTCTCTCTCTCTCTCTGAGAGTTATGATTGGTAAAAGAGGTATGCCTAATTAAAGGCAGTTGACACTTAAAAGCTTAGAAGCTAAATGGGAGTAGTGTATTTTTGCTCTCTCTCCAAACTCACTCATGGATACTACACTTCTGCAGCAGCATTAGTATTGAAAAGTTGGTGTACTAATATTGAAATTTCACTTTTGGTTTTCAAGATGAATAAAGAGATTATTTTCAATAATACAGATTTTATGTAAAATGACATTGCCAATAGATGATTTCAGTTGATAACAGTGTATTGTGTAGCCAGAGCCTCATATCTGGTGTCGCCAACATTCTTAAATATGAAATTTTAATCATTAACTTCAGAAATTCAATGGCAATTTGCGACATATCAGCTGTATCTACCTTTTTACCAAGAAATTCCTAATTTAGGTAATGGCAACCCAACACATTCTACAAGCATTGAATTTCAAACAGAGAACAATTATACAGTTTTGCTATTGCAATCCCAGGAGTGGATGGCGTCAATAAAATGAACAGCTTTCAAGAAGTCTTAAAAGGTGTAATAGCAAATGTGAGAAAGAACTAACATGTTGGGGCATGATACCAGATAAAAGGATGTGAACGACTGGCATTGGAATCGTACAAACTATTGCTCAAATGACATCTGATATGCAACAGGGCACAAAACAATGACACACCACCAACTATGATTTGTAGAGCAATAATAAGGATGACATTTTGTTCGTAAAAAATTGCTGGTATGCAGCACAATATGGTCTTTGAAAACCATGAGTAGAATATTTCTGAAAGCATGAGTTAAACCATTCTCATCTGAATTAATGTGACCCATACAAACCTTGGCACTCTGTGAGGCTATGCAATCAAATCATTGAAGATTAAAGCATTTAAGTGTAAGAAATTCACCAGATCACTGACAAAGGCAACAGAGTAGCCAAAGATATTCAAATAATATTATAAACAAGAAGATAGAAAACAGAAAAATCAAAAAGTGAAGAGAGATTGTAGTTTTTTCAGTGTGATACAAGCCAAATGCAGTAAAAGTTGCAAAACAAAAACAATGTTCCAATTCTTACCGCCTCGTAATCCTCCATAAATGAAGATTTTGTCACCAACTGCAGCGGACGCATGCCTACAACGCCTTGTTATCTCAACTGATGCTTCTCCACCAGCTGCATCAGCACTATATCTCCCTTTCCTGGGACTTGTAACAACAGACTTGGTATCACACCAAACTCCAGCAGCAGTGTCTAGCACTAAAGCACGAAAATACATGCTGTAAATGAATCTGTATTTCTAGGAAGATTATATAAAAGGACAAGTGTTTTAGACTTTAAAAGAAAAAGGGAAAAAAATGATCATTCTAATCATGAGCCAGAAACCATCAACTTGTATGATATGGTTTATTCCTTTTCCAAGCCTATCTTTTCCCCATTTTCATTATGAGTTCTGTGATAAACTGTAAAAGAAAAGTAGTTGACAATTTTTCTGATGAGGACTTGTTCGCATATAAATAACTTTGGCATTTACTGTGATGCGAACAGGGAGATTGTAAAGAGATCAAACGAGATAGGAGATAATGCAACATGCAAGTTCAGCTAATAAATATAATTTTGAGACTGAACCAATCTGGACATACCACCTTCATGGCTACCTTTAGGGCTATGCAGATTAGACAAGGATGAAGGATCCTTGTCTGCTTTACAAAACCCAACTAGTTTCAGGTACAGTTTGAATTTGACCAGTTTTACATATCCAATCTGAGCCACCTTGAAATTATAGTCAGAGATATCACAGCTTCATAGTCCACTTCTCCATCATGGGAATACTATTAATAGGAAGCAAGGTTATCTTACCCATGGCAATTCTGCAAGTCATGATGGTTCACGTCACAAAGCAAAGTTGTTTTTCTCATCCATTGCCCCACAATCATGATGGTGATGGCATTACAATATAGGAACGTAAAACCATCAAAATATTACTAAAGTCATTAACATTGGTTATATATTATAAATTTATGTGAGGCAAATGAGGCTAGACGGAGCACAAAAATATTTGTCCATCCCCCTTCTTGCTCTGCTTACAAGGAATTTTTCACTTCATCCCTGCACTAGAACATAGAAGCGATAATGCAACCCAATTGTTGTATCGCCAATGTGGGACCATGTATGGCACTAAACCCTTAACAAGAGGTTGTCAAGAGAGAATTTATCTCCCAGTCAAGCCTTGCATGGTATCGACATTTCAAAACAAACTGTATATCAACAATGGACAATAGATTGGGTATTTAATAAGCCATCCTGGTGATCCTATCTGAATGGACACTATCCTTATGCACCAAAAAATTAAGATTGTTTCAATTGCAAGTGTCAACTTTGGTCTTCACAATTCTTAACACATTTGCAAGCCATACACTTGGTAAACTAGAACATACAGAAATCAGTATCTTCTTCCAAATTATCTTAAGAGACTGAAAAGCCCTGTGCCTTAGTACAAATAGAAGTTCATGACTTTTGAATGCTAAATAGCAACCAACCAATATTTTATTTGGCTACGTCATGACGGGATGCCTCTCCAAGTAGTAACTGAGGCAAATATACGCCTACCCTGAAAACAACAATCTTTCGAGGCTGTTAAGTATAAGCATACCAGCAATGCTTGAAGAGTCTTCTACAATTCGTCCACCACCAAGAGCTCCTCCAGAGACATGAAGCCTAGCATTGACAAAAACCTGCAAAATTTTATTGATAATTTAAATCAACATAATGTAAACAGACACAATAAGAGAAGATAAGGGTGAGAGGGAGTTAGGAGAAGACCCACAGCAGCATGCTGGTATCTTGGAGATGGAGAAACGCCAGGAGCAATAGCCCATTCCCAACGACCATCCCTATGTTTTGCAAGACCATATGCACTTGACAGAGGCTAAAGGGATAGCATGTTACATTTAAAACAGAAATCCAAATAACTCCTCAGAAACCAATAATAACAAAGAAATTTCTTATTCCTGTTCAGATAAACAAGCTTGAAAAAATAATTTACAAAGATTGGACTGCAAAATGCTCCACAGTTTGCAAAATGAGACAAGACTCTATAATAGGTATTTGATTTAAGAGAAACATTATCAACTCACCACTCCATTTGCATCTCTCCCACCACAAAGCAATAGAAGACCATCTGAGCGTGCACTTGCAGTTGCATACCTACAACACAAACAAACTGATTATCAACTTCAAACAATTTGTCAACAATTGGCCACAGTTGAACCTCACGAATAAACTTAGAAAATTCACTATTCATACATGTGCACATTTATGCCAAAACTTGTGCAGTTAGGTCTAAACTACAGTGGTGCTACTTGTGTGATTGTAATTTAGTTATAACTAGTACTGAGACATAATTAGTTATCACTAGTTGTTGCCCAGCAAAAACCAAAAACTGGAACCAAACTAACTAATGTTAACAGGAGTGTAACTAAATCAGTTCATAATTTGCGATATAATGTCACGGCAAACATATGTACAATTGAAGAATTATCACATAATAAACAGAAGTTCTGTTAAAGAATATATTAGCCATTTGAATCTTACAATAAGCAAATAGGGGCATTAAGACATTAATGGTTGGCAGAGTTCAATTAACTTAGATATGCTACAAAGCATGCTGCCACTGGAATAAGAGAAAACACAGAATAAAAAGCCAACAGTTAAGAACATAAAATAAGGGAAAGTACAACATGATATAGAAAATATTAATTTTTGGAATATAAACCACTTTACTAGTTGATACACAATCTAGATAAACTAAGAGTCAGTAGATCTTAAGCAAGTAGTTCATAACTTCAAAGACATCCAACAAAAATGGAATCTACAGTGATAGTCAATGAAGTATGACAGATTAGAAAGATTAGGTAGGAAGTGCTAGGGAGTAGCTCATTCATGTCATGTATGATATAATAATAGCATGAGGTTATAATTATATGATCCATGTTGTAATTCAGCAAGCAATCAATTTATCACATTATCCATCCAACATAAAAGATTGATAAATATGTTCCAAGAAGGATCATTTTCAGATCTGCCTATACAAAAGATATGTTCTAAAACTGCTAGCATGAATATACTTTTCAGGCATGCATATGAGAAACCATTTTTCCACGTCTTCTGTGCATCTGCTGTAGGATATTCAGCTACTTGAAGTTGTAACAACTAAGAATTTCAAAGGCATATGGAGATTATGTGATGGGTCAATCTGATTTCTTAATTCGATTTTGCAAGAAAACTTTTTGGAGAAACCCCTACAATTACAAAATAGAATGGAGGGTTATAGATTATGAATCAAAAACTATTTATACTGAACGTTGTGAGCTATATATCAATGCCTTTATGTTACTCATCCCTAAAAATAGGACTCATTACAAGTTAATTATAGAGGATGTGTTTGGACAGCATATCAAATAGATATGTTCATTGACCTTGTAAAATATTTATAAAGGATTATGCTGCATTAATCTCTGAACAGCATAAAAGTTTAGCATGAGAATTCTCTTCAACCACCAAATATTGAGCAAAAGTCTATAGTAATAATGAACCAAAAGCTAGTAAAACTATCCAGCTAATTGCTGGACTGCTAGGAATTAAACAAATATATGCAGACAACTCAATAGCTACTACTAAGGAGATATAGCATATACAATAATTCACTTTCAGTAGCCTTATTGACTTTGAATCACAAATGCATATGTTTGTAGCATTTATCATTCCGAACAAATAGCAAAAATAGATGAAAGAGAATGCAAGAAAAGAACACCATCATCTCTGAGATGTGTTTTCAACCATTTGGGGTTGGCTACAAAAAGATAGCACCATTAACAAAGCAATTTCCTATGCAATTCTATGATGTAACTACAACTTGAGGGATAAGTTAAAAGTCTCAATTAATTTACTCACATGCATGGAGGTGGACCATCACCTTCAGGTTCCAACTTCCTCCATTCATAGGGTTTAGCAGCAGTATCAAGGGCCCAAACATCAGCTAAAGGGCGTTTCCCTGACAGTAGTATATTGTTTTTCATAAATTGAGCCATGAATGAATGTGTATAGAAAAATTTGATACAAGCATGTTTCTATATGCATAAGTAAAATGCTCCTACCATCATTTCCACCAATTGTCAATAGAAATCTCTGCCCAACTAGAGCCATCACATGACCATAGCGTGGTCCTGGACCAGGTCCTTGGACAACAACCCTATATTCAAGAATCTCACTCAATCAAAAGCTGACAAGATAAATGAGTGAGCTGACTGAATTAGATAATAACCTATGCCACCGTGGCCGCTGCTGAGTCAAGTCCAAAACATTAAGATCCTCCGCTGACAAACCATTAGGGCCAATCCCACCCTAAGAGATAAAAAAAGATAATATCTAACTTCAAAAACTAGTTTATTTTCTATCAACAGATTCAATGCTGTCAAACAGTCAAAGAGAGTATCATATTTAAAGAACCAGAATGCACTAGATATTGCATATACATGATTACCTGGATTACTACCATAGTTCCCACAGCAGCTGCAACATGTGCAGCCCTGGGTGATGGGGGCTCTCCAAGAGGTGTCAGCCTGAGAAATACAATCACATTATGCTCTTAAGCTATTAAATAATTGCTTAAATTTGATTGGAAGGCTCCACCCCATAGCTGGTCTCATAGATATTGCTGTTAATGCTATATAAATGAATTCAACTAAAAGATTATGCCATGTGATATAGACAATATATTGATTATCAATCTGTTAAAGAATACCTTGTCCATTTGTTAGTCAACACATCATAGCAATGAACATCAGCCGTTGCACCTGCCAGGCCTGCAATGGAGAAGGAAAAAACAACATTTTAAACAATTCAATATTTCATCCATCTCAAAGTAGCATAATTCCTTCATTGTGCTGCCTCCCCATCTTCTTCCCAAATTTTCTAAGAGAAGAATGAATTTTGAGACCTAACCTACATAATTGCCTATGTTTTGAACACCAGCCTAGACTTTTCAATATCAAGAACGTCGTAGCGATACGCACAACGAGAATTAGAGCTTAAGGCAATGAGGGATTGAGGGTTATCACGTACGAATGCCAGCACTCGCTGCCGGCGATGGTGGGGCCGCTGAATTGCCTTCGAGCGCCGTCGCACCTCCGAACAGAATAAGCCGCGGCCCTATGTGCCCAGGCGTTCCCTCCTCACCGACAGCCGCTATAGCCGTGAGCGTGTGGCCGCACCTAGACGTCGGCCCGTCCTCCTTCCCCTCTATGACCGCATTCACCGCTGAGTACATCGGCGCGAGCTTCGGCCCCACCACGACCGGCTGCTGCTGCCCCGCCTCCTCCGCCGGAAACGGAGGCAAGGCGGTCCCATTTGCACGATCGTGGCGGGTTCCTGCAGCCAGATCGTGGTCCGTGTCCGTCGCCATCGAGGAATCGATCTCCATACCGGTGGAGACACGGCAGCGGGAAGGCACCGCAGCGACCTACGACTCAGTCCAACTGCCAGGTCTCGTCCCCGGCGCGGTAGGCATCACTGCCCCACCTCGACGCAGGCGTCGCAATTCAACCCGACCACCGTCGCCGGAGATCCCTAATCGCTCGGAGAAGTTCGCCTTGGAAGGCACGTAGATCACCTCTTCTCTTCCCTTCTCTTCTCTTCTCTTCGGCTTCGATTTCCACCACCGATCGCTCTCTCCCTCTCGCTCTCGAATCCGAATCGGAAGAAGCGGAATTATTATTAGGGGAATTAAAGCGGCGAACATAAATGATAGCGAACAGAGAGAGAAACCTTCTCCCGTGTTGGTCTTTCTAGTTCTCTCTTTTTAAAATTAAAATAAAAAAAATAAAATAATAATAATAAAATTTCTCCGCAGTTTGTTATCTTTATCACTTTCGATAATTTTCATCCCACTCAATCATTGCACCAAAATACCTTTTTTGACCACCAATTTATTTCATAAATATATCTCTGTATCAAAATTCACCTTAATTATTTTGTATCAATCTATTTCATAACAATTATGCTTGCAGATGGATCAAAATGGCAATAGATTGCAAAGATCGAAACACTCCGGTAATTCCAAAAAAATCAAATACAGAAAGTTTAAACCAACTTTCTTTGCAACCTTAAACAGTTTGTACACACCAGTAGAACAACAAACAGAAATGCCAGCTTCGTAACACAAGAGATTCACAGCTGAAGCAAGTAAACAAACTGCAAAAGCACACACCATGAAGTACAATTAAACTACTTCAGACTTCTGGTATTATTATCAGTTTCTACGAATTTAAAGGAGGAGCAAAGAGGACTTGTTAGATGGTTTCTCGGAAGTCCTAATGCAGAATCATAAGCCAAGAATGAATTGCCTTCAGAAAGCAACCTTCACATGATCTGGTTGCATGAACCACGGGAGGGGGAATTGAGGAAGTGCTGCAGTTCGAAACTGCCCTCCGGGGTATCATTTCGATTCCATCAGACCTTGAGGAGGCCACAGCAGCCATCTGCTGGTGCGCCCCACTTGCCATGGATGATAGTGTCTCCCTCATGCACTCCCTCCATCATGTCTGAGAGAGAATGGAAGATGGCTGGGCGTAGGTGGCCGAGGATGTGATACCGTTCGACGTCGTCGTGAGCGTACACGCTGCTCACCTCTGATCCCGTGGCATTCGAACCGCCACTTGCTGAGTTGAGGTTTAAGCTGTCGGACTGCAGGATTTCTGAGCTTGGAGATGCAGCAGTTGCAGAAGGTGGAGGAGCCTTCATTTTGAGGTTGGGATTGTCACCCTGAAGATTGCCTTCTTTTTTCGTGTTCAAAAACCGGCCACCGCAGCCTCTTGCTCGGCGCATGGCATGAAGGTGCCGCGATTCATGCAGATATGGCTGGATGGAACTAAACTGAATTAACAAAACCAATTTTTGGCCATATGAACTAATCATTTCAAAGTTTTTAACAAGCACATTTACCACTATCAAAGAAGCCACTAGTTAAAGATAGCATACTATTGAATACCTGAAGTACTCGTAGGATTTTTTCATAATGGTAAAGTTCATTCTAACTTTCAACTAACTTAGATTAAGCTTAACTGAAAATTCATATGTTCCCAAGGTAAATTTTCTTTCCTAGTATCTTTTGGAATCAGTCAAGATAGGACAATTCTGTTATCGTGATTCACCCTTCAATTTTATTTGTTGATCACAGGAAAGGGAAGAAATGGCAACAAAAGGGAGTCAAGGAATACCAATTGGAGCACCAACAATAACAAAAAGGAGTTATGTAAATCCAACAGAGAGGAGGAGGCAAGCGGCTAACAATGCGTGCACCGACCAAAAATATGAAGGGTCAGATCAATGGCCATCTGTAAACTTGGGGCACTCTTTTCATTTCTGGCTGACAACTTATAAAATTTTAATTGAATTGACATTCTAATTGTTTAAAACATATTTAGAGGTAACGAAGCTTAGTAGAAGACAATTGTATGATTAAAATCTCATTTGAGTTGGTCCCAATATGCCTTGGAGTGTTGGCAGGAATGGTACCAAAATCATACAATGATACTTTAAACGTTGCTTTAAATAACGCGCGTAAGTTCTTCAACAACAATGATATAGTTTGTTAAATTTAGCTTAGATAAGGTTTGCTTCTTCCACAGTTATGAGTCATCGCTCAATAATCAATTTCTAAAAACTACTATATCGTAACAATTCTTTGGAGTGATTTAACAAGAATGATAAGGTCCATCAAAATTATTTTGGATAAGGATTAACTGTTCCCATGTTCATATATTAGAGAATGACATCCTTCTACATCAGTTCTTATAGCATTGATGATAAAGGCATACCTTTCGAACTCTCTTTAATTTGTTCTCTTTCTCTGCCTTAGCACGAGCTCTGCGACGACGAAGAATTGCATTGAATTGCTTTGCATTTACGAAAACTGGTCCTTCAGAAGTCATATCCATAGGCAAAAGCATACGACCATGCTGCAAAATGAAAACAAGAAACTTATGATGCCGAGCTAGAAATACATGAACTACAGTGAGTTTGAGAATTTCAACCTAAAGATCCTGACCAACTGAACTGTGAAGTAGGCTGATTCAGGATGAAGTCAAAAGGACCCAGACAATTACTATGTTTAAATGGATGGATTATGCAGTTTAATAAATGTACCGATCGTCACTGTCTTCTACAACAGGCATTAATGAACTAAAACATTCTTGGGTTGCTTCATTATAAGGTGTCACTAGTCTTATAAATGTACTCATACCACCTATCATTCTAAATTCACTATAACACAAATAGATCCTTAAAATAAACAAAATCCTGCAGAAAAGTGACTAAGCATAACTTTTGTTTCCTTAATAGAATCATAACAGACAAATATAAAAACAATGAGTTAGCTATAGTTTCTAAGTGTGCTCTCCTATGTAAGAGATCCAACTATAGGATTGTCAAGAGACCTACTTGACAACCAATTGACTAGTTTAGGTAGCCAATCTTCCATTGTAAAAATACCAAATAAGAACCTCCTAAGACAATATGCATTCTTTCTTTCTTTTGTTATTTTTCACGGGAAATAAATAGAATGAAAAACCTTGTTGTCAATAGAAGAAGAAATGAAATGGGAAACGAACCATCATTTGAGCACCATATGTTGGATATAGGCCATAAAACTGATCAGCACAAGGATAACTAGGACAAACCTATACAAGGATTAGAAAATTTGACAATGAGAAAAACTAATACTAGTATGATTGTGATTAAACAAATTCAAAACAACTACTTAATCACAAGGAACTACAGCATGAAAGGAAAAAAAAAATATTTAGCTACCATAGACAGACCAAGCCCCTCTTTGAAATGACCTGGATTTTCTGGTAATGATGATTGCAGAGAGAAGGGAACAAAATATTGCTGAGTCTTCTGCTCTCTTCCTGAGACCTTGACAGCTAAAGGAGAAAAATACAGTAAAAGTCATATTACCCTGCGATCCTTAAGCAAATAGCAAGAAGGTTATACAATGAATTCTCCAACAGCCTTACAACTTGATATAACGTTATGCAGAGATATAACATGGAAATTTATTACACATCAGTAGGAACCAATGTAAAATTAATTATAAAGCAGATAGTTCCCTTTCCTGTTTACCAATGAATCACTATGCAGAATAGAGAAATCTGTTACTACACTCCTGTTCCCATTTGAGCAGGTTTAGGAAGAGGAGAAATCAAAATACAAGTAAGAGAAGTGAGATCTAACTCATGAACTGATTCATTCCAGGACCACATACATAAAGCAAAATCAAGCATGATTGTACCGACAGTCCTGCGAATGGTATGTAGCAGCGAAAGCATTACCTGGGAATAGTGAGGACCGACTCTGGTCACCTTTCTGAGGGATTTCCAGTCCCTGCCTTGTATCTACCAAGTGATTCATCTGTCCGGGGATGGCCGGAATCTGGTCCTCTCCATTGATATGGTCCACACCTACAGGCTTCACCAGGCAAAAAGGTTCTCCACAGGGAGGTTGAGACCCTACCAACCAAGGGACTAGAGTAGCATGGGATGTCTGTTGCTGACCAAATCCATAATTCTTGAAGAAAGGTGATGTTTGCATCTCGTTAACTCCAAGAGCCCCAAATACACAAAAATCTGAACGGCCAAACCTATGTGTTCTGCGAACGTCGAGTCCAATTCCAACTATGCTAGAAATCTGAGTTGCTCCAAACAGTGTTTACCATGCTTTCCATCCACCACCTGCGATTCGAAGATCAAAGTCTTGAACTAAAACAGTGTATGGATTGAAACCCTGAGACTGAGAGAAAGATTCAGTCACTAAACAAACAACAACAGCCCGCTAATACTGAGAAGGAAACGTGATCCGAAAGGAACAAAACACCAAGTAGGTAAGCAGTAGCCAGAACCCAACGATAGATAAGCATAAAAACCCCTTATTTACACAGTAAAGTATAAGTTTTCCTCAAAAGGTGGTTTCAGGCTTTCAAGCTGTCATCGATAGATACAAACACCCAAAAAAAGCTTTCAAATTTCCCACTTTACGATGAAAACTCACACGAAAGCAAGACGAGAAAAGGTGAAGCAGCCCAAGGAGGAGTTTTTTCCACTAAACAGACGAAAAAAACACACCCCCAATCTCCAAATATCAACACGGCACAAAGAAATCGAGGCGGCACCGAGAGCGAATCACAGGAATCCACAACAGGTACAGAAAGCGCAATCTTTAAAACCTAGCGCAGAGATTGGAGAGCACCTAGCGCAAAGATGGGAGAGCAGCCAGTAATTACTCACATTCCATCCAGATTAGCTGTCGTTGGGATCCCCCCAGCCATGCGGAAAAGTGAGGAGGAGGAGAAGGCCAATAGGCGAAGGAGAAGACTGAGAGAGGTGTCAAAGTGAAGCTTGTTGCAAGGATATATAGAGCTCCAATTGCCCATGTCCTAATAACTAACAAGAGGCATTTGGGGATTAATTAATACTTAATGGTGGATTATAGCATGGATTATGCACCACTAATTGGCTTTTTCTAATCCTTTTAAAGGACCTTTTTCTTCTTCTTCTACCTTTAGTAGTGTTTTGCTTTGTTAAAAGTAAACTTGGATTAGGCTAATGCATTATAATTTGTTTTTTTGTTGATTAATTAGTTAGCTAAGCAAATGGCAAGGGAAAGCAATGCCATCTCCTGATCTCCATCCCCCACCAAAATATATTAAT
Source organism: Curcuma longa (assembly GCF_044706935.1). NCBI lineage: Eukaryota > Viridiplantae > Streptophyta > Magnoliopsida > Zingiberales > Zingiberaceae > Curcuma > Curcuma longa. The sequence goes on from NC_133863.1 coordinate 12,516,876, forward strand.
TTGTTTTTTTTTGCCTTTTTTTTTGTTTCTTCAATGAATAATATGGAAGTTATCAATCATATGGGCCTTTATTACTTGTGAGGACATGATTTCCATGGTGATCCATTTGTCATATTTGCACTTTGATTGTTACAATTTTTTCTCTTATAATTTTTATTTTTTAGAAATAAAAAAACTTTGTCATCCAATAATAAAAAGTTCATTAGTAGTGCATTCTCTCTCTCTTTTGGAATTATAGGGAAAAAAAATATTAGATTGAGTATGATTTGGTGGACAGTAATTTCTTTTAATTAATTAGTTCTTTTATTATATTGAGTATAATTCAATGGAAAACTTTCACTGAGCTGGATCAGTCACCTTCAAAATTAATCCAATTATATGAGTTGAATACCTAAATTACAAAAAAAAAAAAAAAATCAATCCAAGTTGGATGACACGAGATTTAAAGTAGGAAAAATTTCGAGAAGAGATAGGGTGGAAGGGTATTTTAGGCATCTCACTTAGATAAAAGTGTGTTGTTTGTTAATTAGTAAGCCATGGTGGCATTATTTAGGTATTATAAACTTTTTAAGCCACTAAAACAATAATGTTGTATATTAATTAATATTAATTTCATTAGTAAGATCAATTATATTGATAATGACCTTGGCACAAATAATACACCTAATTAGAGAATCATTAATGATGGAAGACAATGCTAGTTTGAAAATGACATTGAAAAACACCTCTTAATTAATTATCTCACACTACATGTAATTAAACATGATCATCAATCCTGATCACTTAACTTGGTTTATTTCGAGCGTACATAGGAACATGATTCACTTACCAATTAAGTACAAAAGCATCATTAATTAGAGGAAACAATTAATGCACTTCCTAGGTAATTATTAAATCTAAATGATGAAGAAAGAGACATTAAGGATGATTTATCAAAACTAATCCAAATGAGACATCTAGATAGAGAGGTCATCGATGGCTTTATGATATGTTTCTCATGAGGCCACTACAAAAAGGCAACCTAGAGTTTATCTCCTCTTTTTTATGTAAATATTTTATTGTTATTTTTTTGTCTTTAAAACAAAAAAGTGTATAAATTAATAAATTTTATAAGAATTGAGATGGATTCCTTGTTGGATTGAACTAATGGCTTTATGTGGATTTGAACTAAGGGAATTCCGTGCCGTTTTATAATGCTAAGTAATAAATATCATGCCTAATTCATATTAAACAATTTTAATTATTTTAAATAAAATTAAAACAAAAACTTAAATTCAAAGGAATTTAAGTCAACTTAACATTTGTACACAAAGTTTATGAATGATGTGATGTTTCAAGTTGATAAGCCGTTTAATAAATGAACAACGAAAATTTTTTATTGATCATTGAATAAATTCAAAAAGTACAGATAGACCACGAAGATGATCCAATCCTATGAATGATTCAAGCATAGTAGATATTTTTTTACTTGAGAAATTCGTCCATCTATTCACTATAGCATCAAATCCATAATTAATTTGAAACAATTCAAGTTGACTTGTTAGTCTCATAAAATAGTAATAAATTTATATAATATTTTTTAATTTGAAATTATTAAAAGTTACTCCTATAATTAATTTTTATTAAAATGTTAATATAATCTGTAATAAAAAAATAATTTACAATTATTTTTTTATCAAAACAAATTATTTTTATTTTATTTATTTGATAAAATACTATAAAGTGAGTAGTAAGGAGGGTCTCCTTGAGTTTGTGAACTCCATGATGTTTCTCTTTCTTTGCAAACACCTTTTTAGGGTTGCGTGTGAAGGAGGGATTTTATTTTCACTGGTTATTTTTTCCACCTCAAAGTTCTCGACTCATTGGTTTTAGTTAAGATTGAATTGGATTGAATATTCGATTAAAATGAAATCAATCGGATAAAATTAATTAAAATCTAATAAATAAAAAAATATTACATGAATTAAAATTTATTATTAAAATTGAATATATCTATCAAGAGAAATGCTATGTTACGCGACGAGGAATTTGTAATTCGTGCACGACACCCGCAACCTACCACCGCTCTTGCCGCCCTCGCCACGCCATCCGACCATCGCCGATCTCTCCCTTGGGCGCGATCGACGCATAGCTCGCCGACGCTCCGTTTGACGTCAGATTCCGATCGAATAGTGGTCGAAATCCGATGAATTTCATCCGAAAACAGGGTTGGCAGTGGCACAGCCACTGCCGGCCATGATCGGATCTATTTTCGGCCAATTCATGGCGACGGCGGTCCTTCCTCGGTCGGTCTCTGGCCACTATCCGGTCGGAATCCGTCGCACGAGCGGCGCGTCGATCACGGCCGAGTCGACGGTCGACGGTAGCCGGATGGGGCGGCGGGGGCAGCGACAGCGACGATGGATCAGAGCATCGCGCACGGATGTGTCGTGCAAGATAACATTCTCATATCTATCGATTATAGAATTAGTCAATTTATCCTTTGGCATCATTCATATAACTCCTTCCCCATTACCGCTTGATTTTCTTTCTCTCGCTTCTTGGAATTTTTTAATCTATCGCCAGTTGATGAAATGGAGACAATCTCATTCCTTCTTTGTATTCCATCCTTGTTTAATCTCTACTTATTCCATCCTTGTTTAATCTCTACTGTCACCAAAAACAAACGAATTATTAATGACACATAAAGGAAGAAAAAGGAGCTGAAGAATCAAATGATGACGATTATGATGATGATTATTAACAGACTCGATTAAGCAATGGGAACCCAAAACTTGTTTTTGTTGTTGTTTTTTTTACATATTCTCGATTTGATTGGTCATAGCCGTAATCTTTGATAACTTGATCATCAACAGAGACCAGTTTTCAGTCCACAGATGCGTAATGAATCACAAAGCCATGTCAGAATTGCACCATGTTTTATTTCACAATAAAAGCTAAAGGGAAAAAACTACTTTTTCAAACTACGAACTCGAAGTTGTCATCCTCGCAGAGATTTTGCTATTAACCCTTTTGATTCGAAGAACAATTACATTGCATTTACAGAAACCGAGATTAAGAAAACAGCGAAAGAGAAAAGAAAAGGAAAGAGTAGAATAGCAAAAGAGCAAGGCGATCCCGGGAACTCTACCGGAGTCCGGCCGCCGGCCGCCTCCGGTACTCCTCGTTGTCGGCCGACGGCTCCAGCACGTCAGGTGCGAACGTCACCTTCTTCTTCGGCCGCTTCCGCTGTCGTCCTGACCAAAGATGCGATTTTTATCAAGAAGGGGCGGCGGGATACAGGTTCCCGCGGGCAGAAAAGCGATCAAAGTTTGAATTTTGAAATGCGCATCAGACCTCGCCCGCGCTTACCGATCTCGGATTCGAACTTCTTGATGAAATCGGAGGCGAGGCGCTTGTGGACTTGCACGGCGAAGAGCGCGACGCCGCCGCAGACAGCGACGACCGCCATGAGTCCCACGCAACCGGAGCTCTCCATGAGCGATCCTTCGATGCTTTCTTCCTCGATGGCAGTCAGACAGCCGAGGCCAGAGATGAGATCGAGAACTCGACGAGGATTGGGAGAAGGGGGCAGGATTTGCATCGAGAACTCGGAAGGCGAAGACTTCAAGGCTGCGTTTGGAACAAGGAACAGGGGAGGGAATTTAATCAATTCGCCGTTGACTAAATCCTAGTCTCACACCAACTGACTCGCACATGTACCTCCCTTTTCACTGAATAATAAATTGGATTTCACAGTGGGGCCCGTGATGTTGACAGGTGATTAGTTAATCTGATTGACCCAATTGATTTTGTAAAAAAATCAATATTAAATCTAAATCATAGTGATTTTTTTAATTTGATTTAGGATCGATTAAAATGATTAAATTGGTAAAATAAAAATAACTTATAATAATAAGGCTTATATTAAAGAATTTGCATTATAAACTAACAATTATAAAAAAAGATAATATAACTTCATTTGTATGACTTCCATCTTGGTTTGGCATTAAATGGAGAGCAAAGCAATAGATAATTAAAATATTAATTCAAGCACAATGAGAAATGATAGACGGTATGAAAATGTAATATAAAATTTCAGCATAATACACACGCTGTATGAAAGTTGGACTCAGACTTATAGTGTGTCATGCTGAAATTTCATATTGCATTTTCATACCGTTTATCATTTCTCCACCGCAATAGATAACTAAAATATCAATAGCCAAAGGGTCTAATTCCATTAAGCACCTGTAGTTTTAAGGGTAGCTTCTAAAATATAGTTTAAGTTCCTAGATCAAACAACTGCGTGATTTGTAGATTCAATCATCAAGCCTGCCATAATGCACGAGTTTCTGATTCGTGCAGTGTCTCTTCACCAAGAATAGCTGCTACTTCAAAAGACTTGCCACAAGTAGGTTTCGGATTTAGCCACTGGAGCGCACCTCAAACTTTTGTAGAGATGTAAGCTCCATGCAGGGCGACATGATTGTTATACGGAGTTGGACCGCTAGAACGGCCTCCTCGGCCCCTAGGGTTATAGTAGTTTCTTGGGTAGTAGCCAGAATTGTGATGCTGGCCACGTCCATTTTGGTAGCCAACACCACCTCCTCGGCTGCCATGACCACCACGACCATTCGCATAACCCCTCCAGTCTCCATTACCTCTGCCGCCGCGCACCCTGCCTCCTCTGTGGCTGTGGTAAAATCTCCTGGATACAAACTGTTGTTCCATCAGCTCTGTATCCTTCTGGTCTTGTTCCTCTATGAATACTTGTTTTTGCAGCTCCTGCTGGTCGGAGGCAATATCTGCAACAGAACTGACTGTATCCAGTTCATCCTGCAAGGGGCGGAGAAGGAAAGATCGCAAATGAGTAAAATGAAAAGTTATTTACTGAATGGAATGCAGTGGTTACCGTCTCCAATGGCACATCAACAATACTGAATTGATGTTCAACCTCCACTTGAACTTCTTTTTGCTCATCCTCCTGCAAATAGAGGGAACCTTGGATTTATTTCTTGATGCAGGTTTAACAAAACAAAATAATCTTGTTCTTACAGAAAGTGCAACAAAAAACATGACAGAAATCCAAGAAAAGGTTTTCAGGTAAATTCCCATAATAGTTATAAGATTAGAAAAGTACCAATTATAGGTAAAAATATCAATAATAATTCAAGAATGTTGAAGATCTAGAACCATGGTATACACTACCAGTTTGTATGTATCATGCCCAGCTATGATATGCATAGCTGGTGCTAAGAATGTATCGTGGAAGACACACTGATTATAGGCAAAATCCAAACTCCAAATATTAACAAGGAATGCACTATCCAGGGTGATTTACCATGAACATCCATTTTGGTTTGACATGTATCCTGGGTACATATGCTGGTTGGAATTACCACAAGTGCGCCTTACAATGTGATATGCAAGACATTTTGATATTTACAACATTCCACTAGCTTCTTGTGATGGCGAGAAATTAAATGATCACCTAGGAATCTACCAAAGAAGGGAGCCAAACAAGTATGTCTATATCATCTTTGACATCTAAAAATCACAAGACCCTTTTTTGAAGGTAATCCCTTTACTTAGCCAACAACTTTACTCCATTTTTCATACCTTGTTTATGAGGAATTGTGAATCTAATCCCTCTTCTAAATTAGGTCATTAAAAATGAGACTTGGTCATTTAGCTTAATTAGACATTTATCTCAACAAGACGATCCTCAAACAACTTGCTCATGCCATTTCTACAGGCTTGAGCAACCCTAACTAAAGAATGTTTTTGGGCAAAAATCAAATGGGTGCCCATTATTTGCATTTTCGTCAGATGGGCACCCCATTTTTAATTAAAGTCAAATGAACGCCTTATTTAACTTGAACTGTCCGAAATGCCCTCACAATCCCTGATCATTCGGCCATGTAGAAGCCAACAACTAGTTTCTACAATTGTAGAAGTTAGTTGCTAGTTTCTACAACAGTGATTTTATATCATTTTAATTTTGTTTCTCTAAGTGATAATCTAGTTAAAACAACATTTCAACAAGCAAAATAAATGATGGAGACTCCATATCACTCACTACATTTTAAATGAACATTATTTGATCACGATTGACCGTGTAAAAGCTAGCAACTAGCATCTACATGGCTTAATAATTAGATAATCTAAGGGTATTTCGGACAGTTCAAGATGCCCATTTGACTTTAATTAGAAATGGGATGCTGATCTAACTTTAATTGAAAAGAGAGGTGCCATCTTGATTTTTGCCCAAAGTTTTTTAAACTTGATTAGAGACAGCTAAACTATACCAGGCTTCTTAATTCGGCTGAGTGGTATAAAGAATAGCAATAGGGCAATCAAACAGATAGTGCTGCCGTAAAAGCTATGCATGATACACATGTTCTGGTTGCAGCTTGTAATATTGATTTTTGTGTGCCTTGAACATGGTAAGCTAAGCCTTCCAATCTCTAACTAAGCTTAATTAGATGGCTAAAAGAAGCACAACCTCCTATTTGAGCAAACCCCCCTCCTTTCTGTATATATCTTGCATGTAATAGAATTTATAGTAGAAAAACACTATGAGTGAGATATTGACGATGACAATACAAAAAGTAGAAGCAACAAAACAAATGGGTAGGAGGCTAAGTATGATCCAGTTCGTTAACAGCAAGATTGATAATAAAGCTTGACAAGGAATGTTGGATGCATATCAATCATTTAAATATTACCTTGTATTGCATGTATGAGATTTATTGGGAGGAGATATGATTATGTGTGATCTCGATACATGTTTGGTAATGTGACTTCGACAGAAATAAATTTAATAACCAAGCAAAACTAGTACCAAGCTACTGAGTTAGCGATGGATATAATCAATTCCTTGAAATTAGGCATGATGCCAAGATTTTTATAAAATCTCTCCTAACTCAATTCTGTTGTGTGCGAGTACACCCAAAACAATGCAAAACAGGTTAATTCAGAAGTGCAAGTTAATACACAGCTGAGTTATATCCCTTAACATACAGCAGTGAAACTAATCCAAAGCACCTAGCATCTTCTCTCAAAGTCAAATAAAGCATGCAAAGATCTAATAATTTCCAACTATTCGTCAACATAGCTTGTGCTGTGAAAATTATCTTTAGAAAGCAGAAAAGATTATTCACCTTAACATTGCTTTATATGAGTAATGGTAAACTATGTTTCAACCAACCAAGTAGTCTATATGTAAGTTCTGAAGAGTACTTATTCCCATTGGATTGGAATATGATGGTAACACAACAAAGACTATTTAGACCTATTGTTTTTAAAGAGTGTATGCAAGCGTTATGCAGTCAGACCACAATGTAATGCATATGTTATATGTAAGTGCATATGTGGTGAAGATCATATATAAACAAAACACAGGAAATACAACATCAATATTAATCAAATCTAAAATGTTTACAGCTTACAAAACAAACACGTGTTTAAGTAACACTTGAAACTTACAAGGTACCAAATAGAGTGACTTAGGATTTTAATCAGTTTAGTCTAAATTGGCAGAAAAACAAATCAAATGTGGGTTTTTATCTGCATATGCAAACTGCATATACCGAATATGGTCATATACGAAGTTTCACCATGTCAGTATGGTACAACGAATGTATGTCGTGATGATAACTCACCAGAGCCTGGGCACCTTCTGTCTGAATTACACTGGATTCACTGATCTGCACTTGAGGAGGAGCAACATAGTTACCCACAGCTGCTGCTACATCTCCAGGGGCTTTCATCTCTGGCGTAGTAGTAAAATAATCCAAAGCCAGAATCTTGTTTAACTTCTTTCTCAATTCAGCATCTAGAAGCCACAATATACAATGAAAAGTGGAAAATAGAAATAAAACGCACTAATAGATGATTGCAAAGAAATGACTAACAGGTGATCGTGGCTCCTGGATGAATTGGTCGATCAGCCTTCTGAAGCCATAGCTTTGCGTGCTCGAGGCACTGATGGAGCGCATTCTTGTGAGACACCTCAGAATATGCTGGTCGCGATGTGACTAGAGTTCCAAGAACTGATATCTCATCAAGATCCCGCTCCCCAAGCAATTCAGTCGCTTCGTCGGTCACATAATCGTAGGTCAGGCAGCATCCACGCTCGTGGGTTTTTGTCAGCATAGTGGCCGCAAAGTCACTCTGGGATTTGACGTCGAATAGACTCCCGAAGTAGAGCAAGGTAACGAGTTCCTTGACGGCCGGATCGGGATCCTCATTCACAATGGAGGCAGCAGAGGTTTCGACTTCGGTTACGGAAGGCGGAGGAGGAGCAGCGGATGTGGCGGCGAGGGCGAGCTCTTCCTGTAGAGCGGAGGCGAGAGGGTGGAGGAGCTTCTCGTACTCGTCGATAAGGACGGTGACGGCTGGCTTAGAGCGGAGCACCTCCGCCTGCTCCTTGTTGAGAGTCTTCCCCAGGGAGAGGCTCTCCTCCATCTGGACGATGCGGTTGTACTTCTTCCGCAGAGCACGGAGGCGCTTGCTCATCATACTCATCACCGGCCCGTCTCCACCGCCCGCCGCTGCCTCAGTACCTCGTGACGCCATCACGCCTCCGCTACTTCTACGGCGCCTTCCACCCCTCGTATGCCGGCCCTCGCCGGTGATGTGGGATTCAGGCAAGGGGGAAGACGGGAATGGGAACGAGACGGCTGAGGAACGCGGCGGAGGGTTTTTGAGGAACGGTGGAAGGGTTTGCGATTGGGAAGCGTCGAAAAATTGAGTTTATATAGGAAAATAAAGTAGTTATCTATAATTGTGAATAAGATTTGGAAAATGAACATATTTTGTTTAACTTAATTAGTTAATTAACACAAATGGATGTTCCTTTTTTATTCATTATCCAAATAACGTCAAATTTTGTTAAAAATTCATTTTTATTTTAAAAATATTTTACTTAATTAGTTAATTAACACATATAGATGTTCCTTTATTATTCAGTATCCAAATAACGTTCAATTTTATCACAATTTATTTTTATATTGTAATAATTATGATATAATATAATATGATCAATATTGATAAAAATAAATTATTATGTTTTAGTGGTTATCATATTCATAATGATTATAATATAATATTATTAATATTTATAAGAATTGAAATGTACATAATGTCAAAAATAAAAATGTTTTTAAAAAATAAATAAATTGAGATGTTGTTTCCTGAATAAATGAAAAAAAGCATAATTTCAATAAAAAAACGCGCTGTTTTAATTTTTGCCAAAAGTTTATTACACATGTACACACGCACGTGAATTTAACGTGACATTCGCAGGGCTTTTCATTTCCCGCCCCTCTATCTCTCTCTTCGCCTCTCTGTTGGTGTTGGGGAATGAATCGGGCAGCGTTGCGTTATCGCGGAGGAAGAGGGAAGAAGCAGAGATCGAAGGTCAAAGGGTAGAGGCGGTGGCGGCGCCGATACATGTGGAGGAGCTCCGGGGGCAGACGGTGGCTGTGGACGCATATTCCTGGATCCACAAGGGCGCCTTCTTCTACTCCACGCAGCTCTGCAAAGGCCTCCCGACCTCCAAGTACCAATGCTTTCCGTTTAGACTTCAGCAATCGTTGCTGTTCTCACAATTTTTTTTTTATGTTGGTCGAAAGATTGTTCTTTTCTGTTTTCTATTACGCTTCTGTTTTTAGCTGTCCTCTTTCTCGAGTTGCGCTTCTTTGCAAAGAAGGGTTGTTGTTTTCTACCTCTCCGCATTCATTGAGCCTCGTGTTACTCTTCGATAGGACTTTATGTTGAGAACAGAAGGATAAATACTGGACCTTGGTGCCTCAGTTGATGATTCATCGGGACCTGTATTTCTCTCGATGGGCCTATTGAGAACACTTGTCCATAAAAAAACTCCATGTTTAATCTTCATTACCATCCAATTTTTTGTCTTCTATTTTATCATAAGAAAGAAAAAATTATACCGCTCCTCCTTTTGTAATAATACTACAGTTGTACATGGTGTTTTGTTTTTTTCTTTCTATTATTCTCATCAAATTGTACCATTTATCAGCGCGTTTTGATGTCCTACATTGCTGAATTGTACATAGTGATGTCTTCCATGCCATGATAGCATTGGCATGATACTCATTCTTTGATGAAAAATAATAAAAATTCAGTTTCCCACGTTGCTATAGCTTGTAAGCTAGTTTGATCGGATTTGGAAGTACAATGAACCACTGGGCACATGGGTTTTGATTTTAAATCGAGAATATTGAATCTGTGTTCTCATCATCACCATGTCATCAATTTTGTGTTTTTTCAATTGATCATACAGTTCATCATATTCTGAATGTTTCTTTTACTGCATACTACTTGAAAGAACTAAATTCTACATATTACATCTTACTGTTACATGGATATGTTTCAAAAGATGGTGTATTTGCTCTTAGTTGATTTCCAATGATCTCTAGTGGTCCAGATGCCATAAATTTCGTCAAATATGATCAAGTATTGTTTACGTGATTCCCTTTCAGATTACTTATTTCTTAAGTTCCAAATTCTAAGTCAATATGCACTTTCTTTTTATGTTTTAGCCCGACCATTTCATCTTCTATGAAAGAAATGCTTTGCAATTTCATGCAATCAGCTGCTCATATAAGCTTGATCTGTTCACTTTGGCACTACTTAAGTTTCAAAACAATGGTGTATTCATTCTTTGTTGGTCGAAGATACTCATTGCCTTAGGTACTCCCTTTTCATGTTACTTGTTTCTTTAGCTTCACATTTTTGCAAAAGCAAATAGTCCTTTTGGGTCCTGTTTTTTTTCATCTTAACATATCATTTCAGAACCAGTATGGCTTTCCAGTGCCATGCAATCAGATTCTGCTTCCCATGCAAGCGTGTTATGTTCATTTTGAATGTTCTCATCACGTTCCTTATAAAATTAACATCTCCATTGGTTTCCAGAAAATTTGGAAAACATTCAAGTAACATCCATGCTTATGTTTTTTAATCAGAATAAGATTCTATTTTCATTTCCATTAACTTTAGACAGACTTGGATGTAGAGCTCGATAATATCATTAACACTTAACTATTGATTATTAACATTTCTATTGATTATTTGACAACATAATGCCTTATAATTTCAATTTCTACCATGATATGCATCTTACCGATAGAGGCTATGCAGAGAGTAAATCTGTTGTGTCATCATGGAGTCAAACCTATTCTTATATTTGATGGTGGGATTCTACCAATAACGACTGAATAGAAAACCAAGCGGTCAAGGTATACAAAAATGATTGGTAGTTTATTTCACTTTCTATCATGTAAACCAATACTTGAAAGTAGGAGGAAGGTCAATACAGTTACTAATCAAGAAATATAAATTGTAGAACATGTATTGTTAAAGGTACTATATGTTTCTGCTTCTAGTATGGGTGGTTTATAAGCTTTTCAATATGCTTGAAGCTGATCTCACTTTTTGATTATTTAGAAGATATATTTAAAATGATTTTCCTCTTTAGTGAACTGCAACAATTGATACAGGGCCAGGAAAGAAAATCTTGCACGAGCAATGGAACATGAAGCAATGGGTAACTTTGCTGTTGCTTTTGAGCACTACCAAAAGGCTGTTGATATTTCACCTTCAATTGCATTTGAATTAATTCAGGTTGTTGTTATTGTTTATTGGGTTTCAATGTGAAAATCAACATAAAACACAGCGGAAAAAAGAACTCACCAAAGGTCCGTGTGAATTCTTAATTAATCGTTGGTCTAGAAAGTTTACCTCTAGATGCGCAAAACCTTTGCGAATCTGGAGAGTGAAATCGATCTCAGCACAATCAACATGTTTGCGCCTCTAAGGTATTCACACGAGCACACCGCCAAGCCGCTAGTCTCATAAGCGTGCCGCCTAGCCGCCTGTCTCACAAGCAAAATTGGAGATCCTTATCTCAATGTCGTAGTGCTAGCTACTATTTAAGTTAAGATCCAAAACCTAACTTTTAGGGTTCATATGATCTTATCAGATAAGATCGTGTTACGTGGGTATAAAATCGTGGGCTTCATTTTATTTGGGCCTATTTAAATCAACAAGTTTAAAGATCCAATTAGATTAACTCATTAATTCAACAAATTTAAGATCCAATTAGATTAACTCATTAATCTAACAAGTGGTCCAAAACATATTACTTAAAACTCAGGCTCAGTTAATTTTAGTCATACTAAAATAAATCACTCTAAAATTGATGTATTCTTTGTGTGTAACCCAATAGGTTCTCGTAACATTGATAGTGATTCTAAAATCTCATTTTAAAGACACAAGCAATGAGTGACATCTAACAATGTATCATGGTTACACAAGTGATGAGAATGTCGTAGATTCAACCTAACTTGTCTGTGACTATTTTATTGTATAACTTAGTCCTTTAGTTCATAATATTTGGATTTATAAGGTATAGATAGTGTCATCCTCTTATCAATCTATGTGTTTATTGATCTCTAAGTAGACTTACTTAATCAAACAAGCTCAATAACTCATATTGATTTATTTGATCATGGTCATGCATTTTAGTAGTCCTACTTAATTAAGGATCCCACAGACATCACTTTCGTTATATAGAAATGACAAAATCCATCTACATCTTTCATATTCCTGCGCATAGTTTATTGCATACCAGTGAACAACTTTACAATCAACTTTGTTACAGATGATGTTTATCGATACTAAAGTATACAACTCCTTATGTAGAGAACCGTAGTGACTTCAGGTTAGAGGTTTGTTTATACTAATAGTCACTATGAGAATGTTTATGATACTCATATAACAATTCATAATTCTCTTATCGGGTCATCCAATATATATTCTCTAATATATATTCATGTGTAATTTGATATCTCATATCTATGATTTTTTAAATTAAGTCATTAGTTAGCCTACATGCTAGTCTTAATACATTAATATTGTCCTTGTATATTAGTACTTGACTAAGGATAATTAGAAATATTGTCTAGAGTCTCTCACAATCAATTCAAATAATTGATATGTTATAGAATCGAACTTACCACTCTAGGACATTATTATATTTATTCAAATTTACACAGATTTTAAAGTAAATATAATAAATACAAAATATTATCTTTTATTAAAATATGATACGAAAGTCTCAAATCAATCATCTCATGATTGACTCTTAGGGTTGATACTAACACTTGTCAGGTTCTCCTTACTTCATGGGTTGGCTATGCTAAAAAAGATTATCACATTCTCTTTCTAAGACCTAGCTAGTTTTGTTCTAGTGAAAGTAGACAATTGCCACTAAAATCATTCATAGAACTTTATTTACATCTTGTTGTCAATTGGGGTGCATAACTATAGGTTTTGAAGCTGGAAAAGTTTGACTATATTGTAGCCCCTTATGAAGTTGATGCTCAGATGACTTTCTTGTTCATCAACTGTCTTGTTGATGCTATCATTACTGAAGACTTAGATTTAATACCCTTTAGCTATGCTAGAGTAAATATTTTTTTAAAGCTTTGTTTATTTTATAGTCTTTGTCATTCATTCATTTCAAATATTTTTAAAATTTTCTTGTCATCTTAAGGCATTAATTTCTAGAGTGTCTTATCTAGATAATCTTCAAAATGGACAAAATTGGACATGAAGTTGAGTTCCAGGATTCAAAGTTGAGAAAAAATATGGATCTTGATTTAACTGGATTTACCAAACAGATGCTGCTCGCGATGTGCATTTATTGTGGTTGTGACTATTTAGCATCATTGTCGGGTATCAGTTTGAAAAGGGCCCATGCGCTAGATGCTTAAAAGATATGAGAATGTAAGTCACTATCTTTATGAAACTAGCCATTGCCATGCAAAGAATGGAGTAAATATGTAGGTTTAATATTTGTCTTCAACCATGCCTAGAGCACTACATGTTGTTTCTCATAGCTAATTTATTTTTGCTACTTCTCTTTTGCTGTTGTGCTAATGTCAATTGAATTTATGCTGCTCCATGCTGTTACGATGTCAAATGTTCTATCTATGCTATTGCGCCTAAATTGAGATATTCTGTTTTTTTTGTAATCATGTGTTTCAATTACCTAATAGTTAAGTTCATAGATTTGCTCTTTAGTTTAAACATTCTTTTTAATTTTTAATTTAATCAATCAATGCAAGAAGTAGAATGTCATGAAATGATCTTTTTACTATCATAAGCCTGGGATGAAGTGCTAAATCTCAGTAGATTACAAGATTTTCCCACCTGTTCACTTTTTTCTTAAAGTATAAAGTATTAACTATTAACTGTTGCTTTTTCTGGTTTGTATTTGCAATGTGGCTTTCACCCAGGCGGCCTGGGTTCAAATCCCAGTAATGAAAATGAATTTATTAGCCAACTCTATCTAGTGGGATAAAACTTGGTTGTTGTTGCTATTTACATTGTGACTTAAAAAAGAAACTAATTTTTGTGACTGTTGGGGTTGAAGCCTAGTTCTTCAGGGTCGCAGCATGGGCTCTAACCACTAAATTACAGCTAGTTCATCTCAATCTTGATATGCCAAAATACATGTTATAGCTTATATTAGATCACAGTGATAATATCTACTTTCTTTCTATAATTGAACTTTGTTTGACATCAATATATCTTTGCATAAGCTTCTAAACCTTTCTCAGGTTAATAAAACGTTTGGTATAAAAATATGATTTACTTTTACTAGTACTTTGTTTGTGCAATCTAACTGCTCTTTGAATTCATAATTTCTTTGCATTAGACGCTTCTGAAACCCTTCCCAAGTAATAATTGACATTGAGATTTTGTTGGTACCTCTGATTGTTGGTTCATATAGGGCATAGTTTGGTAAATATTTATTAAAATTATACATGTTGTCTAGCCCAGCTGGTAGTAATAAACTCACTCCTCTGACATTACAAATTTAGCTCTTCTATCTAGAAAAAAAAAGGCAGAATATTGAATTAAAGCTTTCTTGTTAATGTCAGGTGATTAAGCACTTAAAAGAACAGTGCTGTATCCATCCCACCTTCTTTTGAGGAAATGTTCAGAAAAGCAATTTGGGCATTCCGACATCAGAGAGTTTATGATCCTGCAAAAGAGGATCTTGTTCATTTGTTGGAGCTACCTCAATGTCCTTTTGAAGATCTTGCTTTTTTGGGTCCATATCCTACATCTTTAAGTCAAATTTTCTCTTGCATATATCTATATTAGTGAATGTTCGTTTGATCCAGAGATTGTAGCTTTTCTTGAGTGCTTGTACATGGTTACCCCAAGATGTAGCAAAGGGAATAGCAAAAGGAGATATTGATCCAATCACGAAGATGCCATTCCAGGTGCTTCTTCTGAAATCCTATCTGCTCATATTGGTGCAGTATTTATTTATTTATTTGGCTTTTGCATTTAAATTCAACAAACTTGGATATTTATCTTCACACGAACTCTGATTCCATTGAATGGAGTTCACCTATGAGTCTATGACAAAAGTGGTAACATGATTGTACATGTAGCTGACCAAATAGTGATTATTCAGGAAAATCCACCATCAAAGAATGCAAGGACTTCAGTTTATCATGGAGAAGGTTTGAGATGCTTCTTCATTCATAACCAAGCTTATGTTCTATCTTGCATTAGTCTATGATACAGTTATATTTGCAATACACTTGTGATAGGAGAAATTGTAAACCGCAGTTTCTGATTTGAAGAACAAAGGCGCAATGGCAGCTAAGGGGGGAAATTTTGCATGTGATATTTCTCACGTGAACATCGACACTGGTACAGCGGAGGAATCAATGGGCGACAAATTTGGAACACTCATTTCATCTTCCAGATACACTTCATCAGGTGCCCATGCAAGTGATCCTCGTGCATCTCTATCTACTAGGTAAATTTTATGATCTCAGTCTTGAGGAAAATAATAATTTAAAGTGTTTCTTAAAAGTATCCAACTGTTTTTTTTTTTAAATCTTGTTATCATTTCTGAACAGTGGGGCAAACTGTGGCCATTCCCATTGAAGAATCCACATTTTCGTCCAAAAAATAGTACTGGCAATTCAGCCAAGCTTCCCAATTTTTGTATGTAAATTGGTAGTTCGCAGCTATCCAATTTTATTTTCTTCTTGTTCTTTATTCTTCTCAGTTATTATTATATTGTTTTATCATTTATCATTTTTTTTAATTATAAATTCTTGGGGGTTAATCATGACATGAGCTAGTTGGAGCTCAACGCATGCATTGCACGTGACAGTGGGTGGGTGGCTAAAGGTCTAAAGGATAAGGAACTAACTATTAAGGACGGCTAACGTGTCACGAGGGTGGCATTTCCGTAATTTCCGCCGGCGATTACTTTAAGTGGAAGGCGTTGAAGTGGGGAAACCTAGACAGACCTGTCGAATCGTCGATCTCGATTTCATCGACGAGGAACATTTGGAAGGGCGATGGCGGAAGAGGGAACGGTGATCGCCTGCCACAGCGTGGAGGAATGGACCAGGCAGCTCGAGCTGTCTAACGAGTCCAAGAAGCTGGTAATAAAACTGATTCCTTCGTCTCGGATCTCATCGTTTTTCTCCGTTCCTCTCTCCCGTCTTTGAGCTAATTGGGTATTACTTGATCCTTGGAGTTACGGCCTCTTTGTGTCACCTAGGGGACTGCTGATTATATTTGCCTGAAAGTTCAGTTATTGATTTTTGTTTCATTTGCTTCCTCGACCTGATATTTTTGTGTTAAGAATGTTTATTTCTTTAGTGTATGTTCCCCCGTGTTGCAAATGGCATGCGCGCCTAAAAAGTAGGACTAAAATGTAGGTAGACGGCCGGTTTCTCGCAGGTAAGATTTTTTATATGCTTAGCTCAAACCTTAATTTCGTGGCCCAAATGAGTTATTGCTGCAGCAAAGTTGTTAAGCCAATATTTTATCATGAATTGTTTAGGAACTTTTGAAACATGATTCGTCGGTTTAATTGGGAAAAATGTAAAATATATTAGAAAGGATGACTACATAGCAAGAAAAAAAAAATTACTTCTTTAATGTAATATCTTACTTAATAGCATAACATAGTTAATGAAAGATGCGAATTCTTCAATTTATAAAAGAACGTGCTTTCATTTACACCTCCGTCAAAGGTTACAAACTGTTGTCTATTTTAATTCATTTAAAATTGCAACCATATTGCCATCACATTTATACTAAAACTTAAGTACATATCACTATTTATTTATATAGCAATAAAACATGAAACTCAGGAGGTTGATAATAAGTCAAGAATTCTGCCCTCACCGTGAATTCTGTCTTGACAAGAACATTTTAATTCTCCCAAGCTATCAACTACTTAAGAGGCTCTACCCTCCCTGACCTCTTCGCTAATCGTGCAATAGAGATTTTCTTTTTAAAAAAAAAATAGTAATGAGAACCCTCAAAGACTTATATTTTGGATGGGTGAAGGTGAGGTTTAAATAAAGAACTTGGCAACAGCTTCCATGGCAAATTAAGCTAGCTGACACCTTCAAGAGAACAGTGGGTTTTTTTCCTAAAAATGTGATTTATACCAAATTGCACTGAATCATTAGATTTCTTTTGTAGGGGGCCATGTATTGACATTTGAATCGTATTTCATTGTCAACTATAATTGTCAGTCCATTCTTTTGTTATTGATGTGTTGATATATTGGCATCTATGTTTTAATTTTTTTTCTTCTTAGTGTGTGTCCAATGTTTTCAATTTAATCATTTTCTCTATGATTATCTTGCTTTTATGAAGATAATCTCAGCATGGAAGGTGTTTTACCTTTTCTGTTAACCAATACAAGAACACATCATATCTTTATCTAGGTTAAAACTTTGTATATATGATCACTATATTAGCAAAGCCATGAATAATTTCTTCTGTGCAATTGTTTGTTATTTTTATATGTATATATAATATAGTTTCGTTGATAATAACAAATGATCCAACAATTTAGTTTGATAGGAAATTATGCAGGTAATAGGTTTAAATATTGAGATAGCAATGAAGAATTGGAGATATTAGGGCTGTTTAGCTAAAATAGAGAAGAGATTATGATGTTCTATGCAATATTTCTTATCCTCTTTAGGTTAAGGGATTTTAAGTATAGTATCAGTTTATGTCGGGCAACTATAGTATCAGTTTATGTTGGTCAATTAGAAAACAACACATACAAAAGATTGACCTAGCCAACATAATGTTAAGATGAATGTTTGAATTTACAAGGACAAAAAAGGAAACACAGGTTTTAATAGATGATAAAAATTTGGAAAATAGATCAGGATGATATGAACAAGTGCACAGACAACGATTAGATTTTATAGTTAGACATGTTCAATCAATGGGTACCAAAGTTTCAAGGATTGCAGGGAGAGAAATAGAAGAATCACCTAATACAACTGTGTGAGACTGAAAGTGTGTGAATAAGAATTGTACGGAAGTGTAGATGGGATAACATACAACAACAACCAAGCCTTATCCCACTAAGTGGGGTCGGCTAAGATGGGATAACATCCAACTTCAAATTGTTCTTTCTTGTTGATGTTTTTTTATATGATTCATGTTAGGATTTATAGCTATGAAAAATCAGCTTTAGCCATTCAGTTCTACTATGATTTGATGAAGTTGGTGTTTTCTAACATTGTAGACTGCAAATACAAAGTCTCATCATAGTTTCACAACCAGTTGTTTGAGTTCTCTGCAGAGGAGAGACTGACCATACGTAATATCCATCCATTGGTCTCCTTGCCTTTCAGATGATATTTTCTCACTTCCTTCACAACCATCTTCCTTTATGCCATATCAGTTAAATAATCTGTGTATCATGAAGCATTCTAAATCTGAAATTTAGTATTTACTGTGATTGAGTATATAAACTTTTTTGTCCACCATCATATACTTGTAGGTTGTCATCGATTTCACTGCCTCATGGTGTGGACCTTGCCGAATGATCGCACCAATCTTTGCTGATCTGGCCAAGAAGCATCCAAATGTTGTTTTCCTCAAGGTTGATGTTGATGAACTGAACGTAAGTTGGCTCCCTTGTGAAAAAGTCTATATTAGTCTCTCTTTTTATCTTTTGCGGCTAAATTTCTAACATGATGAAATTACAGACTGTTGCAACGGACTGGGCTATAGAAGCAATGCCGACCTTTGTCTTCCTAAAGGAGGGAACCATTGTGGACAAGATCGTCGGTGCAGATAAGGTAGAGCTGCCAAGGAAGATTGAGCTTCTCCTGTCTAAGTGAATGTTTAGTCAATGCAAAGATCAAGTCATCTTCTCTCAAGACCTTGGCATTGTCAATAAGCAATTTGCAGAGATCTCTGATCTTAATTTCAAGTCTCGGATAAAAGTTCCACGAACGCTTAGCTTAGCGAATGCTTTTATGATTCGTCATGCTAAAAGCATTGGTTGTCATGCTTGACGTTCTTGATCTTAACTTCCAGTTGTGCATCAGTTAATACTTGACCTTCTTGTTTTGATGTTCATGTGCGTTCGTTCTATCTTGTTCATCACTATAACTTGCACTTGCTTGTCTTTTACATCATGCCCATTTTTACCCCTCTTAATTTCATATGCATTGGTCTAGGCATTGTCAATAAGCAATTTTATTTGTAAATCAACCTTAAAAATGAAAATTAATGATATTTTAACTCCCTTTTTTTCAGAAACGGTTGAACTTGTAAGCTAATTCCAAGCAAATGAGTAAATCTTTAGAATTAGACCAACTAAATTAATTAATTATTGTTTTTCTTCTTTGAAAGTATTGCATACAATCATTCAGTTGCGTTAATTAATTATCCATACTTCTACAACTTTAGCTGAATCATATTCGAACCTTATGCTTTCAAGCACTCTTTATCTAACTTCTCAGAAACAATGTTCAAGAAAAATCCAAAAAATAAGAAAAGGAAATATGATTGAAGCATGCATAATGAATATAGATTAGGCAAAGACAATGATTGAAATGGAAAGTTGGCACTTCCAAGTGCTTATTTTCAAGGTAGAACATCAAGATCCAGGAAGCAATCTTATTCTTATACACCACCTCCAAACAGCTCAATTGATTTTGATAAGTGATTTGATAAGAACAGACAGGTTAAGGCTCAAGTCGACTTGAATTTGTGTCAAATGTGATAGATACAGACCAATTACCCTAATTAATCATGATGCACAACGCAATGCGGCAGACGTTTTCTTTTCTGCTTCTCTTCCTCAGAATGCTGCAAGGAAAAGAACTTCAAAATTGAGCAGTGTTCCAGGAAGCTTATAGTATCTACAAATACAGGAACATTATTTCAGTTACTGATCCTCACCTGCTGAACAAAATGGGGAACTGGAACCCTTTTAGATCCATCAGCTAGTCGCTTGGACGGCAAATGATTTCCAGTAGCAACAAACTCATTCAACACCTACAAGTGTAATTGCTGGTTAAAAAGAGAAGTGCAGTGGAATACATTTAGGAACATTATTGATGGATTCAGTTCGTAATATTCTACTTTATTTTACTACAATATTCAGTGATAAGTAAAGAATTGGCACCTGATTTCGTATTGCTCCAATTATCATTTCTTGACATCCGGAAGCATGTACATTTTTCAGGCTTGGGCATTGAAGCAAAAACCTTTCTGTATGTTTTCAAAAGCTTCTGAGCAATACTAAAGTATTATCGATGAACCCTAAATGCCAATGGATGTAGAATATATACCTGGATGTAAGTTTGTACATGAGTTAAGATTGAGCTCGTTGAGCTCTGGGCAATTCAAGTATAGAGACTGCATTATAAAAGTTGAATTAGAAAATGTGAATTGAAGAGGCATAACTTTGATTTTTCTTTTTTGAGAAAGAGTTTTCACTTACATCTAAACCAGAGCAACCCCATAAACTCAGCTTCCTCAAATTTGCATGTTTTATAATCAGCTTCTGGAATCTAGCAAACTTTCCTGTAACTTCTCCTTTGGGGCACGGCGTCGGTTGACGGCTTTTGTACTGGTACTGATTATTGACACGGCATATACTCATCCCGCAGTCAATTAGCCGCAGAAGAGGCAATTTAGCTGCAGCAAACTGGATGCCACCTGAGAGAAGGAATTGAAAAACTCATGATGTTCAACCAACTAACAAGTAATTGGAATGGTTGGTGTTGAGGAACAAAGCATAGTGGAAGCCAGAAAACAAATACATCCTTACTTGAAGTTATATTTTGGCAAAGAGCAAGTAGGAGCCTACAAAGAGTCCTAGGGAACACATTACATATCATTCGTAAGCCACTGTCAGTAATGCTTGACCTGACCAACCAGATACAAACAAATCAGTACTTATAAGATCAAGGATTCATAGAGGCTATCACAAAGCAGTTGATTGAACAGACCCACTCAAATCAAGCAATTCCAGATTGGTGTAAGAGGAAACTATAGCAGTAACAGCAGCATCAGTGATTCTTGAGCCGAGAACCAAAGACACCATCTGTAAATTCCTGAGAAAGCAAAAATAGTATCAAGTTACTACTGAGGGGATTAAGGGCTGCAGAAAGATGTTTTGGTATTCAGTTAATCTGGTCTGGATAATTGAATTTTGATAACTTCATTCTGCTAATTCTGCATTGCAACTTATGCTACATAAAGCAGAGTAGCAAATCCAATTTCTATATTAAAATCTTTGTTGAACACAATCAAGAGAAAGAACCCACCTCAAGTTAGCACTTGTAAGAGCGAGGACTACTTCGTTAGAGAGATGAATTGAGGCAATATGGATGTTTTTTAGCCGTGGACAGGTACGTCCAAAATATTCCATCATCGTAGCAAGATCTGTTGTGTCATTTTCTTGTCGAGCAAAATCAAGAGAAATCTCTCTTAAATTAGGGCATTTAAATGCCTGTCATATTTGGAAAGGAATGAATACATGGATGAACATCCAAAATAACCATGTCGGAGCAAATCAAAATGCATACCACTTTAGAAATGGAATGAAGATTTGATAGCCAGAGTGTTGACAGACTTGAAGAAGTGAGATTGAGAAATCCAATGTTAGTGCAATCCTCAATCTTAAGACTTGATAGAAACTGTTTGTCAGCAACAAAACGACCCAATTCATCCCTAGGCATAGACAAAAAGGTGGTGAGTATAGTTTCATGCTGATGTAAAGATACTCCCTCCAAAATAGAAATGTTTCATGCTGAGTATAGTTTCATGCTGACAAAAGTAATTTCTTTTTCCTCTAAAAGAGAATTTAAAAAAAATGACAAATAAGTCATTTTCTAGCAAACTATCGAAGCCTTTAAAAGAAAAGGTCTAGCAATGAAATCAAAAGAGAAACAAATTTCTGTGACAATTAATGAACAATTTAAAATGCACAGAATAAAACAAAATAAATATGCTGACGGGAAAAGGTTAGGTTCTTTAAACGAAGTTAAAAACCTACTTAATGAAGATAAATAAGATCTTGTATAACTTTCAGATGGATGCTCCATATATTCAGATTTAAGGCAACTAACATGCTTTCACTTGGCGAATACTTCTGAAAATAAACGATCATCCGCAAGGACAGAGCCAGGAAAATCATATAAACAAAGAGCAATGATACACTATATGAAAAATATAATATGAAACTCAACATAACACACTCCATGTAATGGGGCCCATATCCATGCAGTGGAGCCCCCATCCATGCAGTTGAATGTGTCATGTTGAATTTCATGCTACATTTTTCATATAGAGTATCATTTTTCATAAACAAATTTGTTAGTATTTAAAAAGTAGAGGGGGAAGGTGTGGCGTTGCCCCCCATTCCTGTGTTATGTAAATAAATTGTTCTAGAGATCATGTATAAGAGTCAATGTCATACCCAGTTATCCTGTTGACTGCATTTTCAGCCATGTTTAACTCAAAAGTTTCCAAGTTGGGTATCGAGAATGCAACACAAGCTAACAGCGTGGCATCTACATCACTGCAAAAGAATAACATTACCATCAGGCATTTGAATGCTGTTGATGAGATTTTGTAGATCCAGCTTCATTGAATGCAATTGAAGAGAATTATAAGCAATTGTCAATAATAGAACAACTAAAACCAATTTGGTTCCTCATAAATGAAAGGGATTACGGATGCCCATCCTTACTCCTTATTAATCATAAACAGTTAGTTACGCTGCAGATTCCAAACCAGGGGAAAAAAACATGAAGAATGAAGAGAAATTCAATTATCTAAAAAAGTGCAAGATGAAAATGATTCTAATATTTACACTAAAAGTATAGTGTCTGTTTCAAGATAATGTTGGCATGGATCAAAGTAGAAACTCGGCTTCTATGTATTTCTATATCGAAGATCACTCAGATTCCAGAATAGTGTTTATATAAGCAAGTATAAAACCACAACATGTAATTTCAGAACTTTTGTTATCCTAAGGTAGGATAGGATTAAGACCAAGATCACTGATCTACTAAAAAAATCTCTTTCAAGTGATTGAACTAAAGGACAAAATGTTATTTTTATGTTCAAACTTTATCCAGCGCATATCATAAAGACTGATTCTTTTTACCACCCAGAAAAGAACCTTTTTGATTCCTCCTAATGTTGAAAGTTCAGATCTACACCATCGGAGAAGCATTAAAAATGGAACCTTTCCTACAAATTTTGTTACTACGGTTCAGATCTATATTGTCAAATGTACGTAAGTTAGTTTTTCTTTCATCGCTGCAATTTTTTTTTAAAGGCATTTCGATCATTCCGTAGCTTCGAATTCGAACCTCTCCATCCTCAGTCTGAGCCGTGTCAGCCCGTGGCACTTGCGGAGCACCGATCCGATCTCCGATCGAGGCGAAACACAGATCCTGAGCTCCTCCGCGGAGCGCCACACCCTCCGGACGCAATCCCTCCAACCGCGGCACACCGCCGCCGCCCGCGTCAGCTCCCTGGGCGAAAGTCGCCGCAGCACCTCCACCATGCAGGTCGTGGGCAGAGCCCACTCCCCGCCCCACCCCACCTGCTCCTCTTCCTCCAGCTCCTCCTCCTCCTCCTCCCCACGGATCTGCTGATCCGCCACTGGCATAAGCGCGAGGGCGTCGGCCTCGGCGTCGCATTCGTCATCGAAGGAAAGCGCGCGGCGGGGGCGGTGGGAGGATCGGGGCGGCACGGGGGCCTCCGGCGTGGGGCAGACGTGGCCCTTCTTGGGGAGGCCGCAGTGGCCGCAGTTGTAGCTGCCCCGGCTCTTGGGCCGCGGCGCGCGCCCGACGGGGGTGGCGGCCGGGTGGCGGAGCATCTCGATGCCTAGAGGAGGAGGAGGGAGATGGAGGGAAGGTGCGGGGTGAGATAAAAAGGAAGGAGATGAAGAGAGAGAGGGAGGAGTGCTGTCGGAAAGAAGCGGGAGATTAGAGTTGAGTTCGCGCCAATTTTACCATGTGCGCGGACTGCATGCGTCTTGAATTACGATAATGCCCCTGCTCAGGTGTAGTAATTCTTTTCTTGTTTTTTTTCTTCTATTTATCAAAATATTCATTACTAATTTCTCCAAATCACTTTAAAATTACCCCTCATCTACTAATTATTAATATCATTATTTTATTTGATAAAAAACGTAATATAATAAATACATAGACATATTTGTTATGCAATAGTTTATTGGTGTCCATAGTTAAAGAAATAAAATGATACGAGCTTGGAATTTTTAATAATTTTAAGCAAAAATAATGTAAATTTTGCATATTAAAAAGAATTAACCACTATTCTTTTCTTACTCATATGATGCATAAAAGGATGATAAGTAACATAGCTATTAGT
The DNA here is from genome assembly GCF_044706935.1 of Curcuma longa. Lineage (NCBI taxonomy): Eukaryota > Viridiplantae > Streptophyta > Magnoliopsida > Zingiberales > Zingiberaceae > Curcuma > Curcuma longa. Next base: position 12,541,620 of record NC_133863.1, read on the forward strand.
CATTGTAGACGTGAAAGAATATAGTTATTCTATGCTCGAATTTAAAAGGAATTAACATGTGTTAATGGTGATAGAGATTAGGGATGAATATTTAATTAAAATTGAATTGAATCGAACGAATTAATTAAAATTGAATAAAATTAAATTTTTTTAAACTAATCGAACCGATTAAATTTTTAAATAAACATCAAATAAATCAAAATGATAAAATATCGATTAATTTGATTTCGACTAAATTAACCGAAATAATTAAATTTTTTAATATTATGAAAATTTTATTAATTAGTTAGTTATTTATAAATTTACTTACTTACAAATGTATAAATTATTTTTTTATTTTAATAAATTTGATTTATTGATTTAATTAAATAAGAAATTTTAAAATCAAAATTAAACTGAATTAATCATTTTTTTAATAATTAAAATTTAAAAATAACATAACTGAATTTTTAAATTTGATCAATTCAGTCGATTTATTCAGTTTAATTAAATTTTTACTCACCCAAAATTGTAATTTTATCTCAAATAACAGATTAAATGTGAACACTAAGGTTTCATTGGTTATTTGTGGGAAATGGAACTTTTATAGACTTTGGGATTGTGACGTGGCAATTTATTAAAATTTGAGGAGTAAAATGACATTCTCCGATTGGGAATTTTTCATTCGGATGGAATGAACAAAGAAGGCTTATCACAACTAATGGCGATATTAAAAGATTGTTTATTACTATAAGCACAAAACTATTTAAATCTTTCAAAATAAACACTCTTCTGGACGTTTGGGAAGTGATCATCATTCATCCAGACACGGCAACATGGGGAGCTAATGTAGGCCCCTATATGTCTAGAAAAAATGATTAAAAAATTTTAAAATTTGTTTTAAGAATAAAAACATAATCATTAAATGATCATTAGAGAAAAAATATATACCTATTAGTTCGAAGGTATTTATCAAGAGATACATTGAAATTGATTTTTAACTGATTTATAATATCTCATTACAATCCGTAATCCATTAATGATAAATTTATATTATTATCGTTTTAATTTATTTTACAATATTATTGACATGCAACTTTGATAGTTAAATAATTATTTCTCAAAGATAAATAGGGAGTTAATTTTTGTGTAGCTCTTGTTTATGTTCACAAAATTTATTTTTATTTTTTAACCAAAAAAAATTGATATAACTAATTGAATTTTATCCATAAGATTTCTTAATATTTAATCTCATCTTATGATCAATTTGAAACAATTATAAAATAATTATTTTATGACATTTTATGATTATAAAATGTTATATTTTTTGGCTTTGTTAATTAATTATATTATATTGTTGCTCATTTGAGTTCCAACCAATGGAGTTGAATAATACGAAAATAGTAATATTTGAATTGAGTTCTAAAAATATATATATGATATTTGATTTCTATTTAAAGTTTTAAAATATAAATAATTTTAATTCAAGTTAGACTCAAAATAAAATTAGAATTCTGTTCAATTTATTTGAACCTTGATTCAAGCAGTATTAAATTATAGTTTAAAATGACTTATATTCGAATTTGATTGAAATTATTTAAATCTTAATTTAAACATATTTAAATTAAAATTATATAAAAATAATTAAAATTTGAATGAATAATTGAATAAAATATTATAGATTCGTAAAAAATTCATCCAACGTCAAATTTAATTCGAATTTGATAATTTTAAATATAAATTAAATATTTTTTTAGCTGATTCGAAAAGATGTTTAATTTGGTGCAAATTATCTATACCGAACCGTTCTTGACGTTGCTCCTATAGATTTTTGTTATCCATTTCCATCCACACAAATCTACAAATGACACGCAGAGTTTGGATCGTAGCTCACTCGTCTCCCTCCTCTGGATTGCATGGAGCATTAAATTGGATCTGGATCCACGCAATGGACGGCTCATATTATGGCATCGCTGTCATTTCGAAAACTTAATCTGAGAAAAATACACGATAGAAAACTGACAAAAATCTATGGTTGGGAAAGCATTCAATGGAACCGCACCACCAATAATACTCGGCGGCAAGGATGTGGTGATGAGGGAGGCGCTCGCAGAGAGTGTGATAAAGCGGTTGCTGCTCGTCTTCTAGGTTTCTCCGCCTTGGTGGATCTATTGGCCAAGAACATAAGGTAAAAAGATTTGTTTTTGTTTTTATTTTTCCCCCTTTTCGAAGAAGAAATCTCAAGTTCTTTTGACAAAGTTGCGATTTTCGTCACTTGTGAGTTCCGCAAATCTATTTTCGGAATAAAAATTGAATCTTTAATCTTCTTGCTCAAGAATGTTTTCGTCACAAGGATGTTTGCTCAAGGGGTGAAAGAAAGATTGAGGAACTGACCTTTTCGTCACAAGAATGTTTTTTGTCTGATTGTTTGATTATGGAAGATTAGGGTTTTTTTCGCCCCAATTAGATGAGAGGAAGGAAAGGAAAAGACTGCTTATCTCTTTACAAGTGCAAAGATTTGCCATTTCTTTAGCTAATTTTAGTGTTTGGAAAAGTAATTAAAAGTTTCAGTCTTCACTGTTGTCTTCTTTCACCATTAGATGGCTTCCTCCATACTCAGTGGAGCAGAAGCACTCACTTTCTACAAAGGAAGAACCCCAACTGGGCTGGCCTTCAAGGGCTCGTCACTCAACGGGATGTGCCTCCCCATGATGGGTTCGATGTCAGTTACGGGTGGAAGTATTAGGGCGAAAACGTTGGCGCCGAAATGCAGCCTTTCGTCTTCTCGGCCAGCGTCTCAACCCCGCTTCATCCAGCACAAGAAAGAGGCATTTTGGTTCTACAGATTCCTCTCCATAGTGTATGACCATATCATAAATCCCGGTCATTGGACCGAGGACATGAGGGATGAGGCTCTTGAGCCTGCTGATCTCTATGATTCGAGGTTGAAGGTCGTGGATGTCGGCGGCGGGACTGGATTCACAACATTGGGCATTATTAAGCACATACATCCCAAGAATGTCACCATTCTCGACCAGTCTCCTCACCAACTGGAGAAGGCAAGGCAAAAGGAGGCACTGAAAGAGTGCACAATCATTGAAGGGGATGCTGAGGAACTCCCCTTCCCGACTGACTCTGTGGACCGCTACATTTCTGCTGGAAGGTAATATTTTTTTTTCTTTTTTGGGGATCAATTTATCATTTGCAATGAAACTCATACACTATACTATACTACAGTTGAAAATACCTTATTCATTGATTCAAAACATATGATTCTTACTACCCTTTGCGATCAAATTCCTATAGGTTCTTGTTTGTGATACGAAGATTAAGCTTCTGTTTTAGCACCTTTAGTGGTCAGAATTATCCTTTAGCTGAAAACATTTTTATTGTGCTTTTGTTGTTCCTACCAGTTGTTCTAAAGCTCAAATAGGATGATACATATCGATACTAGTTCACTGTATGAAATAGAATTCATTATATTTAGCAGCTTCAATATTCATTAGCAGAAGTGGAAGGGATTATCATTCCAGTTTATTTTTGCACACATAATCCATTCAGTTCTAGATTGTTTTCTAGTTTAATTCACGAAGATCGCTAGTCCTTCATGCTATTCTGTTCTTCTTTGTTCATTTCTCTCTCGATGATCAATCTGCAGCATTGAGTATTGGCCTGATCCTCAACGTGGAATCAAAGAAGCGTATCGAGTACTGAAACTTGGAGGGTTAGCTTGTGTCATTGGTCCTGTATATCCAACCTTTTGGCTATCACGCTTCTTTGCCGATATGTGGATGTTGTTTCCTAAGGAAGAGGAGTACATCGAATGGTTCAAGAAGGCTGGCTTTAAAGATGTTAAATTGAAGAGAATCGGCCCCAAATGGTACCGTGGTGTCCGGCGTCACGGGCTCATCATGGGTTGTTCTGTCACAGGTGTTAAGAGAGAATCTGGTGATTCACCTCTGCAGGTACTTTTTTTCTCTTTCGATTTCCATTTGCCAAAATCATTGTTGCAGAAACTCTTTTGTAGCAAATCAAACCATTCACTAATGCCTTGCGTGGGTGCTCTACTTAGCTGCTCGGATATGCATCTTTGAGTTACATTGCGATCACTATGCTAACTTCAACTTGAGCATTTTGGTTCTCTCATTTAGCCAAGGCCATGCATTTGACTGTGTCAAAGTTAGAATTCCATGAAAACTAATCCAGTAGCTTTCAGTGTGATAATGTACAGTAAGTTGACATCTTCTTGGACATATATGATCCTTCTAATGTCGATGAATTGCACTGCAGCTTGGTCCAAAAGCCGAAGATGTAAGCAAACCTGCGAACCCATTTACCTTCGCCTTGCGCTTCATCTTGGGAACAATTGCAGCGACATATTACGTGCTGGTGCCAATATATATGTGGATTAAGGATCAAATCGTCCCCAAAGGACAACCTATATGAAGAGTCAAGAGCAGACTCGAATTATTCGGCCACAAAAAATGGAATTGGAACTATAATATGTGTAATATTTCCCTTTGTTTGCTATTTTTAGGCCTTTTCCTTGACTTTTCTAGTCAGCTTGTTTGTTTCTGTCTGAATTCTAAGTCATGCTGCTGGGCAAAAAAAAAAAAAAAAAAATTGTGCTTCATTTGACAACACAACGCGACTTGTTCAGCGCTGAACATCATGAAGTGGTTGTAAACCTGCAAAATAAGTTTGTTCTTCTTTGGCAGTCTGTATCTTGGCAGTCTCTGTGATCTGAAAGTCCAACTTCAGACTTGTTTGTTTGACTTTAAATCGCACATTAAATTCTTCCATTCGAAAAGTCTAAGTAGCCACTCGTTCATCATGACTTGGTCCCTCGTCTTCTATAAGTGAAGGCAGGGCATCGCTCACTTCTCATATCTCTCTTCACCATTCATAAAAACAAACTCTGTTCTTCTTCCTCTTTCTTCTTCCTCGTAGAATTTAGCTGTTGCCATGGACGTTCTAACAGAGGAGCAAATCATAGAATTCCAAGAAGCGTTCTGCCTTTTCGACAAAGATGGAGATGGTGATTTGTTTTTCTCTCTTATCTCTAACTTATTGTTTATTGTTCAGTAGTCGATTTGTTCGAACCAAGTAGTTAAGGCTTTTAATATAGGATTTTATCGAGTTGGGACTTCGAATTTGAATGATTACGAAGAGAAAAGAAGTTATTTACTTGGGAAGAAAAGAAGACGTACGGAATTCCAAGAAGTTGTTTATTTCTTTTCTTGTTTCGGTCGACTTCTGTCTTGCCTTCACTTGATCTCTCACTTTGGCCTTGTTGAAGCCCTTCTTCCATTGTTTTTGCACAGGTAATTGAAGGAGAGAAGAAGACCTTCAGTTCCTAAAAAATTCCATTTTTTTCTCTAAATTAAACACACACAAAAAAAAAACTTATTTAGCCAAGTCAAGATAGATCTGTTGTCGTGATCATGAACAAGTCAAAGTCTGGAATTCCAAAGCAAGATGTAATATTATTCAATGCGTGCGTGCAAGAATTGCAGTCAATTCCCACTGCTTGCATTCACATATATAAATAGATTTGTCCATTTCCAAACAGAAAATTAATTTTTAAAATAAAATAAATAGTTATTAAGTTATCATTTAATGATGATATACATGTACAGGATGTATCACAATGCAAGAACTAACTACGGTCATCAAATCATTGGGTCAAAATCCAAGTGATGAAGAGCTGCAAGAGATGATGAGGGAAGTCGACTCAGATGGCAGCGGAACGATAGAATTCGGGGAGTTCTTAAATCTAATGGCTAGGAAAATGAAGGTAACTACTTAAGAGGCTAAACTACAATTTACGAATATAATGATGAAAAAAAACAGAAACAATTCCTCTAATATTAATTTGTAGGAGTCCGATGAGGAAGATGAACTAAGAGAAGCTTTCAAGGTGTTTGACAAGGATCAAGATGGATACATCTCTGCCATTGAGGTGAATTTAGATTGGTGCATGTATTTATTTAATTTAATTACGTCTTTTATGTGTGATTGGTTTAAAATTAAGATTGATAATTTCGTGTTCTTGTAGCTGAGGAATGTGATGATCACTCTCGGAGAGAAGTTGACAGAAGAAGAGGTGGATCAAATGATAAGGGAGGCAGATTTGGATGGAGATGGGCAAGTGAACTACGAGGAGTTTGTGAGAATGATGATGGCTGTCTAATTTAACTTAATTACTAATTGATACAGTCTTGTTTAATACTGGTAGTAATTATAATAATTAATGATCTTGGCATCTAGTGTTGTATTGCATAATTTTGATGACTCAATCAAACTATCCAAGTTTCCTACTTGTTCATAACGTCTAACATCTTACATATTCACATGGGCTTCATAAATGCAATTAAAATTCCTTTAGATTTTGTAAATTATTATTAAGATGAAAGAGGTCATAATTCATAAAGGTGAAGAGTTTGTAATAAACAAGTTCATAAAATAGAAGAGCTGTTGCATATTATTCAAACAACTTTTTTCTTATTGTTCATCAACATTTATGAATCTAATCATCACAATGACTCTTAATATACTGCACTTGAAGACAGAACAGTGCATGAATCTTCATGTTTTTATCATAAAAGCAGATATGTGAAAGAAGTTCAATACATCTTTCCACAAATTTGATGTTGAAGTATGAATCAGTTACACTTAATTAGTTCTGAAATATGAACACTGAAAATATGTAGCAGTAATTAATTAGTTAATCACTACTCAAGTTACTGGCATTGGTGTGATGTGCATGAAATACTAATGAACAGATCAGTTGGCAAAACCTTTTTCAGCATAATTAATTCGTAGTGAACTGTGTGTTATAGATCAAAAAAGCTCTTTAAAATACAGAATGTATATATGAAACTACTCCAAACATTATCCAAAGATCATTCCAAGAATTTCTATGATTTTTTCTGCAAAAAACACCAACCAAGAGCTAAGTTATACTTATTTTAGGTAATTATATTAATGTATCTGCAGTTGAACAGGGGTAAAAGATATCTGAAACTAACAGTTTTCTACAGTAGTTTTCAGATAAAACTGCATAATCATAATAATAATATATGAAACATAAATCCAAAGATAACCTTCTTTTAATGATAGGTAGATTTTAAGAAGACGTTAAAATTTCACTGCCATCTGTATATGAAACCATGCAAACTAAGCTAACACATATACTTTTCAGTAATGGATAAAAAGAAGAAAAAAATATTGAATGAAGTTCAAAGAACTGCAATATGATGGCAAAATACTGTCTTTATCTTGCTAAAATCAAAATAGGAACGGATCTAAAAGAATAGGAAAACTAATCACCGTTGATATACATACATGCATATATATACATGAATTGAAAAATAAACTAACCTGCAATGATCTCAATTAATTTCTCATGCATGAAACCCTAATTCCACTTTGTCGAACTAGTTGGTGCTGCCACAAGAAGATGAAGCTGCAACATGATCTACTGATACATGAATAAGATCATGGATCACTGTGGAGGCCATGGAGTGTTATCAGATCATGCTGGCAGCTTCACCTACTGATGGTGCACCCTAAAATTAGGGCTATGGGTTGGGAAGAAGAAGTAAAGGGCAATTGTTATATAGAAGAGAGGAAAAGTGTGAATTGATTAATCTATAATTAGTAATAAGATTAATCCAAGAGGAGTGGTCCAAGAATATAAAGACAACACTAATATATAGTATTACCATGCATGCCTTCATTAATTAATTCAGTCCTTTCATGCGTCTCCAACTCCAATATACATTTATTGGACCAGCTTTACAATCTTATTCAATTCATCACTTCTGTCAGTCTTTTGAATTTTGAAGAGAACTTGAAAATGAGGCTGATAGGGGGATATTTTAAAAAAGCTCATGATTTTAGAAAAAAACAATATTGAAATATTATTTGGTCAAAATATAATACAAATGGCATGATTTATTAAAATGCCCACCAAATTATGAGAGGGGACCAATATATTCCACTCAATTACAAATTATTGTATGTGATGATAAGATTCATTTTTTTTTTTTCACACATCGCTAGGTTTAGGATGAGATGAGCATGCACAATTCAATTTGTATACATGTGATCTTTGTCCATCCTCTTATTTGTATAATTATGTTCGAGAGGGCTTATTAGCATAGTTAAGCCACTTATCTAATTAATTTAGTCATTCCTATTCAATTTATTTCTTAATTTGTGAAGCAAATTTACTCAATTAATCACACTAATTATTGTTTTAACTACTTTAATTCTAGTTTGATGTGTAATTATACAGTGAATAAGTTATATATTCTCTTAAAGATTCATCTTAAAATTAAAATATTACTTATGAGAGAAAATAATTAGTAATCAATAACGGTAAATCAAATTCTCACAGTCACATATATATGATTTTATTGAAGTAATTAATTTATACTGAATTTTATTTAGATTCATGATTACTATAGGCCATCTTATAATATAATGTAAAAGAATATTTTTTTATTTCTAGAACAAGAATATTTCAAGAATTTAAAATGCATATATAGTTAGGTAACATAACAATTTGTCAAAAGAAACAGCAAGTGGACAGTCTCCTTTACATGGGCTACAAATTGACAGCACAATTGATGTGCCAAAAGCATACAATTAGAATCACTTGAAGTTATCTTTGTTACTGTTTATGCTTAGGCATCCATTGAGATTTCGACATTAGACCTATTGATAGCAACACCACGGTAAAAACCATCCAAGCCAGTCCGTGGGGACAATCTGTTGATATTATATTAGCATGAATAAATGTCATTGCGTCCTATTGAGATAGGGCTTATCTCGTTCTATAATGTTCAGAACCAATAATGAGAAAGGACGAACAATTATAATTAAGGATCGATAGAGGAATTGGAAAGTATCAACTAAAGAACCAACAATAGCATCGAAGAGTAACATCGGAGTTGAAGAAGTTGAGATTTATTTATACCTTATGCCTAGTTTAGCTAGTTTATTATATCTAATAGAACTAAAACTCAACTGAGTTATTCAAGAGCTAGCTAGCTAGCAACCTTGAAAATTTAACGCATGATCACTATGATCTCCAACTTCAATAAATATATATTTACGTTGAGATCTAAATTAATATTGTATGAATGTACTATTTTAGTTGAATGAATATTGAGATGATCTAGTGAGCTTGAATGATTATGACATTGCATAGGTCAACAGCTACACTGAAAGAACAATTAAATTAAGGTAAAGCATATGAGTAGAGTTGATAGGTAGCTAGGAGGAATATATATGCCAAACTCATAACTCCACCAATTGGATCCATGGAGAAATTAAATGGAAGTGGTGCAAGGTAATATTATTTGTAGACATGATCGTTGTGATAAAGTAAACCCTAGAAGTGAAATAATTATAGAAAACATTAAATTTTGAAGTACTTCAATTTAGTTAATATATGTTGTGGTCCGCTTGCATGGATCCATTCCATCCTTTTGTGGTCCCGTGCTTTTTCACTTGCACGCCGATTCGATGCAGGTAACAATCAAATCATTTTTCGGTCGTGGATTCGAATCGTAAAAAATAATCTATTGTAATAAAATTGTATAATAGATCCAACATGATTAAGGATTGTAGATCTAGCCTTGTTGCTCGGGGAATAATTTCATGCAGTAGAGTTGCGAGGAAGGATTCGAGGGTTCGAATCCTGACGAAATCAGGTAACACCCTCCTACATCGTGATCGCTCATGAGGGTCGTGGGGCCGCTAAGGTGACAAATTTCTCCACCTGTATGCAGAATTGAAAAGTAGATCGAGCCTTATTGGGCCGATCCGGTTGAGCCGACTCCAGCCCATCAACGAGCAGCTAGCATGGATCAGCATATTGTGGGAAGAAGAACCAGCCGCTGATGTGGCAGCCTGGTGGTGAGTTTGATTCTCCTCCCTTCGCAAGCTTTTCTTCTTCTTGATCGCGCTGACGTTTTTGACTCCAGCACCAGAAGTCACAGAGCGTAGCAAAATTTGGCACTTAATTAGCAGATATACGCGCAAGAATTGCAGTGGAAGAGGAGCAGGCAATGGAACTCATCTCGTTCTCGGCCTCTCCCTGGGGATTTCCCTTGCCGCGTGTTCGTGGCGTTGCTGATTCTGTTTGCATGGCTGCGAAGGAAGCCATGCAACGACGTGATTTATTTCCCGAAACGATTCTGAGTGGTTCGGGTGATCCTGCAGATGGCAGGAGAAGCCGGAGCGCTTTTGCGTTGATCAGAGAGGCCGACGTTGTCGCCGTTGCTGGCGTCGACACGGCTGTCTATTTGCTCTTCCTCAGCTCAGGTATACCAAAATGGAATTTTTCTTATATATTAATGAATCTTATTCATTTTGATGTTTCTGCAATTGCGAGGTGCAGCTTTAAAGATACTGTTCTTGTCCGGCATAGTGCTGCTTCCAGTTTTACTGCCGTTGGCTGCAACTATTAGGTATAGGAAATGTCCAAGTAAGATCTCTTTTATCAACATCGAAGTTTTTTTTCTCATTTGGATTTGGAAACTGAAATTTAAGTGATGCATATTGTAGAACAAGAGTGCAAGGCTGTGGGCGTTTCTGCTCGGTGTGTACTGGGTTTCTTCCATCACGTACTATGTGCTGTGGAAAGCCTATCATCGTGCTGTGAATCTTAGGGCTGCAATTCTTTCGAATGCCGTAGTCAAGCCTCAAGATTTTAATGTACTAGTCACAGATTTACCGCCGCCTCTCCCAGGTCAAACCATACAAGAACACGTTGACTCCTACTGAAGATCCGTCCATTGTGCGGCATTCTACAAGTCAATGGTCATCACAGACAACAGAGTTGTAAGTACCATTTTCTTTCCCTTGCTACTTGAGTGAATTCTATAAGCAATTTCTAGCTTAATTGATATTCCTGAATTCAGGCTGACAAAATCTGGAAATAGATCGCGGAATGCAAGAAGAAGCTTACCGATTCTTGAAGAACTGACGCAATTGAGAAGTTCAAGAACAGAAACAAGGAGCTGCTTCCTAAACTGGAGGCAGAACAAGCCGCCACTGTAAGAGACAAGCAGCAAGCTGCATCTCTAGTTTTCTTCAGCACCAGAGCAGCTGCAATCTTTGCCTCACAAACTCTCTGGTCTCACAAGGTCAACTCGTGGATGATCGCAGCTGCTCCTGAACCTTCCCAACTCCTATGGCAAAACCTGTCCAAAACCTCCAACCAGAGGCGAAGTAGATCTTTCCTTGTCCACATCATCCTCTTCTTTCCTCTCTGCCTAGCTCGCCATGGTACCGATTCCGTTCATCTCCACCTTCGCCAACAACAATTCTTCAGAGACGATTGTTCCAACCTACTTTGCAAGAGAGTCGAAGGGCTGAGCTGCTGAACTGCCAGGCAGAGTTGCAAAATGGCCGAGTCGAGTTGCAGAGCCGAGTGGCCGAATGACCGAATCGCTGAACCGAAGTGCCGAAGTGCCGAATGGCTGAATCGCCGAGTCGAGTGACCGAAGTGCCGAATGGCCGAATCGCCGAGTCGCCGAGCCGAAGTGCCGAATGGCAGAATCGCCGAGTCGCCGAGCCGAGTGGCCGAACTGCCGAATGGCTGAACCACCGAGCCGAGTGGCCGAACTGCCGAAGGGCCGAACCGCCGAGCCAAGTGGCCAAAGTGCCGAATGGCCGAATCGCCGAGTGGCCAGGATACAACGACAATACCGGATCGTTTCCGGCGAACTGACTACACCAAAAAACTATCACAGGGAAAGCAGAGGAAGAAAGGAAGAGAGGGATCGACAATGCTCTTCCTTCCTCATTTTCCATCGCTGCCTTTTATAACCTCGCACCATATCTCCAATTACAACAAAATTGATCCAATTACAACAAAATTGAAAGGAATGGCGTGAGAGAGAGCCTCTCCCCTTGTATTTGTTCACAACATCAATGCTAGTGATACAATATACACCAACCAAGTTGCCCTTCAACTACCAATCCATTTATATTTCCAACAACGATTTGGGTTGCACTGGGACCTTCCTGCCTCAGTCTCTTCTCGCAGCGTTCCTGGCTCTGCTGTCCGCATTTTTGCTATTCATATCAAGGAAAGAAGGGGCGAGCAGCGAGAGCCATTTGGAAGAACTTCTACTTTGTCGTGTTCAATGTTTTCCTGTGGTTTATAGCCTGGGGGGCTTTTGTAGACGTTTTCGATCAAACTATGGATCAGATGATGCCATTGATCGGACTCGGTCTCGCCAGGACTTCCACATTCGTCATCACTTTCATTGCTTTCAGGTAGGGATCAGCACAGAAGTTGTGTCTGGTATACATTTAATATGCTCTCAGTTTTTACAATTCCCTCGCTCGATTATTTCTCAGATTCTTTGTTTTCAATGGTCTGGAAATCTCACGCTCGATCCCTCTGATCGCGTTCCACTTCAAGAAGGCACTAATCTGCAGTGAAGCAGAAGTAAGAGCGGCATGGGCTCCGGCTGACCTTGGCTATGCTGCGAGGGTGATCCCCAATGACCTGCTCATCATCACCATTGTGCTCTGCTTCTCGACGGCAGCTCCTCTAATGATTCCATTTGGCGTCTTATATTTCGGCCTCGGATGGATCGTCGCGAGGAATCAGATACTGAGAGTTTACATCCCGAAGCACGAGAGCAATGGTAAGGACGTACCCTGTGATCCATGAATGGATCGTTTCCGCCCTCTTCGTCTATCAAGCCTGCACGATGAGCTACCTCATTGCGCGGAAGAAATTCTACTACGCTCTTCTTCTCGCCCCCTTGCTCGTCGCGTCGATAGTCTTTGCTCGAGTCTGCAGGAAGACTTTCCACAAGCACTTCCACTGCGCTGCAGCAGAAACAGCAGCAGCAGCAGTTGGCAGGGACGGTGATGAAGTACCGGACAGGTAGGCCATTTATGAAGCATACGTTCCAGCTTGCCTGAGCACGATGAATCTGGAGGAGATGCATAGGCTTGTGGATGATCAATCAGTCATTGGATCGGCATCCGCTGTTTGATTTTATTCGAACTTTGCAGTTGTTGTTGTATTTTTGTTCTTGATCGAGCATTCCTGTTGAAAGAATAACGATAATATTATAAAAAGTTTATAAAATATTAAAAAAACAAGAACAAAGAGAGAGCGAGAGAGAATCAAGAAGAAGATTGATATAAATAAACTCGATCATGTTCTTGATGGCATGTCATTATAAAGATCGTAAGGTATAAATGGAGCTACCATTTCATTAATTTACTTGCAGAGTTCTCAAAGCTCGCATTCGTTCGACGAACTAGCGAAAGCTCACGATTTCTTCGGCGCACGCACTCGTGGACGGACCCTCGCCGAGTCGCCGATGCCAACGCCGATACTGCCGCCCAAGACTCCGACTGAGCTCCGACGCCTCCGCCTTGAGAAACCCTACCATCGCCTCTTGTATTCATTCTGTTGAAAACATGTGCACAACTCTTCTGCCTCTTCTTCATATTTTTGCCAGATTATGATTCTTCTTCCATGTTTTTCTCCTCGTATCTTTACTCTGTTAAAGCTACTTCTCATAAATTCCATTCCCTCGGAATAACTTCTCTATTCGCTATCTATTTTATTATTTAAATGCGATGGAATCGCGTTTAATGGGTAAAATTTTAACAAGTTTCAGGCATCTCTTTCATTTGGTGTTCTAATGGTCACTCTCAAGAGAAAATGGACACGAGAAGAAGAAGATGCCCTGATGGCTGGAATTAACAAGCATGGGGCTGGGAAATGGCGTGCAATTCTGAATGATCCAGAATTTAGCAACATTTTACGTCTTCGGACTAATGTGCAACTCAAGGTTTGAAAACAAAAATGTTGTTCGATACTATCAGACATATGTTCGTTTGTTCTTCGTTCAAAGAAGTACATCTTTAACTGAGCAGGACAAGTGGAGAACCAGAAACACGACTGCAAATGGTTTGGGATCATTTGACAGAGGCAAAGCAGAAGCCTTGGAAAAAAGACAACAAATCACCAAGCATGATAGTAGACCAATGGATCCTCCTCTGATTACCAGGTATCCAGAAAAAAAAGATTATCTGATTGTTTTCCATATATAGCTTAATGATCCTCCTCGAATTAATGATACTTTCATAGAAAAAAAGATTATTTGTTTTCATATCATGCAGGTTAGACGATCTCATACTTGAAGCTATAGTCAATTTGAAGGAACGCTATGGCTCAAACAAGACGACGATTGCTTCTTGGATTGAGGTTTTTGTCTTCGCCTTTGTTTCAAAAGAAGAAACGATACGTAGTGTATATGCATAAAGAGAGCCAATTAAGCGTGCCTATGTTATCTTCTTAGCTTAAGTTGCTGGGTGTTTTGAATTAGATTTTGAGGTTGCTCACCTATATAACCAATATTCACATTACATTTGCTCCCGGATTACGGTATGATAGTAAAAGTAAGAGAATTATCCAAAAAAAATCCTTAGGGGTCTTTTAATATGAGACCGTTTCGACGGTGGGGTCGATCACTATAAAAAGTTTACTCAATACAATTTAGTCGAAGTGTCTTATCCCAAGTGGTAAGCATGGAGACGTGTGTTGTCTGAGATTCCGGGTTCGAGTTCTCTTAGCAACATGTATTTACGATAGTAGGCTCTTATAGGTTGTTTCGACGAAACTTGTGGAATCGGAGTGGCGGATTTCACTTTTATGCAAAAAAAAAAAGAAATTTATCTTAGTGGTAAAATTTTTTATGGATGATATATCTTCGTGATTAATTAAGAGTTGAATACTTAAAAAAAAAAAAAAATTCACACTATATTTAAAACTTTGGGTTCGCATAAGAAATGAAATTGATTCTTTTTAGACACTCAACTTACAATAAATACATAAATAAATATTTCAGATAAAAAAAGTAGTCTAATCTTAATAGAGGTTATAATTAATCTCTATTTATTTATTGAAAAAAATAAAAACTATGATCATTTATTGCAGTACATTAATCTCAAATATTTTTTAATTTTTCCTTTTTAATCTTGGATATATGCACAAATTTATTTTTTAAAATTATTTTTTTTACATTATTTATTATTCTCCGCCACATAGAAGAACGTTTCTCTTCTTAAGTCGCTGATTCCAAACAAAGGGAACAAATACTTCAGTAACTTTGTCATACTATTTTCGTATCTGAATGCTTCTATCCAATTTCTTGTTATCATAATATTGAAGTGCATATCTAAATTTGTTCTTTGGTTTCTCTTCTTTGCCTGAAATTGTGGCCTTAATCAAATTAAGCCATTTAGAATTGGCAACAAATTATAATATTCAGGAAATGTAGCTTGTCAGTGTCCTGCCATCTTGTATGTCGGACTGATATTATCAATTGATCTGGTTTGTATAGGATCAGTGCTCACCGCCTGCTGATTTTAAACAGTTGTTATCAGATCAGTTGAAGGCTTTAACCGCGTCTGGAAAGTTGATCAAGGTAACGTAGTCATCTGCTTTAACAGCATCAGTATATATATAACTTTACATGAATATATGCATGGTTCTAGGCGATCGAAGAACAATCTTCGATATATATATTGATCTGGTTTTGTATTCAGTACTCAGTTTTTCTAATATAATCGACGATTTATTCATACTTTGTTAATTCACTAACGTTTAGGCGAAGAATAAGTATCGAAGGGCACCAACTTCAGCCTGCAAATTACTCGTTGAGGAACAACGAAGGGAGTCGATGGTTGAAATCAAGCCCGTCTCAAAATCTCAAGTAGATGCTGAATTAGCACGAATGCCAACGATGACAGCTCGGGAAGCTGCAGCTGTTGCTGCTCGAGCAGTTGCAGAGGCAGAAGCCGCCATGGAAGAAGCTGAAGCAGCCACAAGGGAGGCAGAATCTGCTGAAGCTGCTGCAGAATCTGCAGAAGCAGCTCATCAAGCTTTCGTAGACGCAGCAATGTCGATTCGTTACAATAGAAATGCTTCTAAACAAGTATGAGTCGAGTACTCTCTAGCTAGCTAGTGAGGATGTGTTTGTTTGACTTAAAATCTCAAAATTAAAGTTTAATGATGATGTGGTGATGCATGTGCTTCATGTCCAATGAGAATTCTAGCATTTGTTTCATTAGATTTTAAGAAGAAAAGTAGTTTTTATTTCTCTTTTTCTCCTAATTTTTCAGTTTCAACAAAACAAGTGTTAGCTGTATATCGGGGATCGATGTAATATAATCATATAGTAGTTCATTGAAAATGCATTAATTAATCCTCATGAGTAATTATTGCTGCCTGTAAATGCCCATCATATCATTTAATTAACTAGATGTTTTGCATAATGATGCTTGCATGCATACATGCATGCAAATGGCTACTATACGCACAAAATTCTCGAGTCATTATCCTAGAGCTGAGGCACTCCTGCTAGGGTAAGGGTTCCTTCCTAATCATGAACCCATGCATTGTGCATTGCATGAAGACCCTTTTAATCATGGTTCCATGCATGCAAACTCATTCAGTTCCAGCTAATTAATCGGTTCATCTAGTGAATCACAGCCTAAATATTTTGTTGCATAGAAAATTTTAAAGAGCGTTTGGTTTGAATTTTTTTTATTTTAATTTAATTTATAGAAAATAAAAAATATGTTTGGTATGATATATTATTTTCTATTTTAAAAAAATTAAAAAATATGTTTAATTTGTTAATATGAAAAATTATAGGTAGAATTTTTTTTAATAAAAAAACCATCTTATTCATGAAAAAAAAATCATATAAGAAGGGGGCCAAATCTACCGTTGACCGTGGGGTGGAAAATAAATTAAAATTAATTAATTCGAAGACTTGGATATCTAAATTATAAAAAAATAAAAATAAAATTTATCAAATAAATAATTATAGTATAATCAAAAAAGCAAAAGAGGATCAATATAATTTGATGAAAAATTCATAAAGGAAAAAACATTCAAGGGACAAAATACCAAGCAAATCAGATCAAACAATCTATTTTTGAGACTCGACCATGAAGACTTCTATCTCACCAACACATTACTTGCATTGACGGATTAATTCGTGCATTTTAATCCTTTTGTTTGGATGCTTCCTTCCCTATTCCCAGCCCTTCAGGAACATAACTAGTAAAAAGAGTTTGTTTTACCTCGTAACGATTCCGAAATTGAGTTCTAGTTATTGAATTTTTTAAATCTATTCAAGCTTCTCTCTGCTACTCGGATACTCCTCAATGTCGGCCGCTTGGAATTATAGAGAGGGTTATCTCAGCGCAAGGCCTCATTTCGCTATCTTCCACACCGCAAGCTTGCACCTTCCGCCTGCCCTTCCACTGCCGACTCTCCTTCGTCGTCACCCATTTCACCTTTTCGGTCCTCAATTTTAATTTGGAGGAGAGAACTCCATCGCTTTTGAGGTTGATAGTTGCCTTAGACCCCCAAAGATCGCTTCTTTCCTATCCGCTTTATGGGGAACAAAAGAAAGGTTCAGTTTTTAGCGTTGGTGCTGCGGTTCCCACCAGAGGTGCCAGGTTCGTGGAGGCCGAGGCGGAAATGCCTAAGTTGTTGGGAGTCAAAATTGCAACCCTGGGGAGAAGAGTTGCGATGAGGTTGAGAAAAATTTAGAGACATGCAGTACTATTACTGTAGCCGTATTTTTTATTTATAAGCTGCAGTTATCATTTTCTATTTTCATTTTTTTTTTATGTATGAACTACTGGATCAGTGTGTGTATATATATAGTGTTCTAAGTTTAATGATTTGTTTTTTAGAAATTAAGAAATTAATTAGATTAATTTTTTAATCAAAAGGAAAAGAGAGAGAGAGACTCTGAGATGTGGGAAACACGCAAAGGCGAGGGCAGAGCACGCGGCCGCCATAGGCCACTTCCTGGGCCCCATGGGCCTCCCCCACTCTTTTTTTCCCAAACAACAAAAAAAATTTAACAAGTTGCTTCGATTTGGCCCATCAAATTAATTCAAATGGGACCCTCAAAAAAAAACAATTAACTCGGTTTTTTTTAACTCCAATTCAAACTTAATAAACTATTTGTTGTTTGAATTGTATCTACAGTTTAATTTGTACGTGTAATATTGTTGTTGAAAAATGATTTACACTCCAAATCTTTATTAGGAGTATATATCTATTTGTAATATCAAATACCAAACTTAGTTGCACAATTATATATACAAGTTATTAAGCCAAATTAATGGCTTTAGTTATTTTCAATAAACATAAAATAAAGGAAATATTGTTTTCATGAGGAGAAAAAAAAAGGAAGAAAAAGAAAGTGAAAAGAAAAGGTAAAGATGGAAGAAGAAGCATGAGAAAAGTGAGATGAGGAGTGATGATGCGAAATAGGAGACAGGAAGACACCATATGCACATTGACTCTCACACTCCTCATCATCACACATTAATTGTTTCTTCTTGTATATATTTCTTTTCTCCCTAAATTAATATAAATAAATAAAATAAAATTATAGATGACAAATGAAATTAGAGCTCTATAACTAATGAATCAAAGTGGGTGGATGTCAACCTTTGGAAAAACAGAAAGTTGGTTGCTTTTCATCTCCAAATTCAGCCTTTTCCCCCTCCTCTTCTTCTTTTCTCTTTTCTTTCTTTTGTGGAGTGAGAGAGGGAAAAGGCAATGCAGGCTTGGGAGTGAAGGGAGAGGCTTTTGTTTTATGTTTGTGGTGTGGCCAACACTCCTTTTTCCATTGCCAATTACCTTTCGATAAATAAATAAATAAAACTTAAATGAGCCTCAAATGGATCGGTCTATATGCATGGGACAAGGCTCTATCTCGTATAACTCTAGCCGAGGATTAGATTACGAAGAGGTTGCATGATCCGAATGTAAGTAGTAGATTGAGATGGATAAAAAAGGAATAATGATAGAGGTAAATATTTTATTTCATTTTTTACAAATAAATCAATCTCCTTGATAATAATAATAACAATCATAATCAGGGATTAGTTATCAAATTGATGCTTCTTAATTTGATCTTTAAAATATAATTACCCATGGAAATATTAAAAAACAAAATGTATACTTGGAATAAGAGGAGAAAAGAGAGGGGAAAGTGATGGTTAGTGTTGGGTGTCCCTCCTCACTCCTCATGCCACAAAAGTAGCTTTAGGAACCCTAGGTTTTGGTTTAGGGTTTAATATGTTTGGACACTACTCAAGCTGGCTCAAACTTAATGCATGCATGCTTTAGAAGGTGTCCTTGCATAGAGTGGGTCCCTTGGCATTCTTCTCTTGGACTACAAGGCATGCAAAGTTGTTTTTTATTTAATTTTAAAGTTCTATTTTGTTTTT
The DNA here is from genome assembly GCF_044706935.1 of Curcuma longa. Lineage (NCBI taxonomy): Eukaryota > Viridiplantae > Streptophyta > Magnoliopsida > Zingiberales > Zingiberaceae > Curcuma > Curcuma longa. Next base: position 12,560,922 of record NC_133863.1, read on the forward strand.
ATAGTGATTTATAAAACATCAATACATCAAATTTACAATGGTAATGTATTTGATTATTTATGGGAGCATGACATATGCCATGGCAAGCTAATTTCTTTAGTGTAAAATAAGAAGAAAAAAATCTACTAAAATTTATTAAAATGGGGTTCCATGATGCTTTGTTCCCTAATCTTGGGCCCAACTATTCCACTAATTAATTATGCTCTTTATAATTAACTTATCCTAAGACCCTTCCACTAATCTTCTTATTCCCAATCTTTTCTTTATCTAATTCTTAAATAACGCATCATCATTTTTTACTTTAATTTGTTTCATATGATTTATTCATTACTTTAGCAACACTATATAATTTGAGATGAAAATCTCTCTAAATTTACTTATGAACACTCAACAATCAAAAACAAATCACACACATATATGTCTACATTAAAATTATTATGATTTTCACCTCAAACAAATTAAAATGATTTTTTAAAATAACATAAAACATATATAATTTTAAAAATAAAGGGGGCCCTTTTGAAGTTTTGGCCGACATCAAATCCACAGCGCTTGACCTGCGCCGACGCCGCATTGACTGATGGTCAAAATTAGCATGAACACAGTAAAAGCCTCCACCTTCCTGTTCCAATCACTCGACGCTCCCAAAATATAAAATAAACAACACCCTTAAATTAATCAGATAATTACTGAAACTATGAATCAGTAAATGACTATGCACTTTGTGGGAGAGAGAGAGAAGAAGTAGAGCTGAAGGGGAGAGGAGAGTAGAGGGACAAATCACATCAAAGGGGGCAAAAGATCCTGCAGCATCTGTTGCAGAGATTCTGGTAAATTTTGGTAATTATGTTGCCAACCCAGATTTAAACACTGTAATTATATATATTTTTTCTACTTGTCTTTTCCAATAATGGTGCATTTATTTCAACAGCCCACAAGTTTGTCCAGTTTCTAGATTTTTTTAATGGAAAAAGCAAGTTTTTCCAATATAAAAGAATGGAAAAAAGAAGGCAAGGGGGATGAAAGTGTGCTATAGCCATGGCGACATGCAGCATGTTATGATGAGCCATGTAAATGTGATCGCTTCTCCAACGAAAGGGAAGCAGACAAATCGATCCCTCCGTTTGCCATCTTTCCCTTCGTTTGATTTGATATGTGAAGCATTGAAGGCAGCGAAAGCACTTTATCTGTTTTTCAGATTGTTTTCTCTCTCTGTGTGTCTCTCTCTCTTTTGCTGAGACAGCTGCAGTCGCAACGGCAGCAGCAGAGCAGGCCAAGCCAAGCGCAGCGACAGCACAAACGAGCAGGAGCAGCGCCAGATCCATAAACAATTCCTCCAAAGAATAGAAAACCTCCCTCCCACTTTGTTTGTTAAATTAATGCAAGGGGGGAAGAGCACATCAAAAGGCCACACCGCTGCTCGCCCCTCACTTTAAAGCCCCCCGCAGCGCACACAGCACCGAAACCGAAGCCACCACCGCTTCGTTGCGAATAAAAGGCCCCAAGCCAGCATTTTTCTCGTAGCAAGACGCCTCCTTTTTTGCCTCCTTGCTCTTTTCCTTTCCAGGGGAATGGTTGCCTCCGAGGAGCAGAGGTGGACGATGGGGCTCGCCGCGGCAGTGGCCGCGGTTGCCTCGGCCTGAGGGGTGGTGATGCTTCTGCTGCTGCTGCCGAGGACCCGGAGGAAGGGGGCGGCGAGTGTGGTGGGTGGGGAAAGGTTGAATTTTTAGCCTGTTTTCGTTCTTTCTGGAGGCGGAGTGATGGCGATGGTAGTGAGTGGGAAGGAGCTGGGGAAAGCACAGCAACATGCGGCAGCGTTGGAAGCGGGCAAGTACGTGAGGTACACGCCGGAGCAGGTGGAGGCGCTCGAGAGGGTCTACAGCGAGTGCCCGAAACCGAGCTCGCTGAGGCGGCAACAGCTCATACGAGAGTGCCCTATCCTTTCCAACATCGAGCCCAAGCAGATCAAAGTCTGGTTTCAGAATCGGAGGTAATTGATCGGCGGAAGATTAAGACTCGCCCTTTAAGTTTGTTCATTGGGAAAAAAATAACGTCTTGTTCGATTTTTCCGTTGTTGCACAAGGATGGCCTTCTCCGTTTGTTCGTAAATTTTCATTTCTATATGGGCTCTCATCTAGTTGAGCTGGAGTTGATCTTATCTTTTTGTGAAAGCTTCGAGCGATTTTCTAACCAACAAATCTGTTGCATCCGGTTATGAAAACTACGAGTTGAAAAGCATTGAAGACTTGGAAACTAGAATCTATTCGGTTTAGTTTGTAGTGTAAATTTAACAACTAAAAGTTACCCATCCGTTTTTACCATACTTTCTTCTAGAATTGCCTTGAATCGTTTAATATGAGAGGGGCCATATTCGAGCTATTGCATTTATTGTTTTCTGCAACATGTCCTGATTAAGTGCTTTTCTGGAAAGATTTCGTCGTTCATTTGATTTTGGTTGCTGCATCAGAGACTTTTGCCTCTTTTGAATGATTTTGTTGCTGTCTGTCGATCATTGCTTGACTTAATCTAGCTTGCTGTTACTGAATCTGAGTTTGCTTTCTGCTCATTCTCACTAGATATTGAGGATGTGTCAATCCATTTGGTGAGCAGTGTTGCTTTCACTAATGGATTTAATATATGATGATCTCGGAGAACATTACGTTTTGGTAATAAAGAACTTGTATTGTTCAGAAGCTCATTTTTGCCATTGTTTAACTAGATTTTCAGTTGTAAGATTTCTGTTTTGTTTGGCAAGTTTTGGTTTGCTGGAGAAGATAATCAATCCTCTTGTGCAATGGAGCGCTACTAATGCGCAATAAATAGAGCATGCTATACCAATGCCTACTCAACTTCGCAGTAAATGAGGTTACTTTATGTATGAATGCTGAATTCCATTAATGAAGGAAGTATAAACAGAAATCCTTTATGCTTTTAACCGAAGTGGGTAATCACATGCTTTTTTGATTCAATATATGACTATCCATATACTTGTCATTCTGTGAATGAAGTTATCCGAGTTATTGACTGATGGAAGGTTATCATTTCCTTCATTTGCAGATGCAGGGAGAAACAGAGAAAGGAAGCCTCTCGTCTCCAAACGGTGAACCGCAAGCTCAGTGCTATGAACAAATTGTTGATGGAGGAAAATGACCGGCTGCAGAAGCAGGTCTCCCAGCTTGTGTATGATAATGGCTGCATGCGCCAGCAAATACATACTGTAAGTATTCATGCAGCCACAGTCACTATACTTTGCTACTTTGTCAGGGCAAAATCTGACTAAATATTTTATTGAGCTTGAAATGTTTGTTATGTGTATGTGAATCTCTCTTTTTTGCTTTTTGATTGGTACATGAGTTTATTCTGCCCTTGATCTTTGAAAATTCAGACATCTGGAGCAACCACTGACAACAGTTGCGAGTCTGTAGTTGCTAGTGGTCAGCACCATCAACAAAACCCAATGCCTCGGCATCCACCAAGAGATGCAAACAACCCTGCAGGGTAATTGAATTTTCTGGTTCATCGATGGTGGCTCTTAACTCAGTGGCTTTTGTAGTGTCTAATTGATCCATCCTTTTCTCGACATTTTAGTCTTCTTGCTATTGCTGAGGAGACATTGACAGAGTTCCTGTCAAAGGCTACTGGAACTGCTGTCGATTGGGTTCAGATGGTTGGGATGAAGGTGAAGTGAAACCAGTCATTCGCTCTCGTTTGGTTGAATTCGTTTCAAATTAATCAGTCAAATTTTGTATCGTAAACTGATTTCTATTTATTCTTCATAGCCTGGTCCGGATTCCATTGGAATCATTGCTGTTTCTCACAATTGCAGTGGAGTAGCAGCTAGAGCCTGTGGCCTTGTGAGTTTAGAACCCACAAAGGTGAGCTATTGCCCATGAGACTCACATTGTGCTGTACTGATACAGTTTTCCTCCTCGTGCAAATAATTGTTGCTGGTGTTCCTAGGTTGCAGAGATCCTTAAAGATCGTCCATCTTGGTATCGCGATTGCCGTTGCCTCGATGTGCTTACTGTGATTCCCACCGGAAATGGTGGGAATATTGAACTTGTCTATATGCAGGTCTGATCGTGTTCAGATGTTTTTTTAAAAATCTTTGCCCTCCTTTCTTTAAATTGACCGACGTTCTTTCTAATCTCCTGCGATCAGACATATGCACCTACTACACTGGCAGTAGCACGAGATTTTTGGACACTGAGGTATACGACAGCTCTGGAAGATGGAAGTCTTGTGGTACGGGCTTTTTCATCTCTTAAGAATTTGGCAATTGTACATGTCACCAAACTTGTGCAAATTTAATTTTGCTACTCCAATCTAATATTTTCTACCAAGTTATCATGGACAAGTCGACTAGATACTTGTTTTGTTTTCTAGATCTGTGAGAGGTCTTTGACGCCTACAACTGGTGGTCCTCCTGGTCCATCTGTTCCAAATTTTGTAAGAGCCGAAATGCTTCCCAGTGGCTATCTAATTCGGCCGTGTGATGGTGGTGGTTCCATGATTCACATAGTGGATCATGTTGATTTAGATGTGAGTTTAAGTTCGTTCTAGTCTCAATGAACTTTGTGCTACAATTTATTCATGACATCTTTGTTACTTAGGCGTGGAGTGTCCCCGAGGTTCTTAGACCCTTGTATGAATCACCAAAGATTTTGGCACAGAAAGTGACCATTGCTGTAAGAAGTCTCTCCTTCTTTGCTTATTTGTTAGTTATTCTCAATTTTGTCATTAAGCACACCGGTAATTTTTCAGGCACTTCGCTACCTCAGACAAATTGCTCAAGAGAGTAGTGGTGAAGTTCCATTTGGTATGGGGCGGCAACCTGCTATCATGAGGACCTTCAGTCAGAGATTGAACAGGTATTGAAAATATCATGTTTGTGTGCTAGCTGTTTGTGTTAACACTTGCTGATTCTTCGGCTTCTAACAGAGGTTTTAATGATGCTGTGAATGGGTTTGCCGATGATGGTTGGTCGGTACTGGGTAGCGATGGAATTGAGGATGTCACAATTGCTATAAATTCTTCTCCTAATAAATTACTCGGAAGTCATGTTAATTCTTCAACAATGTTTTCAGCCCTTGGAGGTGGCATTCTTTGTGCAAAGGCATCCATGTTGCTACAGGTGTAGTCATCACCCTTATGGCCATCTCACATTTTTCTATGTCGAATTCTTCGGTTTTGTGCTTTCTTGTTTGGTTAAGCGACTCCAAACTAACATGCACATTTGAATATGTAGAATGTTCCTCCTGCTTTGTTGGTTCGCTTCTTGAGGGAGCATCGTTCGGAATGGGCTGATTGCGGTGTAGATGCATATTCTGCTGCTTCTTTGAGAGCTTGCCCATTTGCAGTCCCAGGTGTTAGGCCAAGTGGTGGATTCTTAGGTAGTCAAGTGATACTTCCTCTCGCGCACACCGCAGAACACGAGGAGGTAATTAACAAGAAATGTTAATGTCCATATCTTGTGTTTATCATTGGCCTGTCTTTCTGAAGATGGCATAGCATTGTAATTGTTTTTGAGTCAGTTCTTAGAGGTGATTCGGCTCGAAGGACATGGTTTCAATCAGGATGATATGATTTTGCCGAGGGATTTATACTTGCTCCAGGTTTGTGCATTACAAGTTTCTTAAAAATAATCCATAAGCATGATCAGTACTTTTTGAGTTGAAATTCTTTTCCGGATCTATTATGGCAGCTTTGCAGTGGAATCGATGAAAATGCTTCTGGTGCTTGTGCTCAGCTTGTTTTTGCACCTATTGATGAATCTTTCGACGATGATCTTCCATTACTACCTTCAGGTTTTCGTGTCATACCACTGGATCTTAAATCAGTTGGGTATCTTTGACGTTCCTTATTATCTCAAACTATGAATGAACTCTTCTTGGTTTTTACTTACCTTCTTTGAATAGACTGAATATGAGTACAGTTGCTGGAAATGTTATTACTACAAAAAAACACTAATTGTTGAGATTGAATTTAGATTAAATGCAATTAGTTATCCAATTGTTATATTGAGTGTCTTAAGATGATGTTGTAGGATTCTCCTTCAACTATACGAACTCTCGATTTGGCATCCACACTCGAGACTGGATCCAGTGGAACTGCTCGGTCTGTTACTGATTCAAGCTCCAGCGCGTACAACCTGCGGTCGGTTCTTACGATAGCTTTCCAGTTCAGTTATGATAATCACCTGCGAGATAATGTGGCAATGATGGCCCGGCAATATGTCCGAAGTGTGGTCACCTCAGTTCAAAGAGTTGCTATGGCAATTTCACCTTCTCGTCCTGGTTGTCAGCTTGCAGGCAAGGATCCACCAGGTTCTCCCGAAGCTCACACTCTCGCACGTTGGGTTAGCACAAGCTACAGGTACTTGTGCCTAATCTTAAGCTTTCTTTGATCAAGTTAGAGTTTAGAATTCAAATGCATGATTACTCTCTTCAGTTTGAAATAACAACCAATGAACATGCTTTTATGAATTAATTGCCTGTTGTTCCTTTCCTTATGCAAACTTTGATTCTTCTCGCATCTGTTCAAATATCTAAGTGCTGTTTCAACAACACCTGTAGGGCTCATTCTGGTGTCGAACTTTTCCAAGTAGAATCACAAGCTACTGATGCTTTGCTTAAATTGCTGTGGCACCACTCTGATGCAATCATGTGTTGTTCTTTGAAGGCAAGTACTAGCGAATATACATCCTTTTGATTGATTCCTCGGCTACTTATTTAAACCATAGGCAATCTACTAATTCGAAAAGATTGATCACCATTTGCAGGCTATGCCGGTCTTCACTTTTTCGAATCAAGCTGGGTTGGATATGCTGGAGACCAGCTTGGTAGCTCTGCAGGACATCACACTGGAAAGGATTCTCGATGACAATGGTCGGAAGGTGCTTTGCTCAGAGTTCCCCAAGATCATGCAGCAGGTATGCACAACTAAGTCGGAAACCTTTGCTTTCTTCTCGTAGTGCCCTTAAAAACAATGCGTCTTCATGAAAATTGTAGGGCTTTGCTTGCCTTCCTCCTGGTATCTGCTTGTCGAGCATGGGGAGGCCAGTATCATACGAGCAGGCCGTGGCATGGAAAGTCCTGAATGACGATGACACGCCTCACTGTCTCGCCTTCATGTTCCTCAACTGGACGTTTGTTTGATCAGAACTCATCGTCGGACATAGTCTCTAAGTTATCTATCTCTAGTAATGGATGAAACGCTGAAAAGTCATCCCTTTTGCTTAAGTTATTTGTGTTAAACATCTAAACTCTTATCTGAAGACAAGCATATCTGCATATTTAGTTGAAACCTCGCAGTGCTATTTCATGGAACTGAGTGTTGTCTCTTGATTTGGAATTTAGCTGAAAACAATCATACAACTCCTGTGCACAATTTCTACGCTGATATGTTGTGTGAGGTTTGCAGGAGATTCTAACTCGAGTCCAGTCAAAGTATAAACAGTAGTAATTAGGGTTTACATATCTGGGTGAACAGGGCACTGCACCATCATGTGTAGACTGTTGACGTGACTGAAGATGAACCACATGCACAAGCTCTGTGGCGACACTATCGACTTCATACTGCTGAATTACTGTTTATAAATGAAAGAAAAGAAGAAGAAAAACGTCCTTTTAATTGATAATTATTCTCAAATTTGCAGATATAGATATTAATAAATGCTTCGTATCCATGAAGTGAAGGTGGGACGAATCAGACGGTTAGAGACGTCCCATCTCGCGATGCTGCAAAAGCTGAAAGCGGCAGGGCTGCGGCTATACGGTGAATCCTGCGATTGGACGGCCAAATGGTACAGCGCGCTTCCGTGGTCCATCCATCTGCGTCGCCCGTCGTAATGCACTGCGGTTGTTGAGAGGGAGAGGGAGAAGGAGAGGGAGAGATGTACGGGGCGGGAATCCTGCGGCAGGTGGTGTTTGGCCGGGAATCCCGCGGCGGATCGCGGCCTGTCGCGTCGCTGTTTGCTGGCTGGACCACCTCGCCATCCTCCTCCTCCTCCTCCTCCTCCTCCTCCTCGTGCTTCCGCTTCCGCTGCCGGCCTCAAAAGCCACGCTGTGGGCGTGTCAGGGAGCAGGGCAGGCACGCGCGTGATCCATTCCATTGCTAGTGGAAATGTCATGCCACTGTTGCCATGCATGTGCATGTGTATGTACATGTGTATGCCTTCATGTTTCATATCTGTACCGTGCATTGGCGTAGAGACACCCCTTAATGTTTCATGTCTATGTCATCATGATGCATGAATGTGGTGTCCTACTGATGGTCACATACACCACCAGATCCTGACGCCCAAATTTAATGCAAAAACTTAACCTGTTAATTAATTTTTCTAAGAATGCCAATTGAGCATTAATGTTCCAAGTTTTCTTCCTTTTGAACAAAATGGATAGCACAGGATGATCGATATATTCATAGAATACTAACGAACCATTGACAAACCTGATGAACAATAAAGTGGCACTGCTATTTTGGATATAATCAGAAAAACAGATTGTAGCCAAAAAGACTAAACTCTTAACACATCATTTGGTTCTTAGATTTCTTGTTTGTTTGTTTGTTTTTGAACGATTTAGAAGAAACAAAAGGAAAGTGAAAAAAAAACATTTATCATTGATTTATTGAAGTGTCTTTCTTTAGTGAAAGGCTATTAAAAGCTCTGCTAAACTTGTTTATGGCCTCTAACACGGCCATCAATCCTTTAATCTTTCGTCCTCCTCGGGATCCAACCAGTGGTTCGACGGAGCACAATGATTCCCTGGGCGGGCCTCCTCTTCTCATCCTTCCTTTTGCTATCCACCGCCTCTCACGCCGCCCGCCGGCTGTCGGAGCCTCCGGTCCCCGACGTCGACTTGTCGGCCGTCGCCGGAGCCATCCAGGATCTGCCGCCCGGCACCAACATCACTGCCCTGGCGGAGTCGGTCCCGGACGAGACCAAAGCTGAGTACATGTCGTCGGCGGGGAGCGGGACCCCGCCGGCGGACCTGTCGGCGCCGGAGGAACTGTCGCAGCTGGCGGCCGGAGCGTCGTCATTGCAGTCGATGAACATCGACATGCCCGACATGCCGGACGTGAAGCTGCCGGATTTCTCGCTGCCCCCCATCCCGCAGCCGAGCGTCTCCGTTTTCGGGCGCGAGTTCCGGCTGCCGTCGCTCGCCGACGTGTTCGGCGGCGGCGGCGGCGGCGGCCACTAGCTCGTGGAAATCGATGAGCCTGCGCCGCTGCGCGGTCAATTATCTACGATATCGATCTCTTCTGCAAGAAAGTGCGTGTACGTTTCTTGATATATATATTTTTTCATCTACTTGATTAATTAATAAACAAATTAAATATTAATAATTCTGCGACAAAGAGTTTCGATTCCACAAGCAATTAAGAAGATAAGCATCGACTAGATATTAAGCAAAGCCAAATGTTTAATTTGATTCCTAGGAGAACAACAAACACACGCAAAACATCACAAACACATGATTAAGCGTTGAAAACAAGTTTCTTAATTATATTATTGAATTCTGACCACACTTCAAAAAAAATAAAAAATAAAAAATTTATTAATTGGGGATGAAATATAGTAGTTAGTGAGTTGTTTGAACCAATTAATGCGATTTTGAACAACGAGTTCACGTATTGACTTGTATGCACAAGTTAGGTTGGATGATTATTTCACACGTGTTTCGATAATATTTTAATTCATTGGACGTAACTCTTTGATGTGGGTTGCTAAACCATACAACAACCGGCTCAATTAATGCAGGCTTTGAAAGTCATCATAAAAACTTCAAACTTATTCGAGTATACCGTGCGAAACGTATTGCACCCACAATTTTCTCCCTTTGGCTACTTTGACCGATAAAGGAAAGGAGAAGAAGTAATTGATGAACATAAATATAATTATACTAAAATATATAACAAAACAACGACATGAGAGCTTTAAAGAACAATTTTTTTTTTTGAAAAAAAAGTTAGGTGAGTATATTGCACTGCGTGTGTTGTTTCATGATTTAAAAACAATGGGTGCCGTTTTAATATTTAACCAAGAAATAAAACTAATTTAATTATAATTCATTTTCATAGTATCGTAACCCTAATTAAATTATTTTAATTATAACTAATTCATCTCGTAATGCATGATATTAATCAAGGCGTCGGATGAAAAAAATTGATAATCCCAGTCAGTCTCATGGACTCAATCTCTGGGGGTGGCCTGTCCGGTCCACGGAAGTTTCCCACTGACCACCAGGGTAAATCAAGCGCATATGGCGGCCAATCCAGATGCCCAACATCTTTTGATTGATTTGAAGAAAAATTCCTGCAAATACGCCGTAGTGAGGATCGAACCGCGGATTCCTGGATCACAAAACCGTTGCATCATTGCCCTGGGGTCAAGGCGTCGGATGAGATCGTAGATCAAAGTGCAGTTAATATATTATTTTGGAAGAAATGAGAATTATTTTCAGCCAAATTTATCTTCACAGTAGTATTAATTGATCGGCCATCGGGAGATGCAAACCCTCGCATTTTATGACTTGATGTCCAAAAGCCAAAGTCCATGCATGCAACGTTTACTCATGCCCATTGGAATACTACATGACTTTAATTTAGCTTAATTTAATCAGTATTTGTTTCTATATCCCATTTATAAAATATTAATTACTTTCTCTATATATTTTTAGAGAAATGATACACTATATAAAAATGCAGCATGATACACTACACTACATAGATGTGAGATTCAAGTTTTATTTTTGTCTATAGTATATCATACTACGTTTTTATACTGTGTTTTCATGTAGTGCATGTATCATTTTTCATATTTTTAATAGAGATTAGATCAAATAAATTTATAGATGGACGGTCTGATCTCATATATTGATCATCAAATTAAATAAATTTAGATAGTAGAGATGGATCTTAACATAGCACTATAATGTCACTAATAATTTAAACTTAGTAGATATTGAAAAATGTTTAACATAATTAAGATTTGAACCCTCTTATATGAAAATCATCCCTATCACCGTATCGAGGGCAAGAACATTAATTAGATGCATATATATCGCGTATCAATTCACGTGCAAATTTTAAATAATGGCGTTGAGGACATGTTATTTTGTGCACAGAGTTAGGACGGGTAGAACAACCCCCTAATGAAATTTAAATAAATTATCAAAACAAAAAATAATAATTAGTGTATACGATTGATTAATGAGAAAGGATGGATGGTTGAAACCAATGGCTTGAAGACAAAATTGCTCAATTAAATTGCAGGAAATGGGTCAAAATCCCAATTATTAATCCACCAAATGAAATTAATTATGAACCCCATTGCAGATTAGCATTCAATTCACTTGTTTCTTCCTCCACAATTTTCCTTTCAATTTCTTCCCCCGTTTTATTTAATTATTCATTTATTTATTATTAACTCCTGTTCTCTCACCTGCTACTTAATTAATTAAGGGCCCTTCCTCTCTTTTACTCTATATATACTCGTGATTCAGCGTCTGTATCTGTGTATTTATGGAGATGGGCTCAATTAGGGAAGCGAAGAGGGATTTGATTACCCTTGACCTCCTCGGCGGCGCCTCGCCGGTCGCCCTAGTTAAGGATGCCGGCGTTGTAGGCCTAAAGGCGCCGGCTTTGGGCTGCCACCTCCCCCTTCTCCGGCCACTGGTAATGGTAATTTCATCACCTGTGGCGTTGGATTGTTTATTGAGATAGCGTTTTTCTTTCTTGCGTATTTTGAATGTTTGATCGGTCTCAGGACCTTAACCACCTTCCGGACGACGTGGTTCGGCGGAAGCCGGCGGCGGAACATCTCGCCGGAGCGAGCCAAAGTGTCTGCACGATCGAGCAGGTGAAGCGGGCGCTTGAGCAGGCAGGGCGGGAATCTCAACGCAAGCGGCGGCCGTTCTTGGAGGTGGAGAGTTCTGCAGTTTCTCCCTCTGGTGGTTCGGCTTCGGCTTCGGCGTCGTCGTCGTCGTCGTCGATAACGACCGCGTCGGCGAAGCGACCGGCAGCTATCCGCGAGGAGGAGGACGGCGGCGGCAGCAGCATGGTGGCGACCGGGTGCTCCGGATGCCTCTTGTACGTGCTGATCTCGAAGGAGAACCCGCGCTGCCCGCGCTGCCAATCGCAAGTGGGGCTGGCGGCTGCGGTGATGCTGCCGCCGGCCAAAAGGCCGCGGGTTGCTTTCGATTTCAAGATGGGCTTGTGATTTTAGCATTTTTGGGGTGATTAATGTAAAAAAGACAATTAATGACGATGATCAATCCTAATTGTTTGTGATTGTTGGGTTTTATGTACACGTGGCAATTGGTAAAATTATTGATTCTCTTTTACATTTGAAAAATAAGAAAAAAAATACTTCTGTATTTTCTTTTACACTTGTAAAATGATTAACTTTCTTTTACACTTAAAAAAAAAAGAGAAAAATATATTTGATAGTCATGAATTTTTTAATTAATATTATTATACTCATATTTTAAATTTATGAGATCATCAATCATCTTTTAATTAAATTTTTTTGACAACCCTAAAACATTTAAGTTTGCATTAAATAAATATGGTTATTTGTCTCCTTATTTTTAAAGTCATCGCATCTCATTTTCATTTTCATTTAAATCGCAGAATAATATACAATTCTCGAGTGCGAATTACTAAACACGATTTTCCTTTAAAAATTAAAAACAAATAAAGGCAACAGTCAAAAGGATATTTTTTTTTCCAAATCATTAAAGGTCAACTCATTTCCATTTTTTATCAAAAACAAACCCTATTATTTAACCATATATAATTATCTAATTGTTATATTGTATTATTTTATTTCTGATTTAAATGTTAAATTGATTGGACATGTTATAGTAGCTACATGCTACACATATTATAACTACGATTTTATTGCTACTATAATAATATTTACATTTTAGTAATTATAATTTCATAATTTTAACGTTAATTCCTTCAGCTCCATCCATATTTAAAAAACTCCTACTCGCTCCTTTTTCTTCGCTTTCGTAAGTAAGTTACCTAACGAAGCTACTTACGTCATGTTGTTATTCATACCCAGCCGAACCACCCTGAGTGTAAATTATTTATTATTTTTTGAAAAAGTTTTAAAACAATTTAATATGCACGCGTAATCATTAATTAGGTAGATAAACTAAAATTAATTAAGATGTGATGGGAGTGCATATATGTCACGCAACCCATTAAAGCCGATTTCACGAGTCAAGAATGCCGGTTCAACGGACCGTGTGAGCCGAAATGAATGCGGTCCATTGACTCCTTAAATTTGGTCTACTTTCCGAAGGCAATACTAATCCGTGGCGGATTAAAAGCCAATTGTTAAGTACGGTTCCTTTCCGGTCATTTATTGTTATGACTAAGAGATTTATCTACTACTCGCACGTGTCTTTTCCTCTATTAATAAATTTGATTTTGGCTAATATATTTTTTTAAAGATTGATCCACTTTATTTATTTTTTTTTACGCTTTTCGAATTTATCTAATCGATGGAAAATTTATGTAAGACTGTACTGATCATCTAGGGAAAAAAAATATTATTAAGAATATTTTTTAAGGTTTTTTGTTACGGGGCAAAAATTAAAGGATACTTTTTTTTATTAACATAAAAGCGCATTTATTTATAGTTCTTCATTCGATTTGTTTTATGGAATTAATATTATTATAATAATTTTGGTTACATTTATTTTAATATTAATCAAAATTACTTTAATGATAGTTTAAGATTGTTGGATTACTGTTTAAAACTGCTTTAGTTTGTGTTAAAATTGTTCTATTGTTGATTAAAATTATATTGAGAGTAAACAAAATTACTCCGTTGATTAAAAAATGTCTTAATTTTAATCAAAATTACTCTAACAACACAAATTGAACTATTCAAACTTGATTAAAAATGCTTCAATACGATTATATTAATTGTGACCAAAATTAGTACTATGAGGTAGAGTAATTTATATTTTGATCTACATTGAAGTAGTTTTAAAATTTTCTTTAAGAGTGATTTTCGTTAAAATTGTTATAATAATATTGAATTAATCTAATAAAAGGGATGATTTTAAAGAAAATTTAAGATAATATGCTCATTTGATAAATTAATAACATCGATACATACAAATCTTAGTAAAAATTAAAAGAGCATATCTTATTATCATTTTCATCGACGTATTCTCGCTTTAAAATATCACCATGTATCAATGTTATTGTAGTAATTACGATCATAATCATTATGATATAAAAAATAATAATTATAATTTAATCAAAATTATAATACATGGAATATTATTATAGTATTTTTGTACTAATTTAATAAAAAATTATTCATAATATTAAAAATATGTTCATGATTAAAACTATTTTGATCAAATTAGATTGATTTTAATTAAACTCGGATAATTTTGATCAAACTAATAAAAATTATTTTAATCACATTTAAGTGAAATAATGTTTTAATATAATATATCTATATATAGAATCAAGTGAGATAAAACTTAACCCGCTCCGTTAGATTATTGCCACGCGACAGTGTATCGCGATCGTAATTTACACCGAGAGTTGGCATTGTCAACGTACCCATTCGTACCCAGTGGGTCCGGAGAATATTTGGCACGAGAGCTGGTGCAATTGGTTATTATCTGGGAGTAGGACTTCGGATTTTCCGATGTGGGAAAAGTCCACCTGTCGAGCCGCACGTTAAAGGATGAAGATGATCTGGCCGCGGGAACACGAATTAGTTCGCGACGAGTCCCAGTGCGTCTCCTACACGAACCACCCCCTTTTAATTCTCCCAATTCGATTGCCCTAATTCTTCCACCCTTCTTCACCCGAGCGAGCAGCCACCGGAGCACGAGTGAACCTTGCCTCCTCCCCTGCCCCGACGATGGCCGACTGCAGGAATGCCGACGACCGCCGTGGCCTCACTGTGGATCCACCGCCGCGCTTGAGTCACAAAGGTCCTTCCTTTCCTCTCGGATAGGGCGCGGAAACCCTTGCTTCCCTGAAGCGCCTTTATTCTTTGATGGCTGTTCTATGCCTTTCGTGTGTTTGGTGCAACCTCTCGATCGACGGTTCCTTTTTCTTACGCCGAGACGATGCGTTTTTAATTTAGGGTTTTCTGTTTGTATCCCTCGGGTTTTTGTTTGAGTTCGATTCACCCGTTACCGTTAGAGATCTCGCTGGTCTTGCTGTGATGGAGTAAGGGATGTTGCTTTTACTAATCTGCTTATATTGATCGCGTTCCCTGAAAGTCGATCTTTCCACTGTAGAAAAAGAGAAGTTTGAAAATGTTGGTTGTTTGCTCTTACTACCTATTTTTGGTTCGCCTTATTCGATCACTGTATAGTGGCAGTGCCCAATTCAGTGAGAAAAGTGGACGATGATTGATGAGTCGATATGACTATACTTAGGTAACTAATCAAATAGGTCTTTTTTTTTTTTGCATTTTCTTTTATGAAGGTCGAGTGCAATCAAAATGAGTAACTCTGGTATTCCATGTACACACTCAATGCATTTTATATAGTTGAATTCCCAACGCCAGCTTTTCACAACATAATTATCATTACATTTCTATCATAGCACGTTCTACTGTGTTAGCTTGGACTTCTGAAGAGTTAAGGAGTTAAGGTATATGCAATGACGGGCATGCTTTGACCTTGTAATGGAGGATTAAGAAATTGAGGTGTTATTTATGTTTGCAACATTGTTTCAATTTTTTCTTCTGAAGGATATGTCTATCTTTTGTCTCATAGACAAGATCATTCATAGAATGTAAATAGAGCATGTTTCATCATGAATGACATCAATAAGAGTTCAGGTGCCCATGGCACATCTGAGAAGCTAATTTGTGGATCTCCTCAATCTTATTTTTTTCAACTTTAATAGACATCAAAACCTTAAGAACACTTGAGCATGCTGCAATTGATCATACAAGTTAGCTATTTGAGATAGTTGGTGTTTACTTTTCAGACTGGCTTAAGTTGTCAGTAGTCAATGCACAACCTAGATCTCCGCAATTCCAACCTTTTTGACCAATAGAATTGAAACACCACAAGCTCTGATATTGCATTTGTGTTGAGTGCTGACACTTGGACATGGACACTCCCATGCACTTGATATCCTGTTGAACGTGTGTAACAAATTTTTTAAAAGACACAGGCTTTTAGTTTCACGCCTGTATTGGATACTCAAACTCAAGGCCAGCTAATGTAGCCCCAAGGTCCTTTTCATCCATTCTTCTGGACTATGTTTTACTGTTATTTGAGAATATGAAACTGAAACATTCAGTTGAAAGATGAAAACTCTTCGTTATATACATTCCTTGCATTGGCCATTTAAAGGATAAGGAAATGTCTTTGGGTCACTAAAAAAATTCAGCTGAACTGCAGTGTACTTATTTTTTGATTTTTTTCTGTTACTGTAGTGCATTTTGCAAGTGACAAAGGAAATTCACAAAAAATGTTCATTCATGAAAAGAGAGACTTATATGATTATCGACTCATTATCCTTCATGTAATTGAATTATTTTACTATGCATTCATTTTATTGTAACTCTGTTGCTAAATATGTCATCTGATTTTTGCAGACATTCAAGGCTCTGGGAATCCTATACCTCTTTCTCCTCAATGGCTGATTTCAAAGGCATCTGATAGTAAGGTTAGGTTTGTGGTTCTGTTATCTCTATGGAGTATTTGCACTTTCCAGTGTATGTTTAGCAATTATTTTTGTAAAAGGAGTTTTTGCTCCGAATCAATATTCTTAGCATGTCATGTGCACATCTATGCTACACAGTTGACATGTAATGTTGAATATCACTTGCAGGAATCGGACTCTATTCATGACAACAAGACAGATGCTCTGAAGGCATCAGTTACTGTTGATGGTTTTTCTAGTGCTGGTAAGAAAAGGGATGCCTTTAGGCCTATCGTGAGTGACTCAGAAGGTGGTCGTCGAGATCGGTGGCATGATGAGGAGAGGGAAACAAATTCTGCCATTCATCGAGACCGTTGGAGGGAGGGAGACAAGGAACCTAGTGATATGCGCAGGACAGAACGTTGGCCTGAAAATTCCTCCAAGCATTCTGGGGAAGTACGGCGTGCTCCATCTGAAAGATGGGTTGATTCTGGGAACAAGGAAATTGACCTACGACGTGAGAGCAAATGGAGCACAAGATGGGGACCAAGTGATAAGGAGTCGGATAATTGGCGTGAGAAGTGGTTGGATTCTAGCAAAGGCAGTAACACGACTCTTGACAAAGGCTCACCATATTTCAATAGTCATGGAAAGGACATGAATAATCATGGAAAGGAGCCTGAAGGAGATGATCACTATTCTCGTTCATGGCGATCTAACTATGGTTTAGGTCGTGGAAGGGGAGACTCATCTCATAACCAACTGCATACCCCTCTCAAACAGCCTAATATGCAAGGCTATAGTCGAGGAAGAGTAGAGAATGGGATATCATCTATGTTTGCTGGTCGAGGAAGATATAACTCTAGTGTGAACAATAGGAACAGTGATACTTCTCGTGTTCATCTGGTTGGTTCTTTTCACGAAAAGTCTGATGATGCCTCTGTAGATCTTTCGGGTTTAAGATATACTAGGATAAAAATGCTTGATATATATAGGAAAACTGATATAAAGAGTATTAGATCATCATTTGATGAATTTGTTGAAGTTCCTCCCCTAACTCAAGTGGAAACATTGGAGCCCATAGCATTTTCTGCTCCTACAGCTGATGAATCAGTAAGCAATTAGATGATCTCTTTCGTTGGAGTTGTTTATTTTTACATGCATACCTTATGCTATTGATATTTATAGGTTATCATCAAGGGAATTGACAAAGGAGATATTGTGAGTAGTGGTGCTCCTCAAGTATCCAAGGAATCTTCCATTGGGAGGTCTACTCCGGAAGCCATCCCATCTAGGCAAAGTAAATTAGGTGTCAATCTTTTCTTGCTCAGTTTTGTGTAACTGCTACACAATTGATGTTCATTATGACTGTTCAGTTTCCTTTTCCTTGTATACCTTGCACTCAGATTGTGACATGCCAAATGCTGCAGATAGTTATAAAGATCAAATTGACAATTCTGACGTGGAGAATTGCATCCTTTTGGAGAGCCCACCATATGATAAACAACAATATCAAAATACTAGTTTGAGTAGATCTCGATCAAAAGGTATAATCTGTTTATTCAAATATTAAAGCGAAAGAGTTTCTTTTTTGTGTTTTTTACTTGTCCTTCATAGTTTTATATGAATTTTATATAAATTTCTTTTTGACAAAAATTACCTTGTTCATTAAATCTTGTTGTGTTCTTTCTCTCTATAGGATGGATATGTATTTTGGGAGTTAAATATTGATTCGTGCTACTGTCTTTGCAGACCTGGATGTTATCACTCCTGATGCTGATGAGATGATTTCTAAAGAAAGTACCAGGCTAGTGACTGCATCACCTTGTGTTCCACAAAGATCTCTGTCAACTGAGGACTATAAACCTGGTTATGTGCACGATAAATATGTTTTTTCTTCAGAGGTTGCTCTAGAGTATATGCGAACCTCTCATCTGCAGAAAGATATAGAGTCCAAGCATGGTCCTGCCATGACCTCTGCATTCTACTGTAACACTGATGAAATTGCTTTACACGCAGACGCCAAAAATGAGGCCTATATGAAAAAACAACTATCTGAGGTGACAAAGGAAACCCATCCCTTCTTTTCCAAGGATGTGTTGGCTGCAAGGAAGATGCAACTCACTTCACCAGAAAGTCTTTTACTATATTACAAAGATCCTCAAGGTCAAATTCAAGGTCCCTTTTCTGGAGGTGATGTTATTGGATGGTTTGAAACTGGATATTTTGGTATCGATCTGCAAGTCCGCCTTGCAGGTTCTCCTGCTGATGCACCTTTTTCTTCCCTTGGAGATGTTATGCCACATTTAAGAGCAAAGGCTGGACCACCACCTGGATTTGGGGTGGTCAAGCATGTTTCTGCTATGGGCGAGACATTTGAGGGTAAATTTGCTGGTTCTAGTAGCATTCTTAATGGTCTTGGTGAATATGATGTGCTTACAAATGGAAAAAGGGACTCAAATATTGTTGCAACTGAAGCACAAAATCGGTTTTTGGAGTCTTTGATGTCTGGTAATATTAGCAGTTCAACTTCAGAAACCTTGTCTTTCAGTAGAGGTTAGTTTTTGTGTGAAAACATATTAATACATAACTATTGGTTCAATCCTTGAGATCTTTTTCCTATTATATTGCCTGTATAATCATTACCTTTCCTCTTGTCCTGGTATGCCTTCATATAATTATGTTTGTTTTAAGTTCAGGTATGCAAGAATCCAGTGGGACTGCTAGTCGTTTGCCTTCTGTGGTAGGAGAAAGTGGGAATGATACTAATTACCACTCAGCACAAACCAGGTTGTTGGAGAGACAAAGGTCATTAGTGAACCCTGTCTCATATTTGTCAGTTGGTGACCCATCATCAGTTCCTGGCCCCAAAACAGATTTGATTTCAGAATCTTTACCACAGTCTAGGCTGTTTCCATCAGTTATGGACTCTTCCAATCAAACTCCTAAGCCCCAGCAAATTGACTTGTTGTCCCTTTTGCATGCTGGTGCTGATAAGTCCGTTTCGCTAACTGGTGGCCATGGTGTATCTTCTTTTTCAAACTTTTCAGATGTTGCAACTGTTAGTAATCTCCTTCATGCTGGTGCTGAGCTTCCAGCTGAGGTATTGAGTATGCATTATAATCAACATTTGCTATCTCAGATTAAATTTGGAGGCCAGCAGCAGGGTTTCCAGCCAGCTAACCAACCCTCATTGCCTAATTTAATATCTCAACACAGCGATTCTTCTTTTGTTCCACCTGATAAATTTCTTCCATCTGAGATGCACCAGGATCCGCGATTGCAGAGTTTGGTGCAACAACACTATCTTCTATCTCAACTTCATTTGCCATCTCAGGTTCCTTCTGGTCAATTACCATTGTTAGAAAAGTTATTAATGCTTCAGCAACAGCAAGAGCAGCAGCAGCTCTTGATACAGCAGCAGCAGCAACACCACCAACAATATCAGCAAATGCTTTCAAAAGCTGTTTCCAGCCATCAGTCTCAGCAACAGTTCATTGATTCTTCTTATGGACAGACATCTGTTGCCATGCCAATAGGCAAGATTGCTGTGGATCATGTTATGCTTCACAGAGGTAACGAACAATTCCAGATTGGTCAGCAGTTGCCAGTTGCTTATGAAGGTAGTGGACGAGCATCATATTATTATGATACTAACTTACAAAATTCTCTGGATGATAGTTCATTAAATTCTGGACCTCCATCTATGCCCATTCCACTTCAGATGCTTGACCAAACAATTACTTCAAAGGAATTAGATACTCAATTTGTGATGGATAATGTTGCTAATCTTCCTGACACCAAGACAAAACAAGAGATGATAGATGGTTCGAATTTCTCTGAGGCTCAAGTGGGTTATGAGGAATTGGCTTTTGAATCCCAAAATATTACTCAAAGCTTGAGTGGCGCTGAGAAAGAGCAAGAGGTAGCATTAGTTTCTCAGGCTCAAGAATTGGCACCCCTAGGCCTAGAAGACAGTCAACTGCCTGCAGATTATCTACCTCCTACGACAAATCTTGCAGCTGATATCAATATTTCTTTTCTAGAGGTCAATGATCAAAACAACGATCAGTCTGTCCCTAATAAAACTGTAGAAACACAAGAAAGGAAAAAAAGTTCTGAAAAAAAATCTAAGAAGCAAAAGAAATCCAAAGCAAAAATAATTTTAGATGCTGGGAAAGAATTGTCCAATTTAGTTTCTACCCAAACATCACATGTGGATGCTGAAGTTGTTGGTGCAAATGCTAATGAAGTTAAATCTGAATTACTGAATGATGTTTCTACTGCAGTTACTACTGAAATGTTTGAATCACAAAGTTCTCCAGTGCCATCCCATGTAAATCCTGTACCTAGTGAACCAAAAGATGAAGAAGTTACTGCCAGTGCAGTTGCTACACTGGCATTCAATCCGAGGGTATCATCAACTCAGTGGGCATGGAAATCTGCTCCAGGGTTCAAACCTAAATCTCTGTTGGAGATACAACAGGAGGAACAACTGAAGGCACAAAGAGGAACGGGTTCTGAAACTGTTGCTGTGACACCTGCTGTAGTTGTTCCATCTCCAGCCTCTTGGTCATCAATTACTAATTTGGAAAATAAGCCATTCAGGGATACTGTTCTTGAATCAAATACACTATTTATCGACTCTGAAGATCCTCTTAAATCAAAGAGCAGGAAAAGCAATTTGCATGATTTATTGGCCGAAGAAGTTTTGGCTAAGTCAAATAATGATGTTGAGTCTTCAGCTAGCAATGCTCAGAATTCACTTCTATCATCACCGTCACCAGGGCAAGCACAAGTTGATGCTTCTGCTATCGATGACAATGATTTTGTTGAGGCTAAAGACACTAGAAAAGCTCGCAAAAAGGCATCAAAATCAAAAGCTGTTGGAGCCAAGATACAACAACCAGTTAGTTCTGCTGAATTGTCTGCATCTCCATCAACTGTTGAAAAGGATAAAATTACACGCCAAGAACAAGGAAAAGAATCTTTACTGGCTACCCCTGCTGCTCCATCATTAGGAGATTTTGTTCTTTGGAAGGAGGATCAATCAAGCCTTGTTCCTCCACTAGCGTGGTCTATAGACTCTAAGAAGCAGCAGAGACCGATGTCTTTAAGAGACATTCAAATGGAACAACAGAAGAGGTCTGGAACAATGCAGCAACAGCAGCCTCCAATACCAACTGCTAAGGTTGAGCCAAACCATGCAAGTCGGGGAAGTGGGACTCGGCAGGTTAGTGGGTCATCGCCATCTAACACTGCATCATCCGTTCAGTTTGTTTCACAAGTTTCAAATCAGACAAAATCTAGAGCTGAAGATGATCTATTTTGGGGGTTCCCTGAGCAATCAAAATTGGAACTCAAAAAGTACGTTTGTGGTCACTTCATCTATCTCATAAATCTGTTCTAATTGCCATGAGTTTTTTAGGACACTCTTATCAGTTCTTCAGTTTATATGATTGTAGATGGAGCAATAAACTTTGTAGTTTTACAAATCAAATCAAATAGTTTTGAAGTGTGAGGGTTGACTGAGAGTTGACCACTAAGTGCTTTATTTTCATAAGTTCAGTTAATTAGAGTTAATAAGGCATGAAACTTTAATGCAATTAGGAGATCTGGACTTAACCACATGTACATTTCCATGGAGGTATAAGATTGATATCTGTAGCTGAAATCAAATAGTCAGAACTAGCACAGCTTCTCGCTGTTGTGATGGGCATGCCAATTTGCTGTAGTCACTTTGAATCCTTGATACAACATCTGCTTGTCCCTTTTTTCCTGGAATGCCAGCATTTCTTTATATTATTTCTCGATAATAATGTGGTTGATATAATGTTTATTCAGCCATTGGATAAGCGACATTGATGATGGTTCTTAGTTGCTAATTTGTGAATTCTTCATAATTCTTAATTTCAAAATAATATGGTCATATGGATGAGTTTATATCTAGCAGGTCAGACTTACCTCCAACCGAGAGCTCTGTCAGCAGGGCAGCTAAAGGCTCCACCTTAAAAGGAGTTTCTGGAGCAGGAACAGGGCAGAAGCTTGTTGGAAGTAGAGGCATGGAGTATTCTCTTTCCTCATCCGTTCCCAGTTTGCCAACTTCAACTCCGAAGGGTAGGGGCATTTCTGCTACAAAGAACTCAGGTACTGAATCTTTTTATCAATGCAACCAGTGACTTGCTTCTCAGCGTTTCTGTTTCTAACCATTTTTTTTTCCATTTGCAGAGGCTATGGAATTCCGAGATTGGTGTGTGAACGAGTGGATCCGGCTCACAGGGACTAATGGTATTTTAGAACTTCCAAAGGTTTCTCTTAGTTCCTCTGCGTGGTCAAGTAATCAGTACTCTATTTTTTTTTTACTTGTGCATCAGACACCAGTTTTCTGGAATTTTGCATAAAGCAATCAATGTCTGAGGCCGAGATGCTACTGCAAGAAAACCTTGGTTCTCTGGACCGCAATCATGATTTCATCGATAAGTTCCTCAACTATAAAGAGTTCTTGCCTTCAGATGTCCTCGAAGCTGCGTTCCAGCTGCAGAAATCCCACCCTCTATCTGTGGAGAATGTGGGTCACCGGAATCCCAATGCCGCAGCTATTCTTGAAGCTGATGAAGGCGTGGACGAGGCAGTCGAAGGGCAACCCAAAGGACGAGGGAAGAAAAAGGGGAAGAAGGGGCATAAAGTGAGTTCTGCGCTCTTGGGTTTTAACGTGGTCAGCAACCGGATAATGATGGGTGAGATCCAGAGCGTGGAGGATTAGGATAAACACTGCGGATTAGGTAGACAGGATTTAGAGTTCCTGAGTGTACATACCTATTTAGCTAACATTTTGTAAATTCTTCCTTTTTTAGCAGCATTTCCTCATTTGATTTGTGCTTCATGTACTTGAAAAGTAGCTCGAAGTTGCATGAATTTTTGTAAGGAAGCTGCTAAAGCAAGCCATGGTTTCTCTACAAAGCTTATTTGTCTGCTCCCCATGCAAAGTACCATTGGTCGCTTATGCTCTGCTTTTCGTGATGAACGGGTTAGAGAAACAATGGATCATACAAGAATTAAGATATTTTTCTGTTTACTTGGTATAAAATTAAAGAAGACAGAATTTAAAATCCTTTAAGAGCAACTGCAATGGACGTGGCGTTATAACGTCCACGTCACTTTGGTGGTCGACCACTGGTCGACCACATGGTAGTGGTCGATCACCTGATCGACCACCACCACATGTGGTCGATCAACTGATCGACTCCCGTATAAAAATTCAACCGCGCACTACGTGAGACCCACCCACTGTCCCGATTAACACGTTCAATGTTCTGAACGTGTTAAATATCTCTCTCCTCTCTCATTCTTCCATGTCCTTTCTCTTTTCTTCCACATCACCCTATTAACGTGCGATTAACGTGTGTTGCCCCCACGGGCGGGGTCAGCTGGTCAGGGCGTGGATGCTTACAGCATGAGGTGGGCGGTTCGAGGTCTCATGGTTGCATTTGCGATAACATCAATCTGTGCCATGTTTCAAATTCCTCGGCCACCACGCCCTGGTCAGTCCCGCATTCACCGTGATTTACTCCCCCTCATACTTGTGGGGCCGGGGTGGGGGGCCGCTAGGTTGGCGGTTCCAACCTTTTGCAGCGATTAACGTGTGTTGCGGATGCTCTAATGGATCAAATTTTAGTTGATTTTCTTCCTTTCCTATTTAACTTTTTGGTGTTTGTCATCTTCTGCAGCTAGCCGAACAGCAAATTTGTGGTTATGGCCTGGCATGGCTGTGAGCTTGCCGTGATCTTGCAGCTGCAGGCTGGCCATAACGCCACCGTCACACCACCCTCCTCTCTCTCTCTCTCTCTCTTTCTCTCACTGCATACTTGAATTGGAATGCGCAACGGTGAGCACCCTCTTATGTGTGTGAAATCTTCCCTTCAATCCACAGTTGTAGTTGATTAAGTGATTAATTGAAAAAAAGGCACAGAGTGTAGACGTTAATGGCAGATTCATCAAGATTCAAGCAAGAGAGAAATTATCAGGTGTTTTCCAAAGCGACGGAATACATAATTAGAGTAGACGTCTGATACGAGAGCAAAATTAGGAAGCTTCCTTAAAGTAATGCCACTGCCGTCTGCAAGCTATTAGTGGAACTCACTCGCCGGAAAGTCGCCTCGATCGGCTGTAGTGGATATGGCAGGACCAAGGTCCGGCCACGCCATGTTCCCGCCGGCGCCGGAGCCGGCGCTCCCCAGGCGCCACGCGTCTTCTGGTTCGTCGAGCAGTGGGTGGGACCACAGCAGGGCATGGTGGCCCAGGTTGCCAAAGGCCATCTCCTCCGCCGTCGCCCTGGCGGCGCCGCAACCGAGTCCGAGCCCGAGACCCAGTGCGAACCCGCCCCGGCCAGGGAGGAAAGCCTCGTCCATCCCGAGAAGCCCGGCGGCGGTGCCTGGGAACAGCGAGCTGCCTCGGCAGGCCGGTGAATCGGAGGCTGCCACCGTGTCTGCCGAGGGCGGCTGCTGCTGCGGCGGCGGCGGGGGGATTGGTCGGAACTCGGGAGCCGGTGTGGGACGGAGGCGCTTCCGAGTGGCGCCGCCTATAGGGACGTTGCGGAGCGTGCCGCCGAGCGTCCAGTAGCGGCGGCACGACTTGCAGAAGTGCCGGGGCTGCGACATGTTGTAGTTGTTGTAGTAACAAAACTTGGTGTCCTGCGACTCGCACCGCGGGCACCGCTCCCTTCCGCCTCCCGCGGTCGGTGCTGGATCCCCCTGCGCCAGCCGCCGCCGCCGCGACTCCCCCGTCTCCACCCCCATCCCGCTCCCTCCCTTTCCAACTCACAATCAATCAATCCTCTCCCTCTCGAGCTTTCACTCCTGAACTAGCTCAATCAGCTACACGCAAGGATGATCAAATCGAACAAAGCAGCAAGAAAGAGAGCCGGAGCATTTATACAAGGCAGAGCAAGAAGAGGGAGGAGTGGCGTCGGGATGCGTGGTGGAAAAAAATAGTCCCAACATATTCGACGTCGTTGTCTCGGTCTGTACGGCTCGGAAGCAAAAGCTGAGCCATGGAAAGAAGAGGAGGAGGTCCGTACGCTGCTACACGTCTTAAATTTTCAGAGGAGCGCAAGGTTATGAGAAGCTGCGCCTGTCTTCGGCTAGCTCCCAACTCTTCTCGGCTCCCGTGGTGCTTCCGCCCAATCCACGCCATCGATCCCTTCGATCCATGGCACGCTCGCATCGCATGCGGCGCAGACCAGACCTGCGCAGCAGAGGACGACAGCGGGAGGAGCATATATGTATATCTGCTTGCTAGCTGAAGCCATGGCAAGTTGGCCGCGTGCAGGATTCTTCGACAGGTCTGAGTAGGCGCCACCGCGGTCGGCCGATAGCTTCAGCTGCTGCAATTTGGCCCGTAGCATTTGGAATTTGCTGACTTGATGGCCACTGCAGGGCCGATGCCTGTCACTGTTCGACGTGCAGCAATAGTGAGCCAACAGTGGCGATACAGGGCTCGACATTATGCCACTCGAATCTTTCGTGTGTGCGTCCCAAGGCGACGAGTCGAGGAAGTGGATGGAATCGGGAGGAGCAGCGGATGTGCTCGCCGAGGGTGGAAGATAACTGATGGTTCTGGGAAAGGAGACGGTGAGCAAGCGAGTTGAGATCGAGATGCCAAGTGCCTATGTGCTCGTAAACACTCGGCCATGGAGGGAGGGAGGGAGATGGTGGCCCGCTGCTGCTTCGACAATCAACAGTACGTACCTGGTGCCTAGTTACGAGATGGGACACAGTAGCTGTTCTTGAGCTCCCTGTCACTGAAATAGCTTCGTGCAGTATTGATAAACATATATATTGGATTAAATACGCACATTACGTGATCTATAGTTTTGATATTCTGCGCGACACCTGCAACCCCGCCCTCTGCCGCCACCGTCGTCGCACCGTCCAGCCACCGCCGGACCGGACACGATCGACGCGCAACTCACCGGCGCATCGGCTGGCGCCGGAATCCGACGAATTTGATCGAAAACCTCCAATTACGGTGCCGAGCCATTTGCGAGCGAATTGTGGTCGGAAACCGGTCACAATTCGCTGGAATCGCGACGAGCAATGGTCGCATCAGATTCCGACCAAATTGCGGCCGGATTCTGACCACAATCTAGTTGGAATCCGGCACCTGTTGACGCGCCGATGAATGGCGCGTTGATCGGGCCCAATTTGGCTGTCGGTGGTGGTCGGATGGCGCGGCGACGGCGATCGAAAGCGGCCGGGGTTGAGGAAGCGACACTGTATATTCCTATTTTTGGACGGTCAGATTTGTGCAATTACGTGTGGTGAACGGTAGATTGGCTGTCGCGCACGGGCACATACGATGATGTCGCACATAATATCAAAACTCACGTGATCGAATGAATACTCACGGGACAATAATTGTAGGTAGGGAAGTGTTGCTTGGATTTTCCCAATTTTTAGGATGTGTATAATTTGAGGTATAGTTTCTCAATTCTTCAGTCCATGTTTATTGATTATTAGTGCGTATCGATAGCTGATTTAGGCAAATGGTGTGTTGTGAAAACAAGATCGATAGAAAGATGCAAGCTTGAATCTGGCCTATGCATCGAGGTGATGGCAGAAGTAGACTGCTTGAAAGGATTCGATTGGTGGAGATGAAGGAAACCAAGCACGATCACAAAAGGAGTGAGCTTTGGATGCATCTGAGGTTTTTGCAAGACGATCCCCTTTTTGATCCGTTTTCTGCTGCTGTGCTTCGTTTCGGTTGATCTTCTGATGGATCTCTGGTCGTTTGCTTGATTTCCTGCATTTGCTTTTTGCGGATTTGATCGACCTCAATGGAAGTGAGAAAGGAGTTTTTTGTTTTCCTTCTGTGCTCATCTCCGTCCCCGTCGCCGGTGATCGAGGTAAGTCTTCCAAAAGTTGACATCTTGTTTGATCCCCTTGGGATTCAGTGTTTCGGAAACTAAAATCTCATTTTTCTTTTTTCGATTTCGACTTGCTTTTTTGCTTTACTCAGAATCGTTCTGGAGTTTGATTGACGAAAGGAAGCCATTCCCTCTCCGTGCTTATTTGAAATTAGGGTTCCGTATTGTTTCGTATCAGGGTGCTTGATCGGAGAAGCTTGGATGGGCAGCACACATCCTCGACCGGAAGAGCCGTTAGCGAGTCGGAGGTGCCGGGAGTGGCTCGTCGGAGGGCCCCATCCAGCGGCGGAGCGTCCTCCGGAAGCTGCAGGAGAGCAAGCTCCGGGAGGCACTGGAGGAAGCCTCAGAGGACATGGACGCCGACGGCTTCGGCGACCCCGGAGGGTTCCATCAGCAGCTCCAGGTCGCTGGCCTGCCTCTGAGCCCAGCAGGAGTTTCTCCGCGCCACCGCGCCACCGCCCCTTGCCGCCGACCGCACCTTTCTCTCCTCCGACTCCATCCCAGCCCTTGAGGAGGCTTTCACCAAGTTCGTCACCATGTACCCGAAGTACCAGTCTTCCAACAGGGTCGCCAGGATCTGCCTCGGCTGCTGCGGCTTCGGTCTCTTCTCGTACCTCCAGAGCTTTCAGTGCTGGGAATCCTCAGCCATTAGCCAATCGGAGATCACCACCAACGTTGCAATGCCAAATTCCTAGAGTTGTGTTTGATTCATTATCAATGCAAATTAAAATGTACATTAATTGTCAGGTAAGATTTTGAGTTGCAGAGGAGCATGCAGAGACTGGTGACGGAGGTCCAAGCTCGATCACCAGTAATCTCTACAGGAGCAGGCGCCGTCCCTGAAGTGGTGGAAGCGCTTGTTGTCCCGCACGATGATCTCCCTCCCCTCCAGCTTCGAGATGAGCTTCACCGCGGTGTGGCAGTCGCCGCAGATGCGTAGGTTCTTCATCACGCGCAGCGTCGTGCCCGGCGGCGTGCAGACAAGGCCGTAAGCGATGGCCAGGCGCTCGCTGTGGTACATCAGCGCCTCCGCCTTCGCCTCCTCGTCGATGTCGTGGAGAACGAACCGGGTGTCCGGCACGTACCCTGCCGCCCTCATCTCCTCGTGCAGACGCCGCACTTTCTCGTACGCCTCCCGCCTCTTGGGGTCCGCCTCGCCGCTGCCACCGCTTCCGCCCCTGCTGCCCCTCCGGCGACGGCTTCTTCTCACGGGCATTTCGTCGAACATGCGGCGAGCCTCCTCGGCGCCGCCGATCTTGCAGCACAAGGCGGCGACTTGGTCGAGGAAGGGTTTGGTGGAGCCCAAGGGAGTGCTCGTCGCCCTCCGAAGGGCGCGCCTGAGGAGGTCGATCGACCGGGTGTCGGCGCATGAGCGAAGGAGCAGGAGGAGGGTTGCGGGTGGAATTGGAGCGCCTCTTCTGGCCGTTTCGTCGAGAAGTTGGAAGGCGGACTCGATGCTCCCTTCTTTGCACAAGCTTTCAAGCTCGGAGTTGGTGGTGATCGCATCTGGCGACGCAGCAATCTCGGCGAGAGCGGCGGCGCGAACATTTGGTCGAGGCGCAGCTAGAAAAGGCGAGATCTTTAGCGCAATTTGAAGCTTAGGGAGGGAGGAGAGATGCGATCGGAGAGGTTCAGGATGGGAGAAGGCGGAATTGGAGAGGGCCTGGAAGCTGAGAACAGCAGCCATTGCCATCGATCGGACGAACAACGCAACGCAAAATCTGATATTTTAAGGGACGAGGAGATATCAGGCGAAAATACGCGTAACGAGAGATACTATCATAATGTTTAACATTAAATTATTAACAAAGCTTTCATAGTTCAGTTGGTTAGAGCACCCGTTTAGTAAGCGGGAGGTCTTGAGTTCAACTCTCAATGAAAGCATTTTCTGATCTGTTTTTGTGGCTGGCGGTTACAAATTCACTTCTCATAACTCATTACGAACAATATAAACCAACTTATAGTTTGCAACCTTAATTTTATTGCAACAAACAATACTAAAATATTTTCAGTTAAGATAACAAGTTGATAACTTGAGCACAATTCTTGTAGTCACTGGAAAACAAAATTATTAAATAAAAAATGGAAATAGGAAACTCCGAAAATCAAACAAAACCGGGCTGTAATGATGAGACGCGTAGACAACGTTGCAGACAAAAAAAAAAATCCTCTTGTCGGACGGAAATGGGAGCGACGCTAGAAAATTCTTTTCAAAATTTATAGTGTTTTCTTCAACTCATATTGTTCAAAGATAATGGCAAATGAAATTTACACACGGGGGAGAAATTACAATAACACGAAGACATTCATATTCAGTCACGTCTAACTGGAAGCAAGGAGATCCCTCAACTCTGACACTGGAGGCATGACCTCGTTGGGGTAAATCTTGGCCACTGTCTGAACAAAGCCTTCATATTTCTCCAAAAAGTCTTTCTGCGATATCCAAATGAAAGACGTCATGAAAATTTTAAACTCGATGTATAAATTTCTTGCAAAACTATCAAAATTTTCATTTTTTTTTTGTTCCTATGAAAATGAGCACCAGAAAGCATAAAGTGAAAGTAAAATACAATGAACAGAGATCAACCAACTATTTGGAATAAACTCAAGGAAAATCACTTTTACCAGTAGATTTTGATCAAGCACATCTGACACGATTGATTTAGCAAGTTATTTCTTTCCCTACTTCTTATTGAGATATTGTGCAAAGGGTAACTAATTCATCGGACAATTAAATTATATATTGCCTATATTGCCAAAAGCTTTATTTGTCGATCAGTTGGTGCCAAATGGAGAAGAGTAATGTAATATATTTTGAGTTTGCAAATTTTTTCCCTAAGAATCTTTTGAGCTTAATGGTAGTTGAGAAAATTGTGAGAAGATAAAAAAAAGGGTACCTTGCACTTATCCCATAAAGGTGGCAGCAACTCCTCAGAGCTTAAAGTCTTCTGCAGTCTCCTATACATCACATTTATGGATCTATCGACCTGGTAACAAGAAAATATCCATAAGAACATTGTATATGACTTACCACTTCCAGATAGGTAAGAAATACTCGTTAGTTAATAACCTAATAGTTTGAGGATCGAGGCAATATGAAAATAGTTGAGGAAAATATGTGCCATGTGAATCAAACAGCAAAGGGAAGAATAGGGAAGAATTTACAATTAATTTTCTTGGGGAAACTTGAAGTTCTGAAGAATTGTTTCAGCTAGTAACTTGGTTGAGGATCAAGTAACATGTGGTGCTGCTCATAGTTGTCTTACCTGGGATAAGCTGGATTTTAACACCTTCCTAAGATCTGTTTTTGATAGTCCAAGCTGGAAAGGGATCTGTGTGCATTAGCACAAATGTTAGAAGGTTTGATTGTCCACTTGTATATGAGAAACCATGTTAGAAAAGTTGAAAAGAACTGAATCAAATCGTAAAGTCAAATAACCCATTTACTTAATGATCGACAAAATGCACTTTGAATACAATATAAATGTAGGAAGAATAAGCAATTCTGATTGTTCCCAAATTTATCGATAGGCTTCCACCAAAACTATCCTATAAACCTTGAAATTTTCATCTAATGAGACAGATCAACATTTGTACTGTGGAATATTAACAGACACAATTATCTCTATTCATTTCACAGCAGACAAGAAAGCAAAGATTGAAAGGAGATGAACAACAGACTTAGCAATTCACGACTTGAAAATTGAATCCGATAAAATCCCCTTGGGATGCATTTATAAAGGAGAAACTAGTTTACTATTATTGTATGTTTCCAAATGAGAACTAGAAATGAATATGTGATAAAAGAGAATCTTATATGACTAGGTCAACTCAATTTGGGATGGACAACAAACTATATCTGTTAAGCATAATGTCTTACTAATATAACCTATTTAATGATATTGATTAGGATGTCATGGGTTATATAACTCACCTCCTCAGAAGGCACTGTGTACATTAGATCCTCAATTCTTCGGAAAAACAGAAATAACTTGTCAAATTGCTGAGAAAGAAGATAACAATTTGCAACATCAGTAAGAACAAATACCTGCTAAATATTTGAAGAAAAGGAAATTGGGGGAAAAAATGTAGTATTGAGTAAAAGAATTACATTCTCAATGATCATGGTGATATGACGCGTGCAAGCTTGTTCATAAGCTTCACTAGCCTGATGATAGAATTTTGCTAATGTTGGAACAACATTGGCCAACTCAAATAAACTGCCAATCAGATATAATTTTCATTAAGCAGATTCAACTAAAAGCTTCGGCAACTATGTTGATATTAGCAAAATAACCATAACAATAGGCAATTTTTTTTTTAAAAAAAAGCATTTCCATGCAGCTTGGGTACACAATGTATTTATTCTTGAAAACCTGTTCTGGAAAGCTGCATAATTCTCCAAAAGTATGATATCAGTGTACTTTGGGTCACTTTGTGCAATCTTCTCAAGGGTTACAAACATAGTGTTAACCTGATAAACAAGACAAAAACAAATCATGCTTTCGCAGTTATAAACATGTCCATATGCTACATCTTAAGTTACCTCAACCATATTATTATAAGCTTCAGATGGCAACCTTTATAACAACCATTACAGTATATTAAATTAATAAGTTCCATTAAGGATGAGCATAAGATCAGCACAAAGTGATTAATTAACAATAGCTTATGACTTACCAATCTTATGTATGCCTTGTCAACTAACTCCCTTGATTGCCCCTGAATATACTGCTCCATTCGCGTCGCAAGGGTAGCAAACCTACACAAAAATAACTAGTTATGCAATGAGAACATAATTCAAAAAAGTCAAAATCTCATATTTAGGACATATCCAAAGTCAATATATTTGTTTCCCGGTAACATACTAGAAAATAGTCATATGAAGGCAATATCTTTGTGCAAATTTTATCGCACTTTAAGAGATGAAATTGCAAAATCCATTGAGACTCTACCTATAAGTTTAATTCAGAAAAGGAAAAAAAGAAACAAACCAGAGAATTTAGCCCCTTCAAGCTAAAACAGATTAGTTGCATAATTTTTACTCAATATAAAATAAAAAAAAAAACACTGAGCCCTTGATTACCATCATCATCAAAGCTGTACAAGCCCCAAATTCTTGAGGTAGTTTGCATAGACCTTATTTGTCCATTGAACTTTATTGAAATCAATTAAATCATTTTGTCTTACAAATTAGTTTTAGTCTGTCTCCCTCTTCCCTTACACCTTAACTCAAATTGATTCTACTTGATAATTCGTTGGCTGCTTTTGAACATGTCCACCCATCCAACCTATATTCCCTCATTTTTATTATCTATTAGAGACATTGGAGCTAAACCTAATTGCTCTTGAATAGTATTTTATCTTTCCTAATGTACCCATACCATACATCTGGTAATCTTGTCTCTTCTACATTAATCTTTTTGTGTGTTTATTTCCCAAATGTCAACACTCTAACCATAAACTATGGCAGGTTGTACCATAATATATATATATATATATATATATATATATATATATATATATATATATATATATATATATATATATCACACAACTGATCTCATGACATCAGTTGATTTCTTTTTGCAATTTGGCTATTTCCGAAGTCCCATTATTAAGAGTGGATCCGATCTAATGTATATTTGACTCAAACTCGATACAACCCCAAAAAGCAAATTATTATGTTTCGGTTACCTAATCAAAAAATATAATATATTTGGACCACAGATCGGATATGGATATCTAATTCAAAATACCAATTAATCCAACTGACCCAAGATTAATGAAAGATAAAATTTGCTCAAACTTTAGTTACACAAAGTAAATTAGCCATCCGTATAGCAAATAGGAGTTATTTACTCCATGAAAATTGTACATATAAACAGTGGATGGAATTTCAAGCTGTGCCATACCAAAATCGCCCATTAGCCATCCGACCAACCCAAGCTAAATCAATCAACGTGATCGATTTATTCAAATATAATCAAACAAAACTAAAGCATACACATCAAACCATCTTGGAACATGATACTGTACCGAAATCATATCTTTCGGTTCAAAGACCAAAATTACTTGAGATTTTAAACTCTAAATACAAATAAATTAGAATAGCTTTACAAAAAATTAATGAGTACTATTAAAAAACTGAATCCTATAGTTTTAAGTCTAGGAAACTCTTTTGATTGCATGACTATCATGTTTATAAGTTATTCATCAGCATTTGCTTCTTTGTTGTATCTTCATTCTGCTGTTTGGATTAAATTCAGTCACTTTGCCTAGTGTCTACTATTTCTATTTCCTTCATACTTCAACTTTTCCATTTTTAATCAGTTCATTGTATCTTAATCTGGAATATATTCTTTAGCAAACATCTCACTTTTGGCAAATGCCAAAGGTTATTAGGATCTAATAGCAAATTGGAAGACACTAGTGGGTTAGCGTGCAATAAACTTCATGGGACTTGCTGAAGTTATCTTTCTTTATTAATTTCCAAATTACATTTTAAATATATACCTTGGAATATAGGATAAAACTCCTATTTGCCTGACATTACGTTCATTTCTCTCAATTTGATGGCATGCTTCATCAACAAACTGCAAATTTAATGATTGCTTAAGAGAGTTAGAAACAAATACTGAGTGGAAAGTATAGGCCACAATATTTAATAAATAAACTGCCACTGCTTGTTACCCCAAGCGATTTGGCATCTAGATGTATATCCTCAACATCAGGGATTGATCCACATGTATGACCAAGAACAGCCATTTAATATTCAAGGTTTAGATAGCTGGTATATATTTTTATGTTGTTCGTTATCCTATGTTAAACAGATCAAAGATGCATAAATTTTCACAGCATGGGCGAACACTGACCCTGCTAAATTGTGTTGATATTTTAGTCTGCAGGTCTTTTAGAAGCTCTCTTACAAATCCAGCAGCATCAGCTTTCTGTGCAGAAAGATACCGCTCTGTAATCCCATACATTGATATACAACGGAGAGGATCAATCCTGTAGGCCCAATCAACTACAGCATAGAAGTCTTCCTAGAAATAGAGTAACATATCTTGTTATTGATAATGAATGAGTCTATAGTTTTCTCGACTTAGCACAGTTATGTAACCTACAAATGAAAAATGCAAGTCAAAAGGATAAGGTAATTAGGAAAATAGAAACTTATCTTCTTTTTTTTTTTGCATTACAATCAAAAGGAGCTTATGGGTACATCAAAATGAAAATAATAATAATAATAAAAGACAACTGGAGAACAAGTGGTCTTCTAATCAAGCAAATACACTGATATGGCAGAAGTTAAGAAATATGATTGTATAAGATTGACGGCTAACATAAAAGAAAAACTAAACTTTCTGACTATGAGAGTTTCAGAAGCTCTAAAACCATAAGATTATTTAAAAAAAAACAAAAATAAATAATCAGGTTATCATAGTCATCAATCATTAATAACACACACAGAAGCAACATCTATCTAGGTATTATGATGACATGAAATTCCCCATGACTGAAGTCTGCTAATGGCTAACTGAATTATGGGATCCAACATTATTCATAAGCACTAAACACTCATGGTTGCATGATAATGTTTTTGTGAATAGCAAAGCTAGCACCATGTAGTAAAAAACTTATTCCTAATAAGTTTGAAAGTTTACCTGGATTCCATCAAGTAAATCATGGAGAGCATCATTTAGTGCCCCTAACTCAGAAGTGTGATTACCTGTATATAAGTATATAACATCAAAAATATTGACGAACATATGCCAATGAATAATATTGATAACAGTTCTAGTGTTCTACTCAAAAAAATCAACAATGAGAGCCTTAAACATGGAAAAGGGAGAAAAGGAAACAGAATACTCACTTCGTTTCACATCGTTTCCATCAGCATCCATCATGCTCAAATCATCATCACTTTCACCATTTCCATCAGATTCCCTTTTCTTTCCATTAGGGGCATTAGGTGGAACAAGCGCAGAAACTTCGAAACACATAAAATGTGCAAAAAAGGAACTCTACAGGAAAAGTGTAAAGAAGGTGAACATTTTCAACAATCATAAAGATAGTAGTTTATGATGCATCACCACAAAAGGTTCTACAACCTCGTCCACGAGAAGAGGAATAAATATTGTAAGCATCCTGGAGTATGCTTCAGAAACAGTGGATGTATCTGAACTACTTGCTGTCTGATTGGAGCCTGTGGAAGCTTCAAGCCAAACAGTAGGATTCCTTGATGCCTTTGTACTTGCACGAAGTTCATTTGCAAACTCACGGGCCTGTGAAGTGTAAATGAAGAGGTATTATATATACACTTCTTATTTACACAAATCCCTGTAACAAATGGAGCATTAAAGGAGCATGTAAGAGGATCCTGCATCTGGGTTGTTTAGTTATTATTTCTTCGATAGGATAATAGAAATTCAACACTCCACATTGTAGATATATGATGTCCAAACTATGAATATCAAGTTTATAAACTGTAGAAAAGTATGACTTAGTTTCAATTATGCAACATGATATACCCTAGATAGCTAGGTGTACAAATTACAAAATAGGACAAACCTAATGTGATTCTCACGAAAATATGATGATCACATTTCAAACCATAAACATAAGCGCTTTCTTTCCTTAGCTTCAAAGAAAAGGTGCCAATATCTATTTTCTCTACTCTGTACTGCTAAAATAAGGAAGATAGTTTCCAAAAAAGCATTAGAGAAATCCTCCTACCTCTCGTCGAAGAAGCAAATTAAGGGACTGACAGTATGCCTTCCTCAAGGGGACTAGGCAATTCTTGTCAAGATTCTGAAGGAACATAAGATAAAAAAACATAAGAGATATATACACAAACATTTCTGATTGAAACTGTAGTTCTTAGGATGCTTGAACCTTTAAGTGCTGCAGAAGTCGAGCATAAGTTCTACATTTGTATCTTAGATCAGCATGATCAGGCCTTTTCAAATGTCCACGCTACATGTTATGCAACAGAAGCTCAGGTGGCAAGTTTAACAAGAAAACAAAAAAAGAGAAGCTGCTTTAACGGTTATTCCTGCAGAATGATAAACTTGCATCCATACCTGTGAAAAATAACTCCTATCACTTATCATAAAATCCACTAAACTAGAGAAATAATTTCTCAGGAATTCTGATGCCCGCCGAACAAAAGTATTCTTCAACTTTTCTAACTCTGTTCGTTTATCTTTAACCTGTAAAATAATACAATTTACTCTCCTACAGTATGAGTTCCCACTGATGGGCAGAACAATCATTATTTATGTTAGAATTAGGTAGAGATCACATACAGCTTGCATATCCACATAAGCTGGTTCCAAGTTTGGAACTTCAAGAGCATGAATTGCTCCAGTTAACCATTCACATGCTTCAACATTTTTGAGCATGCGTGCTTCCTCAAATGATCCAGCAGTTAAAGATGCAGCAAACTGAAACAAGTTCAGTTGATTTAAAATTAGCAGGAACGAAACAAACTGGCTCTTTAATGTTGGTTTGCACAATATCCTATTTGCAAGCAAAATAGCAAAATGCAAATATGAGTAATACAAGTCTCTAAATATTTTAATTTAATTCCGCAAATCTGAACTTTGTTGCAATAATAACCAGTTTAATTTCTGTTCCTGGTGTTGATGATAGCAGCAGCAACTTAGGCAGTTAACATAATATTTACAGATGACCTGTAAATGATCTTGATTGATTTAGAACGAAAACACTAGAATAGGGTTGCCAAAGAAACCAGATAGACTTAATTCCTGAAGATATCTCAACTAGATATACATATTTTTCATTGTGTTTAAGATTTAAGAATGAACCTACGTAGTTACAACCACAATCTGGATAACTGAACAGTGAAAACAATTATTAAGAAGTAGAATTCTTTTATATTTAGAAAAAGAACCGATATACAGTATCTATTTTGCAATTAAGTATAGCTAGTACATGCACGCAAGAAGTTCATAAATGCCAGGGGATTACAGAAAATGCTATTCAGAAACCTAGAACACAAAGAACATCAAGCATTTCTATGCAATTATTTCTTGCAAAGTCAGTCATATCTTCAGATCAAAATGGATTGAAATAGGAAAACACATTTGTTAAAAGTCAATGGTGCTAGAATGTGTACTTTGAGCAAGGATCCAAGTAAAGATACAAAGACAAAAACTTGCACAGATAATGAACAACTCTGTGCAGCTTCTGAAACCATTGAGCCTTCTAGGAAACTTAAAATATGTTCTTTGTCAAGGAAAATTGATCTAAGACCATTCCAATGAAGATAATAGAGCAACTTAAAAAATGATGAAATGCAGACTGCTTTTAGTTTGGTTACACTTGCCCTCAATAGAGCTGAATGGAACGAAAATATCATTGCAAATATCTATATCCATCCCTCTCTCTCTATAGCTTGTGATTATGGTTGTTGTTAGATTTAAACACATACTTTTCACTAATGCAGCTTAAATAATTGTAAAATTTATGCTACTGAGTTCATTTGATTTCATAATATTAAATTGCCATTTACAATTGGTTCCTGTTGTAAAGATAGAGAATTAAGACAAACCTCAGAAGGGATACGCAAACGTTCAAGGAGCTTATCTAGCTCCTCAATAAGTGCTTCACTACACATAGACTGCATCTCCAGTCTGTTATTCCGCAATTCAATCTGTAGAATCAGTTCAGTAAAACAAGTAATGTTAGAATCAGGAGTTGAGATAAAGAAGGTATTTGCTAGAATCAGTGAACATAGATGAACAGACAAGAGAAAACAATGTTGCACATCCATCCATTATTGAATAAGCAGTTAAAACATTGTGTGCAGTATGAGAGGATTCAAAGCATAATTCTGAGATAATCAGTTGTAACAAAAATAATCTTTATGTTTTTAAAACAAAGAATCTTACATTATGTTGAATTCCCAAAAACAACTTAAAACAATCTGAATAAAGCTTTTTTAAAACCCATGCAATAAATAGCTAACAAATATTATGACACGCCACAAGTTATCACATTTCAAGCTACCCTTATATAACTCTCCTTTTCACTCAACAACCAAAGAAATAAGCCTAGAGTTGGAGAAGCAATATTCACTTGAACAATATACACGAGTCTAGTTCTTCTTAGGGTATGATTATAAGCAATAGGTAATACATAGAATACATAGAGTAGAAAAACATATTTCTGATAGTATCCATTATATAGTAGGAAAAATTGACATCATTATGAGATATTACCGATGCAATATCCTCCCGCATATGCCTGAGCTTAACATTGAAAATTCGCAACCATTCATCAATATCATCGACACACAGTGTAGCTGCTTCTAATCCCTGCAATACCTGGAGGCAAATACTTTCATGAGTTAGTTCACAAAATTCCATAAATATTCAGAACTATAGGGTCTAAAATTTTGCAAAAACCAAAGTTGGAAAACAGCTAAGATAAAGTTAGGAAACTAATGTATACCACGATCACATTATTGTCATCAAGGATACAAACCATATCCATCCAGAAGAGTTCGTGATTACCTCCTGAATCAGTGGTTCACTTTCCAGTAGAGCATAGACATTTGTTGCTTCAAGAGCAAGAAGTTCCCGCTTCATCCTCTCAGAAAAAGCCTCTGCTTCACCAATGCCCATAACATACCTGCATTAGTAGATGCAATTGAATACAATCGATGAATCATAAATGCTAGCTACAAATATATGTAAATAAAATTGGCAAATAACCAGTAAATAAGAGATGAAAATATGTCAATCTTACTGACGAGACTATGTGGTTGAAAAAACAAGATTGACAAAATGATTTACATTTGAGATATATCTAGTTTTATCAACCAACAAAACTAATTAATTATGAGAACGCTATCAAAAGAATGAGGCCAAAAGTCAGTCAGCTTAGAATCTCATCAGAATGCAAAAAAGTATCATTGAATGCTCTCAAGCAAATGAAAGATAAGGCATACGCGCCAAGAAGAGCTTCCATATCTTCCTCTTCAGCTTGTGAAACAAGGTCCTTTTCAACAGTAACCTTCGTGTCATTTTGCTCCATAACATATGTAGCTGGTCCATCTTGTGTGGTCACTTGCTTAGTAATTGATGGTGTATTTTCCTGGGTAAAACATATGAAGTAACATGACTGACTCCTTCACATGGGCTTCAAATCAATCTTCAGAAAGAATAAGAAGACATAAAGGATATTCTCTTAAAGAACCCCACATCAAAAAATAAATACCACACATCATCCAAACAAAAGAATAAAGACACAAATACATCACCTAGGCATCCCTCATTTTGTACGACAATCATCCTCAGCCAAAGAAGTTAGTTTTCAATTTTAATTTGGCCTAGATCAGACTTATCATGGAAGAATATTTACGAAATTAGATCACAATTGATAATTAAATTCACAACTACCTCTACATTACCCTGTTATATATTACTCTATATTAATTTGTAGCTGTGTTAATCTGTTATATAGAAACATATTCAAACCACTTAAGCCATCTAGAAGTTTCCATTAGTTCACCTAAGCCACATTATTGCTAGATTCCTTTCATAAATATACTAAGTCATGAATTAGAGGGGTAGGGGTGGATAGGGTTAACTTGTTGAATCTATAATTCAACAAAATTTTCTTGATAGCAAATAAGTATGAAAAAAAAATCAGATAAGATATTTAGTTATAGGATAATTTGTCAAAGCTTGAACAAAAAGACAGAAGTAATTTGATTCAGTTTGCACCTTAGCCCAGAGAGCAAGTTCCACTATATCTATCCCAATAAGCTTAGGAAGACGCTGGAATATCTCCTTGCACATGTTCAAAATGCAAAGAAGAAGTTGATTCCTATGAATGAATCAAAAATCAAGCCAATTTCAGATGCCCTTTATATGACCGTTCGAGCCATTTCTTCTTTCAGATGAATAACATACATGCAAGTTTGAAAGAGATTATATAGAGAAGTTGTGTAGTGTTTGGCATCTGCAACAATTACCTCTCATCAATGTTACGCATAGTCCATTGTGGAGGAGCAACACTCTGGCTCCTAAGATTATCAAACCCCTGTAAGGTTGACTCACTTGTCTAAGTACAATACTCCAAAAAAATTCCTGTGACCTTGTAATAAATTCATTCATAGATGCAGAGTATAAGAAACAAACAAACAGGTAGTGGAAGCAAGAGAATTACCAGAATAAATGTACATCCAGTAGAATCATTTGAGATAACCTCCACCTTTGCAAGATGCTTCAGATTGTAAAGTTTAGCTGGCTACAAGCAAAAAATAAATTATGTAAATTAGTGCTGTACTTTAACATTGTAGTTGCTGCTCTTACTGTAGCAGTTAAGGAATTAGTATTTGTTAGCAGTTCGTGAG
This sequence comes from Curcuma longa, assembly GCF_044706935.1. Taxonomy (NCBI): domain Eukaryota; kingdom Viridiplantae; phylum Streptophyta; class Magnoliopsida; order Zingiberales; family Zingiberaceae; genus Curcuma; species Curcuma longa. The sequence continues at coordinate 12,601,892 of NC_133863.1, forward strand.
TGGTGCAGTCAGTAAGTAGTTCAGCATAGTTGACATTTCTGTCTTCAGTGGCAGTAGTGGCATTGTAGTTGGTGTTCTTACTCATTCCTTTTCTTTCCCATTGTATCCGATTTAATCAAACAACATAAAAGGCTAACGTTAAAGACCTTTTGAATTTGATAATAGCAAGTCCATGCCAGGTTTAGGAGCTCAGGAAATGCAGCAAAGTCAGGATAAACAAGACATATTCTATCACAAGTAGTTCCATCATAAAAAAGCAACACTACTAAACCCATGATACCATACCCTTCAATAGCAAGTTGGCTGACTTATGGGACCTTCAAAGTTTCGGCTATAAAGTCAGATTCCCCTCCACTTTGGCCTCCTCCCCAACGGAGAAGATAGAGTAAGTGAAAAAAGGATTCTTTCCCCCAAAACCCCCTTGGGGAATTATTGTATTTCTTTCTAAAAACATTCACATTTTCCTCAGGTTATATTTCAACTACCTTTCACGTCCTTTGGTAAAAGATAAGCTACCTTTCTGTTTTCGCAGAAGGAATACCCTATTATTCCTTTCCTTCATTGCACTATGAAATTCAGTCAATTCCCTTCTCCATCCTTGGACCCAGAAAGAGTAAATAGATTTTAGTTCCCTCACACTCCAGAAACAAATAGTACATGTATCAAACTTCTTATAGAAAGGGGCGATACACAAGAGTTCAAAATTTTGAAGCCAGCAAAATGAAAACTAGTTACTCATTGATATTTTCTTCTTTTCCTTTTTCTCATTTGTCCACCTACATAAAGATCTTGCCATCTATCTCATCACCATAGTAACTTTTTATAGCCTACAAATGATATCAAGTTTCTCTTGATCTTTTAAGTTGCCTAATATAAAAAATCTGAATTCGATGAGTTGGGACTCTAAACAAAAACAAAAAGGCGTTTGCCAAATCTTTCCGCACTCCATAATTGTCCAGCTTCTGCTGATGGTAAATTAGGAGGAAACCACAACTTGGATGAACAAAAAACAAAAATGGACAACGACAACTCTAGAAATTACCTCAAGAACTCCTCCGGAAGAATATTTCAGGACTCGAAGGAAAGCTTTTGTTTTTTCACCTTTGGTTGACTGTTTAGCTGCATAAAACAGGTACCAGTGATAACATCATCAGAAAGGTTGTAAAGATCTATAATAGCAAAATTTATCTTTGTAATCACATACTTAGGTGATTGAGAGAAAAATAAAAAATTATTAAAATCAGATATTAATTGATAGATTGATTAAATAAATTGATACATCATCAAGCTTTCTTCCATTTTTTTTACTAATTCTTTTGACCTGAAGTTTTGAAATTAAATTGCAACGGTATTTCTATTTTATTTTCTAATACTCCTCTTCGTTTGATTTTATTCTTGCTTGAGGCACCACTCAACGCAATCATGCCAATCCTCAACATTCTTCTTGGTTCATCAAGAGCAGACAACACAACCATTAGTGGAAATCAATCAGTTTATCCTTAAATTTGGACAGAAAAGATCACTTAGTTTATCCTTAGATATCTCAAATCATAAGTTACTTTTATTCTTAAACATGTCCTTTCAAGTTGCTCTTAGTGGTATGTCGTCATTTCCACAAACTTACTCTTTAGAGTAATTGAGCTTCAGAAAACATTTGAACTCCACTAAACCCACTGTTTTTATACGGACAGGTGGGTGCACTGGCTGGCCCAGCCAGATCCTAATCCGCCCAGTTGAACTGGCCAAAATCTAATCAATCAAACAATCATCTACTAATTGAACTGTACCAGTTAGGCTTCCAGTTCCCAGATGAACAGGGAGGTCCATTCAATCTGGCTTTCAAAACACTGATCTACGCTTTTATGAAACCACTTGGGAGCAAATAAACACAGAAAACTTTTTTTGATTTAATTGCTAACCAGTAACCAAACAGCACAAATCATTCTATAAACAAAATAAATATGAATACACCAAACTTCAACTAGATTTACTATTTATTCTTTACCAACAATGACTTAGATAGCTCACTTTGCTCCAAGCAAAACGCTACCTTTCTTAGGATCTAGTTCGCTAGTTGGCACACATTAGCTCCATTTCAAGCACAATCAGTTCTTCAATTATGCAAGTTCATAACCATGACCTGATTGTACGCAAACTTAGTCAATATACACAGGCCCGTAGTCAACGAGGCAGATTTAACCAATAACCTGAACTTTCTCAAAACATAGGGGAGAATAATAAAGTCTCTAGATCGAAGTCATTAACGCCTAAGATTTTATACCGACTAATCAACGTGACAGGATGGTCTCTGATCACAGATCAAGGCTGATGTTTGAGAATGTAGCCCGCTGGCGACCAATTCCAAATATTCCAAAAATACACAGATCAGATCCCGATAAAAGCATCAGGAAACAAAAGGGGCATCGAACCATAATGCCACCGGGTCCGGTTCCACGTCCAGCAACAAAGACTAAGACAAGTGGCTTGGCAAAGAAGGTAGATAAAGTAGGGGAGGAGACAGTAGATCCTACTGGTAAGTACGAGAACTCGAGGGGAAGCCATGCGGCCAAGCTTCTCCAAGATGCCCCGGCCCTTGGCCACGCGGATCGCGAGCACGATGTCCCCGGCGCTTCCCCCGGCACCGATGGCAGCTGCGCAGGCGTGCCGGAGCTCCGGGTCTTCGGCGTTCGTCCTCGCCATCGCCGGCCGCACTTCGCTTGCAATTGGCAGGGGAGATCGATCCGTGCGAGAGAGAGAGAGAGAGAGAGAGGGGAAGAAGAATGGTTTACTTGGTGGGGAAACCGAAGGACTAAGGAGCTAACTTGTGACGTGGGCGTAGGCCGCCCGATCCGTTGGCGTGCGATATCATAAAACACGGACGGATGTCTTAACCGCAGCCGTATCGGATTCGGATCATCTACTAACCCGCGTCCATCGTTCCCTGCCACACTAATAAATAAATAAATAACACAATTACAAAATATATATGATAAAATAACAGACATAAATAGAAGAAGGTAGATGCCACTATGCTAAAATTAGAATAATAAAGACAAAGAGAATAGTAAATTATTCTTCACAAATTAAAACAATTAACAGTGAGTATATTTTTAGAAATAAATTGACAATGTATTAGCAACCAAAGTATTTCAGTAAATTAAAAATCAGACTAATTTTGTGACTTAAAATATCAAAAAATACTTATTCACAATTTTAAGATAATTATGTTTAAGTAATAAAAATATTCTTTATATATTTCAATTTTGTGACTTATCCAATTTGGGCTCCTCCTATTTGATTTAATGTAATTTGTATGACTATGATAATTAGAAAGACTAAATTATATGGATCCTTTTCTATCTTTTGACTTATGCGATGTTAAGAGATTTAAGACTCTCGTACATATAATGAGAGTTTGTTATAGTTTTCTAATTTATCTCTTCACAAATGGTCATGGAGCCGATCGTATCTAAAGTGGCGGATTCCACCTTTTGCAGAAGAATTTGAGTTTGAGAGTTTATTGTAGTTTTCCGATTTACCTCCTCACAAATGGTCGTGGAGCCGATTGTGTGGGACCGCTAAAGTGGCGGATTCCACCTTTTACAGAAGAATTTGAGTTTGATTTTTATGCAAAATACTATATACGTTTGTGATGCTTGAATCACTTATAATTGGACCGTCTATTAGAATTCATTCATGCTTTTCAAATATATCTTAGTGGTCGATAAAAAATTTCTATAAAATTAAATCAATCATCTTCAAAATTAATCAATTCAAAAAATTAAATATCTAAATTTTGAATTAAATATCTAAATTACAGACGAGGTGTTAAGAATTCAATGAAGTAAACAATACTTCAAGCCCATCGGCAAGTAGTCATCATTGTATATTATGTGTGTTCGCACATCGAAATCATCCCCAAAATGCAGGAAAACGAAAATAATTTTTTTGAATAACTTAAATAAATAAACAAGGTAGAAGAATTCAAGAATTTACACTTTACAGAACCATGCTCTTGCTACACTCAAGCATAAAAGAATATTGTCTCTAGAAAGTGAATGAAAATATGTCAAAAACTGCTCATCTTCAAGCAGAGAGGAATGGAATGAGCCTTCAACTGTTGTTGACTGCCATCGGCTTGCTTCATTCTCTGCAGAAGTGAATGATTTCAAAGCTTAGAGACAAGCAGAATGTTGCTTTACTTGCTCACTTGAAGCATCTTCTTGAGTTCCACTTGGGCAATTTATGGGGCCTCTGCTAGAAAGAATCCAATATAAAGGCCAAAGTTGGATCATTGGGAGGGTTACTATTATTCTTATTCCTAAACTATTCTATTGTGCAATTATTTGATACAACTAACTCTCCTAACAACATCTCAAAACCATTCCACATACTCCAGAACCAGTTCTCTTCTTGGATTGCTGATAACATGGAATAACATGTTGTGTAGCGCACAGAACTGATGCCAAGATGCAGATAAATAGTCATTATGGTACACAGATCTGTCATCACACTTGACTGATGCTCTTCAGTCTTCACTGTGGCGCTTGTAAGCTGAGTTCAAGAAGAAGATTCAAGGGAATTTGCTTTAAGTTTTAAGAAAGAATAATGACAATAACAAAAAAGAAATAGTAGAGCAGAAAAGATTTGGCCAGTAGTCAGTTATCATCTCATCTTCATCTAATTACTCTCTCAGAGTTCAATTTTAGATGAAATTTTCATATTAAGAAACTTGGAGAGTTAAGCAGAATCCCGACTAACTTCAATCAGAATAAAAGCTAAGGAAAAAGGAAAAGGTAGGACAAATCAACAGACATCAATGGCATCAAATTCCTGGTTGAGTAGATGAAGGAAAAAACAGCAAGAATATGCCAACAAATGTATGCTTCTAAGAATTACAAGCACAAAACCATAAAACGAGTGACATGATATCTCTTGTTACCAAAAACAAATCATGACAACATATCAACAATCATCACTTTAATCCAAAGCAAATTACTGTTCTAACCAATTCTTTTCAAAAGAAGGATTCTCAGGCATTAAAAAAAAATCCTAATGCTTCAATAACAAAGACTAAAACGAACAGATAAACTTAGCTATGGTATTTAGCAAACAAGAAAAGAGAAAGGAATAATTTTTATCCAGTCCTCTTTTAACCATTAGCCATTAGTGTTATGATGGAGCATATGTTCTCTCAATATGAATAATATTAATGGATCTTCTTTTGATCAAAATGATACAAAATGTGCACACTTAAGATAAATATGCATCTATCTAGGTTCCAACGTTATCTATATTATAATGTATTATTCTCAGATGACTACTTCAAGCTTCAAAAAAACCTAGTATGTATGTGTATCACATCATTATCCCCTGCCCTATACAGTCTTTTCCGCTATATGCAATTTTCAGCAGCTTCATTATCAACCATCAGATCTTTAACTATCTACAAGGAAAATACATACTTGTGTTTGAAAAAAATTGGATTTTGCAGTATGAATGCTTGTTTTTGATGTTTGTATATGTAGCAAACATGAGAAGATGGATCCTAAATAATTGTTTGACGAGGAACCTACCAATTTGATGTTCCCTGGTACTGTCTCAAATACCGAATTAAGCACACTCTCATCACCTAGAATATGTTCCTGCTATTCTCCAACAGACCCAACTGCACGCAAACTTGTTTGCACTCTCCATGATAAAGAATATATTCCAAGAACTTCTTCTTCAAGCCATACCATCTTTTTCTGATTTATATAAGTCTCTAAACCTATGGCCACCCCTTTAGAACTGTAACCTTGGCCTAAACCTCCAAGCCTTTGAGTTTCTGTGTACATATCTTCCAATCCATGGTTGTTTAGCTACAATTAGTGCATTAATCTGTAAAAAAAAGGAGGTAAAGATGAAGTATGGGGAGATCACTCACTCGAGCCACCCACAGCACAAGCTGCGGTTTGAGTACGCAGAGGTGCCGTTCAAGTGCGACGGCTGCAAGGAAGTGGGCATCGGATCCCGCTTCAAGTGCGGCATCTGCGACTACGACCTCCACCGGCAGTGTGCGTTGCCGTCGGTGGCGCCGCTCCGCCACAAATTCTACCCGAAGTGCGCCTTCCAGTTTCTGGAGCGGCCACCGGGCGACGGCCCGCGCTTCTGCAACGCCTGCGAGCGCGACGTCGCTGGATTCGTCCTCCACTGCTACTCCTGCGGCTTCGACCTCCACCCGTGCTGCGCCGCCTTGCCCCCCGTCATCGAGGCCGCTGCCTCCGGCGGAAGCGGCAGCAGCGGAGGGGCACGGCTCTACCTCTACAAGAAGGTGAGCGCGGAATGCCACCGCTGCGGGCGGAAGGGACGGAGCTGGAGCTACCGGAGCTCGTGCAAGAAGTACAACCTGCACGTGGCGTGCGTGATGGAGATACTGGTGGAGAGCTGGCACGAGATCTACTACGGCGGGAGCGGAGGCGGGGGCGGCGGAGCGAAGCGAGGATTGATGGGCGTGGGCGACGGAGGGTACGGCAGGATCCCTAGCATCAAGGGATGGGAGAAGAGCCATCATCGAGGGAAGGGGAAAGTGAAGCGGTGCTGCGAGGTGGCGGCGCTGGCGGTGCAGTTCATCATCTCGGCGGTGCTGGGGGATCCAACGGCGATGATCGCCGGCATAGTGGGATCCTTCCTCTCCAGATGATTGCCTCGCCTTTTCTTAAAGAACAGCACTAATCAAGTTTAACAGACGTTTCCTGTGCCATTTTTCTTAATTATTCTCTACTAACAAAATTAAGCTTGGCTAAAGCATGATTAGCAATGCATAATTTAGATTATAAATGAATCAAATCTTCATTAGCAAATTAAATATTGCTTATTTATATTCTTTTTAACGTATAAAAAAGATCAATTAAACCAGCAAATTTAGGGTTTATCAAACAAAATGATAAAAATATTTAGCTCCCATTAACAAAAATTGTAAATTATATTAATAATGAATCATTTATTAAATTTATAAATAAATATAAAAGTTTTAAATAATTAGAAAGTTCTAAATGAAGCGAGTTTAAGCTAAATTTAATCAAACACAAGTTTAAAAAAAATAAGCCAAATTTAAATAAATATTTTAGTAACTTAGTCAATTGTAAACTAGACTTAACTTAGTTTAATTATTAAGTACCCGGATTACACACGCATAAAAAAACCTTATTAATTAATCAAACTTATCATAAATTTATTTATTTATTTATTTACAACTCTACTAATCGATCCATCTACATAAACTAAAATTTCTTTTTAACATACCTGTGAAAAAAAAGTAATCGTAGCAATATAAACAGAACAAAATATACAATCACAATTTTTCCCTGCTACAAGGTTGTCAGTCTTAATTCTTCTTTCAATTTACTTGAGGAAACACAAACTCTCTCGACAGAAGATATCTAAACTGGGGATTGTGAGGAATCCATTCGATTGGCTTGTTGAATCTTTGGCATCTTTGCAAGGCCAACTTAAGATCTTGAGGGAGGCTATTTTGAAGCATCTCCACCAATTTCTGTGAGCTTAATTTTGAGTCCTTGGCATACAAATCTATCAACTTTGGAAGAAGGATCTTTTGGTCTCTCCATATCTCCACATTGCTTCTGATGTATTCTTCCCTTGCTACTTCCAGTTGCTTCAATATTCTACTGGAATTATATATTCTAACCTGCAAATTATATATGCATGCTAAAATGAATCCAAAAATTTAACGTGAAAGACAATTTAAACTGATTAAGTTTGAGGAATTAAGTTTACCGGGGGATCAGAATGACTTCCTGAACTGAGCGCAAAATATAAAAGGGGTTCTGATTGTTCGATCGCATAGTTTCGCCCTTTATCGACATCTTTGTGCTTCAACCTTGGATTAAGTAGCATCCTTCGAAGCCACTACAAAGTATGACAATGACAATATAAATATATTTCATTTTTAAGATCAGAACAAGAGGTCTCTACAGTACCTGTGTAGTACTTTTTGTCTTGCCCTCAAAAATAAAACTTTGTATCATGAGTGCATTTATTGAACGACCACCAATAGTGCACATAGCCTAGAGAAGGGAGAAAAACATAGATTAAAATGGTCGATGATTCATTTGCTGATCATATTTCATGTGCATACCTTGATGAGCAAAGAAGCCTTTTTCGCACCTCCCTTAGGAATTCCATATTCAATGTATGCCTAGGAATTCAGAATCAAAGTGCAAGATATATATATATATATTCTCTTATCTGCTAGAAACATCAAATAAATAATATTCATAAGTTTCACTGAGAAAATTTACATGCATGATTATAGCATTGTAGACATTTATCCAAAAAGCAAGCTTTTCATCATTCTTCAACTTGCTCGGATCGACCTTGTCCAACTGGTGAAGGATTAACCTGTCAAACAACTTCATTTCAGCGTTAGTAATACTTGAGATTCCTCAGTCAAAACAATATCATGAATTGTTTTCAGTCTGACTCACTTGAAGTTGCATAGCAAGTCTTCAACATCGTTGAGATTTTCAGAAACATGAGGGATCTCCACTGTTGTGCAGTAAGGTTCAGTACTGAATTCTTTAAGCTCTTCAGTTTTGGAAGGACTCCATGGTTCTCCCAGATGCTGAGGAGAGAATCCAGGAATGGTGGAAGTCGTAGTAGAAGAGGATGAAGAAGAGAAAAAGGTTTGAGAGATCAGAGGAGGGTCTGCAAGCTTGCAATATACAGTAGCCATGCATCTAACCATGTCTTCTGAGAGTTTATTAGCAGTCTCAGGAATGTGATCAGCGTTAGGACTTCCCAAGTATTCTGCTAAGCTCATCATTCCTGAATCAGCATCCTGTTCAGTAACAATTCACATGCATGTAAATTAGAGAAAAGAGCATAAACTACGAAATCATGGTGTTTCATTCTAATATTAACATTTTACCATTCCATTTGGTTCTCTCATTTTGCCCTTCAATTTCAGAAATCCCTCTATGATGCATAGATATATGTTATTTAATGCCCATGCTTGACACAATGATGTGCAAGTAAATGGTGTTTGAACATAGGAGTTTGTCCATGTAAGGGTGTATAGTTTACAATGAGGGTAAAAAGTCTGTAGTAGACACATAATTTGAGATTAGTATTGGAATGAATCACAATTTGGAGCTTGCCTCAAGGAAAGACACATGTTGAGAATGGAATGAGTGAAGAGCTCTAGCTAGGCTTTGTTCCGAAGGTGAGATCCTAGCCGAACCAACTCCGCGACAAGAAAGGGAAGAGTGACTCCGATGAGCACCCGGCCGAAGCAGCAGCCTCTCCTGCCTCTTGATTTCGTGGCCTTCTTCAATTGGAGTCCATCTCTTAGACGACGTTTTATGTTTTGGAGATGCTTGTGACAATAATTCAGACTTGGAATGCTGCAACTTCTGTAATTTGTGTTCATTGCAACATCGAGATGGTGTTGCTGTTTGCTGCTGAAAAGCTTTTCGGTAAAGCGAAAGTAGATATTGTTCGAGATGCATGACCTCTAACTCCAATATCGCTATCTCCCTTATCAGATCATATGTTGGCTGACAACAGAAGAATTAGACCACTAAACAAGGAATGGAAGATAGAGGTTAAGGCCATTAATTTGACCACTTACCTTTGGCATCGAACTGTCATTTGATGAGCACATTGCAGAAGAACTGTGTCCCAATGCTTTTTCCAAAGCACACCTGATGGTTAACTGATCCTGCAATCTCTTCTCAAGTTGTAGAATCTGGAGTATGTTATACAAGTTGCAGTTTGCTTTATCGCGTAAATCTATAGCAAGTCTTCGAGAGACTTGTTTTGATTCCAAAAAACAGATCTAAGTACCTCATGCTTCAAGGATCCTTGGCCAGCAGCTTCCGGGGATGACTGACTTTTCATCTCCTTCTTGTCTGTGGGCTGTTCAGTAAACTTTAATTCACAAAAAGGATTATAAGAAGCAGTAAAGTTTTATAACAGAAAACAGAGATCCTGGAAACAAAAATGATAGGAGAAGGCACACTTACCAGTTTAGCATGATGAACTGATCCAAGCAATGGATCCAACTTATCTCCTTTGTTTCTATTTACAGAATCGCTGACACGAAATACAGTAGTTTTGTATCAATTTCCACTATCATCTACTTCAAGAACTACTTCAGTGGAAAAAGCCAAGAAAAACGAATAGGCGTCCAAGCGTATGAGTACCTGCCGGAGCGCCTGTGTCTTGAATGAATTCGGCCGTCGTGCTTCTCCTCAAATTCCATAGGCACAGAGTGAAACCAAATCTTTGGAATGCGAAAACGACGATGAAGGACGAGACTAATTGGCTATGGAGTTTTATTGGGTGACTGTGTCAAAAATGGAGATGACACCAAGCACCGCGGAATGCATCATGCACTACGATCCAAATAAACAGACAAGCAACATGGAAGGTCGAAGCACAAGACAGGAAGAGTACGAATGCTTGAGAGCAGTTCCTAAAGGACCTCCACGACACACCACACACAATCAAAGACCTTTGCTCAAGGATTCCATTTTCCTTTTGGAATATGGTATATTTAAATGGCGATATTTTCTGCAACTTCAACTCATACCAAAACTCACTTCGCTTTGCTTAAACCCGACCTGTCTGAGATCATCCACTGGGTTATAATATCAATTATAACCAGCTACTTCTGTCTCCGAGTCTACTGGTTTCACAATTTCACAATTATTGGCTGCTAAAAACAAACGGATTAGGCACATGAGAGGGACGGTTTAAGCATGATTTCTCAACGAAAAGAAGAAGAAGCAAGTTGTTCAGAGAAGGTAAAGGTGAAATCTGAAGATTTAATTATTAGCTGCTCTCAGAAGGAAAGGGGAGAATAAAGTAAGTGGCAGTGGCTACCTAAATGAAACCAACCCTATTGAGATTTTGCCCTTGGTTCTGGACTCTGAGCTTAAAGATACTACTAATGTATGTCAGAGCATGAAGCTTTTCCCTTAATATCCAGGATAGGTTTTGGCATTTTGCAGCACCAACAACATTGCAAGAGACAGCATGAGCAAGATGGCCAGCAGTCGGCACCACATGCCTGCTTCCCTGTTTGTATCTGTGACAGGCAAAAAAGCTTTCGGCTTTCTTCACATCCTGTTGGACTGGCAGAAGAAAAAGGCAAAAGTGTTACTGTAACAAACCTATAAACTGGAGAAACGATCGATTGAATGCTTTGACAACCATGAATTAGTCGCTTTAACAGCTTGCGTTGACTACTAGTCCAAGCTTAGTGATCAAATTTTCAAAGTATGGTAAAAGTTTGGCGAGTTGGATACTTTCTAGTTGTCCTAATTGAAGAAAAACACACTGGTTAGCGATCAAAATCCTTCTTTTCGAGATTGAGACTGCTGAAAAAGAATAAAATGGGCACGAGATCCAAAGAGTCATAGAGGATGTACCTTTTCAGATCAGCAGTGACTTGCGCACAAACAATATGATGGATCAAAACAATTGATTAATTAGTAGAGAAGAAGAATTTGCCGAAGGGGTTTCAATTATGACAAAGAAAACTCTTCTTTCATACTTTGCCACCATGTGTGTACTGTAGTTTTATGATCCAGGCAAACTTTTCCAATTTATTATGAATGTTTTGTAATGCTTGGTTTTTAAGGTTGAGATTGCTGAAAATCTAGAGAAGAAATGAGATCTACCAAAAGATATGATCATGGAGTGTGTCCCCTTCTTCAGATCTGCATTGGTTTCTGCAGCAATTTTTTGTTTCTTTGTCAGAAGGTCAAAGTGTCAAGTCACGCTCTGCAATTTAAAACAAAGGTTGGAGTTTACTTAGGCTGGAAAGCAACTCCAACTAGTGAAGTCGTCCTTTCATTTTATTTTCTTTTTGAGTTTTTGAGAAAAAATAATAGTTTTCCACAAGAAAACCACATGGCGTGAGAGAACCTTAATTAATTTAATAAGTTGATAAAGTGTAGATTATATTTTTCAGAAATAAAAAAATAAAATAAAATTGAAGATTAGTCAAGGGTCGTTGAAAAAGTAGAGTGCAGGTAATCGAAGAGCACATGGGTTGCCCTATGAACACCAACCCATACATATTTAAAGAGGTTATAATAATTTTTATTAGTAAAATAGTGAATTATACTAAACGTGAATATTTTTATTGATGGTATCTCGTTCCTATCCGGGTTGACCCACCAATCTCTATACGACGTTCGTCCAATAACATTTCATTTGGATTTGAGAGGGCTACCCATGATCTATGCTTCCAAGTACGCAGCGTTCATCCAGTAATGTCTCATTCAGAATCAAGAAGATCATTCAGGATCTGCGCTCCTAAACACTCACCATTCATTTAGCGACGTCTCATTCGGACTCAAAAAGCCCAGTTGACTATACTAAGTCAGACTTAGGAAGGTTCTTTAGAGTCTTCGCTCCCAAGAGCTCAGCTTTGCTTCTAGACCAATGAGAATCCTCTACTGAAGTGCTTGACCTTCGTTCAGTAGAATCTCACTCAGACTCGAGTCACTTTTTGAGCTTCTGCTTCACTCTTAATATGTCAATCTCTGTTCTCGAGTACTTAGCTTTCGTCTCATGACATCCCACTTAGACTTTGATCATTTCTTGAACACTTGACTTCATTCTTTGGCTAGTTGGTCTACTCTCCTGAGCACACAACCTTCCCGATGTCCCATTCGGACTTAGGGAGGTCACTTAGAGTTTGTGCTCTCAAGAGCACTCAACCTTCGTCAACGACGTCTCATTCAGACTTGAGAAGCACAGTCACCTATCGACAATAGTCAATTACTTGATCTCAACCTCTGACAACTTACATAAAAGATACACTTGGCCAATATCCTGATAGTGTTAGAGATACGATCCAATGGTTATTATCCTTGGTGCCCTACCACCCTTCGTGAAATCAATCTATATAGGTGGCATCTCACTCATGCGGTCGTTTATATGGCTCGATTGTTGGCCTAGAACTTCCCTATGTGGAGATTCTCTTCTGTTGACTATATCAGGATCGATGAAGATAAGTGAATATATGATATTTTTCTTCTTGTAAAGAGAAGTAAGTTTTTCCTACCAACAATCCCTCTCTTGAACATTTCTTCTCACACATTTTCATAAATTTCATCTCATAGTATAGAGCTGACTTCATCATATGGGGGGCGCCGACAATGTCGGGCCCCCATTGATGCGCTTTGACATACAAGCCACTAGGAGAACATGTTGTCGGTTCTCCACCGATTCGCTTTGATTTACAAGCCACCGAGAGCACATCAAAGCTTTCGTCTCAAAGGCGGGCGAAAAGAGAAAAGGAGTTAGAGTGGACGGAAAAGACACAATCGATTATTATGATCAATCAAATATAATAATTTTTAAATATTATAGTACTAAGATTGGTAAGGGTGCTAGATAAATTTTTAAATTTTAAGTTCGCCCTTTATAAAAAGTATTTCGAGTCTAAGGTCGAGGAAGGATGTTGGCACGGACCAGCAACTCCCAAACTAAAATGTATCCGAGACCGAGTGTCGGGCTAAGTGTAACCCGACTTATTTGTGTCTAAGTTGGGTCGAATACAGTTTAGTTTAAACTGTGTCAGGTTCAAATCAATCCGACCCAATCGACCTGAACCGTGCCCTCCCTTTAGGATTTTATTAATTTATGTGGAAATAGTAATATGGAAAATACATAACTTGGTTATCCGCCGTACGATGAGTCTAAATTGTTGATCCACCGTCCATTCTTACGATTGGAGCCCTTCCCAATTCGTAAGCAAATTACCGATTCGTTCCCGTTTGTTATCTCGCCTCGTTACTTTGCGGGAAGCTAAAACCCTAGCGAGCAGGAAAGGAGATGTCGCGTCCGCCTTCTGCGGCAGTCGGTGCATGGTCGTCGGAGCCGGATCGGGGGAAACTCTTCGTCGGTGGCCTGGCTTCGGATACGAGGGAGGAGGCGCTGGTGGACTATTTTGCGAGGTATGGCGAGGTGAAGGAGGCGGTGGTGATTAGGGACCGAGTCACGGGGAATGCGAGAGGGTTCGGCTTCGTCAAGTTCGCTGACCCGCAGGCCTCCGAGAGTGCGCTCAAGGAGGACAAGAAGCATGTCATTCGCGGAAGAACGGTGAATGCTCCTTGTTTCTTCTCTTAATCGTCTTCGAAGTTTTGAATCTTCGTATGCTGTACGTTGAGTTTGCATTTCCTCTAAAAAATGGCAACTTTTTTACTTCTTGATAAGTTTTTGTCAAGTTTTTGTGCTGTTCTTTCGATATCTTTTCGACACTAAAATTCCAACCTGTAAAAATGAATTGATCTAACCATTATCTTGTAGCGAGCTACAGTCGGTATGTGTTTAGTTGATGGTTTGTAGTCGCTTTTTTGATATGTTTAGGTCACAGTGAGAAGAGCCACTCTGCGCCGTCAGCTGCATCAAAACCGTGAATTCCTGAATCCAGAACAGAATGGTCAATTCATTAGATCGGGCGAGGAGAATGGTGATAGAGGGTTCTACAATGTCCATAGCACGAGCACAAAAAAGATTTTCATCGGAGGTTTGCCAGACAATGTGGATCAACATGAACTCAGGAGCTATTTTGAGAAGTTTGGTTCTGTTGTTGATGCGGTAGTAATGTTCGACGGCGTAACCCGACGATCAAGAGGTTTTGGTTTCATCACATTTTCTTCCGAGGAACCTGTAGCAATGGCGTTGCAGAACAGCCACCATGAGTTGAATGGGAAACTCGTGGAGGTTAAGATTGCCACTCCCAAGGATGACAGGAAATATGCTAATAACAGACATGATCATGATTATCATATCGCGAGAGAGGATCAAAGAGGTGCAAGAGGGCCCTTTTATGGTCCTTATCCAGGCAATCTTTACCCCAGCTATGGATATTATGGATATGTTAATTATGTAGCACAGCCTTTTCCTCCTTATGCATATGGAGGACTAGTTGGAGGACTATATAGCCCCACTGGTTTACATGGGATTCAATATGGCGGCCTGACGAGCATTCCGACGACGAACTCTTGGAACAATTCAAAGAGAATTTCTGGGCAGGTTATGCATCCTGATGTTGTCAAGAGAAGTGGCGGTGATAGCGTGTCGGTTATTGATAATGTTCACGAGTTTAATGGCAATAATGAGAACCAAAACAGCCTTGATGTTGAAAGCCAAATTGGGGCTATGGCAGGGTTAGATTTAGAAGATGTGCAATGTGATGCACAGTGAAGTTAGATCGGTGCAAATTGCTTCTACTTAGTTTTAACTTTTTAGTTGGTTAGGTTTCTCATGATTGTGCAATTATGCATTGCACTCTTTTATGACAAAAGAAGCAATGATAATGTGGAGTTGTGAAATCTTTAATTAGTCAAATTTTTTTTATTGGAATTTGTCCTTTAATTTTGTTGGGTTTTGTTCATTTTCCAAGGTTCTTCACTGCCAGTAGAAATTGGTACTTGTTTAGGGGTACTAAAGTTCTGTTTGCAGTAGTTGTCCCTCGACATTAGAATGCAACAATCTACTCACCTGTAGTGACAACTTACCTGTTAACCTGTGCTGTTCTTAATTGTAATTAATCATAATCATTCCATGGAAAAAAATTGATTTACAGTTTCCTGATATTTAATGCCCAAGCTTTATCAGAGATGGATAATTTTTGTTCCAGATTGATGACCAGCTAGTTCCATCGACTAACTGCAACATAACAAGTCTTCAGAGAAGATTGAAAATAGCACTTGAGTTACACTGCTAGTCTTATTGATCATCATTCCAGAAATTCGGCTGCCTGTCAGCGTTCAGCACGCAAACAATTGATCAAAACAGTGAACGAATCCTTCCTGTCTTCAGATCAAAGCAGTGTGAAGATCACCTTTGACCATTTAACAGCCTATGTACTTCTAGACTGCTACTTACTGTGCCAATGCCAGGTACCTGAAACTATTGGTTGTAATGGTTTGGCATTAGTGTTGTGTTCCAACATGTCCAAGATCAAAATTTCCATTGTGCCATCATGGGGACAAACTAAAGAAGCCAGTGACGTTCAGATTTCTGCCTCATGGATAACCATTTCTTCTAACCGCAACACAGCTTCATATCTCCTGCCAATTAAACACAGCACCTTGGATTACATTGCCAAAGACAGCCCTGCCCTGGTAGGTAGAAAAGCTATTCCTCACACCCGTGGGCACAACCCAACTGCCTCTCCATCCTGCTCAAGTATCCCGCTGCTCCTCATTGATTTCTCCTTGCATACTCCATCTTTACCATTTCATTCAACACCATTTTTGCAGCTTCATTGCCTTCCCCTCCCGACATAAAGCACCAATCTCGTCTTCATGAATTGACACAATTGGCCAAAATCCACTCTCAATCATTTAATCGAAACATTCATTGGTCATTAGCAGGCACACTATCTTTTATTGCTCCCGCTGATAATATAGCAGCAACCTCTGTTTCTAAATTTCAGTGAATTGAGTCCTAGCAGCTCGCACAACTCAGTTGAAATACATCCACTTGAAGCTTCTGCCAAAGTAGGAACTGTCCCCAATCAAATTGGATCGACCATGGATGATAGCATGGCAAAGCAATTTCCATCCTTTTCATGATTCAATATTGGCACAGTAACTTCCTGGAGCCAACCATTTCAGAGATTTCATCTCATGCTTTCTTCCTGTTTGCTTGTATGGTTTATGAGGAGCAGTTTCCTTTGTTCTATTCTTGCCCGAAAGTTGCTTCTTTAAAAAAATGATAATCCCAGTAGCCACATCTCTAGGGGTGGTCATGGACTCAATCCGGTCCCAGGGTAAATCGGGAAGGAAGTTTCCCACCGACCACCAGGGTAAATCTGGGGATAAAAAAAAGTTGGTAAGCGCATACGGCGATCAATCCAGATGCCCAGCATCCTTTGATTGCGTTCCATTTGGAGGAAAAAAAAAAAAAAAAAGTTGCTTCTTTAACTTGGCGCTCTAGTGGTCCTTGATTTCATTGTCAGTCCTTCCGAGCAATTGCTAGGCAATTGTAGACCGCATGTTGACTGTTTAAGTGGCTATTCAATAAAATCTTTAAAGATTTGACAGTCTTTCTTACAACAAAACGTCACTTGCTTCTTGTGCTAATGTACAATTTGCAAATGATGTTACCCTTTTCCTTCGAGAACAATCCCTGCTTTACGTTCAGTCGGAGGTAGCTCAGCCATGGAAGGCAGCAACCCTTACCGTGATGTTTCATACCTGTTAATTTAACACAGCAAAACTAACATAAAAATTCGATCCACATGATTTGTGCTCATCATAGTAATTAAATCATGTTTGCTTCAAGTATTCAGAATGTGACTGCATGAATCGTAATTCTCTATTGAAATCTATTCCAAATTATATCATTATTGGTTGAACATTGTCGTGATCTATCATTATAAATTGAACAGTGTACTGTTCTTTTGAGGGAGGGAGATACAGTTACCGACACTGCCATGCTGCTCTATGTAGGATTGGAGCTTTGCATCTTCTTCTGGCGATTATGGTCTTTTTTTATGATCATTCTCTAACTGCAATCACTTGAAAATGCTAATCAAAAGTGCTATTAACGAAGAGGCGACCATGACAAGCAGAAAGAAAATTCAAAGGGCATTTGTTCTCCGTGGCAGTTAATAAGAGAGAAAAACTACAATTTGTTTTTATTCAAAGATCTTCATGTCAGAACTCGAAGGACAAGGGTTACAATTACATATGTGCATAAATACCTCCTTTTCCTTTTTCGTATAATCAATTGAGCTCCTACTTTGGAATCTTGAGCAAAGGCAAATAAATGGGAAAAAAAAAATTCTAGTTGTGCTCGACAAATGCCACTCAGAATCTGGTAAGTGATCACCAGAAATCTTGAAAGAGGAAAAGGACCTACCCAGGTGCACCAAAAACTATAGGTATCTGAAAATCGCAGTCCCTTGGATGGTAAAAGAAGATGCAACCTGTCCATAGCAAACTTTTATATGCATATGAGCTTTGGAAGGATGAAAACATACAACGTGGTTTGTTGAAGGACTTGTTTAGGACAAGCAACAACTCATGGCAGCAGTCCAAACTGGGACTGCGGTTGGCTCAGTGCTGGAGCAGTAGTGGTATGTAGATGAAGTAGCAGGCCTAAAGAGAAGAGTGGGGAAGCTTTACATTTTTGAACGACTAGTCCCTACACTGTATGATCTTTGAGGTCTTGCTACATACTGAATGCATTGTTAAAATGGCAGCCACAAGGGTTTGTTGCTTTTTAACATTTGATTCTGTGCGCCTGTATATTATATACACATTTAGAGAGATTCCTTGTTTCCTTCTAGTATTAGTCTCAAAGGTGATGTGATCAATTAAATGTTTCTAGGGTATTTGATTTCAAATATCATCTACCAACTCTCTTTTCCTTTTCTTTTATTATCGTATGTTTTTCTCAAATGCACAATGTGTGATTAACTATAATGCCTCAGATTTCCGTAGCTATTAAGATAATGCTGAAAGTTGATGTCTATCAACCGAAAAGATAGAACTCTAATTAGATACTCCCATACAATTGTAAACTCGACTCAATAACAAAACTAACTTGGTACTATATGCCATAACTCATAGCAACTAAATTTGGTTCAATACTCGTGTTGAACAAAGTATTAACAAGTATACAATTTCAATGACTACTCAATCAGATTTGCTACTGTCTGATTTGATTCCTATATTATTGTTTCAATTTTGAATTATTATCGTAAGGTACTATGAATGACAAAGGTAGCATTTTTTGTGTTTTGTTTTTTCAGGTCTTATGAAGAAGAAATTTCTAATTTTGTGTAAAGAACAAGTGATATTTGCACGGATAAGTAATTAAAAAGGAAGGGAAAAGGACGAGTGAGATAGTAGTCAAGCAAAGCTGATGAGCAACGCATACCAAACAAGCTGACTGCATCCGGCGATGGAGGCCTCTTCGCTGCTACAACCGCCGTCGTCCTCTCCGCTTTCGAAGCAGGCTCATGGATTCCTGCTGCTGGTTGCGGAGGCCTCTCCGAGAGGCTCCAGCTCCGCCAAATATAAACTCTTGATTGCTTCGGCCGTCATCGCCTCCATCTTCGTGGCCTCCGCCTTTGTCTACCTACTCGTTCGACTGCTCTCCTCCTGCCGCCTCGCCTCGGCCATTGCCGCGGCGTCCCGGCTCCACCACGGTCAATCTGAATCTTCTTCTTCTTTTGCCACCTATGCGGGCGAAGACAGCGCGGCACTAGTCGACTCGCTCCCTTTGTTCTCCTTGACCTCCCTCGCCGCCATCCCCAGTTATTCTCCCGATTGCGCAGTCTGCCTCTGCCCCTTCGGCCCTCACGATGAGCTCCGTCTCCTCCCCGCCTGCCGCCACGCCTTCCATTCCCAATGCGTCGACCCCTGGCTCCGATCCATCCCCTTCTGCCCTCTCTGTCGTGCCTCCATCGCTATCCCTGCCCCTCCCTTGCCGCAGCCTGGAGACACGACCGCAGATCCATCGACGATCGGCAGCTACCGAGTGGAAATAGGAATCGTCAGCCAGAGAAGAGCAATTTCGGAGCCGGTCTTGTCGAGGAACACTCTGTCGCATCTGCGGACGTTCTCGTTAGGATCTTCGTTCGAGTACATCGTGCACGACGAAGAGGCGGTGGCGGCGAGGGTCGGGACGGAAAATAGGAAGGAGGAGAAGAGTGAAGTTTCCCACAGGACGGATCCGGGGGCAGAGGCGGCGGAGGCAGCAGGTGGAGGAGGGAGGGGGTGGCTGCGGGATCACCTGGACCGACTGGCCTCCTCGGCTTCCTCCACTTTATCGTCGATCCACTTCTCCGGGAGGTGGAGCCACCGGTACGACGGCGGCGGCGGAGGGTCGTGGTCGTCGGATTTGGAAGGGAGCGCCCGGCGGGAGGCGGAGGATGGTGGCTACTACAACTTTTACCGGTGGCTAATGGGGGCATAACCGTCATTTACTACTTATCCAGTAATATATATAATCCGTGAATTCTGATATTTGTATTGATGTTATTTAAAGAAATTCTGAAACGTAATTAATTCTCTATGGTAAATAAGTGAATAACTAATCATTATTTTACAAAGGCGGGATTAAAAAAATAATAATTACTAAATTTGTTTTGCGATTTAAAAATTATTACTTTTATCACTTCAGTAATTTCTGTTTCAATTGTTTTTTGTTGACGTGGCCGATTTGATCTGCCACGTCATATAAATCAACAAAATAGCCCTAACCACGGCCCACCCAACCGCCGCTCAGCGTCCCCCTCTTCCTCCGCGTCCTCCATTCTTCTTCCTATACTTCGAAGGCCGCCCATTTGCTGTTGGTCCAGCGTCCTCGACAGCGATTTGCTCCCTTGTACTGAAGTTCTTTCTTTTCGACGTGGAGATCCGTTGTTACGGCTCTTATTCTTCTTTGGTAAAAATCGCGATCCTTCATTTTATATTGATCTAGATTCTTCTGTATTTGTTGCATAAGATTGTTCTTTTTTCGTTTAGTCACTGCTTTTACTTTGTTAGTTGGACACCGACAACATTTGAATGACAAAGTAAGTTAGTTAGTTCTTTAATTCTTATGTGTAATTTTGATGATTGATGATATACACGTTTGGTTCTTTTGGACGAGTTTATTGAATATGCATTTGATTAGGCCGTTTTTTTTTTGTGTGTGTGTTAATTGGGCTGTAAAGGGTGGGTGCATTTTACGTTTCAACTTGTTGAATTTTGTTGCAGAAGGTTCTCTTCTTTTGCTTCGAAGATATAGAGGCATTTGCTTCACGCATTGGAATTGATCTCTCATCCAATAATTTGGATTCAATCCAACTCCCTCCTGGGGAGGATTTTGGAATCCAAGGGTGATTGACCATAGCCTTGCATATTATGTTGCTTCCATTAAACTATTATGTTCTTTCTTTTACTTTTCCTTTTTTTTAAAAAAAAACTATTATGTTCTTATTGATTATAGATATGTTATTCATAAGTAAAGATGGCGTAGATCTGTACTAAGATGATCCTTTGGAGTTTGATGGAGGTTGCGGAAACATTATAGTGGTTGACGATATGCCGGTTGTGCTGGCAGAGATATTTGAGAAGTTGGAAGGTGTGATTCGCAAAATATACAATTAGAGAAGGTGGAAATTTGGATGCTGGTTAACCCAGAAACACAAAAGACTCTTGGTATTGCTTCATCGAATACAACACTGCTCAGGTGCTTGGTCCCTAGAGTTAAATCATGCTGAGCACTAGCTGGTAGACTGGAATATGCTAATTATTTTGCTTCTGATTCCAGGAAGTGGAGTTGACACGAGAAAAGAAAAATGGATATAAATTAGATAAATCTCACAAATTTGTTGTTAATTTATTTGATGATTTTGAAAAGTACATGAAGGTCCCAGAGGAGTGGAAAGCTTCTGAAATCAAACCATACACGCCTGGGGTAATCTTTCTTAATATATTTGTCATGCCCTTTGTCTCTCTGTTTAGCCAATTGAGTGTCTAAATAAGATTCTCAATGCAACAGAAGCAAATGATATCATATTCTTGGTAAAGAAAAAAAACAGTTAAAAAACTTTAAATGAATATATTTTTGCTCAACTTCTTTGAATAATCTCATGGTCATCACTTTCTATCTCTTTGGGATGTGGTCTTTTGGGATTGACAGATTTTATATAGAAGAAAGTGAGTTTTTTTTTTAAAAAAAAAGTTATATATATGTTTTGGGGTGCATTTGTGTTAATATAGATAGTTGTTTGAATACTAGCAATAATTTACTGGTAAACCAAAAATCACAAATAAGAACGTTATGCCGGTTACCTAGTACCATTCTTGCACCAGATAACTACAGTTGACTGACAAGATTCAGGCCAAAGACTAATATATGTGTTTTCCTATAACTGCAACTTACATCAAGGAAGTTATACTGTTTATATATCAATTGGTTTAATGGACATTTGAATAAATTCTGTGCAATAGTTGTCCTTTTTATCTAAACTGATTGGGGTTGTCTCCTCACATGACAAGGTCTCTTACTACAATGAGCTTTAAGATTTCGATCATGGGTCTTTGTTCTGTGTAGACCTTTTGGGAGCATAGTTTCATAATGAGTTTTCTATTCATCAGTGATATTGATCAATTTACATCTTTTGGGTTGGCATTGGATTTGTTGAATACCAAGAGGAACTTATTTTGCATGGTAGTTAGTGGTTGGATTAATTATGTAAACAACTGTAGAGGCTGTGATTACGTGTGATTAATTTTGGATACACCACAGCTTTTTCCTTCCAACAAAAATCGATTCTAACATTGATTGGGATGTACAAATTTTCTGTCTGGAAGCATGCATGCTATTCATGTAACCAAAATGGGTAGGTTTTATTTGAAAATTCTGCTACTACAGGAGAACTTATGGCAGTGGCTTACTGATGAGAAAGCGAGGGATCAATTTGTCATCCGTGCAGGTTCCAACACTGAAGTTTTTTAGAATGATCCCAGGCAATCGATGCCTGAACTCGTACATCAACGACAAGTAAGGAAATACCTTAAGCCGTAAAGCTCATAGCTATTTTTATGCAAATTGAATCTTATGCCTCCTTTATTGCAGTACTGGACTGAGAGCTTTGTCTAGTGGTCTCCTCTTGGAACCTTCTTGGCCACTGTGCATAGGCAGGGTGCTGCTGTCTGGTGTGGTGGTTCTACTTTTAACCGATTAATGAGATTTACAATTTTTAGTTTGTTATGGAGTTAGAGCTAATGGTGACTGCTAACAGGTAAGGCAAATTGATTTTTCTCCTGGCGAGAAATACATCATCACATACAGTAGCCATGAGCCTAGCAATCCCCGTGATTCTCTTGTAAGTAGTCAAAAGAGTTAATTTTCTGCTCTTTTTCAAGTCCTCTCTAATTTATTTGTAGATGATTGTTATAAATATCTTTGATGTGAGAACTGAAAAATTGATGCGGGATTTTAAAGGAAATGTTGATGAGTTTTTTTGCAACTGGTGGAAATGGTGGCAGTGTCTCTGGAATTTTATGGCCTGTTTTCAGGTATTTTATATTTCATCTCTAAATTCTTTTCTGATTATTTTTTAAATAATTACTATACTAGTTCTTGTTTCCCCCCATTATATTGGCTACTTTATTTTTCAGGTGGGGTGGTGGTAAGGAAGACAAATATTTTGCCAGAATTGGGAAGAATGTCGTTGCCGTTTATGAAACAGAGACATTCACACTTGTTGATAAAAAATCTATGAAGGTTGAGAATGTGGTGAACTTCAGTTGGTCTCCAACTGATCCGATACTAGCTCTATTTGTTCCAGAGCAAGGTGGTGGAACCAGCCTGCCTGGGTATAGCAAACCTTATTCTTTGAATGTTTCTACAATTTGCTTTATTTGATGTTTTTGAACCGGTTGGTCATACTAATTAACAGGTTAGCCTTGTCTAATTACCTGGAAAAGAGGAGCTTATGCAGAAGAATCTATTTAGCGGGTTACTGTAAGATGTTCTGGCAAAACAATGGGGAATATCTAGCTGTGAAGGTTGATAGATACACAAAAACAAAGAAAAACAACTACACTGGTTTTGATCTATTTTGTATAGAAGAGAGGGATGCCCCTATTGAAGTTCTTGAACTGGATAATTAAAATGACAGGATAGTATCCTTTGCATGGGAGTCCAAGGGCCGTAGATTTGTTGTTATCAATGGAGATGGTCCTCGGCCTGACATTAGGTTCTACTCTATGCGGACCAGTCAAAAGAGTTTCAAAAGTTAGCACTCTGAAATCCAAGCAGGCAAATGCACTGTATTGGTCTCCTGCTGGCCACTACATAGTGCTTGCTGGCTTGAAAGGCTTCAATGGTCAATTGGAGTTCTACAATGTCGATGAACTAGAGACTGGCGACAGGGGAACATTTTATGGCCACTGACATCGGATGGGATCCTACCGGCAGGTAAGTCTTTTTTGCTGTTAAGCATGTATTGCTGTAGATGTTAACCATCCTTAGTTTGTATCTTGATTCATACTTAACATGCATATCACTGCTTTTAGATATGTTGCAATTTGGTCATTTAATGAAAAATTGTTATACAGGTGATCCAGAGATCATTTCTATCAGGTTAGATAAAACTTCTGTTTCCAATGATACTGTGGAAGGCGAAGTATTGCTTTGAATCTTAATGTTTAGACACTCCGATAGTTTCTGTGACGTCCGAGACCTCCCTCCCTCTTAAGTGCTGAAAAGGAGGAAGAGATCTCTAAAAATCTAATGAAATACGAAGCAGAGGATCAGGACGTATCGATGCAGATGCATGAGCAGGACCGAAAGAAGAGGAAGATGTTACAAGATCAGTGGAATGAGTGGGTGGCCAAGTGGAGGCAGTGGCATGAACAAGAGAGGCAATTCTGGATACAAATAAGCGATGGGGAAGCCAGCGACGAGGACGAGGCAAAAGAAGTGGAGGTGGAAGAAGTCCTTGATGTTTCTCAAGAGATTGTCACGTTGGACCAGGACCAAGATTGATGCCTCGCTTGCCAACTATCTGTCATAGTTGCCTAGATATTTTTGCACCGATTTCAGATTTTGTTGTTGATTTATGGTGTGCATTGATTCTTATCTAGTTTCTGAGTAGATTGTTGTTTCCTTAACAGAATTGATTACTTGTTGCCCACCACAAACTTCTCGCAACTTATTACCAACCCATGTGTTCATTCTCCTCTCGGATGTACACAATGCCACAAACTGTGTGCACCATTTGTCTTCTATCTAGAAAAATATATATATAGTAACCAGTACTTTGCTCTTATTGCCCCTTGATTTCTTGACTGAAAGCATATCATTTTGCTTGGTTAATTTGTTTGGTGTGGATGATATTGATAATGGTGAACTGTAATCAACTGAAACTCTCCTAAAACAGACGTATTAATTATTCAGCATTTCACTGACTTTTCTTCATAAGTACATTGCACACTAACATCACTTTTCATTTTTCCAACATCCCATTTTACAAATATTATTGTCCATAATTTCTATTTAAAAAAAAAAGAAAAGAAAGACATTGTTTAACCCAATTCGCATAACTCCATGGATGCTTCCTTCCTTCATCAAGATATATGGCTGCATCAAAGAAAATTAGTTAACACAGTTAATTACTTCAACCAGCCAAACTCAAAAGTTAAGCACTAATGCGTATCACTTACTTCATTATTATATCTTTCCAATAACTTATATCTTCACCCTCCTAATTATTTGAACTCGCATCTGGTGGTGGTGGTGAGCAAAAGTTAGATTAAATCGAATTAACCAACTAAATTTAAAATTTTAATTCAGTTAATTTAAAATTTTATTTTGTTTTAAAAAAATTATTTTAGATAATTCCATTTAGTTTCAATTTTAAAATCCTTAATTCAATTAAATTGAATAAATTAAAATTTTATTACTAATTTTTTAAAACAACATCACAACAAATATCAACAAAGCAGCAGTGGTGTTGGTTTAAAAAAAACCACGACCAAAACCGTGGTGCTTGTTTTTAAAATTAGCACCACAATCATGTTGTTGATTTTTTAAAATCAGCACTATAGCCAAGGTGTTAATTTTTAAAAAATTAATACTACAGTGGTTGAAAATTTATAAAAATATATTATTATTAAAAAATTTAATTAATTCGATCAAAAATTGAATTAATTGATATTTTATCAGTTTAATTTTTATTAAAAAAATTCGATCAATTCAGTTAATTTAATTTTTTTTATTTTAAATCGATTGTTCAGCCCTATTCACATCTCCTATTTGCTGATTTACTCATTCATATTTGTGGTCGCATGTATTCTGAGATAACTGCTACAGTTCGGGGCTTGGCCCAGGGTTTGAAGGATTTGCCATTTCACTCTCCCTGCTCAAACCTTCGTAGCATCCCCAATAGAGTTGGGATTTTCGAAGCTCGAGCTTAGTATTCGAGTAATTGTTGGCATCGTAGAGATAGAGAAAACGAAAAAACATGATCTCGCCATTAATGCTTCTTCATTGATGGGTCACCGAATCGATGCCCATACGTAGCAATTGTTGAATTTGATTTCTCTTGTTCCCGTCAAGATCGGCTCCTGGATACGCGACCTTTCCTCAGCAGCACTCTGGAATGAAGGCGGATGGGGGGCACAGAGGATCGCCGAAAACCTGAGAACACAGACACCGTGAGAAGGAAGGCCGGGATGACCGGCGCGACCACTCCGATGCCTAAGTCAGTCTTGGGAGAAAGGAAGGAGATGGAAATGAAATGGCCAAAAGATTGAGATTGCATACCTTCCCCCGCTGGGGGAGTTCTCCTTTTATATCGGAGATGAACATCGTACCACAGAGAGAGTGAGGTGAGAGTTACTCCTATGGTGAGGGTCGTACGAGTAGGGGAGTGGCGCAAGAATGGCGTAGGACAAGTGATCGTACTTTCCGGGACAGAGGTGTACTTCGGACGGCGGATCGCCATACCTGGCAGAGAAATGTCAGACTACAGTACAAACGGAGGAGTGATCGATGGGATAGAGAGGCATGGGGTGGAGGAATCGGCTCGGCTGACTCGGCGGGAGCGACTCGGCTCTCTCTCCTTTCTCGGCTTCAGCAGGGTCCTCCAAGCTGGGGGGTTACCGAGGATTCGGCTTAGGCGTGAGCCGGGGTCCGAGGGCCGATTTGCTCGAGCTCGGGGAGTCTACTCCGAAATCCGACTCGGGTTGTCTTACGAGGATTCGGACCGACAGAGGGGCAAGGCCGCTTCCGATATCTTAGATCTGGTGCGGGCGCACGGGGAGGCTGAACCCGGATCAGGCCCTATCGGTTCCCGGTTCGACTCGGTCCTCTCCTGAGTCGTCACCAGAGACCCGTTTTATACGACCGTAACATCTCTATTCCATGGATTATACAGTATTTTATAACACGTGAATTTGTCGTTAAGGACAAATCCAATAAAATGATCTCATGGATGCATTCATTATAGATTTAATTCATTGGAGGTAGTTAGTCCACCAGAACCGGCAGTTCTTGCCACAGCGGTTCTTGTTCAAGTATTCGACCAACTTCTTGTCGTCCTCCAGCGTCCACCGCCCCTTCTTCACTATCTATTGATCAAATTTGCATGTATATTTAAGAGGGGGGATACTTTATAATAATGGATTAGCTCCTTAATTGGTCGATTATTATAGATAGAGAGCTAGCTAAAAGTTTGACTAAAAGAGAAGAGATCGGTCTCATCTCATCAATCATCATCCAATTGGAGCTAGCCTAATAACAAGGCCACTGCACTTGGAAATTAACTTATATCTTCTTTTTGACTCATCTAATTATGCATCCGCGGTTTGATTAACTCATTCACTTCTCGAATATTTAAGTATCTAATTTGACAAGGTCGTCGGAGTTGACCACTTCAAATCGTTTACTTTGAAGTTTATTACGGCTTCCACACTCGAGCAATGATTGACGGCTCACGAATGTTTCTCATGGACCATTTTCCAACGAGTCGAAGAAGAAAAGGCCACACGGTTCGTCCAAAAATTGAAGTTTGACCCGAAAGGTGAACCGGATTCGCCGACAGTCCGCCTCCCGTCCCACCAGTTACGCCGACTCCCCATTTAAAGTAAAAGTCGTCGTCAAAAAATCCGCGTGAATAATCGACAGTTCATGATTTTCTATAAAATAAATAAATAAATGCTCAATTTTGAACTCCACCACCGACCTGAAAAGGAACCGAACAGGGAAAAGTATCTATGAATCCATGAATTTAACGGTTGAGGAGGTAGTTGTATTGAAAACCCGCGGCCACAAGGGGCCCAGGACGCGACGACAGGCAACCGTTCATGTCGGCCGATAGCCACGTGTCGCTCCGTCTTCTTCAAGGGAGTTACCGTTTTCTGCTCAGTCTACCGCCAAAATTCTTATTAAAACGCCACTAACTGTTTTAAAAAAAAATCCTTTAAATTTCATAAACTACTAAAATACATCTGAAACTTTTATTTCATTTAAATACTATTATTTGTTTTAGTTTCTAAATACCCACTTAATAATTATTAAAATACTCATTTTTTATTGGATAGGAGGACAGTTGCTGCTGAATTATCTCCGTGGTGATTGGCCCAGTGGATATTTCTCAATAAAATAGGGATCGATTGGTGAATTGTCCAAATTACAGGGGCAAATAAAATCGCATAGACGCGCTTCCCTTTAGATTCGGTAATTACTCGCTTAAAATTAAGAATAAAATCGCATTTTGGAGAAAATATTGTTTTAAATACGAGTCTCTTTTACTTTCACGGTTTTCCAACCATTTTCCGGGCCTCGCCTCGCCTCGCCTCGCCTCTTCCGCTCGCCGGAAAACCTTCTCCTTCTCGCCGGCAAATCCGCTGCCTCTCGCGCTTTGCTTCGTCCCTCGCCTCGGTCTGTTTTCTTGACAAGGGGGACTTGAATCCACGCTTGGTTTCTATTTTCGCCAGATCGAGGGGGTTTTCGCCTTTGCTTCTCTGATTCAACGGAGGACGGCGGAGGTGTCGACAAGAACGCTAAATCAGTATGGGATGGTAAGAAGCGAGGATTTTGTAGTTCCTTCCATACTCTATCTCTTTCGTAATTTGACGGCGAGTTGTCGATGCCTCGTTTTCCCCCCTTTCGTCTCGGCTGACAAATCGGCCGTGATTTTGTCCTTTTTTTTCTTGTATAAGAAATTATTTGATAATTGTGGTGTTACTGTTTAAGTAACCGCCTAGTTTACTGTCCTCGCGTACGTTGTGCCGCGAATCTTAGGCAATATGCAAGAGGAATATGTTATCCAGCCTTTTCTACCAGGGTAGGACTAGCAGTTGGAGATAGGTCAACATTGTGCTCGCACTGTCTGCCCTCTTTTCCATGACATGCACTCATGCAAGTTGTACACAGTCATGAGGATTTGCAATTTTATCGACATAAATGCCATTTTTTTCACCGCAGATTATCATTGAGGATTTGATTTGTTAAAAAAAAAGGTTGATTTTTATTTCAAAAAAATTCTGGATGTTTATATCAAAAAGTTTCTGGTTGATAGGAAATATAGACGGGAATGGAAAGTGGAGAGGTCAATTTTGCACCACATTTTTCTATCAAGCTTAATTCCAACTTGACAGTTTATACTCGTTCTAAGATCTAAGTAGATTAACACACCTTTATATGCCCTTAATTATATTGCGAAACCTTTGTTTGGAAATGACGATCTGAGGACGATATCATTTGGTTCCAAATGCATCGGTTCTTCTCTCCTTTGACTCGTGAAAGATATGCACTTTCTTATGTTGGATGATTTATAGTTATTTTTATGCTTAACCTTTTCTAAATGTATTTATTATTTGATGTGACATGATACAAAACTCATGATACTTCAAAACTTTTGTAAAGGTAAATGTCTTTTTTTTGTTAAAAAAGGTTAGTATATTTGATGAAACATGATACACAGGTAACTAGTGATATTGTTTCTTTGATATGGAGTAAGTTCTCACCTGCCAAATAATTTTTTTGGTAATGCTTATGCTTGAGTTTTGTTTCATAGTTTGAATGCATATCAAACAGGTGGAAAGAAGGGCTTGCTTGTCTATAGTGGCTAGTAATCAGTTAGAAATACTGAAGCAGAAAAGACTTGAGTTTTAGAAAAAGACCAAAGCAGTACAAGAAACTGTCAATGCTACAAGTGCAATGTCTAGAAGTGGAGGTGATGCTTTAAAAACTCCAGCATTCTGGTGTTCTAGATTTCATGGGAATGTCGATGAACTGTCTCCTGTCAGTGGACCTGCAAAGGGTGCTTTTTCCAAGCATCCAGTGAAAAAGTTTGAAACATGGGACTTGCAATGGATTGAAAAGGTTCCAGAATGTCCAGTCTTTTGCCCCTCAGTTGAGGAGTTCAAGAACCCACTTGATTATCTTCAACAGATTGCTCCTCGTGCTTCAAAATATGGTATGATGTGATGATTTTACTTGAGCTGTATTGACCATCCATTTAATATATTCTTGCAATGCTCATGGCCATCCAATTTCTTCAGAAGAATGTAGAAATGATTATCAGTTTTTTTGTTGTACCATGTTTAATGACAATGTCCTGGAACATGAAACCCTTAGTTGATAACAAAATTGTTTCTTTTCATGAGTATGCCTTTCTTTAACTTGATAACTGTTCCATAATTTGCAAATCTACTGTATCTCTTTAGATGTACTGATTTCATTTGGAAGTATTATGGATTCCAAATATAAACAAGTAGACATGACATGCTGACTATAAAACTTTATTGAGAGCTTTTAAAACACGATCATATAATTGTAATCCATTCATCAAGTATTTGTCCAGTTTGTACAATGTATCCATCTCTTTATTCGATGTTTCTAGGACACAGGCACATCTTATTTGTCATGAAATACTTAGGTTCATAGATTTGCCAATATGTTTAATATCTTGTTTTCATCTTAGCTGTATTGATATGATTCAGGCATATGTAAGATTGTCTCTCCCTTAAGTGCTTCAGTTCCTGCTGGTGTTGTCTTGATGAAAGAGTTAGCTGGGTTCAAGTTCACTACCAGGGTACAACCTCTCCGTCTTGCTGAGTGGTCTGCAGATGACATGGTCACCTTCTTCATGAGTGGAAGGTCAGTGATCTGATCATATTTAGTCCCTGATTTTTTCCTATATTGCATATATTAATGGTTGATGAGTTTCAGGACGTATACATTTCGGGATTTTGAGAAGATGGCAAACAAAGAATTTTATCGAAGATTTTCTAGCACTGGATGTCTCCCAGCTAAGTTTATTGAGGAGCAATTTTGGCATGAAATTGCATTTGGCAAGACAGAAATGGTTGAGTATGCTTGTGATGTTGATGGAAGTGCCTTCTCGTCATCTCCTAAAGATCAACTTGGACAGAGCAATTGGAACTTGAAGGTGATACTCTCTCTTTCCTGTGTAGATCCTTCCCAAAAATTGGCCTAATTGCAATATACATGTCAGATTGTTTTTTTTTAATAAAAAATTTTGATTATTTTTATCCTTCAAGGGTGGATCATGAATTTCATTAAACTATTATTCACCATTTAATATAACTTGTGCTAACCGAAGATGATTTTATAAAATCAGAAACCTGTACCTATTCAACTTTAGATATACCTGCTATTATCTGCAATTTATGTCCAAAGAATTCTCTTAAAACTCTCTAGTATACATCTTACTGAATCATGAGATGAACTCTCTTGAATCCTAGATGCAATGTTTTTGTACTCTTGGATTGATTGACCAGTCGTACTGATTCAAACATATCTTTTTTCCTCCAGAAAATTGCTCGTCTGTCAAAATCTATACTACGACATCTTGTGAAACCAGTTCCTGTAAGTATCTATCAACATGATAGTTTGGTTCTTCTCTTTGCTCTTGGTTTTTGAAACTCTTACTGCTCCATTGCAGGGAGTAACAGATCCCATGCTTTACATTGGGATGCTTTTCAGTATGTTTGCCTGGCATGTAGAAGATCACTATCTGTACAGGTATGAACTGTAATGCCCATGTTAGTTTTCTCTTTCTCATAGAATGAAATAGTTTTGATTGTTCGTGGCTTTATCCTTCCAGCATTAGTTACCATCATTGTGGGGCTTCTAAAACATGGTATGGAATCCCTGGCTATGCTGCTGCAGACTTTGAAAAGGTGGTGCAGAATCATGTATATGATTCTGGTATTTTGCAAGGTGAAAGAGAAGATGCAGCTTTTGATTTACTTCTGGGGAAGACCACGATGTTTCCACCAAATATTCTATTAGAACATAATGTCCCTGTTTATAAAGCTGTACAGAAACCTGGAGAATACATTATCACCTTTCCTAGAGCTTATCATGCAGGATTCAGTCATGGTGAGTAGTTTTGCTCCTTTTCTCCATTTAATATTTCTCGCTTTTATGATTTACATGATACTTCCCCATGTCACTATTATAGTTTAAAGTTTCTAAAGAAGATTCTTTCCCTTTATTTTCCTCTCTAGGATTCAATTGTGGTGAGGCAGTGAACTTCGCAATTGGCGATTGGTTCCCATTCAGTGAAATGGCTAGCCAACGTTATGCACTTCTAAACCGAATGCCATTGCTCCCTCATGAGGAGCTCCTATGTGGGGAAGCACTTTTTCTTTCCAACAGATTATCAGATTTAGCTTGTAAAAATGGTGTCCCTTCAACTGAAGAGTCTATATCACAACGGAATGTCAAACTTTCTTTTGTACACTTAATGCGCTTCCAGCACCATGCTCGGTGGTCGTTGATGAAATTAGGAGCCCGCACATGCATTAAGTCTGATAATGTCCCGTGTGGAATATGCAAACGTGATTGCTATGTTTCTCATGTTGTATGTAATTGCAGCAAGGATCCAATATGTTTCCGCCATGGTATAGTATTATTCTAACACCTGGATTTATCTATTCTTTGTGGGACATTCTTCAGTATAATTTACTTATTTTGATCACCGTTTTCTAAAGAGGGAGAGCTCAGAAGCTGCTGTTGCAAAAACAACCGGATTGTATTTCTTAGAGGGAACATTATGGAATTGGAAGCACTATCAAGGACATTTGAGGAGGAGGAGGACATATCCAATGAGATTCAAAATCTGGATCAGCAAGGCAGCCATTTTTATCTATGGTCAAGGTCACTCTATGGGGTTGAAGATGGCTATTCTCCTTATTGTGCTATAAAACTTGAAGGTACATGGCAAACCTGATATGTGAGAAAAAGCATTCTATGAATCCAGTCTATTCATGTCAATTTACAGATCTAATTTCAGATATATTTGCAGTTAACTCCGAGTCTTGTTCTCCTGAAACTTCCGCTAAACAAGATGGTGATGATTCTGACTCTGAAATATTCAGAGTCAAGCGAAGACCTTCAAGCAAATTGCAGAAAAGATCCATTGATGATATATTTTGCTCTGATTACCAAGGTCACCAGGTATTTAAATTGTTTCACAATACTCTTGTTCTAACATTATTTAACATATTTTGATCATCAGCATTACATATTTCTGAACTCCATGTCTCTATCTTGGTTTTTTACACAAACATACTACTATTTAATTGTTTTTCTCACTTCAATGGCGGTTCATTTGATCATGCACACATGAAAAAAAAATATTTGGGGAAGTTTATAGCAATTAAAATGAGCTAATTTTCAAATGGAACTTTGATATGATCTCACTAGTCTCCAAAACAAAAAAAAAATTGATTTATGTTTCGCAGGTGATTAGATTGTGATTAGGTTGCCTCTTTATTTATGTTGCACTTGAACTCCTTTGGATTTTTAGAGTTAACTTAATCTCATGTTGCATAGCCATGTGAATTTGCAGAGCCAAAGGCGATTGAAGAAACTTTGCCTAAAAGGAAGGCATCTTGATATAGCAGATGGCCCTAGTTCAATCAATCATCGTCAAAAGAATCACAAACCTTCTTTAAGCCAGGCGTATCGAGGGAAGGCAGCAGAATCATCCAAATTCAGCAGAGATTATTCATCAGACAGTGTTGTGAAGCTAAAACTGAACCAGAACCAGAACAAGCGAGTCCCGAGTCCCTTCTTTTGCTAATTGGCATGCTTTCCAAAGAACTCAGATACCCACGAACCTCTCTGCCAAAGCAAAGGCTCAACCAACAACGTCTTAGTGAATTAACAGGTAGAAGTAGAACAGAACAACTCACATCAACGATTCTTTGTGCTGAAGGCGTCCAAAAGCAAGTGCCGGCACAGATTCATTCTTTTATCCATCACCTGTTTAATTTCCTTGTGCTCGTGATGGTCGAATTAGCTAGCTGCATACTTGTTCTAGGATTAGAAACGCTCATTCTGCTAAATTTATCCACCCATTTACTTGATTCTTTATGTTTTGTAACAGCAGTTACTCCGGATTGCATTTTTGAATAGATACATGGTTGGATTATGCATCCAGTGATCCGACAGAGTAGTTACACTTTTAGACCACCTTCTTCTTCTTGATGAGGTGAGGACAGAACTATCACATGAAGTTCAAGACTGTTTTGTGCGACATCAACGACAGTCTGAGTATTATCTCATCAATCAGCTTGACCATCCCATCAAAACCAAGAGCAAGACAGGATCCCAGAATTCTTCAACATGATCCGTTTGTTTATGCCTGTGATGAAGTACACCAATGCCTCTTCTTCCTCCACAATTTTCTCAGATTGCTTCCCTCATTGGAACAGCTGCTTCATCCTTGAAACTCAGAGAGGGAATTCATGCTGTATTTCATTTTTCATGCTCACCTCAGTCACTGGCTGTATGTATCTATTGGATTTCCCCTCATTTTAGCAAGCCAGATCGAGATTGAGTGCGTGAGCAGATGGGCACGGAGTAGGAAATCGATAACGGAAAAATGACGAGTTGTCGTCGTCGGCCTGGCTGGCCTGTTGTTCTCGACCTCTTGTCTTGCCCTGCTTTCTTTATAATTCCAATAGCCGGGCACGGCACGTGACCGCTGATCCTGTGAGCTTTCCGTGCCGTGACCACTCCCGCGCGTACTGGGCCCGGCCCGTAACACTGTTTTGTTTTGTCTGGATTAGATTTGGGACTTGACCACTGGTGGAATAAATATTTAATTATTTTTTTAAAAAAATAATAAAAACTATAAAATAAAATTTTAAAATTGTATTTATCCCAAGTTTTATGTCGTGCTCTCAATTTAAGTACATGTCGCTTAAGATATCCCGGCTTACGC
This sequence comes from Curcuma longa, assembly GCF_044706935.1. Classification (NCBI taxonomy): domain Eukaryota; kingdom Viridiplantae; phylum Streptophyta; class Magnoliopsida; order Zingiberales; family Zingiberaceae; genus Curcuma; species Curcuma longa. The sequence goes on from NC_133863.1 coordinate 12,636,642, forward strand.
TCCGCTTAGATCGATTTAGAGAGATTGTTAAGTTTGTCATGGCACCATTTAATCTTCGATAGGACATATCAAATACAATTCACATCATGTCGAGTCATTGATGCATCTCATAGACGGTTGTGGGACCGTGTGGGATCGATGGTGAATTTCACATTTTTTTTATAGAAAAGTCATGGATGCAACTTAACTTTGTTGATGCCATTTCATAATTATCTCTACCCAAATAATTCTCCAAGCTTCATATCAATTAATTAGGTGCTTAAGAAGTAAGAACACCACATCAATATGACATACTAGGGATAATGTAGATTCCATTTGGATGATTCGACGACCTATAAGAATAAGAATCCTTTCGATCGAAAGTATCCTTTTTGTTCAATGAACAACAACGTAGCCACGTGGCCACGTGGGTGGGGGAGGGGGGTGACCGTCTCCCCTAGGATTTCATGATTTCTTGGCTGTATGATTCCGAACAGGGTTTGCTTCGTGAATTTTGTGAGGTCCCCGCGTAAAGGACGAGGATGGCATGGAATTTGTGTGGTTGGGATGGTGTTTCGTGTGTCAAGGTAGGGGATTGAGGATAAAAAAGGGAGTAGTGCTGTCTTCTATAAAAAGGTGGAAGGCTCTATATGATCGGTTCCACGACCATTTATGAGAAGGTAAATCAAGAAATTACAATTGGTCATGACGTAGGAGGGTATTGTCTGACTTCGCCAAAATTCGAACTCTTGTCCTATTTTGTAACTCTGCTACGCAACTGCTATCCTTAGTATCAATTTTTATAATAAAATATCACAACTTGAGTTTATCAATCATTTCTCTCATCAGACCTATTGGATTTATTTTTTATCATCATCATATATTTTTATCAGCGAAAATTATAATTTGAGAAGGCTTAAATTCAATTTAATTAAGTATTTAGAATGTAATTTCAGATATTATGATGCACAATGAGGATTTTTGAGTATTTAAGATAAAAAATTTTAAATATTAATTGATTAATTTGAATTATATTATATTCTTAGATAAGTGTTAAAAAATAATTTTAGGTATCGATTATTTCAATTATAACTAAACGCCTAGATCACTTTCGAATCCTCGGACTCGTCCCGATGTACACTCAAACGCGGACTATGTGTGATATGAAATATATCAAATTAGTATATAGATATTCAATAATTGATTACATCGATTAATTTTGAGATGGATGATACAATTCAATAATTCAATAGATCATCAAATAAATTCAATTAAAAAAAATGATAATCCCAATTAATCGACTCAATCCCTGGGAGTGACCAATCCGGTCCCACGGAAATTTCCCACTGGCCATCAAAGTAAATCGGGAAGCACGCAGCGGCCTACCTAGATGCCTAGCATCCTTTGATTGTGATTCCCATTTGAAGGAAAACTCTTCAAATACGGTGCCGCGACCCCGGGGACAAATAAACTCAATTCAAGCAGTAAGATAGATGGGGTCGGCTCTAAATCTAGCTAACGAAGTCTCACCAGCAGTTCGGTGCGGTCCTCGTGTATGAAATTTCTATGCTCGATCACTGACTCGTCGCTATTCCACAGACAGCTAGCTACAGAAGCATGGAGAATGACCTCTGCTCCTGCTTGATTCGATCGTCCCATTGTTACCGATCACGGGGCGATGGTCGAATGTCGATCGTTCATCGCGAGTCAAAATTTACAGTTCCCGCATTAATTCACTGCCCAAAATTTATAAGAAAATGACGCGCCTGATCCCGCATAAAACACTCCGTCGTCAGAAGTCAGAACAAGTGGAAAAGAACGAGGCGATGGGAAAGAAACAAAAGGCCAAGAAACTTTCAAAGATTCCAATCATTATAATTAACTTGGATTCCTACCTAGCTAGACTATAATTAATCTTACCGCCCAAGTCGCAGGGGACTGGAGAGAGTAGAGGAGAAGGAATTATGGCCGACGTCGTCGACGTAGCTGCTGGGAAGAAGTCCCCTACCGCGGCGGAGGAATCGGTGGAGGAGTGGGAGGCCGAGGAGTCGCCGGTGGAGGAGGTTCGGATGACGGTGGCGACGACGGACGACCCGTCAATGCCGGTGTGGACGTTCCGGATGTGGACGCTGGGGCTGGCGTCCGTGTGCCTGCTCTCCTTCTTCAACCAGTTCTTCTCCTACCGGACGGAGCCGCTGGTGATCACGCAGATCACGGTGCAGGTGGCGGCGCTGCCGCTGGGGCACTTCCTGGCGAGGACGCTGCCGACTCGTCGGTTCCGGGTGCCACTGTTAGGGGAGTGCTCCCTCAACCCGGGGCCTTTCAACATGAAGGAGCACGTGCTGATCTCCATCTTCGCCAACGCCGGCTCCGCCTTCGGCAACGGCTCGGCCTACGCCGTCGGCATCGTCAACATCATCAGGGCCTTCTACAAGAGAAGCATCAGCTTCCACGTCGCCTGGCTCCTCATCATCACCACCCAGGTATACGTACTACTAAGCTACTCTGCTAATACATACATCAACTCGTCGTCGTGAATATTCCTCCCCGATCGAGGACGGACTCTGCTTTTGGGGGCGGTGATTGCTAACGTGCGCCGGCGGTGGGGTAGGTTTTGGGCTACGGTTGGGCCGGCGTGATGAGGAAATTCGTGGTGGAGCCGGGGCACATGTGGTGGCCGAGCACGCTGGTCCAGGTCTCACTCTTCCGGTGAGCTCTCCTCCCTTCAACTTTTCATAATTACCATTTAGCTAGATTTCTTAATTAAATCACGTATGGATCTTTTTTTTTGTGATTTAATCTCATCTTAAAAAAAAAAATCCAATTTTCCAGCTGAAAGAGAGCACGTATAGATACTAGAGATTAATTAAGGATTAAAGAAAGAAAGAACAAAGTGTAATTAGATCTTAGCAATTAAGCACGATGCATATGCATTTCGTTTGTGTATCATCAATTCTTTAATTTGATCATGTGCAATTATATATTTGTTAGATCAGAGACAGCCTGCAAATTGATGATGTTGTTTAATTTGATGGTTACGGAACGACAAAGAGAATAATAATGAATAATAATATTAAATTAATTTATATCAATCAAGATTTATCATATTTGATATTATCAACGTCAATTGATAACAAAAAATAATATTTTTAAATTTATAATTGTTTCTATTTGAGATCCCGATCTGGTGAGTAATTAGTGGATTGTCTTTAAGATTGACTAGTCTTCTAATGGTTGTCTGGAATCTTCATTGGGGAAGAAAATATTAAGATTCTCTGTGAGACTCAATTAGAGAATTAAAATGGATGTTGAGAAGGGGTTCGACTAAATCTTTAATATTATTTCTAAAATATGATGGGATAATATTGGAGTATCTGCTCACAAATCTAATTTTTCATGCTTTTATTAAATACGTGGAGATTGATTTTTATTTTATCTGTGCGAATATGTGATAATTCATCAACTTTAATTTCTTACTTCTCTAATTGATATATTCATCAAGCTATTATATTAATGAATTAATTAAACTTCGTTGATTTGAGTTTCATTTATCGACCGCGCGCAGGGCGCTGCACGAGAAGGACGCGAAAGGAAGCCGCAGCATCTCCAGAGCCAAGTTCTTCGTCATCGCCCTCATCTGCAGCTTCTCCTGGTACGTGATCCCCGGCTACTTCTTTCCCATGATCACCAGCATCTCCTGGCTCTGCTGGTGCTTCCCCCACTCCGTCACCGCCCAACAGATCGCCTCCGGCATGACCGGCCTCGGCATTGGCGCCGTCACCTTCGACTGGTCCACCGTCGCCTCCTTCCTCGGCAGCCCGCTGGTGACCCCCTTCTTCGCCATCGCCAACGTCTTCATCGGCTTCTCCCTCTGCGCCTACCTCTCCATTCCTCTCGGTTACTGGGGCTTCAACATGGCCAACTCCAAAGCCTTCCCCCTCTACTCCAGGAAGCTCTTCGCTGATAACGGCGAACGCTACGACATCAAATCCATCGTCAACGCCAACTTTGAACTCGACTTGGAGGCCTACGAAAGGAATGGACAGGTCAACCTGAGCTGGTTCTTTGTCATGACCTATGGCTTCGGATTCGCCGCCATTGCTTCCACCCTCACCCACGTCCTCTTATTCTATGGAAAGTACGTACGTACGCAGTGGACTGCTTGTGATGATGATTTTACTATATATGAAGTCATGTTGCTCGTCAATGGTGATTGAGTCCGTATGTGCAGGGAGATACGTGCGCGCTTCCGTGCTTCGTATGCGGAGAAGCCCGACATCCACACGAAGCTAATGAAAAAATACGGGGCCATTCCGGGGTGGTGGTTCCACTCGTTGCTCGCCGTGACATTTGTGATCTCCGCCATTCTTTGCACTGTGTTCAAGAGTGAAGTGCAGCTGTCTCTTTGGGGGCTCATTTTCGCCTGCGCCATGGCTTTCTTCTTCACTCTCCCTGTTAGCATCATCACCGCAACCACCAACCAGGTGATTAATTAAAGCAGTACTAGAATTACGAGATTTACAGAACAAAAATCCAGTGGTCGTTTATTCGCATTGATTTCTATGCCAATTAACTGCAGACTCCAGGCATCAACATCATCACAGAGTATATGTGGGGTTTGATTCAACCGGGAAAGCCCATTGCCAACGTTTGCTTCAAGACGTATGGTTTGATGAGCATGGTTCAGGCCGTCACCTTCCTTTCTGACTTCAAGCTCGGCCATTACATGAAAATTCCTCCCAAGTCCATGTTTCTGGTGCAGCTGGTAGGCACTGTGATCGCGGCGACGATAAATGTGGCCGTCGCGTTCATGATGCTCGGCTCTGTCGAGAACATCTGCGACAGCAACTTGCTGCCGGCAAACAGCCCGTGGAAGTGCCCTGGTTACGAGATCTTCTACGACGCGTCGGTGATCTGGGGCCTCGTTGGTCCTCGGCGCATCTTCGGGCCGCAGGGCCACTACGAGTCCCTCAACTGGTTCTTCCTCGTGGGGGCTCTCGGCCCTGTCATCGTTTGGGGCTTCCACAAGATGTTCCCGGAGAAGACGTGGATCCCGTTGGTCAACCTGCCGGTGATACTGGGAGCCGGGTCGATGATGCCGGCGTCCACCATCAACTACACGTCGTGGGTGGCGGTGGGGACGGTGTTCAACTTCTTCGTGTACCGGTACAGGAAGAGGTGGTGGGAGAGGTACAATTACGTGCTGTCGGCGGCGCTGGATGGGGGCGTGGCGTTCATGGCTGTCCTGCTCTACTTTTCGCTGAACATGGAGAACCGGAGCATCAACTGGTGGGGATCCAGGGACGACAGCGTGAATTGCCCGCTCGCCACGTGTCCTACAGCGAAGGGAATGGTGGTTGAGGGATGCCCTGTCTTCTGATCGAGTGTATCGACGACGTTGATGCTGCATTTATCTATACATACTCTGTTTTCTTGTTCACTCACAATGGATAGCTAGTATACGTGGTATCAGCAAGTTAATTATTTGTGAAACAGTTTGATTATGCTTGTAATTGTATCATGCATGTGTCAAGATTATAGCTATACGTTATATCATCCTACAGGAAATTAAGCATCTGCCACAATTAAGTCTTGGCATCTTGAACTAAATATAATTGATAAGCAAAACTAATAGCACCTTTGGTATCAAAATATTAGCATAACTGAACTTTGTTCTTCCACTTCTTTCATCCTTCACACAAGTTCTATCGACAGACAGAGAAAGTATGGAGGAACTTTGTGGCATTAATGTGGAAATGTTGCTTGTATATTCATTCCTCTGTTTTCTCGCATGATGATGATGAGGCTTGAAGTTCACATCATAGCTTGCTCAGTTGATTGCTCCGTATATATTAAAATAAAGAATTAATGTGTACTTGATGAAATTAATAATGCATAGATTGAGGATGATTCAGCTCCTGTCAATGGTACTATGAACAAGAAATGACACCTTGGTTACCTACATTTTTGACTGAGTGACTTCGTCAAAGGTCTTAGAACTTGTCACTGTAATAACTCTTAAAATATACGAGTTTAATGGATTTTGGTCTTGCAAATTCACCAAACTCTCTACTCCAACATGTCAATCTTTTAAGATACTCTAAAGTCAACATGATCTAAGTGGGATGGCGAGAAGGGTCTTGTTTGAAAACAACATGACACATTATTATCTCCTTCCACATTGCTCGAACTCTCTTGGTTGTTCATGGCTGTTGCAGCAGTGTCGTCTGATCTCAAGCCAAGCTCTTCCTCCAAGTACTCTAACCAATTATCGCAGATATAATTGCTCAATTGTCCATCAGAACGAAGTCCCTCTGTAGTCTCCAGTTCTGGAGTAAATGAACAGGCGTCATCATCCTCGATCATGCTCCATATATCTGGATCAATCACCAGGTCAGAAATCGTAAGTTGATGATCTTTGGCCTCTTCATCTTTGCGGAGGTGATCACCAAATGCATCAATATGATTCATCTTGTTAACTAGTTCCACCGAGGAAGAAGAGCTCGGCGTTATGTTAGATTGATTGCCGTCGAGCAAGCTCCACAGGTCCATGCCAGTGTCGATGGGGATCTCGATCACCTCGTCATCGACCGAGCAGTCGGGCTTAAGAATTTCAGTATGATCTCCTTCCTTGTCCGTCTTGCCTTGATCTTGCTCATAGCACGAAGCAGAGGAGGAATACGAGCTGAGTGCCTCTTCTGAATTGTTTCCGACTGCTGTAGTCTCATCAAGAGGCTCTTTGGATGCTAACGCCAATCTCTTCTTCAAGTGCGTGTTCCACACGTTTTTTATCTCGTTGTCAGTTCTTCCCGGTAGAAAAGATGCAATCTTGGACCATCTGAACGAAATTAATTATAAAATTAAGTACTCGATCGAGTTAATACAAGCATAATTAAATTGGTAATTACTTGTTTCCTAGCAAATCGTGCAGCTTGACGATGGTTTCTTCTTCTTCCTTGGTGAAGTTGCCTCGTTTGATGTCCGGACGGAGGTAATTAATCCACCTTAAACGGCAGCTCTTGCCGCACCTCAGCAAACCTTCAAAGCAGTACAAGTACTCCATGTCAATCGATCGATCGATCGAGCTTCTCAATACCGAGAATGAATCTGATGCTGATTAATTACTGAAATGAGACAGACAAGAGAGAGAGAGAGAGAGAGAGAGAATCAATTGATGACCTGCATGTTTTGGAAGAGCTCTCCAATTCCCATGGCCATGCTTCTGGATGTAAGCGATCAGTCTCACGTCCTCCTCCGGCGTCCATGAACCTTTGTTCAGGCCGACCTTGGCGCAGCACGGAGCTCGACCTCGACCCATCTCTCTATCTTAGTCAGTACTACTGCTTCATGTAATACAATGCAATGTAATCTTCCTTCCTCTCCAATTTGGATGCAAGAGACAGAGGCAAGTGTGATGTATATATACACACACACAGAGACACAGAGAGAGATAGAGAGAATGAGACAAGGAGGAGGAAACAAAGGTGGCACGATGACAAGTTTGATTTCACCAACCTCTGGGCCCACGATGGAAAATGGACAAGGCCTTTTCAAGAAAGAAGAAAGCCTTCTTTTGAGTGATGTAAGAGGTTTACTCGATCGTTCAATTATGTAATTACAGATGATGGATATATAAAATTCAAACTTATTCTTCTATTTCTTTCTGTTTGCTCGCTTGCTGTTTCAAACTCTTTGATTATCGCACCAACTCCTGGTTGACATGTTCTTAAAGGCATTTATTGCAATCGTCTTGCGGAAAACTATATATTATTATTGGATTCGGCTGCGCTTATGCCTCGTGCAGTTATGTGTCAAATAAATTATACTTTATTATTATTATTTTCTATTTTTATTTTTCTCTCATCGTTTTTGGTGATGTGTCCTACAAAATGATCTGGTTGTGGTCTTCAAGTTTTATTAGGGCAGCATTTGATCAGCTGTACGTGTCGACTTGGCAGTGCCTCCCACTCCACGTATGCTTTCCATTAATTAATCGGTCCGCTAGAGTGGAGAAAGATTATATATTGACTTTAGTGTTCCATCCCTTAGATTGTTTTTAATGGAAGAGGTAAGAAATAAGAGATGGATGGAGGGGCGCATGCTTTCAGGGTGTAGCTGAATTGGTTATAATGAAACAGACTTGTAGAAGAGGACAAAAGTTTGAATCTCGATAAAGTTGAGTAATATCCTCCTTCATCGTGATCAAATATTGTAGTTTCTCGATTTACCTCCTCACATATGATCGTAGAGTCAACCCTGTGGGGGTGGTGGATTCCACCTTTTTATAGAAGAATGAAGGGGCGCATGAAAAATAATAATATGATAATTATCCTCTTAATAAATACATATTTTTCATCTGAAATTTCTAATTTCGTCCTGACTCCATCCACTCTCAATTTACAAATTTAATTGTTCAACTTAGGTTTACCAACACCTTTTACCATGCCACATGCCCAACTTTGACATGTTTTGTCATACTTTTGTTTTTTTCCCATTAAACCAAGTCAATGAAAACGAAATAATATAATTTTCGCTACTATATTTTTACTAATTTAATTTATACTTTTTCCTTCCTTTTTCTTTCATACGAATGAAATAATGGGAAAGAATTTTTGATTGATTTGGTTTTTTTTTCTTAAAGGAAAGGAGAGATATCTTTTTTTATTCATTATTCTATGTAAATTGATTTCTTTCTCCTACTTTTGTTTTTCCTCTTTAGAAAACTTGGCATAAGAGCCAAGAATGTAGTTCAAATCAAATCGAATTATTATTCGAGAATATTCTCTATACACTCTTTGTTAGAAGGAGATCAATTTTATACTCCATTTGTTTATGAAAAATATTTTTGTTGAATCAACAATTAAACTAATTTACACGAATGGCCTACGGCCTACCATCTAGATCGATCTATCTATCAATCTGATTGGCATGATTAAACCAACTGACACACCTAGCAAGATTGACACATTTAGGCCTACTAATCCATCAATTCCAATTGGATCGACTAGACAACGTAGCTTGCGTGACATAACCAACCCATTTGATGTGATCAAATTGATCAAACCACTCAACACAATTGATTTGCCAAGCTTAACCGTTTTACTTGTCTTGACTGGATCGATTGAGATGACTGATCGCTTGGCCTGCCTTGCCTAGTTTGATCGAGCACACTCAGCTCAATGAATTGATTGACTTGCTCAACACACTTAGTCTAACCAACTAATTAGCCCAGTTAAATGATCAACCCAACCCAAACCGAACCAACCAGATCAATCTCAAAATGACTTTTGAAGGAATATGCAAGACAAAAATAGAAAGAAATTTATATATTGAGTGAAAGATTTATGGATAAATAATGAATATATATATGTATATATAATCTTTGTTGGCCCAAAAAAAACAAAAAACTTTTTGCGAAACAAATGGAGCTTTGAAATTACCTTATGCATAAACTATATATATATGATTCTAATTAAAATTGATCTACAAATAGAAAAGTACCTTTTTATATAATATGATTATATATGAATGATATATATGTGAAATTAAGAAGCTATAATAATTGATCATAGTCCTCCATCTATCGATATCGATCGATCCTTGAGATGGCGATCGATGTGTGAATGCGTTAGACTAACTTGTTGACTCTCTTTTGGAATTAAGTTCATTGCTAGCGACCTCTCCTCTCCTCATCTTGTCTTCTTTGACTGTTCCCGCGCGTGTTAGATCAACTACATCCAACTTAACCAGAAAAAAAATGCCCAAAATACACATGCATGCATGGAAATTTAATTTAACAATATTAATTAATAATTCCAGCATTGATCGAACCCCACAGCAATTATTTGCCTTGTTTTTGTAATATAGATTAATTAGAATAATTAAGATTATAACTTACGATATATATATTCTTAATTGATGATCTATTTTTGTTTCCTTTAATTTTGTACGGTGCATGTTATATTAATTAAAGACTGCAAACCTAAATTTTTGACCACTATATTGGACGCATGCATGGATAAATTCATGACGTAAGCATGGACAGAGCCTGCCTGTGTGTGAGCAGGGAATATATATAATTCAATGCCTTAACAAAAGCGATCGATATATATATTTCTCCGGTGCAACTGCAAAGCCCATTCAATATGAATTCGATGGTGCATGTGAATGCCCACCTCCTTAATCCAACTCCATGCAGTGTGAAACTTTTACCCTTTTTCATCCAGAAAAATAAAATAATTAATGGTAATTAAACCTGTTGAGAATTGGATGAATTCGTGGAGGGAGTTCGTTGGCCTTCTCTCGCCATTGTCATAGTAGCTATACACACAGAAAGCTTGTTTTTCCTTAATTCATTTAAAAAGAAAGAAAGAAATTTAAAAAAAAAACCACTTTAACATGTTGTCAACAGTGAAAGCTACCCGGTGCTTAAGTATTCTCCAATAGTTTGAAATCTAAGACACATAACTTTAACTTTAGTTGGTGAAAGATGTGAAAGATATGGGCAAATTAAAGAGTCGTCTGATCGTATCTTAACTCACCGCTGACCCAAATGCATCGAAATACTCAGGTACTACCACAGCCTCACCAAAAGTATATATATATATATAGTATTCATACGTACTCACTTAAAAGGTTTGTTTGTATATTCAATGCAAATTATTTTCAGTGTGATTAGGTGGATTTGAACTGATGATATATCATATGATGAGTCCAATTAATCTTCTTTCAGAGTTGATATATAGGATATTGATACATGTCTGTCATGAGGTGATCAGTGACCTAAGAGTGGCGTAAGCACAATATAATGTAATTAATATATGTTCTTAATGATAAAACTTAATTAATAAAACAAGTTGCAGCTTGGGACAGTACGGTACATATTGCACCGATCGAGTAGTCCAAATTCAACGCTTGTGGTACAGCATTAATTCATGGGTCAAAAAGAAGACTAGTGCCATGGTTGGGTTAGGTGCAACGTAACTTGCTGCTGCATCACTTAATTATTGCAATTCAATTTTAATTTTGCATTTAAAGTGTGTTGGTGATTATTATATATATATATATATATATATACACACACACACTTATGAGAGAAAGTGAATTCATAGCAAGCAAAATTAAATAAATTATTTAAAATGTGAATTGGACATGGTTAATGCCTTTTTCAATAAAAACAGCAACTTATTTAATCAGTAGAATTTAAATTTCTCTTAATTTTGATCAAATAATATAATAAATATATATATATATTATCTTTTACATTTGGAAAGATTTTTATATTCTAAAATAGCTAGCTTTCATAATATAAGCCTCCCAAAATTATGAGAAAATAATTCTACATCCGAATCTTTAGTCATTAAGTGCTTCTCACCACCCCCACCAGTTTCTACTTAATTGTAGCAATATTTAATACTCATTCTCTATCAATCTTCTTAGGTTACTTAGCGTGTTTTTTAATATGGATGAGACACTAGCTAGATCCTAGGCCTTTCTTTTTCTCCACAATCTTGACAATATTTCTTAATTAACTTGTATTTTACTTGAGCTAAGCTAAGGCCTCATCTCATCTATTTGACTCTTTGGAACCATTAATGCACATCAAGTGTTAGTGCCTTTGTTAGAGTGCATTAATTATATTATTCATTAACGTATTAGTGCTTTAGTTATAGAATTAATTAGCAGGCATGATAGGATTATTTCTTCAAGGATAGTTTAACTTATCACATAGAGTCCTTCACATGCCAAATATATATTAGTAGCTAGGGATTCGTTATATATGGATATATTGAACATTGTTTGTTATAGTTTATTCAACTTTTGCAAAATGAAGTATCTTTAAGGCATCGAATTTTTTTTTTCATTTGTATTTTTTTTATATTACAAGAGGAGTATAAAATATTAATAAGCTCAAATAACATATAATATTAAATTAATAAAAATTTGCAAAAATGTATAAATTATTTTTTTCATGCATAAAACTTTTGATACAGATGAATTATTTTTTTCCCCAAACAAATGTCACAGCATGAATCAAAATCTCTCATTAATTAGTTAATTACTTGTAATTTTTTTTATCCTTTTGAATCTAGTAGAAAATATGTAACCTAGTTTTAGAAAAAGTAACCCAAATCTAGCCCCTCTAATATACAAATATCCAAACCAAACTAAACTTCAATTTTATTTTTACACATCATTTATATGTGAATGTTATATTGAGGCCCATTTAATATTCCACATGCCTATGTATGTATAATGCTGTCGAGCTAGGCCCAACATCACGACGACGAGACTTGTATTTTTTTTTTAAACTTGTTTTAATGTAAAAAATAGTTTGCAATGGATCTCTCTTTTTTTCCTTCAAAAAGAATTTTAAAAAGATCATATATATATATATATATATATATATATATATATATATATAATACAAAAAAAAATAGATTTGTTATGCTGCGCGACTACTCCTCGTCCGCGATGCGTCCGTGACATCCGCGATCCACCACCACTGTCGCTGCCCTCGCCGCATCGTCCGGTCACCGTCGGCCGCTGCCTCGGCCACGATCGACGCGCCACTCGTCGGCGCTTTGGTCGGGTCGGATTCCGGCCGAATAGTGGCCGGAATCCAACGAATTTGGTTGGAAACAACTGCCCCCCACTGTGACATCGGTCCTTCCTCGCTCGGTCTTCGACCGCGATTCGATCGGAATCCGACCCGATCGCCATCCATAGTGGCCGCGCCGTTTCCGACCAAATTGCAGTCGGATTCCGGCCAAATCACGGTCGGAGACTGGCCGAGGAAGGACCGACGTCATATGCCGATCCTTCCTCGGATGGTCTCCGGCCGCGATTTGGTCGGAAACAACGCTGCCACTGTGGACTTTGTTTCCGGCCAAATTTCGTCGGATTCCGACCACTATCCGGCCGGAATCCGACGTCGGACGGAGCGCCGGCGAGCGGCGCGTCGATCGCGCCTGAGGCGGCGACTGCGATGGATCACGGGTGTCACACATGAGTTCTAGATTCCTCGTCGCGCAGCATAGCATTTCTCAAAAAAAAAAAAAAAAAACATTGTATCGAATATAAATATAACCTACATATATATCTTTTCATATTTATTCCCTTCGATTAAACATTTAAATAGATTGAAACTTGGAACTTTCAATCCTGACCAGATTAATTAATTCAGCGATGAATGTGAGTTTTTTTTTTAATTTTTTTTCAAAAATTAACAAACATATATAGTACCCTTTGACCTTAAAAAGCAAGGCAGCTGGTAGCAGCACTAGGCAATGGAATTGGATCCAAGTCACCAAATTGCATGGCAGCCACAAGGTCGTCGTCCTATGATAACAACACCCTTAGCTTTCACTTCAACTGGACATCCATTCATATTCGCCTAAAGTTTATGAATGTCATGTGTATGTTTTGAGATATGATTGAGTTGATTATTACGGGACAAAATTATTGAAGTGGATAAGAGTTGAATCTCAAAAAATCGAGGTAATGCCCTCTCCGTAGTAGTCAACTGTACGTAATTTTTTGATTTACCTCCTCATAAATAGTCGTAGAACCGATCGTGTGAGGTCGCTGGAGCGGCGGATTCCATCTTTTGTTAAAATGAATGTCATTCATATATATGTATGCCTTTGTCAATATAGTTGAGTTGGTACTAGGATAAGATTGGCCACCAATGAGGCATGGTTGGATTATAATTGACAAGTGCAAATATTATTTCAGATTATCTTGTGTCCCTTATCTAGGAAAGATAAGATATAATTTACAATTTGTGAGTGCATGCCTCTTATAATAAAAGGATCTCCATCCATCTACATTTTCCTCTCTCTCATTTTTTTTGTCTTGCATCTCTTGCTCATAGAATACCTGTGATAGCAATCAGGAACCTCATAGTTCGTTGTGACCACCAGTGTTTGGTGTGAATCGCGATTTGTTGTTATATCCTGGGAAATAGATAACTCACAACAACTTCAAAGCACAATTGGAGATAGGACGAATATGTTTTAAGGAGATTGTGTTGAACACATACCTAACTTTTAGTTTTCGAGCATTTGAAAATACACTCGATCGGGAGTACTTTCTTGAGTATTGACTTAGCACTTGGGCAATTTTTGACAATCAAGCGACATCTCTCCTGGCTCAACACTCGGGTGTAGCAACCACTAGACATCTCTCAAACACTTGGACTCCGCCTCGATCACTTGGCACTCAGGTGACAATCAATAGTCGGGCACACAAACTTCTAGACTTGGCATCACTTGGCACTCCGCTTCCCATTAAAATTAGGTAATACTCGACTCGCTACGGAGTACTCGAAGATCATATTACTTGGCATTCTACTTCCCACTCAGAGTGTTCAATTGACTTAGGCAACACTACTCGAACTCAGCATCCCACTTGAGCTCGAGAAGCTTTGGGGTGGCAAAGATCATATTAGCTCTGCCAAATCGTTTGAGATTATCAATTTAAGTCAACTTTCATAGAGAAATCTGATATTCATTTGTAATTCAAATTATTCTCCTCCATCTTCGACAACAAAATTGCCCAACAAAATAAGCTTCGTGATTTATCTCATTTTAGAGTATGTGGGGGCTGTCCTAAAGGGAATAAGTTCCATGATTTATCTCATTCTAGCATGTGGGGGCCGTCCTAAAGGGGTGGCTAAGATGACAACTTCACATGTCACCCATGAAAAAAAAATCTCTCTCTCTCTCTCACATATATAATCTTATGTTGCCCCCACGAGCAGGAGCAGCTGGTCAGGGCATGGGAGCTTGCAGCATGAGGTAGGCGGTTCGAAGGCTCATGGCGCACATGCGATAACATCAAAATGTGTCATGTTTCCAAATCCTTCAACCACTATGCCCTGGCCAGTCCCGCATTCACCGTGATTTACCTCCTCACAGATGGTCGGGGGGCCGATCGTGTGGGGCCGCTAGGTTGGCGGATTCCAACCTTTTGCAGCATATATAATCTTATGTTAATTAATACAATGCCATCTATACACTAGTAATTGAGCGAGCTTCATTAGCAAATTCATGCATTTTATTTTATGTACGTACGATTACAAAGAGATAGACGACTAGATATAGTGGTCGTGTCAGTGTCAGAGCCACACTATGCGGGCTTCAACGCAGCAGGGACGGCAACAAAAGCAAGATAAGGACAAGAGAGAAGACACGATTAAGTAATGCGTGCGTAAATGAGATATCCCCTTCGATCTCCTTAATTCCTTCGTCATGTAATAAAGTACACTATGAATTAAGACATCTGTAATTAAATAATATGTTTGTGGCCGTCGTCCTTCATTTGATTGTCTAAACATTTCAGGCAACATATATAAGTGCCATTAAGATGTTAATTAATTAATTAATCCTAAGAAGGTCCGAGGTTGGTGGATTGGTCACTAGCTGCTATAGAAAGTGGACTACAGTTCATATGATACTCTAAATGAGTGGTGCATGGAACTGGTAAGGATGATGAAGAAGAAGGGGATTGATAAGCTGATATCAGTGAAGAAAATAGGTGATATTGTCCTCCACTTACTGTCCATCAACATTTCTTCTGCTCATCACCTTGGATCTTATATATATGCAGATTCTCTTATGATTAATTTCAAGAAAATTTGCGTATATATCATTTTAACTTGCTGCTGGGTGTACATAAAACAGAAGAGTTTAAAATTAAATCAAGTGAAATGTTGTTAGTTGTCGCAGTTAATGAAGAAGCAATCGAGTTCTATAGCTAGCTAGGATTTTCTGAATATTTTCTTCACTTTTTATGGATGATTATCTGTCAGCTGGACCGCACTTGTGTCGATAAGTGCAACATTCTCAAAGAAAACTTTACGGGAAAAAAATAAAATAAAATGATTGTTTTCTCTTGCAGGTTTTTGTCCGGTCGTTTGTGCAGCAAATTTACTGTTTAATTTATCTTGTTATTTTCTTTTCAATAAATTAAATATCCTTTGAATCTTCTAGCTAGCTGACTCTAATTAATGATTAATTAGTAACATTGATATATAATTAGAAAAATAAAATTAAAAAAAATATATATAGACTTAGATGCCTTTTTGCTTAACTAGAAAGAAGGAAAAAAATTCCAAACACCTAACATGAAACAAAGTTGCGTATCTTTCTCCAATGTAAACATTATTCCTGTTTGATCTCTTTCAGACCTGCGTGACACTTGGAGATCATTCTACGTACCTGGAAACTACCAAATTAAAACGATTCTTCGGATATATTGTTCTCTTCTAATCCACAGCGAAAAATATAAGGTTCCTCCATTAACGACGACAACAAGAGCTATAGCATCAGGTTCCT
The DNA here is from genome assembly GCF_044706935.1 of Curcuma longa. Lineage (NCBI taxonomy): Eukaryota > Viridiplantae > Streptophyta > Magnoliopsida > Zingiberales > Zingiberaceae > Curcuma > Curcuma longa. The sequence continues at coordinate 12,652,961 of NC_133863.1, forward strand.
GATTAATTCATCTACTCCTGAGGATACAATGACCTTAAAAATTATTGCCGCAGGGATAAGAAAAGTGTTTCTATTATAGAGTCAGGAATATATTTCGAATTGGCTTCTCTCAAATCCACTGGACTCCATCTCGTACCTCGAACTCGCTGATGAATAAATAAACAGTAAAACGTGCAGAGTGTGGCTCAAAGAGATGCGAATCACATACTGTTTTCTCTTTTTAAGCACAACAGTTTGTTCCTGCGATCGATCGATCCCTTGTGATATGATTGACTTTTAGGCTCAGCAATTAATTTAAGCTCTTGCACAATTAATGAACCAGTTTAACTGCATCATCAGTGCAACTTTTGACATCAGCAACGTGCGCTAGCTGGAATAGGAAACAACTAGCTGAGGCGATGAGAATTAATTCTAGCTATGAAAGCTTTGGGTATAAAGGATCATAATCTGAATCAGATGCTAACTCTAGGAATAATTTATACTTCTCGATCGATATTGTTTCCTGAAGAATCTCTCTCATGTATAAACTCATTACAAAAATCTATCTCCGGCCACCTAGCTAGTTCTCAAACTATTTCTTCTCTCCCACATATCTGTCCTTTTGATCATCGATTTGGCATATCAGATGGCATCTTATCTGCGATTCTTGTCTCTCGTATCATGACCATCCATTGACCTCTCCTCACTTGTATAAATTCGCAAGCATTTGCCTCCTACATACACACCCATCATCAGCTCCTGCCTCTGATATTTCTAGATTAATTCCGATCGAGATCAGTAAATTTCCCTCTCAGATGGTGCATGTGGAGTCCAATTCAAGAGTATCTGAAATGGTCAGTATCATATACACCGTCGCCTTCACCTTCACCTTCTTAATTGATTATAACGAAGGCCTATATATGGTCATATCAAGAAATTAAAGAAAGAAATACTTTGGAATTTGTGCAACTACAGAGCAAGGCAGACCAACACTCCAAAGAAGTGGAAGTTGAAATGAAATTAGAAGTCGTTGCGAGTGACAAGCCAGCAGCAGCAGCAGGAAGAAGAGGAGGTGGCTGGCTGGCTGGCAATCTTCTGCTTGGTAATGAATTCTTTTGATATCTGTATTTGTACATGACTAATTTACCTATATATATATACATATCCTGATCGGAATTGCATGCAGTGAATCAAGGGCTGGCCACATTAGCATTCTTTGGGGTGAACGTCAACCTTGTGCTGTTTCTTACACGAGTGCTGCAGCAGAGCAATGCGGATGCTGCCAACAACGTCAGCAAATGGACGGGATCTGTCTACATCTTCTCCCTCGTCGGTGCATTCCTCAGTGATTCCTACTGGGGCAGATACAAGACTTGCGTCGTCTTCCAACTAGTCTTCCTATCTGTGAGCTAACCACCTTGACTTACTGCTGGTGATCCTTAATCATCACACCAATTGATTCAAAAGCACACTGAAACTTGATGGTACTGTTATTTGTCAGGGGCTGGCTTTGCTATCCTTGTGCTCGCATCTGTTTCTGATCAGACCCACCGGCTGTGGCGATCAGCAGACCCCCTGTGAAGCACACACCGGCTTTGAGGTGAAGCTGTTCTACTTGGCCATCTACATGGTGGCCTTGGGCAATGGCGGCTACCAGCCAAATATTGCTTCCTTTGGGGCGGACCAGTTCGACGAGGAAGACCCCATGGAAGCCCACTCCAAGACCTCCTTCTTCGGCTACTTCTACCTCGCACTCAACTTGGGCTCTCTCTTTTCCAACACCTTCTTGAGCTACGTGGAGGACCATGGCATGTGGGCCCTAGGATTTTGGGCCTCCAGCGTGTCGGCCTTCGTCGCGTTGGCCGTCTTCGTCGCCGGGACGCGTAACTACCGGCACCGTCCGCCGGTTGGGAATCCAATCTCTAGATTCTGTCAGGTGGTGGTGGCGGCGGCGAGAAAATGGAGGGTCAGGATGCTGCCTCGTGGAGAGAATCTGTACGAGGTGGACGGGAAGGAGCTTGTGGAAGTGGAAGTCAACGGGTGGAGCAAAAGGATCCTCCACACTGAGGGATTCAGGTTTTTGGATCGAGCCGCGTTCATCGACCAATCTTCCGGCGAGTTATACGCCGGCAATCCGTGGCGACTGTGCACCGTGACGCAAGTGGAGGAGGTTAAGTGCATCCTCCGCCTCCTTCCCATCTGGCTCTGCACCATCCCCTACTCCGTCGTGTTCACCCAGATGGCGTCGCTGTTCGTCGTCCAGGGCGCGGCCATGCGCCGCACTGTCGGCGGATTCTCCATCCCGCCCTCCACCATGTCTGCCGTAGACATCCTCGGAGTCGTCGCCTTCATCTTCCTCTACAAGCGCGTCCTTCGCCGCTTCGCCGCCCTCACGGAGCTCCGGCGGATGGGCATCGGCCTTGTCGTCGGGGCGGCCGCCATGATCGCCGCCGGCATTGTCGAGCGCTTCCGGTTGAGGAACGCCTCCGACAACGGGAACGCCAGCTCTCTGCACATCGCATGGCAGGTACAGAGTGGATCAATGAATTCGACGTCTGAAATCTGTAAAAAAAATCAATCTTTTCGCCGACTGGAGATCAATCGATTAACTAGACGTCTGATTTTTTATTTTTGAAAAAAAAGGACTAAAACTTGGCTCTGGTTTTGGCATCCACGCAGATGCCGCAGTACGCGTTGATCGGGGCGTCGGAGGTGTTCATGTACGTCGGCCAACTCGAGTTCTTCAATGGGCAGGCGCCCGACGGGCTGAAGAGCTTCGGAAGCGCCCTCTGCATGACCTCCATGGCCTTCGGCAACTTCGTCAGCGACCTGATCGTGACCGTTGTCGTAGGAGTAACCTCGAGCGGCGGCGGCCGGCCTGGGTGGATTCCGGCGAACCTGAACGAGGGGCACTTGGACCGCTTCTACTTCTTGTTGGCTGTTCTGAGCGGCATCGATCTGGTGATCTACGTGGCTTGCGCAAAGTGGTACAAGGGGATCGAGGTGGAAGGAAAGTGTGGGAAGATCAAAGGTGGAGGAAATCTCCATGTCTGATTTGTATTATCATATGAAGCATTAACATATTACAGAGTAGACGATGACAAAGAAAACTCGAGAAGTTCATGATGATCAAATTTATGCAGCATCCAATAAAAAGTAAGATTTTTGGATTTTACTTCAGTTTAACTAGTCGACTTGATAAGCATCAGGAGACAAATAAGTATTCGTTACCGTTTAAATTTTTCTGGAAAAATTCAATTTCTCCAGACAAACACTGATCAATCGATTATTATGCAAGTTTCTCTGAAAATTATCAAGTGTAATGCTACACAACGTCTGCCTAAAAAGGCTGATCAACTATTGTACCATTTGAGTTGATCAAATTAAACTCAAGACAACAAGTATTTTGTACTGTTTTTTTTGTAACCTTTATATAAATTGATTAAAAAATATTTATTTCATATCTATTTTATTCAACATACTAAATTACGGTAGGTGGAGAAGACGATACGAGAGAGATCCACCTCCTGCTGGATCTGGCTATTAGGAATCATTGTCGCCAATGTGATCTCAACTTTATATTTTCTTCGTTTTACTTTTGCAGTAATGAGAATCTAATGAATATATATATATATAGAAAGAAAAAAAAAGTAAACAAAAAGACAGCTCCACCAACAATTTGATACAAAATCCAACGTCATGATGGTCCAGCAACCACCGCAGCCTTTCATTTACAACCACAACCGCACCTGATCGCGTGAGGCGTTAAATCCGGCCACGTAGATTGTGTCGCAGCCACAGCCACTCTCCCACTGTGTTCGTCAATGCGGTCGTCCCTCTCACAACCGGGAGTCAGCCGACCGCGTTCCGGTGATCGCCTTCCGGTGGAGCTCCGCCAGCACGGCTTCGGTGGACGGCGGCTTGAGACCCAGAGGGAGGGGGAGCCACGGCTTACTCATCGCCTCTTTCACGGCCCGGTCGATCACCTCCTCCATCTGCCATATGATATATACCGATCATAACCTTCGATGCATGCAAAATTGAACTGAGGAATCTTTCGGTGTTATTGTTATACCTGATCGAGGTCACAAGCATCTCCAAACATCTCGTTCCTCCCTCCGCCCGCTTGGAAATCACTACCCATCACGGACCTCTGCAGTTTCAGTCTCACTGCTTGAGAATAATCATATCCGAGGATTGTTCTTGTTAGATTAAAGAGAGATCGATGGGAGCTCACTGGTGTAGAAACGGGATACTGTTCGTACTGGGTTTCATGAACAGGACAGCCCCATGCGTCAGCGTGAACCTAAAACACATTTGATATGCTTTCACTTTACTTACAAAGATTGAATAATTTCTGTAGTTTTATTCATGAGATGATGGTACAACACCAGAGGATATGATTTCCAGGGCCAAGTTTGAGTAGGTGGATGCCACGTTGTGTAGCCTCCTGTATGAGTACCCCAAATTTGATAGCCATGGTAGCTTGGATGACCCCAAACGGGATACATCTGAGTTGAGTGTGGATGCAATGTAGGGTAGGCCATGATCGGCCTCGGCATGGAACCCTTTTGATCGTGATTATGATTCCGGTCTTCATCTTTCGGCAATATGTGTCTTTTTTGCATTCGATACTTCTGCAAATTGAGGGTGTCATTTTCATTACAGGGCTGTGGCTATTCATGTCGACTAGAAATAAGTGCTCCAATTTCTGGAGTCGATGGGAACATGGCACTGAAGACACTTTTGCTTCTTTTGATTGCTCGGTGGAGCAATATGTATACCTCAAGTGCTTATATCTAATCGTTTAATTTTAGTTCTACTGAGAGAATTTTGAGCTAATTTACCTGCAAGTGACTTGCTACGTTGTGCCTCGTTAAGCCATCCACCTTCATTAGCTGTAAAATCTTTGAAGGAATAGCCTGCTCTACTCCCAGCTGTTCTACTGCCTGCACAAATCTTCTGTGCAGTTCTAGAGTCCAATCGACCTGCAAAACCAGGAAATTGAAACATTACCAGTTCTTCCCTGCTCTTCTTCTCACACTGACTGAACGAATACTAATGAATCGATACCTTTATTTTCTTCCTGTTATTTCTGCCACCATTTAAGCATGGAGAATTAAGAAGCAATTGCTTCTTCACTTGCCCGTCAGCATCTGACTCCCCCTTGTCTAAGCTATGCAAACGAGAAGAATCACAAGGCACAGAGCCTTCTTTGACGCTACTACTGCACTCGTCCGTTTTCGATCCGTCCGCAGAGTCGACATCTTCTTCAGCAGCAACGTCAATGTCTTCAGCTTTAGAAGGCAAGGCAGCATCTGTAGTGACAGCAGCAACACAAATGGAGTTTGAGACTGAATTACTGCACTTCCTCGAGCTTAGCAATTCATTAGCACTCGAGCAGTTTGTTGTTTCCTGTAATTCTGCATCTGGCTGAAACCTTCCCGCTTGTTCCAGCTGGGGAGTTGTAGGCGCTGATAGCCTGCCACTTGTACTCGTACCTTCCTGTTCATCTTTTACTTCAGATTTGGGCTCATCGGTTTCAGCCTTGGTTTGAAGCATCAAAGCCACGGAATCTTTGATAGGCTTCAAGGATTTGGATAGCATGCTGCTCCCTGCATTGAAGGCCTGTTCAGGACTAATCGACTTAGAAACTATTGTTCTCCAACAGTCGAATGCTGTGCTAATAGAAAAGAATGTGTTTAACACGAAATGCACCTTGTGTAGGACGTGTTGCCATATGTTCCTGAGCTTCTCTTCAGAGATTGGTTTCTGAAGAAACTCTGTCGCACCAAGCTGCAAAAATGAAGAAGGTGAAATCAGAAGTTTTGTTTGCTTATAGATGTCTTAACAAATCAGCAAAGTGCCAAGAATTTTGATGTGCTCACCGCTATGCATTTCATCATGGTGCTTAGGCAGTGAACATTAGAAATAACTGCAACACAAAAAGTTATCAATAAAAAATCCTCATTGGTCTTGAAAAAAGTAAAATGCTCTGTAGATTAGAAATAGTTTTCTAAGAAATTAAAATTATTGTAACTGTACTAACCAATGATCGGAAGGTCTTGAACCATTTCAAGGAACTTAAAATTCCTACAATGATCACCATCTGTCACCTGCAAAAAATTGGATTTCATGAACACAAATTAGCTTCGCCTGAAAATTTTGTAGAAAGATGAGTCCTCAGTCTTACCTCCACAATGGCAATATGGAAGCTCTCGACTCGCTTTGAAGCTGCTTCTGTTGCATCCTCCTCGTTATGAAACAGTGAAACTAATTCACACAAATAAAATTTCTTTAGAGTACTTCACCAATCCAACTAGCAGACACTTTAAAATCACACCTGAAAAGATTATAGAACAAGAAATAAAATCGCGCAACTTAAGACAGTACCTTTGTAATCCATCGCCTCGAGCTTGGATTTGGTTTCCAAAGCAGATGATTCATCTTTCTCCAAGAGCATAACCTTAAGGCCCTTGGGAAAATCCTTCCACACCAAAAAATCTTCAGCCGAGCCAACCATATCTAATCACTCAACATTCCTCAACCCTCTCTCGAGTTTCTCCAGGATGCTAGCTGCTACTTCCATCGAAGCACCAGCAAACACAGCTTTTGAAGGTCACTGCCTCTCCCCACCTTCCTGATAGCCCAATTCGGGTCGGCTCCGAATTCCGATTGGCTTTCCTTCTCACTTTTTTTCTTCAGAGAGAGAGAGAGAGAGAGAGAGAGAGTGTTTACGTAGATGAACACAGATTTATACGACTAGTTGCTGCCAGATGTTTTGAGCCACATCTTTTCTTCTTCTGCATCATAAAGCCGGAGCTGGAGTAGCATTTATCCAATTTTTCAAGAAATAAACTTGTTCACATGGATTCTTGTTATAGAAGCATCGACTAACATAAAGTTAGACATTATTGAGCACTCGCAGACTGATCACAAGACGGTGGGGCAATATAATGCACAGGACCACAACTCAAATACCAGAAATTTCCTCGGAAACAGAGGCCAAAATAATAGCTGCAAATATAATTGGAGCAAGCTTTTGTTGTGTTATTAATCTTTGTAAAATATTTAAAAAGTAAATAAAATGAATATTCAATCGATTAACGTTGATGGCTTTTAAATGATATAAGACTTTTGATGAAGAAAAGTAACATTTTGATTTGTCAGCAGACGAACGCCATGAGGGGCGTAGAGTGTGCCACGTAGCGAAGAGAGCTTGGTGGTTCCCTGTTCGACGTGTTTAATTGTGACCGCTTGTTGTTGACTTATCCATACCATTTATAGTTTTACATTAAGAAAAACAATAAGTAAGTTCTATTTTAAAAAGAAAAGAAAAAAAAGGAGAAATCAGATTTAATTTACAGATAAAGAAACAGGAGATATAGAAAGATAAAACAAGACAGTGAACTTAGATTAAATCTCAGCAGATTAACTGATAGTTAGAGACATGAGGAAGCAGTTACTGTTCCCAAACTGATGTAATAATCTTGGAATTGGATGAGGCACACCACCAACATTTGAGGTGGCATCGATGATGACTCACAGTTATTATGCATCCTGCCTGCCCTCCCTCCGAGTCATTCTGCATGCTTTAATTAAGTCTAGCTACACCCACCCTTATCAGTAATTATGATAAGCACATGAAGCTGCAACGCACGCCTCCACTTTCTCCAGAGCCACGAGATGTTTGCTTTGTGTTTGCTCATCCTTTTCGACCCATCCACAAATTCTGCGTTTTTAGTCGAGAGATCAAGGGACAAATATATACCTCTTCTCTGTTTTGAAAGCGAAGTATTGATTGCTATGCTTTCTTACGGAGAGAAGACGGCAAGTGGTGCAGAATTTCTGTCGGCGGCAGCAGCAGCGGTTGGTTTTGGCGATTTCTCAGGGGAATTATTTGTTCATCAGAAATTACAGGAAAAAGTTGGTGATGAATAACGTAGGAAGTGTGCTGACATAGTGACATTGAATAAGGAAATTGTCAGAGGTCTGTGAGAGGCGAGCAATTGAATTGTCAGAGAATTAGCGTGAAGGATTGATTTCACTGGATATTCATATTTGTGGCCATTATCTTTACGTGCAACCCAAGAAGACAGAGCATCTGAAATCCACCATCTTAGCACGGGCTCACACGATCAAGAAACTGCAGTTGATCACGACATAGGAGGGTATTGTCTGACTTCATCAGGATTCGAATCCTTGTCCTCTTCTACAATTCTATTACATAGTAACCAATTCAGCTATGCTCCGAAAACGCACAGAGCATCTTCTCCCTTTTCTTCTGCAAGTATAGAGGTGGTCAGTTTATAAGAATTCATGTAACATGAAAGTAGTACGGCCCACTAGTTGTCTATAGCGGCCCATTAAATGCAAGTACCTTTCACCTGCGATCGCAAGCGATGGACGTGCTTCCTTCCTGCGGCTGCGACCTCCCAACTCTTTCTGTCTCACCTGCTTCCACCACCTTGAGCACTCGCAGTTGCAGTAGTGGCGGAGGCAAAAACAAAAAGGGGGCACGAGACAGCTCTCGCTGCCACTCGAACCGTCTCCCTCTATCCCGAGATCCTCGCGACGGTAGAGAGCGATCCGAAAGGCGATCGGTTGCTGACTCCACAGCCACGGTCGAACACGGGACTTTCCCGATCACGGGGGCGGTCGCACTCTTCCGTCTCGTTAGCTGTCCTTTTCCGGCCACTCGAGAGGTCCTCGTCTCGCCACGATCGGAGAGGGCTATCTGTCCCTGGAAGCGTTGGAGGAGTATTTGATCTGTAGAACAGGGGGAGAAGGTGGATGTGAGCGCATTGCGCCATGGATCGGGTGGCGATGACGGTTGGTCCGGCCATGGATCTTCCGATAGTGCACGATAGCGACAGGTACGAGCTGGTGAAGGACATCGGATCGGGAAACTTTGGGATTGCCAAATTGATGAGGGACAAGCAGACCAAAGAGCTCGTCGCCGTCAAGTACATCGAGAGGGGAGAGAAAGTACGTTGCTCGCCTGATTTCTAGCATGACTTATCATATCTATTTTTATTCAATTCGTTGAGTGCAGCGAATTGGATCTCCATGTGCCTAAAGTGTCATCCCTGTTGCTCAAAGTCTAATTTTAGCCATGAATGTTGTTGGTTTCTCGTCTTCGGTGTTCAATGAACCTAGTTATTTTTTGGATGTCACTTCAATGGCTATTCAGATGTCCTCAATGTTTGCCTCCTTTTACTTCAATAAATGGCGGTTGCTTAATTTTAACGCTAAGGTTGTATTTGGTAGAATCTAACTAGTAAGTTTTCCATGTGTCTAAAAGAGTGCATCCCTTCTGGTTAAATTTCTGTTTTTGGCCATTTAATGTTGCTGATTTCTGGTCTTTGGTGTTCAATGAAGCTACTGGTTGTTTAGATGCTGTTTCTATGTTTGTTCTGATCTTATCAATGCTTGCCTCCTTTAACTTCCAATAATTGAGGTTTCTTAAGTTTAACGCAAAGGTTATCTTTGGTCGAATCTAACTAGTACTGATACTACTTGTTTTATCCATGAATCTTTCTGATTCTTGACAAAGTGTATAAATGGTGTCTTTATTTAGGAAGAATTATGCAGTAGTATACTCAGGGTGACTGTTCTCTTTTGTCATATGATCAGGTTACTTCTTTGTTTTTGTTAGTATAGTTTGGTTCCTAAACAAAGCTTAAATTGAGATTCTTCTATAAGTTTGGAATACCCAGGTTCTGCTTCGAGTTTCTTCTAAACTCTTATATTTTGAATAATACATGTTGGTGTTAGCCCCCATAAAGAATATGATTCCATTCATCTTTTTTTTTTTTTTTTTTTGTGAAATCATATTAGGTTGCTTCACTCAGATAATCATGGTTGGTTTTACCTCAAAACATGTCATTGATCCTTTGTTCTTAATGCCTTATGAGGTTTGCTTACAGTAAGAGTGTTTATTGCGCTTTAATCTGTATCTCTCTGTCAATGGAGGTATAAGATCCATGTATCTCTAAATCTGATGATGACGAACTACAGCAACGATGAATATTAACTTCTATGGTTAGATTAATTGAGGCTTGTTGTACTAGTGTTGCCATGTGTGTGTATTTTTTGAAATGGCCAAGCTCTGACAGTGGAGGTATAAGATCCATGTTTCTCTAGATTTGATGATGATGAATGATAGTGACGATGAATGTTAACCTCTATGGTTAGAATAATTGAGGCTTGTTGCCATGTGTCTGCATTTTTTGAAATGGCTAAGCAGCCATTGTCGTACTAAACAAGTGTTGTTCCCAAACACCTGGACTAGCTATGAAAATCCATTAAGCTGTAAAATATATTATATATGCAAAAATTATGTTGTTTTACTTGGTGCATTATATTTAGATATTAAATATAGAATTACTGATTGTGTCACCTAGCTGAATGTGTGATTATTTGTCAAATAACAAAGAATTTGCTTCTTTTTCATATCTTTTTGCTCTCCATTTCATTGGGAAAATATTATGGTATTGTTACTCTAATAGTTATCAGGCATATTTATCATGCATATGTAGTATATCTAAATCACTTTTTTGGTTTGTGCAGATAGATGAAAATGTAAAAAGAGAGATAATAAACCATAGATCACTAAGGCATCCAAATATTATAAGGTTCAAGGAGGTAAGATTTTGGCCAAATTAATCTTTTACTTGTCAGGAAAGAAATGGTATTACCTTCATCTAGTTATGTAGTTGCAAATCTCTTAGGTTATTTTAACTCCAACCCATCTCGCCATTGTAATGGAGTATGCCTCTGGCGGCGAACTTTTTGAACGTATTTGCAATGCTGGACGTTTTAGCGAGGATGAGGTTCTAGTTCACCTCAAATTTGCTTTTAAATCATGACTTATTTAGTTACTAACTGGTCCCAATCTTATGTTATTTTTCCTGAAGGCACGGTTTTTCTTCCAGCAACTTATATCGGGAGTTAGCTACTGCCACTCGATGGTGTGTTTATATGCCTATTAGTTTATTTTTCTTTTCTTTAGGTCGATCTTACATTAGATTTCTTCTTGTCAAGCAAGTATGTCACCGTGATTTGAAGCTGGAGAATACCTTATTAGATGGAAGTACTGCACCTCGTTTGAAGATATGTGATTTTGGGTATTCCAAGGTGGGGCATAGATACCAACTTCAGTTCTCATAAATTTGTAGTACTTGATAGAACTAACATATTTTTGCAGTCGTCGGTCCTGCACTCACAACCAAAATCAACTGTTGGAACTCCCGCATACATTGCTCCTGAAGTGTTACTCAAGAAGGAATATGATGGCAAGGTGACATTTTTTCTTCAGTAGCGGTCCTTTACTGAATTCAAACTTCATAGATATATTTGTATATGATTAATATTTGAATGGCTTGTGTAGATTGCAGATGTGTGGTCTTGTGGTGTTACTTTATATGTGATGTTAGTAGGCGCATATCCTTTTGAAGATCCTGAAGAGCCTAAGAATTTCCGAAAGACAATACAAGTAATCTTCATCGATATATTATCATTTGCCTTTTACCTCATCTAACCTTTCTAATTTACGTCGCAGCGTATATTGAGCGTGCAATATTCAATTCCAGACTACATTCACATTTCTCCAGAATGTCATCACCTAATCTCAAGGATTTTTGTTGCTAACCCTGCTGCTGTAAGTACCTTGCTAGTTATATCTTTTGCACAAAGACAATAAATTTTTTTTATAGATTGACCATTTAGATCATACACTTCATCTGTCATTTTCAAACAAGAGAACACAAAATGTTACAAATGATCTTTGCTATTTCGTCAATTGTTTGATTTCGTAGAGGATAACAATTCCTGAAATACGCAACCACAAGTGGTTCTTGAAGAACCTCCCTGCTGATCTGGTGGATGATAACACGATGAGCAACCAATACGAGGAGCCTGATCAACCCATGCAAAGCATCGATGAGATAATGCAAATCTTAGCTGAGGCGACCATCCCTGTGGCCGGCACTCCCGGGCTCAACCAGTTCTTGACAGATGGTCTCGATATCGATGACGATGACATGGAAGATTTGGACTCTGATCTCGATCTAGACATTGAAAGTAGTGGGGAGATGGTGTATGCCATATGAGAGCATTTGAATCAACATACTAAGATGAAGCCCCCCCATCTTTTGCTCCTGTTCGTTTATATTGGTGTGGAATGCTTGTTATATCTGTTGCTCTAATCGTAAGGGTGTGTATTAAAGTATGTCTACTTTATTCGATACAATGTGTGCTTTGTACCTCATCATGAGCAGTGAAACAAGGTCACACGTTGTATGATGATACTATATGCTGTCGTAAATTATTAATTTTCTACACTAAATATTTAAGAAAAATCATCGAAACAATGTGTGATTTTGAGTTCAAACTTTCACAGAAAGCACATGTGATCGTGTACATGTATTGAGACAGCAAATAGAAAAAAATAGAGGAGCCTTATTCTTTTAAGTACCTACCTTAATCTTTCAATGACAGAACACAAAAATAGTGCAATGGGAAACCTCAGCTCGGTTTTCCGTCCTCAAAAAAAAAAAAAAAAAATTCTCAGTCAATCTCATGGACTCAATCCTGGGATAACCGGTCTGGTCCTACAAAAATTTTCCATCGGCTACCAGGATAAATCAGAAAGCGCACGCAGCGACTGACCGGCCCAGTTTTACAGAAGTTTTCCACCGACCATCAAAATAAATCGAGAAACGTACACAACGGTCAACCTAGACGTCAACATCGATACGTCCTCTACAACTACAACGTATGGTCGGTCCTCTACAACTATAATCATTCTCCTGGCCAGTAGCTACTGCCTTCTATTTTGCTTAATAAGCTTAACATGATACGTGTCTGCATCAATTAAGGGAATGTGGTTCACGTGAATCAATTAATAATTGACTTGTATCTTACCGTCCACCTCAATTTCCAGAATTATTTATTCCTTTCGACCAAATATATATATTTGCGTCGCGAGAAAGCATTTGGGCGCCGACCGTCTTACGGTGAAGTTTCTTTGTTCCCGTCTCCAGCTCTCTCTCTCTCTCCAGTTAACGCATCTCGCTTCCCTTCTCTATAAGTACTATGCGTCTCTCTTCCTGCTCCCACGCCCACCGCCAAACTCCGGCGACATGGCCACCGCATTCCTAGCCTTCTACCCTGCCTCACCGCCTTCTCTCTGCTCAATGGGCCGTCGTCTGACGTCCGCAATCAAGGCGACCTCGATATTCTCAGAGAAATCCGCAACTTCCTTTCCTTCGCCGGATCCGGAGCTGCCGCTGCGTAAGATCCCCGGCGACTACGGCCTCCCCTTCATTGGCCCTATCTCCGACCGCCTCGCCTACTTCTACCACCAGGGTTGCGAGGAATTTTTCAAATCCCGCATGCGGTTCCACAACTCGACCGTCTTCCGCGTCAACATGCCCCCCGGCCCGTTCATCGCCGCAGACCCCCGCGTCATCGTCCTCCTCGATGCTGCCAGCTTCCCGGTACTCTTCGACACCTCCCGCGTCGAGAAGCGCGACCTCCTCACCGGCACATTCATGCCCTCCACTGAACTCACCGGCGGCTTCCGCGTGCTCTCCTACCTCGACCCCTCAGAACCCAAGCATGCTCCCCTCAAGCGCTTGCTCTTCTTCCTCCTCTCCCATCGCCGCCACGCCGTGATCCCCGAGTTCCGCCGCACCTACGGCACCCTCTTCGAAGCCATGGAGGCCGAGATCGCCGCCGCCGGCCGGGCCGACTTCGGCGCGGCAAGTGACCGGGCGGCCTTCGACTTCCTCGCGCGGGCCTTCTTCGACCGCGACCCGGAGGCCTCCGAGATGGGCCTTGATGGGCCGGGCTTGATCAGTAAGTGGGTTCTCTTTCAGCTAGGGCCGCTCCTAACCTTCGGCCTCCCGGCCTACCTCGAGGATCTCCTCCTCCACTCCTTCCGCCTCCCGCCGGCCCTAATCCGTGCCGACTACCATCGTCTCGCCGAGTTCTTTCGCGAGTCAGCGGGGCCAGTGGTCGACGAGGCCGAGCGCCTCGGTATCTCGCGCGAGGAAGCCCTCCACAACATCCTCTTCGCTACCTGCTTCAATGCCTTCGGCGGCATGAAGATCCTTCTCCCCAACCTGGTGAAGTTGATCGGCCGCGCTGGGGCGCGGCTCCACGGACGCCTGGCGCAGGAGGTGCGCGACGCGGTGCGCGACGTTGGTGGTGGGGAGGTGACTATGCGGGCGCTGGAGGCGATGCCGCTGACGGCGTCGGCGGTGTACGAGGCGCTCCGGATCGAGCCACCGGTGCCGATGCAATACGGGCGGGCAAAGCAGGACCTGATGGTGACCAGCCACGACGCAGCGTTCGAGGTGCGCGCGGGGGAGATGCTGTTCGGGTACCAGCCGTTCGCGACGCGCGACGCGCGACGCGCGAGTGTTCGAGCGGCCCGAGGAGTTTGTGGCGGACCGGTTCATAGGAAGGGAGGGGACGGCGCTGCTGCGGCACGTGTTGTGGTCGAATGGGCCGGAGACGGAGGCGCCGACGACGGAAAACAAGCAGTGCGCCGGAAAGGACTTCGCGGTGATGGTAGCGCGGCTGTTGCTAGTCGAGATTTTCCTGCGCTATGACTCCTTCGAGATTGAGGTTGGGACGTCGGCGATCGGTTCCTCCGTCAAGCTCACCTCGCTCAAGAAAGCATCCTTACGAGGCGAGGGAATAGCGATTGAGTTATTTTGCTAATGCTAATGTCATGCGTTATTGTGAACTATCTGATATGATATTTTACTAATGTTGATGGGTCCCCGGGGCAATGGTGCAACGGTAGGATATCCGGATTGTGACCTAGGGACTTGCAGTTCGATTCTCAGCTACGGCGTATTTGTAGGAATTTATCTCCAAATGAGCAACGCAATCAAAGGATGTTGGACATCTGGATTGACCGCCGTATCGATTTACCCTGGTGGTCGGTGGGAAATTTCCGTGGGACCGGGCCGGCCACCCCCAGGGATGAGTTCATGAGACTGATTGTGATTTATCATTTTTTTTTTTGCTAATGTTGATGGGATCGTGTGGGGTCGCAAGGATAATAAATTTTATCTTGTGTAAAAAATATAAATTATTATAGGTCTCTTGTACATAACTGAGTTGGTTACGAGGAGTAGATTTACAAAAGAGGACAATGATTCAAATATCAACGAAGTCAGACAGATTCTATCTTTTACAGAAGAAAAAGTATAAATCATTACAAACAATATTCTCCATCATGTACTGTAATTTCTCGATTTACTTTCTCATAGATGATTTGGGATTGACCATGTGGACTCGCTAGGATGATAAATTTCACTTTTTACATAAACAATATATAAATCATTATTCTTCTACAACTAAATCATTATGTAGAAGATGAAGAAAAGAAAAAATATAAATATTATTTACGATATAATTGAGTTGATTATTATAAAATATATTTATTAAAATAAACAAAAATCGAATCGATCGAACGTATAAAAATTAAAATAATTAAATTTTTAACAAATTGAGACTTAGGAGGAAGAGAGGAGAGAGTCACTAATTATACAATTAAAAAATTTAAACAGTCATGCAGTCATGCAGATATAGTCGAATTTGATTTAATCGATTTAATCAAATTTAATTTTTAAAATTAATTGAAATGATTTATCAAAATAATTGATATTTTAAAAAATTAAATTAATCAAATTGAAATTTTAATTTCGATTGGTTCAGTTTAATTTTGATTGGTTTGATTAATTAATTCGATTTAGTCGACGTTTACTCACTTTTAATTACATAATGTATACAACTTAGTTATATATCACTCCTCTAAATGTGTCTCTTTCAAGTCTAACACCCTTTATATAATTCTCTCTTTACATATCGTAATCAATTATGGTTATTGCTTGAGCAACGTAAGGTCTCCCTCTTCTTGAGCTTTTGAATCGAGAAGCGCAAAGAGGCCCAAGAAATCACTCGATCTTTCTGCATTTGTAATAGTTATAATAGTATTGTTCAAATTTATTTGAACATGAATAGTTCATTTTAGTATTCTACGTCCAATTGTTTATATAAACCAATGAGCTCATTTCTACATGAATTAATTCTTGGTATTTGAATTATAATAATATATAATTTAATCAGCACATAAATTTTATTAAAAAGATATGTATATTTTAAAAATTCTCTTTGTTTAACATATTTTGTCGGATCCGCTTATACCTTTTATCAAAATATTTTACAATCCTATGAAGTTATTTAAAAAAAAAACTAATGAAGAATCAAGGAATTCAATACTACTCACTTGGTACAAATTAATGTCGTTGCACAAATATTGTAAATTTAAATTTGTTTCAAAAGAAATTTATTGAGCATATTCAAGTTCAAATTTGATAAATACGTGTATTTTGATATAATAAATAATTGAACGAACTGAGTGCATTTCTGACGTCGGTCGCAAATTTTTTGCGCATAATAAAATAATTAAATAATTTTAAAATGTGAGTGCACCACTGACCCTAGCGGCGTCGCTTGTTCATCAGTCCTGATCCTGCGGCCTCCGCCCTTTTCCTCCGGTCATCTTCGCCTCCATCCGCCGATCCCGCCGCCACCTGGTTGCCTCACTGTGGCACTCGCAGGTGGCCAACTGCTGCTCGTATTTATTGACTGGTCGAGGAGAAAATGCTGGTGCTGACTTTTTAACTTTTTTCTGCTCCAAATCACGCCTTGATGATACGTCCTTTTTCTTCTTTACCTATCATCCTGTTCCAATCGTGTATCGTTTTTTGTTTTGTCGATGTTTTTGACTTCGATGAAAAATGGCTGTATTTGTTTGCGGGAAGAATAGACGAGCGTCTGTCGAAGGCGCAAAGCTGAGGAAACTGAAAAGGGATTAGGGATTGAAAAAAAGATTGGATTTACATTTTTCAATATTGTTATTTGCCGATGCGTAATTCCAACTCATTAGAAATGATTTTGATTTTAATAATTTGTATAATTTGTTGCTATTTTTACTGCTAACATGGCAAGTGGCCACTGTGGAATGACCTTTTAGTATCAATTACAGGATCTGGTCGCAAGCCGACGAGAAAGACGTCGTTTTTGAGTGGGTGTGACCGAAAGGGTTTTCGGAAATTGTTGTGTGTATACGTAGCCGCCGGACCTTCACCAGTGACACTGACGCCCTCTCAAGATGCGAGCCGCCGCGGTAGCTAGTCCGTGGCCATCCTTGGCTGGCTCTCTGTACCATTTTCCGCCTCGCTACTACAAAGTCCCTTCCTCTCGAACCCTTGTGTCTGTTAGGTTACCCTCTTGATCTGGATTGTTCCTGTTTGTTTCTATATCTCTTTATATGAATTTTCCGATTGGGATTACTTATGCGTAATTATTTTCTTTCGGGATTTATTTCCATGGATCCTTCTTGCTAAACATACGTGATTTGTGGTGGACATCAAAATATGCAGCCTAGCTTCTTCCCAAGACCAACATGGTGGCAAGATTTGGGATTGCCCCTCTCCTGTTTGGCCAAGGTGTGTGTGATTTTTTGTCCCCTTCATTGTAAACATTTTTTTTTATTATTTTGGGGCGGAAAAGATAACAGTGAACAATACTTCACTCGATCTTTACAAACGAAATATTGTCATTGCGTAGCTTCTTTGCTGTGGACACACATGCATAGAATCAGGAAAGTTACAGTTTTTTTCTCCAGGTTTAATTTACATTTAGAAAATAAGACCATAATTTGCAAATAATATTTGTGTTTCTTGAGAAGATGTAAAAAATGAGATCAAGAGAAAAGATAGCTTGCAGATAGTTTGGTTTGCTTTTTGATGTTTATGGTTCTGGTAACAGGGTTGTTTCTGGGAAGACCAGAAAGGACAGAAAGAACAATCAAATTTTGGCTTCTGTTACAGGTACTTCATCATCTTAGTTTTCTGAATCGTTATTTACTGGTGAGCCCATTATGTTTGAGGAAGTCACTGGTCTGATCCATCAACGTAGGTAGCCAGTCTTTTTTTGTTCTCTTTGAGTGCGTGTTCTTTCACTTTGTAGCGCTTGTGCATGATTTATTGCCAAAGGCTCTTTGCCCTTTATAGCCACTTAGTGTATAATTGGCCTCCTTTTGAGATAATTAAGTTAAATCTCATGACCATGAATACTTGCAATATAGTGATACTAAAGTTCCTTTCGCCCTGACTATTATCATAAGATACATATTTAATATTGCTGATCTGTAATGTTAAATAATGGCCTCAAGCAAAAAAATCTCTACAACATTTAATAAGTATTGCTTTGATGTCAGTGCCCTGTTTTTACAATATGATGATGATAAATTCCATCATTTCTTTTCTTCAAGCAGATATTTCTCTTGAACAGTCCATAGAGAATGCTTCTCTTCCAAAAGGTGACATGTGGTCTGTTCATAAATTTGGTGGAACATGTATGGGCACCTCTAAGAGAATTCAGAATGTTGCTGACATAGTCCTCAGTGATTCTTCAGAAAGAAAATTAGTAATTGTTTCTGCGATGTCAACGGTGACTAATATGATGTATGAACTGGTAAACAAAGCTTCATCACGGGATGATTCCTATATATCTGCAATTGATAATGTTTACGAAAAGCACATTGCAACAGCAAAGGATCTTCTTGATGGAGAGGACCTTGCAATATTCTTATCTCAACTGCATGAAGATATTACTGACCTAAAAGCAATGCTTCGCGCCATTTATATAGGTATCTCCCTACTTCTGCTATGTTGCTTTTGTCCCATTGATTCTTTTACTGAAATTAAGTCTGTTGTCATTTGCTACATTATATCTTGATAATCATTAATTTTGCTCAATCATTTTTTGGCTTTCATTATAGATTTACTGTTTGCAGAAGTTGGCTACTAGTTTGTCTAACAAAATTCTCTCATACATTATCTGATATTGCCTGACAATTAATAGACCTTGAAAATTCCTTTTTGCTTTGTGGAGTCTACCTTTTTTTGCCAAACTTTCATAGTTTCATTATTGTCAAATTGCACCTTAGGTACCTTTGTTTGCACAAGAAAAGTAGGGTCGCATTATTATTATTTTATTATTATTAATATTGTTACCTAAAGGAAATTAGAGGTCCTAACTCGAAGGTCTAGATGTGCATAGATACTTCGATACTTGGACTCTTCATCTACTCTCTCTGTTATTAATTATTATTATTATTAATAACCATGTCGGGGCTCAGATTCACACCTATTTTGGGTGCTTATACTAGAGCCCTACTACCTACTACTACAGCATAGAATAACAGATGTAATTTTGTTATGTTTTTCTAAGACCAATGTTTAGATAATAATAAGTTAAGCTTTGTTGGGAGGAAGGGGGGATCAAGAAAGTGGATGGGTATGGGTAGCTCTAGTGTCCTCAAGAATTGGAGAGGCTTTGGTGCCTACTGAGGCACATGTTTTGGGAAGGGGGGATGCTAACCCAATTTAGTTACATAACTGCAGTTATCAATGTCTGCAGAAATATTCATACAATAACCGAGCACTGCCATTTACAAGCAGTGGTAAACAAAATTGCAGCTTAGCACTACATACACAAAGAAGAAAGTAACATCCACACGTTATAGAGAGCTAAGTACTAAAGGAGTCTACGCTAATGGGAATCAAAACCAGAGGAGCTTCCAGCATAATGGTGTATATCCATCATCAAATTTGCAGTCTGGCACTGCAGACTTGCAAAAGTGTTGTTGCTGCTGCTTCCTAATATGTATAGCCAAGTTAATAGGCTGCTATGACATCAAAAATTTGATTCATGGCTGACTATTTTACTTGTATGATCACATCATCACGTGTGTTAGGAAATTATGAAATATAATCAGTCATGAGTAAAATGCATGATTTGAAATTCCTTGTGGATGCTGGATTTATGGAAGAAATCATTCTTTTTGATATTTTTTGGATATTTTGATGAAATTGTTTTTTATGATTCATTTTCTTTCTCAATCTAACGAAAATACTAAAAAAAATATGAAATTACTTCTTTAACTTTTCAATCTGCTAATTTTGCTTATCTTCTGAAGTATCAATTTCAGTTGGTGAACCTTTTCCACCATTATTATTTTGCAGCTGGTCATGCCACGGAATCTTTTTCAGACTTTGTTGTTGGTCATGGAGAGTTATGGTCAGCTCAAATGCTTTCTTACACGATAAAGAAGGTTTCTTTTTGATCATGATGTTTATTTCTTAGGTATGGCAATCTTAGAAGTTAGAACCTAGGAATGACATCCTAGTATTTTTATCTGCTATGCAGTATGGAAAGCCTTGCTGTTGGATGGACACAAGAGATGTCCTTGTTGTAACTCCCACTAGCTCCAATCAAGTTGATCCTGATTATGCTGAATCGGAGAGGAGACTTGAGGAGTGG
Source organism: Curcuma longa (assembly GCF_044706935.1). NCBI lineage: Eukaryota > Viridiplantae > Streptophyta > Magnoliopsida > Zingiberales > Zingiberaceae > Curcuma > Curcuma longa. The sequence goes on from NC_133863.1 coordinate 12,673,355, forward strand.
TTCGCTCATCAGCGTGCTGATATAATAATTGCAACTGGGTTTATAGCTAGTACACCACAGAATATTCCCACTACGTTGAAAAGAGATGGAAGTGACTTCTCAGCTGCCATACTAGGAGCTCTTATTAGGGCTCGGCAAGTCACAATCTGGACGGATGTTGATGGAGTATTTAGTGCTGATCCTAGAAAAGGTTTGACACCTTCATATATATGCATAAGTTTTCTTCTGTGTTTATTTTGTAAATATAGTGAATTGTACAAAGTATTAATTCTTCTACATATCAGTTCTCTGTACTTTCTGAATTGCTGGTTCCTTGGAAAATATGCTTTCTTTGAATTATTTTTTATATTATGCAGTCAGCATATATAAGAATGTGGGAATTGTATACCATCTCCATGTTTAGGAGTTTCTTGGATATGTAAGTGCTAATTTTTTATGGAATAGTAAAAAGGCGTGTTATACTTGTTGGATAAAAGTTTCTTCAAATTTCATTTATAATTGGAAAGATGTGAAATTAACTTGAAGTTGAAATATCACGAAGATAGTGAATATCTTAGTTAAATGGATATGAGTTTTCACAGGTTAAAATTTCTCTACATCTCTTCTATACATTACCTTTTCAAAAGTGTTTTTAATAATAAGTCTCTTCAATATGATCTCTGTGAAATACAAGACAAAGTATCATAAAAAAGGAAAAATGAACAGTATGCATGGTGGCATTGGGTCATACATCGTGAGATTGTTGTTTGGTTGGATAGATTGCTGGCCATTGATTTTTGGCTTCTACATCTTGAAATTTACTGTCCTTTTACAACTTTGTGAATTTTGTTAAAGTTGGCTGGCTCATTGTTCTAGAACCTTGAGTTGTCAGGAAAGAAACCACTTTATTCATTTAGAATGAATATTATCGATAATACCTCTCATGGATGGACGAGCAAATTGGACTAGAATGGCCCACGTCTATCCCTTGACTTAGGGTATATCTTCAAAGGAGTGGAACCACAGAGGAAGAAGTCAAGCAGGTTTACTGAAGAATCTGGTGAATTCATTGGAGGAACTAGATAAGCTTGATAAGCTTATCTGTTCTAGGCCTTATTGGTAGTTGAATTTAGTGACCGCAATCCCCCAAGGGGGGTATCAAAGAGTGGCATTGTAGGGAGGAGTCACGACTTGTGAACCAGGGACTGTCTCTGTTACTTTTTCTATTACATATATATGATTACTATATTGATATGATAGTGTATTAATTACTAACTAATTATTGCACAGTATTATTAATTTTTGTAATACTGTATAATTAATTAGCTGATTAATTAATCAGTATATTTAATTATATATCCTTTCTGAATTAATTATATCTTTATATTAATTTATAACAGATATCTAAATTGTATCTTTATATAATTATGTAAATTATATAAGTTATTACATCATATGTAATTATTTCTTATTTATAATTTGCATAAATTATATCTTATATAATTATAATTTAATTTATAAATAGATTTAATTAAGTATTAATTAATTTAAATTAAATTATGTCATAAATCGGATAAAATATGATAATAAATTATTTAAATCTGATTATAAATCAGTTTAAATTAAATTTTATTAAATGATTATAAATTTTGTATTATAATTATTGTAAAATAATATGGAATCTTACTTTATTACAAGAGATAAATCCCTATTTATACATGAATATAGGGACCTATTCTAGGAGAATTATTCTATAAAGAAAAATAGAATATTTATAACAGAATATTTATCCTTAACAGAATATTGATCCCTAAATATTCTAACACTCTCCCTCAAGCTGGAGAATATAAATCATATGTTCCCAGTTTGTTACATATGTAGTCAATTCGAGAACCTCTCAATGACTTGGTAAATATATATATCTGCTAGTTGATCCTGTGAGTTAACAAAACTAGTAGATATTTCACCAGATATAACTTTTTCTTTGACAAAGTGACAGTCAACTTCAACATGCTTTGTCCTCATGAAAAATTGGATTCGAGGCGATATGCATAGCGGCTTGATTGTCACATATAAGTGACATTTGTATAACATCTCCAAATCTTAACTCTTGAAGCAATTGTTTGAGCCATATAAGCTCTTGACTGGTTATGGCCATAGCTCGATATTTTGCCTTTACACTAGATCTTGTCACAACATTCTGCTTTTTGCTTTTCCAAGAAATAAGGTTATCTCCGACAAATATACAAAAACCAGAAGTAGATTTCCTATCAATGGGAGATCCTGCCCAATCTGCATCAGAATAGCCTATGACTCGAGTATGTCCTTGTCTCCGTACAAAAGACCCTTTCCTGGAGCACCTCTGATATATCGGATAATGCGTGTCACAGCATCCCAATGTTTCTTGCATGGAGAGTTGAGAAACTGACTTACTACACTTACTGCAAAAGAGATATCCGGACGAGTAACAGTAAGGTAGCTTAATCTCCCTACTAATCGTCTGTATCGTTCAGGATCTGGAAAAGACTCCCCCTGATTTGGCATGAGCTTGACATTAGGATCCATAGGTGTGTCAACTGTTTTTGAGTTTAACATGCCTGTTTCTTCTAGAATATCCATTGCATACTTCCTTTGGGATATGATAATCCCATCTTTGGACTGTGTTACCTCTATCCTCAAAAAATATTTGAGTTTGTCGAGATCTTTTGTCTGAAAATGTTTGAAAAGATGTTTCACCTGTGAAATCCCAAGATGATCACTATCTGTGATAACAATATCATCAACATAAACTACTAAGTAGATGCAACCAGTAGATGAGTGACGATAAAAGACAGAATGGTCAGCCTCACTCCGGGTCATGCCAAACTGTTGAATTACAGTACTAAATCTACTGAACCATGCTCTGGGAGACTGCTTGAGGCCATATAAAGATTTCCGCAGGTGACATACAAGACCAGAAGACTCCCTCTGAGCAACAAAATACGGAGGTTGCTTTATGTAGACTTCCTCGAGCAGGTCACCATGTAAGAAAGCATTTTTGATGTCCAACTGATAAAGAGGCCAATGTCGAATTGCAGCAATGGACAGGAATAAACGCACAGAGGATAGCTTGGCAACAGGAGAAAAAGTGTCTTCGTAAATCCAATCCGAAGATCTGAGTATATCCTTTAGCAACGAGGCGAGCCTTAAGCCGGTCAACTTTTCCGTCTGGACCAATCTTCACTGTATATACCCATCGACAATCGACAACTGACTTCCCTGGCGGTAGAGGAACGAGGTCTTAAGTCCCATTGCTTTGTAAGACACACATTTCATCGAGCATAGTCTGTTTCCATCCTGGATGGACAAAGGCATCACCTGCAGTCTTCGGAAGAGAAACAGACGACAAAGAGGAAAGACAAGCAAAATAGAAAGGAGAAACATGATGATAACTCAAAGAAACATAATGAGGAGAAGGATTACGAGTGGAACTCACACCTTTCCGAAGTGCAATGGGAATATCAGACTCAAGAGATGGGACCGGAGGACGAGGTGAAAGACTTGGCTCCAAAGATGTGTTTATGGTAGTGTCAGGGGTGGTCGGCGGCAAAGTAGGACAAGGATGACGCTGATAAACCTGCAATGGAGGAGATGTCTCCGGAGGCGACAGAGACTCCTCCAAAGGATGAAAGATAGCCATTGGTGCAGGCGTAGAAGGAGAAAACTTGGACGGAGATCCGTTAGGCCCAAAAAATGAAACCGAATCAAAGAACGTGACATCAGCAGAGATGAAGTACCGACGGAGAGTAGGGGAATAACACTTGTACCATTTCTGAGATCGTGGGTACCCAAGAAAGACACACTTATGAGATCGGGAAGAGAGTTTGTCAATGCCAGGATCGAGAGCATGTGCAAAACATATAGAACCAAAGATCCTAGGTGGTAAAGGATGAAGAGACTGATGAGGATAAAGAACATGATAAGGTATTTGACCTTGTAGAGTGGAGGAAGGCATGCGATTGATGAGATAACACACAGTAAGTACAGCGTCACCCCAAAACTGAAGAGGAACATGAGAATGAAGAAGAAGAGTCCGGGTGGTCTCAAGAAGATGACGATTCTTGCGTTCAACAACTCCATTCTGTTGAGAGGTATGAGGACAAGACGTCCGATGCAACACACCATGAGACGCCAAGAAGGTCTGAAATGGAGTAGATAGATACTCACGTGCATTATCACTTTGTAAGGTTCGAAGAGAAATATCAAATTGAGTTTTAATTTCATAGAAAAAAGATTGAAAAAGAGAAAACAACTCCGAACGATCCTTCATCAGATATAACCAAGTGCAACGGGAAAAATCGTCTATAAAGGTAACAAAGTATTGTGATCCCAATGTAGAAGAAACACGACTAGGACCCCAAACATCGGAATGAACCAAAGCAAAAGGTGACGTAGCTCGATTCACAGTGCGAGGAGCAAAAGAACTACGAACATACTTTCCTAATTGACATGATTCACAAGATAAAGAATCTAAGTGAGAAAGATCAGGATGTAATTGTTTCAACTTATCAAGACCTGGATGTCCCAACTGAGCATGAATAAGAAGGGGAGATGTAGCCGCCGAACCAACAAGAGAGGACTGTTGAAGCCGATATAGGCCATGAGACTCATATCCGAAGTCAATTATCCTCCCCGTACTCCTATCTTGTAAGGAAACAGAAGATTTAGTAAACGAGATGACACAATCAAGAGACCGAGTAAGCTGACTAATTGATAATAAATTAAAGGGAGCACCGGGAACATAAAGAACATTATGAATAGAAAGAGACGGAGAAGGATGAACAATACCGACACCCTGGAACTAAATTTGAGAATCATTTGCCATGGTGACAAAGGGTAAATAACCAGAAGTAGAGAGAGAAGAAAAAAGTGATCTATTACCAGTGATGTGATCGGTGGCCCCGGAATCAAGAACCCAAGAACTCGAAGAGCGAGATATGCCAGTAAAGGAATTACCAGTGAGTGCAACGGCAACAGGGGAATCAAAGACCTTTTGATCCTCATACCATTTCAGAAAGTCGTTATAGGAAGGTGGTGGGGTTGGATTTGGGGGCAACAGTGAAGTGGAAGCTGAAGGAGCAACAGAACTCTGAACGATCTGCGTAGTATAGGAAGGTCGATCATGTAGACTTTAACATTTATCAATCATGTGTCCTGGTCGGTGGCAATGATCACATCAAGGGCGTCTTTTGCCACCCTTACGAGGTGGAGGTGTGTTATTGTTTCGAGAGACCAAAGTTGATGAGTAGGGAAGCGTACCGAAGGCCTGTTTTGCCATCCAAAGCATTCATGCGTTGCTCGCTCTCTTTTGTATTTGCTCCTGACGGCACGGTGGTTGCTGAGCGTTTTGCTGCCCAATGTCAAAGCGGCAGATAGAGGTGCCGCCTGAAGGATCACCTTTGTTGATTCGAAATTGACGGCCGGAAGCAGTGAGCTGAGAGGAGAAGAAGTCGTCGGCGGAAGAGGGATCGCAAGAGAAGAAGTCGCGATCTGGTCGATAAAGACGGCGAACAGAAATGCACGCGAGGAAAACGCGTGGCGAATAGAGAGAGAAGGAAGAGGATTGGTTCGGGCGGATAACCCTAAACCTAATCTTGCTCTGATACCATGTAAAATAATATGAAATCTTATTTTATTACAAGAGATAAGCCTCTATTTATACATGAATATAGGGACCTATTTTAGGAGAATTATTCTATAAAGAAAAATAGAATATTTATCCCTAACAGAATATTTATCCTTAACAGAATATTTATCCCTAAATATTCTAACAATTATATTCAAACAAAACTAACCAATCAACTCAATTTATTATCTCAAATATGAACCATCATAATTAGAAGTCTCATAACTATACTAATATAATACAGTATTGAAATTGTATCATTCAATGAAAGAATGAAACTCTGCCATGGCTTGTAATTTTAAATGTTGCCTAGTAATATGGTTAAATTGATTGATTGACTACTTATCCTACAAACTCAAACTATTGGGATAGAGACGTATTCATTCAGTTATATTCTTTACAAACCTGACAACCACGTAGATTAGAATACACTTTCTGGTGATAATATATCAAACAACAAGGAGATATTATTGTTCACAAACTTTTTTGAATTTGCAGTTAGCGAAGCTGTGATACTGAGGACATTATCTTATCAAGAGGCTTGGGAAATGGTGAGTGTTAGTTAATTGCTCATATTACTACTACGGATTACATTGATCAGCGACTTAGAATTGTGAATTTGTTTGCAGTCATACTTCGGGGCAAATGTTCTACACCCACGCACTATCATTCCAGTGATGAAACATAGCATACCTATAGTGATCAGAAATATTTTTAATCTATCTGCTTCTGGGACGACAATTTGTCAGGTGCCTGTCAACGAAAATGTTGACAAAAAAAGCTTGGAGACTGTTGTCAAAGCATTTGCTACTATAGATAACCTAGCACTTGTTAATGTCGAAGGGTAAGTTGTTTAGTAGTGCATTATCCTTAATTCTCTATTTTTTAATTAATTGGTGTCTGATTCTTAAGTTTGATATTCTGCAGAACTGGAATGGCTGGTGTTCCTGGTACAGCTAGTGCAATCTTTGCTACTGTGAAGGATGTTGGAGCTAATGTTATCATGATCTCTCAGGTTTATCAAGTTATACTATAATCTTATAGTTTTTTTTTCCAGTTATATCTAAATTGTTAAGTTACTTGCAGGCTAGCAGTGAGCACTCTGTTTGCTTTGCTGTCCCAGAAAATGAAGTAAAAGCAGTTTCTGCTGCCTTACACACTAGATTCCGCCAAGCTTTAGAGGCAGGAAGGCTTTCTAAGGTATTTGCCATTACTTTTTGCAGACGTAAATGACATGCTTTATATCATAATTTATGCTCTTGATATTGTGGGGTTTAGATGTCCTGGACTAAGTGTTTTCAAAAATAAATAAATAAATACAAGAAAAAAGAAAGAAAAACCTTCCTACACCTTAACTCGTGGTATAAATTTGGTACGCATATATGCCAAACGCTAATGATCCCTGCAGTTGTGTTTTAATTGTAAATAACATTTGATATTTTGAATCTAACAGTGTTTAATATACCTGAATAATTGTACATTTACATGGACATATACACCCAAATAAACCAGCTTGACCAAACTTGAAAATAATCTGTCTTGGCCAGACTAGTGTGATTACTTTGCCACTGGGCTCAAAGCTTGAACTAACCTGTGAACATGAATAACAGCCTGTCATATGGTGCTTTTTAGTCAGTTTATGTAACCACTGGACCATCTTGTGTGGTATTACTATTCAGTAGATAAGAAAGCATTTTGCATGGTAAATAATAAAGCAAGGTTGTCACGTAGTGTATCTAACTAGCCTCAGGTGCCAGCATGTACCATATTGTTCTTTCTTTTGCAAGTACCATATTGTTCTTGTTTTCTGTATGTTATTATTCTCAGTTTCCCTCTTCATACAATTTTTGTAGCTAGTTTGATCGTTAGAGTTTAAATTTTAGAATGCTAGTATCTGATGATATAACTCAAGATCTCTATCTGTTTTTCTTTTTAAATATATAAACTTTGATACTGAATTTCAACTTCTGTCACTGGCTACTTATTTTTCTGAAGGCCAGATTTATGGGGACTTTGTGATACCCTTTTAACTAGTCACATAATGTTTTTCGTTTTCTTGTCTAGTTCTTTCGTCATTCTTCTGAGATTTTTTGTTTGAATGGGGAAGCTCGATATACTAAATCTTAGTCTTCTCACTGATGTTTGATTTAGGCTTTCATTTAAATGTATCTTTCTTCATGATTATGTGTCATGGACTCATGGTAAAGTTATTATCATCCATGACGTGGGCGGTTCTTGTTTGAATCAGCCTTAATTGCTTTAGTGATGATAGGTCCACAGAACTTGCATTGTGCATTAGCAGGAATATAAGGTTCCCAATGCATCTTGATTATGTTTGTTTTTATATAATTCAAAGGATCATATTTGTTTCTTTCTATCAAAACTATCTGCAATATGCTGGTGTGTTTTTATTGTCATTACATATTGGTTCTTCAAGGCTATGTTTACATATAAGCAAAAGATGAGGATTTGACATGACATCATTTCTGTCATTTTCCTCCATACGCTTAATAATTCATGGTAGTGGTCACTTTATTTTTTTTTCTATAGACTGTTGAATTCTAGTTTTCATTTCTTCTCCTACTCTGCTGTTTACTGCAGGTTGAGGTCATTCCCAAATGTAGCATTTTGGCAGCTGTTGGCCAAAAAATGGCTAGCACCCCAGGAGTCAGTGCTACTCTTTTTGATGCATTAGCAAAGGTATTACTTTTACTGTTATTGATGCTGTTTTTGTTGGTATAGTAATCAGATGATCAGTTGGCATACTAGAGTTTCTTATTTCTGAGAATATGGTTCCTTAACCTACTGGATTATTTTTCTTTTGAGAATGCATATTGATTTTGATTTCCAGGCTAGCATAAATGTGCGAGCTATTGCTCAAGGTTGCAGTGAATACAATATAACTGTGGTGCTGAAACAAGAAGATTGCATTCGAGCTCTGCGAGCTGCTCATTCACGATTCTACCTTTCAAAAACAACGTTAGCTATGGGGATCATTGGGCCTGGTTTAATTGGGGGAACACTGCTTGATCAGCTTAGGGATCAGGTGCTTGACTTATTGTCAAATTTCCAACAACTTAAATAATATATTATTGACAACTTCTTTAAATAATAAGAATACATGTGACTCGGACGAATAGTTTTCATGTTCAATATCTTTTAATGGACTGTTCAAACTGTTACAATTATTGTTTACCTGTCTGTGATTTATCTGGTTGTCATTTGGTTATTCATATTGCCATGGCACGACCCAATTAAATTTTGTCCTCTCTCTTTCACAAAATTGGTTCTGGTTTCAGTTTAAATTTTGAAAAAATTACCCAACTTTACCTTGAAGACCCACCAACTCAGTTATCATTGCCAAAATAAATGTGTGTGTTGCTACGCTCTTTGTTCAATTGATCTAGTAGTTGGTCATAGTGTCATAGATTTGTTGCTAGAGCTTATGAATTGAATAGTGCCTCAATATAATGAAATGTTACACTTGCGATTGTGCAGACAGCAACTCTCAAGGAAAAATTTAACATTGATCTGCGTGTTATGGGAATCACTGGTTCAAGCAAAATGGTTTTGAGTGACACGTAAGTTACAAACTCATGCTTTCTGTATGTTCAGTAGTTTTTATCTCATGCTGGGATAGTAAATATCACAGTTAATCTGCCTATAAGGCATATTGGTTTCTTTTAACTATCTACTTGTTAGCAAATCAATGAATTCTTTTTAATGAATAGAAAACTGTTTGCTGTAATCATATATTGAAAATTACTATAATGTATTTGACTTAATGCACTGGCAAAAAGGAGGAAAACAAATCAAATTTGTGACTGTAGTTGCATAATTAATTGCCTCTTAGGAACATATGTACACAAAGTTAATAGGTTGGTAGGTATTTCCAGATATATTCATTGTATTACACTCAGCATCTTAGGTAGCTTCACCTTAATACGATTTAACAACATTTTACCTTAGTATGAAATAATTAACTAATAGATAAATAATGAAAATGGCAAGGATGTTAAACGTTTGAAAAAAAATAAATATGGCAACATGTGGTTATGCCTCTCTTCTATTGTAAATTTAACTGTGTGTAAGTATACAATTTGAGAATCAGTGGGAGTTGAAAGAGTCTAGCTAGTAATCTGATGCAGTGGGAGCATCAATCTTTCACTGTGATTCAAGAATTTAAATACTGATGTTGCAGAAAATCCATGTATAAACCTTTATACATAATGAAGAAATTTTCCAGAATTTAAGTGCTGATATTGCAGAAAATCCATGTATAAACCTTTATGCATAATCAGGAAACTAGGACTATCCTTATTTTCTTGGTGTCTTATTATGCATAAGGTATCTGTTTTATTGTTCCACTTGGTTATGTAGGTCTATTCCACTAAGGTAAGTTTGACATAAGTTTTGCATGTCACCACATGCTTCAGTTCAAACCTCTTCTGTTAAAAGGGACCTGGCATTTTATTTGTCGAGCAGTCTGCAAAAGGTGCCCGCCTATATTTCAGTTATTTTTGTTTTTTCCCCCAGTTTGCGAAACAAGTTCGTCTATAAACCCAGTACCTTTTGATGCAAGGTTGTCGCTGATTTTCCATAAGCAGGTTGTCGAGGGTCGAATCTTCTTGAGTAGGCATTTTTTTTCTTTGAGAATCTTTTCCTCTCCTTTGGTTTGATAATGCTTTGGAGCAAATTGCTGTGGGCCAAATCTTTGTCTAGAATTGTAGGTTATAGTGAACAGTTGGAACATTTTACCACTTGCTGATAGAGCTAAGGCCCAGGGTTTTCACTCTTCTGTTACATTTTTGGCAGTACAGTTTGCATGATCATGTTTCAATCAACCAAGAGGAAATAGTTGATAAACTTTGCTTTCATGTGAATGATAATAGTCAAAACCAAATGTGATCTTTCTGAAATAGTAGAAGGTGTATAAAATAAGGAAGTGTGAGACGAGCTATGATCTTTGAGAGGAAGTAGCCCATGGAGAACTTCAAGAAATGACTATTGATCTTTTTTTTTAATCTAAATTATCTCAAGCATTTCCTTCCATGACGCTAAGGAAAAAAAAAGAGCAACTTTGAAGAGAGAGCTTAGTCTTACCTTGCATTCTACTGTAATTTGCTGATCCGACTAAAGGCCAGATGGACCAGGTATGGGTGGGTTGGTACATAGTCCAATACTAATCCAAGTGATTTAGGTACTTGAATTGGTTGGAAATTTGCTGCTTCAAGTGGAAGCTTCTATTTCACTCATACCGTGCGGGATCAACTCCTTCGTCTTGGTTCAGTATGTATTTGTTTCATTTTTATCAAGTGGATCACATTCGCCCATTGTATGAACCAAAGCATTGCGATGACTTTGGAGCTTCAGTCTGGAATTCAGGCATTTTCCCCCGGTTCATGGCCATTTTTAACACATCCCATAACTATGATGCAGAGGAATCGACTTGAGTATTTGGCGAGAAGTACAAAAAGAAAAAGCTGAAGTAGCTGACTTGGACAAATTTGCAAAGCATGTGCATGAAAATCACTTTTTCCCAAATACAGTTTTGGTAGACTGTACGGCAGATACAAATGTTGCAAACCACTATTATGATTGGTTGCGTAAAGGCATCCATGTCATTACTCCTAACAAAAAGGCGAACTCAGGACCACTTGATCGGGTAACCATTCTGTTTTGACAGATTTAACTTCCTTTTTTTTTTTTTTTACAATTTTGTTTAGGGAAGTTTCTTTGGCATCCAAATAATTATTTTGTCATTTTGTTAATTATTCACTCCAGCATGTTATTTTCACACTTTCACTTGAGGGAAGATTCACAGCTGCAACTCAAATTGGAACCTTAAAACATAATGGCTAAATATTTACTGGCTGGGAACTGCAGATATTATTATGTAATAATTCATACTGCTACTTTCATAATATGCAGATGTATGATTTTTTTTTCCTTCAATATACTCCTAACACTTCAAATTCTGAAGTTTGACATTTCTATACTAAATTTAATGAAGCTTAGGAATGATTGATGGTTTAGTGGCTTGGAAGAGACCAACCCTTATTGAAGCTTTCTGAATTCGTTGGTTTGCTAGTCATTTTGAAATGGTAAATGCCACATGCAACTCAGTTTCTTAAAGAAGACAATGCATATTTGAATCAGTGAATTTCAAATTGAATTTACTAGGTATGATGAGCAAGTGTAAGTCTTCCATTCCCTGTGAGTGGAATTCGGGTTTTATATATTAATTGTGTTCACTTCTTATATTGAACTAATAATAATTTAACATTTCTTGACAACTTTATGTATTAGTTATTGAAACCTTTGAAAAAGTTTCCCTTTAGGGATGATGTGACATGCTGCAATTGGATTGCCTGCTGTTCTGCATGTTGTAGGGACACCCATGCAAGCGTACACACTTAGAAATATATTCTCAATTCTTTCTGAACCATGTAGTTGAAACTGAGTCTCCAATTAGGACCACCATACGGATAGCTTCCAGTCCTGTCATTGGATGTCACAGTATAAATGATGTAAATATCTTGTTTTTGATTGGTTCAAAGATTTGCTTGTGGTTGAATTTTTTAATTGGCCTTTGATGGTTAAGGCTTTATCGTTATTCCTTCAGTTCACATATGCTTCTGAGCTATTCACCAAGAATATTGACATGCATCTTGCAGTATCTAAAACTAAGGACGCTACAGCGTCTATCCTACACTCATTACTTCTATGAAGCAACAGTAGGTGCTGGACTCCCAATCATCAGCACTTTGCGGGGGCTACTTGAAACTGGTGATAAAATTTTGCATATTGAGGGCATATTCAGGTACTGTAACTAGAGACACACTAACATGGCGTAACATTTGAAGAGGAGTTTTAGAATGTCTTGGATTGCATTTCTTTGTTTTGATTTTTCCCAACCTATCTCATTGACTCCTGTGGCGCTCTTGTTTGGTGGTTTTTTGCAGTGGTACTTTGAGTTATATATTTAATAACTTTGAAGGATCTCGGGCTTTTAGTGAAGTTGTATCTGAAGCAAAGGAAGCTGGATTTACTGAACCTGATCCAAGAGATGATCTATCTGGAACAGATGTTGCAAGAAAGGTGAATGCATGAGTCCTTTTCTTTGCTAATGTCTGTTATGAAGAATGTTTGGTTTCTACTAGCATCTGCAATCAATTCAATGTGGTTAAGTTTTTTTAGTTCGGTTTTGTCAGTCATTTTATCTTAGAGTCTGTTTCTTTTTATTATGGAAGGTGATAATCCTTGCAAGGGAATCAGGTCTAAAGCTTGAGCTTTCTGACATTCCTGTCCGGAGTCTTGTTCCAGAACCTCTAAGAGTAAGAAACTAAGAATGTTGCAAAAATGATGATCAATGATTCTTACTTGCCCAACATAATTATTTTCTTACTCGTACATTTTTAGGCTTGTTCTTCGTCAGAGGAATTCATGCAGCAACTCCCCAACTTCGATACAGAATTTTCAAAGGAAAGACAAGATGCTGAAGCTGCAGGTGAGGTGAGTGAACTAATCCATCCATTTACTTCTACTTGTTCTTTTGTGAATGCTTCATTAGTGAGCGGGCACATTAGCACATCTTCATCTCTATTGTGCAGGTGTTGCGCTATGTTGGTGTTGTTGATGTTGTTAACGAGAAAGGTTTTGTAGAGTTGAGAAGATACAAGAGGGAACACCCATTTGCACAGCTTTCTGGATCCGATAATATTATAGCTTTTACCACCACAAGGTACAGTGACCAGACACTGATTGTCCGCGGCCCTGGTGCTGGTGCTGAAGTCACTGCAGGCGGAGTCTTCAGTGATATCCTCAGATTAGCGTCATATCTTGGTGCTCCATCGTAAACAGTTAGAACCCACTGCCACATGCTATTGGGAATCTAATGCGTTTTCTGTATCGACGAATTCACCAGGAAAACTGGAAATTTGAAGTACGGATGAAGTTTTCTCTTCCTAAATTGGCACTAGACTAATATGAATCATAAGACTTCAAACATTTGCTTTATTTTATCAAACTTTTTTTGCTGTTTTTTAATGTGTTCTGGAACTTTCCTTCTGTAATGGAAATGGAATAAATGAGCCGCTGGTGTTTTCTAATATGGAAAACATGCATTCCCGTTTGCATATGCTTTATTGTATATTGCCTTTTTGAGTCATTTTTTAAGGCCAGGGTTTTGATTATCGAGCCATATCTGATCATTTCGATTATTAAATCAATAACTTATTAGTAAAGTAATATGGCACGAGTGGTGTTGTATCTATTAATTTTCATATTTTAAAACTTTAAAATTCTAAATCAACAATAATATGTTAAATAAGTAAATTAATTAGTGAGTGGAGCCCAAAGTTAAAGAGTAGCTTGGAGTCGCACTGTTTACGATATCAACCAACAGTTTAAACACACCAATGGCCATCCAATCAAGATTTTTTTTTTATTATGATGAAGATATTAAGATCTTACATATCTCATTAATTTTGAAAATGATCGATCATCAAAATAAATTGCATAAATATCCACAATCCGATGGCTCAGTCCAACATCATGGGCACTCAGTAATGCACTACGTGAGAATCAAATCCTCACTGGATTATCTACCTCGCCGTTTACCATAACACCGTGCCTCAGGGGAGCTGAGGTCTCCTTTTCCTGAATCATTACTTAGTTCTGTGTATGTCGTGTGGCATAACTAAATTTGGACGGCAACACTGTATTGGCATTGTTGCCCACTGTAGGTGCTGCTAACAGTGACAGGCGTCTGTGTCAGAGTTCCTGCACCGTCAGACTGCTATTTTCGTCTTCATGCATGCAGTTGCATGGTGCTCGATCGCTTACCTACTACTCCTCCTCCTCCTCCTCCTCCTCCTCCTCAGTCTCTATCGATCCATCGAGTCAGCAAATTCCAAATGCTACCAGCCAAATTGCAGCAGCTGGGAGCTAGTAACCCCATCGGCCCATCCATGGCGCCTACGGCAACCTCTTCAAGAATCCTGCTGTCCACTCGCCATCGCTTCGGCAGATCATGCTCCTCCCACCACACTACTACTGTCTCCCCCCTGCTCTGCTGCATGCATGCATGCCGCATTTATTCACTTATAGAGAAATGTGCGTCTGTTGCTCGTGCCGTCAATTATTGAGCTGGAGCCATCCAAAGGATCTATCTATCGATCGATCGATGCGATGCATTGGACAGAAACAGCATAAGAATCGAGAGTTTGGAGCCAAAGACAGCCGCTTTTCATCACCTCAAGGTCCTCTGCAAATTAGGCCATGTAGCAAGCAGCTTTCGTGCCTCCTCTTCCATGACCCAACAGCCGTTGAATCAGCTCCGTACACGCCAAGACAACGACGTCGAATACGTTCCTTTTATATAATTATATTTACCCCCGCGCAACCAGATAATATACTTCCGCTGTTCTTCTTCTTCTTCTTTTCCACTTCATATAAACTCCTCCCTCCACCTTTAATTTCTCTTGCCTTGTTTACCTTGATCATCTTGACCGATCAAAGTTCGATCGATATATTAAAGAAAGCTAAATATCGAAAGGAAGATGCTGGTTTATTGAAAGGAGAGGGAGATGGGGCTGGAGAGTACAGGGGAGTCTCGAAGGCGGCCGGCGGAGGGGGATCCAATGCCGGCGGCTGGAGGCGGAAGGGAGCGGTGCCCTCGGTGCGAGTCGCGGGACACCAAGTTTTGTTACTACAACAACTACAACATGTCGCAGCCCCGGCACTTCTGCAAGTCCTGCCGACGCTACTGGACGCTCGGCGGCGCGCTCCGCAACGTCCCCATCGGTGGGGCCTCCCGAAAGCGGTTCCGTCCCTCGCCGAATCCTGCCGAGTGCCAGCCAGGCCGATCCCTTCCCCCGCCCCCGTCGGCTGGCTTAGTAGGGCTCTCCTCGGATTTTCCGGCGGCGCAGGACTCGCTGCTCCCTGGCGGCGCAGTACTCATGCGTCTGGACGAGCCTTTCCTGCCCGGGCTGGGGCTGGGGCTGGGTCTCGGGATCGGGTGCGGCGCCGGGGTGGCGGAGGAGATGGCCGGCTTCGGCCTTGGCCACGGCATGCTGTGGGCGGCCCACTCGCTGCTCGACGAGTCCGGAGACGCGTGGCATGTGGGAAGCGGCGTCGGTGGCGTAGACTACTTCGTGACGTCGGGTCCGGCAACCTCCGGGGCTCGGACGGACCTCGCCATTTCCGCTCCAGCCGACGCAGGCGGCGCTCCGGCCAGTGACTTCCATTAGCTAGTTCAAACCTCGCTTCCGACAGTGGCATTCACGTGAATAGTTGGTAGTTTGGGGGGGGGGGGGGGGGGGGGGGGGGGGGGGGGGGGGGGGGGGGGGGGGGGGTTTCCAGTTCTCTTTCCATCTTGGATAACCCCATAATTTCGTACTTAAATGTGCTAACTGTGTATCTTTTCTTTTCTTATTAATCATTTACTAAGTCAAGTTTGATGGATCCCAATACAATTTCGACGGTACATTTGATTATTCCTAATTAATAGTGTCATTACTAAGTGCTCTATGATTCTTTAATTTATAATAAAATGAATGTAAAATCTAATTTATACAAAATAGTATAAAATGTAAAATTAATGTGAGCCTCTCCACGAGTGCTGCTTAACTTACATCCATATCAACAATAACAAAATAATCTGTGGGAGAGAGATTTTTCTTGGTGATCAAAATCTTCTAACATGATCAAAATCTGTCTGCCTTTTGAGTTAATTAAATGAGTTAGTTGAGTTGAAGCATGACTCAGCAGCTACTTGGAAAGTGAATAACTAAGCTTAACGATGAGAAAAAGTTCATACATGAGCTCAATACAGTTCAGTACAAGTGATTTCTCTTATTATAATTTTAGCTAATTTACAAATACTTTTCTTGGGTACAGTGCATTGGCTTCGAATACTCACCACCAGCTTAACAATGGTAGATGCTGCACTGCTAGCCTGCTGGCATCCCAGAATGCGAGTAATACTTGCACATGATTTTGTTACACTGGTACATCGGATGGATAATCATTAGGATTCTTCTTGATTGTTTCTCGCAGAGTTTTCTCTTGCTCCAGCAGGTTTCGAGGAACTTGGTCATACACGTCTGTGAATAGTTCGCTCAATGATGGCTTTTGAGTTCTCTCTGCGATCTGAATAGCTCGCAATAGCTGAAATGAACAACGCACAGTGACATTCTAGCAAATGTTGCTGAAAACAGGAAAAGAGTGAATTAGTAATATAGGTTGCAGATTGATACCTCCTTCCTGGTATTGCTTCTATGCTCCTCTTCAGCAACGTCGCTCCACCAACCATTTCCTTCAACCCATTTCCTGAACTTTGACACTGGATCTCGTGCGGTTCTCCAGTGTTCTATCTCGTCTGTGGAACGATACTTGGTGGAGTCATCTGATGTAGAGTGATGACCCACCCTATATGTGAGTGCCTGTTCATTTTAGACAAATCGAATTTCACATAACTGATGTCTAGATTAGCTGATGTCAGATGTATTGCAACATAAAAATTGAGCTTTACCTCAATTAAAATTGGCCTGGATTCACTGATGGCCATTTCACGAGCAGCATGAACTGCACTATAAACAGCAAGAGCATCATTGCCATCAATGCGAATACTATGAATTCCATAGGCCTGTCCTCGAACAACAGCACCATCACCTTCCATTCCCAAAAAAAAAAAATGGTATATAAGTTTGAGATGTTGTGAGGAAATTATTATAAGGTTAAGTTTGTACTTCGGAATTGCTCTGTCGTAGGGGTGCTTATTGCCCAACCATTGTTGCGGCAAAAGAAGATGACAGGTACCTCCATTACAGCAGCAAAGTTTAAAGCAGCATGGAAATCTCCCTACGTAAAAATCTTACCATCAAAAGATATTGATTATGAAGAGAATTCAGTCGATTCAAGTGAACTTGTTCTAATACCTCACTGGTGCCACCATCTCCAAAGTATGTGATAGTGCACGCCTTTTTGCCATCCATCTTAAGTGAATAAGCAGCTCCAACAGCATGAGGAATCTGTGTTCTGCAAAGCACTATATGTGAGCAGATTTCACTAAAGCTTTCCCATTCAAAAAGGAAACAAGTTCTCACGCAATAGGTGATGACACTGTGTAGTAATTGAGACGGCTAGATCCATAGTGGATTGGCATTTGACGTCCTTTACCATAGTCTAGTTTATTGCCAAAACATTGATTTGCAAACTCTTGAAGAGTGAAGCCACGCCACAAAAGCACACCGGGCTCCCTGTACTAGATTAAGTATTTATTTTCCATACAAACGATGGTAGATTAAGATTTTATGCCAGTGACAATAGGAGTAAAACAAACGTCAGTAAGTTTGGTTCTATACTTGAGGAAAGACGACATCGTCTATTTTTAGTGCAGCAGCTGATGCAACATTAATAGCTTCCTCACCAATTGAGGTAAGATAAAAGGAAATTCTTCCTTGTCTTTGAGCTTCATAGAAAATGGTATCCATAACTTGCAAAGTGACCATGTCAGTGTACATTTTCACAGCATCTTCCTTGCTCAGCTGATAGACCACACTACATCTATTAGTTGGTTATATTATATTAGAACAATTAAATTTCTTTTTGTGGGCTGCTAAAGTATTTAAATTTGAATACACCTTTTCTTTGGTATAGTAAAAAAGGATATGCAAGGGGCTCAAACCTCTTGGAATTTGCTCTTTGAGAATGTTTGTCCATTGTCATCAAGAACACGGTAGCAGTTAATTCGCTCACTGGTAGACCCTGGCAAAAAATTCATTTCAGGGACAAACATTACCTTCCCTCCTGGAAAATCAAGCATCTGCTACAACAACCATGAAACTCATAATAAGCAGAAACCTTAAGCAGCAGATAAAAAATAGCAGCAGCAGTAAAAATCACAAGACTTGAAAATAAGTGAAAATAAACAGTGTCTTAAATGTTGGTCTTGTAATCTGGTCCAATACTGAGCTTGAAATATCCTGGTATTGATACTTCAAGTTGGTTGCCATCCACAACAATACATCTTCGAAAGCAGTCAAAAAAAGTGTACCATCACTTTTCCCAATCAGCTATTTACACATTATCAGGTCAAGATTTCTTTCTCAACTCTATCAGCTCAATATGTATTGAACTGGCACTAAATACAAAATCCTCAGTTATCAAATTCTTGTGTTCTCAAGATACGTGATCAAGTTAGCATTTGATAAAAGGGAGATATAGGTCCCAGGGTTCCTTGATTATGGACAAATCATAGACCAATATTTTCTCAAATTTGGTTTTAATGCAGTTAATTATTTAAGATCTTTGTTGGAGTATTTCTATAATAGATATAATATGAGCAAAGGAAAGAAGGTTAGGTGAAGTTTAGTCAAGTTCAGATCAGGTCAATAGAATTTGCCTGAATAGGAACCAGTTTGACTGAGTCAAAAGGAGGGGATGGAGTGAAAGTCAACATACCTGACTTGTTTAGAGGTTCAGTTGAGTTGGTTTGACTGGTTCTAGGACAATGAAATATGGGGACTAGAAAATAGCTTAGATGTATGGTGGAGCTTGGGTTAGGTGGTTTAACTATTGTACATAGATGTGGCATTGGAAATATATTATCATTCGAAGTGAAGCCAACAAGTGTCCATGTTAGGGAGAACTGTGCTGCTCTTTATGCATTCCAAGATAACCTCAAGTTTAGTCTTTCTCCTTGACCTCTTTCACTATGTTGGTCCAGCCTACTTTCTATTTTTATAACGCTTCTCCAACTTAATTAGTGTAATTCTTGAATTGATTCTATTTCAATTTCTTAAATCAGTTCCTATTCACACAAGCCCTTTTTTTTGCCTCATAAAAGTTTTCCAGGTTACATTCAGTTGCAGCTACACATTAATTACACCCCTCGTAGCATTGTTCATAAAGTTAAGCGTGGCATTCTCTTATATCTTTTCCACTTCTTCATCAACCCACTCCCATATTAAGTATTACCTCCTTCGCACGACACCTACCACTATAAAGTATCTTTATTCTCATTCATTTTCACCTATCTCATTTCTTGCATCCTCAAATGGTTGCTTTGATCTTAATTTGACCTTTGTTCACATTGGTGTTTCAACTTTCATCGCAGTAAGTTGTTTTTCCCATACTCGCCCTTTATGCTCCATACAATGCTTCACTTACTGGACTTTTTTATCTTGTTTCCATGTTTTACTCATGTTACAAGATCAGTTCAACCAAACTCACCTAGTTTTTTCGTTCCATCTTTCCTACTTTACTAGCTTGTTTTCAATTAGATCAAACTAATCTCATTTTTGTTATACATTACGTAAGTCATACACTAGATGGAACACCCTGTACGGCCCGCGGTCCTTTGAAGGAGTTCATTCTAAGACTTCAAGTATAATTGCATCCAAACTTAGGAAAATCTACCTCAAATAGCAGATTCCTAGATCCCAACTCTTTCTTGCTTCATGCCCCCTCCCCTCTAAAGATGAGATGACAAAGCCTATGGTTCTCTAAACTGTTAAACTATCTTTCAAGGCTTGGCCATTAATACATGACCTAGCATATATTTAGGGATTTTTTTTTTTTAAATTTAGCACAACTTTTTATTTAGTAAATCTAGCACAAACTACACGTGTTAAAATTTAGCATCCATTATTTTCCATTTGGTTGCTGTTAAAAAAATTGTGACATCCATGCAGCATGTTGACACACATGTGACATGCATATTATGTCTATGGAATATTCATCTGATTAACCATTTTCATCCCTCCCCTTCTACGAAACCCACAACCCTCATTCCTCTTCTTTTCCTTCCCAAACAATGCTGCCACCTAGACCTCCTCTATGACTATCTCCATCCACTCATTGCAGTATCCAGGCACCACCCTCAGAGTCTTAGACATGGGTGCAATCTATTGATGGTGGCCATCATCACAATCACAGAACTTGGCAATGATGGCATTTTGCAGGCTAAAGGAGGCGGCATTTTGCAAGCTAAAGGAAGAGATTATTAGTGACAGTGCTTTAAACACAATCAAAATTGTTAAAAAGATCACTGTAAATTATAATTGCATGTTTAATTCATGAAATTATTCTTATTACTGATCTTGTTGACTTTATGTGACTGGATGATTGTGATAAAAGAACATAATATCATTACCTTAGTGATAAATGAATTGATATTGATATGTGATGATCCTAAAGCAAGTAGTGAAATTGTTGAAAAGCTCATGGTCATAGTGATCTTGAAAATAAGATATTAACTTCTCAATATGATTTGTATGTGTTATATTTTTTTCTATATAATTACAGTAGATGATCTTACACCTATAGACATGCTAATGTCAAGACAAACGCATGAATACTAAATGTCCCAAACTGCACCTTACTCATTATGGTTTTATCAAATGAACACTTGGATGATGTGTCCTAATAAGACAGACACTAATCCAAGTCTTAGAAGCATGTTGTGAATGGAATAATAAGAAGAATGTAATATATAGTAACCATGCTAACCATGCAATAGAAAGGCTTTGTGAGAACAATCACTTCTTGAATAGTAAATAATCCTGATGTGTTTGCTAAAGACAAATCAACTTGTTCAGACTTAAAGCAATGAAGAAAGTCTTCGTATGGAATCAAAGAGTTTGATCACTTAGACAAATCATGCTTGGCATGCTACGCAAGTAACTTGAGAAAGAAATGATGGATAACTAAATGTTATTTATCTTGTTCAATTAATAAGAGTTAATTATACTAATTATTATAATCCTAACAAGGACAAGGGTAGCCCAAGTTATTGATAAAGGTTGGGGTGGAGAAGTGGGAGGCGGTGAGGGAGACGGGTTCACACAAAAAATGGCAATTGCACTGTGATGGTATGTTGCCTCTCATTGTGGTAATTCCAACAAGGATGAGGATAGTGTTGCCTAAGTTATTAATAGAGAAGTTGGGGTGGAGGGGGGGTGGAGGGGGGGTGGGAGGTGGTAAGGAAGGCAAGAGGCTAGGCAATGAGTTGCATGCTGACGATGATACTAGAAGAA
This sequence comes from Curcuma longa, assembly GCF_044706935.1. NCBI lineage: Eukaryota > Viridiplantae > Streptophyta > Magnoliopsida > Zingiberales > Zingiberaceae > Curcuma > Curcuma longa. The sequence continues at coordinate 12,695,042 of NC_133863.1, forward strand.
TTGTTTAGGTAATATTTTGGGGCAAAGGAAAGAGAGTGTTGACGTGGTAGTGGGATGCTACACTTAGTGGATAGAGACGGCAATGGAGGAGCTCTAAGTGGTCATGGGTTTTGGAGAGGGAGAATGGTGGAAGAGGCAGTAGTGGAGGGGCATGAAGAGGGAGAGGATTTAATAGGATGAATATTCAACATAAGTATCTTAATATTTATTTTATGGGTGTGGCAACATGACACATGAATGCTACTTTAGTGAACAAATAACAAAGTTAACGGATGCAAGATTTTAACACGATATTTGTAGATTATGTTAGATTAAATAACAACAAAAGGATATGTCAGGTTTAAGAAAGCCCATAAAGGTTACTAAATTGATTTATTAAGCCTCAAGGCTTTCTTGATGTTGATTTCCATTTCCATCTTACATTTTTATTATCCACCCTTTTAGAACTTGTCTATAAGCTAAATCTCCCCTTACTCTCAAGTGTCATATGGTTGTTTCTTATTAATGCCTCTAGGTTAAGTATTGAAGTATCTGATAGGTGATTTTGCCAAGGTTATAGGGTGTGCTTTTAACTTGAATGCTACACCACATCTCCTCCAGCCGGTTGGAAGTGCCACGATATTCCTACTTCCATGAAGACGTAGAAATTTTTTTCTTTGTTTCTTATTCTTGGCCAATTTCAATTTACATATCTTATTCCCACACATTCCTAATCCAATGCAAAACACGAGATCAAATTTAACCACTAACTACAACTAGAAATCTATTGCATCTTGACAAAGACTTCCTACAAGCCATTAGATAGTCCTAGTCAACCACATTATCCCTAATGATTTACTCAAAATCATAAACTTGAAGATTACATTTCACTGGTAATCTCTAAAATCTCACATTTTTTTCAGGTCTGCAACCTTGTTGATATTTTACATTACAAAGTTCACCTCGAATCTAGACTTTGATTCCTTGGATACATCAAGACTTTCAAGCTTACTCAATGTGTAATCCGTCATTGTTCACCTACAAAATCCACCAACTATAGGGCTTCCCTAGAGTATACTTTGCTAGGAATTTTCAGTCTCTCAAATGCTCCATGCCATAGTTCATTATCACCTACAAGCTCACATCTCTACAAGATGTCAAATCCTCGAGCCAATAACCTCTATGCTTCTTATTTAAGAGTTTTGTTTCATATCATTATTCTTCGATCAGCTCTAAATCCACCTCATTACAAATCTTTAGCAATTAAGCAAAACCGTACAACTTGACTGTCATCCATAATAGCTCAACCTCATTGAGTCACAAGCTTTGCAAGCTATATGTGCACTCTATCAAATTTATATACACTTGATGTACACATAAAAAACACAGGTTAAATCTACCTTAAATTCTTTATCCAATACATCAAAATAACCCAATAACCAGGTCATATCTGACTACTTAATAGCATAATTGCACCAACAAGTCATGAGCATAGGTCCAAACCAAGTTGGATCCGTGTGCCAAACCTTATACGTAGCTACTGTTGTGGGAACAATTTGTATCAACAAGTATGCTGAGTTTTACCTATCACAAGTTAGATTTATTTATATGCAACAAAATTATGTATGTTATAGCTCCTTCCATATAATGCTAATCGAGGTTGAACCATATGATTGCCCCCTCTAATATAAAGATAAAAATACAAAATATGTTGAAAATAACTCTATGTTATTTTGAATATCTTAGGCATCCTCAAATATGTAAAATAGTATATATAGATAAAATTGACATTGATTCATAACAATAACATATAAGTACACATTTCATTTTGATAACAATGTATAAGTTATTATTTATTTTATTCCATTAAGAAATCAAATAAAATAAGCAATAGAAAATTTTATGATTAAATGTTTTTAATATAGAAAAATTATGTCGACTCTCGATAACATCAACATAATAGAAGAGAGAGAGAGGCAAACAATGATCATGCTATATGAAAATCATAATAGAATAGAAGACAACTTTAACATAACCTGACTTTTATGCTACTATCAATTTGGCTTAATTATGATTTTGTATATCAATGAGACAAGACTTGTACTTCTCAATCATCATGTTAATGTCAAGTTCATCAACTTTGTGTCTCTGATTTATCTAATTTTACATCATCATTGGCGTTAAAATTCCACACCTATTGACCTTTATACTTTTATCATGCTTGATTTCTTTTTTATAATAGCTTTGACTGATTTCTAATGTATTGAATTTAAAATTCAATAAGCTTTCTTTTCTATTTTTAAATCGAATCTTATTGAATTGAATGAGTCTCATTGTTATTTTATATTCTCATTCATATATGAGAATCATCTTATTTTACATGTGAATCATGAATTTTACAATCATGACCATTATTGTGGTCTGCAATAATTTAGAACTTTGGTTGTGTTATAGTGATCTGTCAAATCTAGAAAAGCACACAAATCATTCGTAGAGTTAGATGGGCCATCCGTAGGGTAGAAGAGCACACAACCATAACCATGATTGTGGACATGTTATAGGTATCTTATATTTCTGAAGCTTTTTTCAAATCACCTTTGAGGTTAGGCAAATCATTTGACTTGATTTTAGTCAATCTATAAATTCCTATGGTATTCATGTATATGTCACGATCATGTTTGATACAAACAGAAGATACTTGCAGCACCTTCAGTTAGAGAAATAATGATAAAGACAGTAGCATTCATCCTGCAATCACTATCATAGCCATCCTAAGTAGACACGAATTAGTCAAATAGCAACCTAGAACATTCAATATGGTTGATGCCGCATTCATATTGTTTCATATTATATATTCTACCTTAACACCTCTATAAATTGAGGATCCGTAACGTACATTGCAAGGTAGAGTATATCAACATCAGCTCCTTATAAAACTTCATAACATTACTGAGTACCTCGTAAAGAATCACAGATAGATGGCATGGATCATAGAGGACGAGTACCAGACGAATCCTATAGAGTTTAAAAATCCAATGTCATAAGCAATTTTCCGAAGAACTTCCCTCCATAAACTTTCACAGATTTTTCAGGACCATTTTGTGATACATCAACATTTGGGACTTTCCGAAAGGACCATTTTGGCAAACATCTTAACTAATCACATTAAAGATGATAAGTTTCTTTGAGGAGCATACGAATAAAGTTGGTTTGTGAAGATGGGGAAGGATGAAACCTGATGACGGTAAGGATCATCCGTACAAGATAGCACAGTGTCGCCCGCTTTCAAGGTTCCATGGCGGCGTATCGAACGCAGACATCCCCCTGCGGCCGGAGGAGTCATCGACATCTTCCTTCCCAGATGACGAGCCAAGGTGGAGGATCTCGCGAACCAACCGGCCATTGCGCAAGAAATCGGAAATGAGGAAAAGAGGAGGCAGGAGAAGAAAGTGGAGCGACAGGCTTATCGTTATCCAGAAGAATGCTGAAAGATGGGAAAGAGGATTGCGTGGTGGTCTTATCATTTCACGGAACGTTTTAATCGTTTGGACACGGAGACGGAAAATTGGGGATGAATTGAAGCGTGGTTGTCTTATCATTATAGAGGGTGCTTTACTTTATCACGTTTGAATCTGAAGCGTCGAGTTTTTCATAATTTTAAGGTTTTAGTAATTTAATATTTATTACGTAAGCGTCAAGGTTTTCGTAATTTGCAATTTTATTACGTCTGAAGCGTCAAGGCATAGGCCTTTTATTTTTGTAAAGGCATATGCCTTGAGCCGGCCCTGGCTATATTATATGTCTCGTCATTCAACCCATTGGATAGAAGTTACAACTCTATAACTATTACAATGTACACCTAATTAGAGAAGAGATATATGAAATAGATAATTATACATGAGATATAGGATTCTCTCTTTTGATAAAAATCAAAATAAGACAGCATCTTAAGGAAATTTTAATGAAATTTTATTGGGGCTCCAATATTATAAAAAAATATATTAAGATGTTGAACTTTATAAAAAATTAAATTTTTTTACTAATGCATGTATAACTTATATAATATTATTAATTATATCAGTTGGTGTAGCTTTAGCAAAAATAAAATTTTTAAAATTAAAGTTAATAAAGTGTTCAACAATGTTTTAAAAAAGATTAAATAATCTAACAATTTTATCAATTGAAAAATTTATTAATAAAATTTGAATATAAAAATTTAATTAATAATTTTATAGAAAATTAAATTTTATATAAAAATTTATTTTTAAATTAATAGTTAGAAAATTAAATTTTATATAAAAATATATTTTATATAAAAGGGTGAAAAAGGTGAGAGAAAATTTTTATATTTAAAAAAATTATATTAAAGGTCTAAAAAAATTTTAGCCTAGGGCCTCATAAAATCTTGAGATGGCCCTAAATATAGCAAATCGAAGCTCATTCAGAAATTTATATTTGTTACCTAATATAACTCATAACAATCTAATTTTAAGTCTAAAAAAATATCATTTAAAATTTTTTTCAAGATTCTAAAAAATTTTAATCCTCTTTATTAAAATTATTTTCTATATTGTAACAACTATGAAATTATGACTGCTACAACTTGTAGTTGTAACAACTACAAAATTATAACTATTATAATTACAAATTATAATTATAGCAACTATAATTTTGTAACTATTACAATACCTCCCATCAATTCAGAATTTAAATAAAATAATAATAAAAATAATATTAGAGAACAGTTATGTCATCTTTAAAAAAATTAAGATAGATTTTTACTTATTTGACTATTTGAAAAAAAAACACCCTTTGATTTTTTGCCCAAAGATTTTGTGTTGCATACCATTTTATAAATTAAGTCATTTTGCCACCTTAAACTTAGATCAAATGTTTAAGCATTTGGCAGCGTTTTGATATACAAACATGGCATATCCCTTCACTCGACACCACTCTTGGATGTTTCATGAGACATAATTGCCTACATTTGATTATTGTCCTTTACTTGTTATAAATTATTATTGTCATTCGGTCACATTTGGTTGAACGATTTTTGCTCCATGACAGAGGATCATCGCACTTAAAATCTGCATCCACGTTGCGATACTTAAAGAGGGCGACATGATGCAGAACACACACTACAAGTTGGAAAACAATCATTTTGAATCAGTATTTGCGCTTTTGTGCATTTCTGAACACAAAAACAAAAAAAAAAAAAATGGATAGGCTATGGACTATGAGATGAGTGCTACAGCAGAAATGTGATTTACTGCTAAGTGCTAAGAGTATATTTACACTCCTGGAGGGAAAAATATGAAAAAGGGAACGAAACAAAGATTCTTCCCCTAGTGCGAGGTAGGACAATCTGACATGTCAGTCTTGATCACCCGAGTATTGTAAGACCCACAAAAACCACATTTGTGATAAAGCCAGTGGAAGGCGGATGTGCCCTTTTTGCCGCAATCATTACATAATATATCCTGGGAAACACCAATTAATAAATAATTAGCCACATCGTTTAATCTAACTAGACTACTTTAAAATATTGCATTCCCAATTTGTCCAATTTTATTGCAAAAAAATGGAAAATGAAGTTAGGGAGAGTAGAACAAATCTCAGTCAGTGGAAAATTTTGTTAGTTGATCGTATCGTTATGCTTTATTCTCACCTGGCATCGTTCTCGGTATTCTTCAGGAAGTTCTTCAGTAGCCAACAAGGCGTCCAGCATGCCAAAGTATACCTGCAGAAAGACATTAGTTCCAGTTAGAAAATACTTAGTACTGTATTCACAAAAGTCTGCTCTAAAAAAGAGTTGCATGGTGGTTACTGCTGCAACACATGTTAGTTCTAGTGTTGCCCTTGTGCATAATAATTAACTTTGCCTGCGCATTCATTTTTGTCAAGCCATTTTCATTTGCCCTTGTGCATAATAATTAACTTTGCCTGCGCATTCATTTTTGCGAAGCCATTTTCAACAAGAATAACCTTTCATTTTAACAACCACTTGATTCACAATATAAGGTTTAGAGATGAATCAGATATAGTGAAATTGAGAATGCTTTTCAGTGTTTTGAAGTAACACAAGTTAAATGAGATCCCTATGAAACCCGAAATATACATATTATTAACCGTAACTATTTGACTAAAGCAGAAAGACTGAGCATACTGTATAAACAAAATTAATCAGCTGAAAGTTTTCTGCAAATAAGGCAGAGGAAGAAAACTAGTTGGCCTTTATTTAGTTGTGGTTTACCATATAAATAATAGGATGAAGATAGGTATGGAGGTCAAGATAAGTTTAAGATTGGTAGTATTTAGGACAAGGGATAGGTCCATATCAGCTAGACTCAACACCAATGAGGGTTATGGTATTAGACCAGAATAAGTTAATGGGCTGAAAACCTAACAATACCAGAACCAACTGCATATTCTTGCGGTCAATAAACATAAAGAATCCCCAAAAAGATGGTTTCATGATTGGGAAAATTTCAGCGATGAACTTTTATGCAGCTCAGATTGAAAAGTCTAATAAAAATTTACCCTAATTAAAGAACTTTTAAGTGTCAGCAAAATAGTAACTTAAAATAATGATAACATACCATACAAATGTAATCTTTATACTAAAAAATTCGTAATAGACCATAAGAAAAACAATTTCAATGAACTCAATCAAGATTTATAGATAGTATAGTAGTTTCATTTATTGTTATAGATAATATCAATGATTGGTAAAATAGTTATTTAAATTTGTGCAAGATGGAAAGTTTTCTAAAATGAAATTAAAAGGTCCAAGGGTGAAGGAATATTTTGAAAGTCTAGGAGGATTTTAGTGAAATGGTCAGTTACGGATTTGTATCGCTATCAAGTGATAATGTCACGAGTAACAGTGTTCCTTAAATACAAGTACAAATTGATTATCAAATCAAGCAGGGATGTTAAGAAATTTTTCAACAGTAGCCTTCAAGAAATACTATTAATTGGCAAAATTATTTAGTATTCTAACAGCCATTATCATTAACAAATTGAAGTTTCTAGAGAAAATCAAGGACTTTATATTACTTTGAAACATTGAAGCAAGAAATGTGATTCTCCAACCTACCCTAATTGCTAGAAAAGATAAGAGAGAACAAGCCAAAGTTAACCAGATTCATTGCTTCTTGGATAAATTACTGTAAATGAGTCCATACCACATCGGTATCAAATTATCATGAAAGAAGTTATAATATCTTACAGCCATGTCTCCCAAGGATTTGCTGCAAACTGGACAGGTATAGTGACTGCATGTGTAAGCCTACACAAACATAGAGTGAAAAAGTTATTAGCCTTTCTCATGAACCAAAGAAATGCAATAAGACAGCACAGCTATTAAAAAAATCCTCATCAGATAAAATTTAAGAGAAACAAAGCATACCTGGAAGCATGCTGAATGCATGAAATGTCCACAAGGTAGAGCTCTTACTGCTGCACTTGATGTGAATAAAAAGTCACAACAAATAGGACAATTTGTTTCTAGACCTCTTTCCCGGCACTTGTGTTCCTTCAATTTCATTCCTAAGCAGCAATTGCATGTCATACAATGAAAGAAATCTGTGCCAAGTCCCTTTCCAACACGACACAAGTTGCAAAATGGACAGTGGTACACGCTCCTGGAACACTTCAAGTATTAGCTATTTGAAACAAAAGCACATGTTACTTAAGGGTTTAGCTGCCAAAAAAGCTCTGCATACAATATAATTGTTATACTTTGCAATAAAACTCAAACATATGCGAAAATGTTGATATCTTGAATGAATTCTCATAAAAGCCATGTGTTCCTAAACAAAATAGCTAAGATACTTGACAAATGTTATCAAATAAAACTTACAGAATTTGCAATAGAAAATAAATAGATAGATCAACATTGAAACTTTCATAATGCTGACTAAAGGATAAAGGACTGAGAATTAAGTGTTCAACCTTTCATCATCAAAAAATTTGCAAATACTGCAATAGTACTTCGCCATTGAGAATCCACTGCAGGAAGGTGTTTTGCAAGTTGGGCCTACAGGTTGAACCTTCAGACAACGCATACACATCATTTCGCTCGTTGCTTTTCTACAAAGACCAAGAGAAAATGGTCACATAAAATTTCAAATTTTCACACATTTTTAACATCACAGTCCTACCTAATGGACCCAAAGTGTTAGCCCTTTAATTTGTTTACAGAATTGTTAAATTACAGGTAAGAGAAAACAATGGTAATCAGTTGAAAGTATAATCACAAGGTTATACACTTTTACAGGAGTAATTCCTTTGCAACTAGGGGATCAAGAACTAAACCAGAGAAAAGGAGCCCTTTAACCAGTTCAGATTTGGTTGGATGCCCTATTTTAATCTTTCAATCACCAAGCTGAAATGGCACATATACTCTAAAACCTAACATAACATACTGAGACATAAGGATTCAAAAATTAGTATCCTGCAACCAATTGAATCAAGGAAACTTGTGCTTATAAAAGACTTACCGTGACTCAATAAAGCAAATGACTCAGTCACGAATGCAAAATGCAACTAACACTCGTAGCATAACATGACCTAGGAAGGAATAGGGTTCAAAAATCAGTATCCTACAACCAATTGAGGAATAGTTTTTTTTAAGGCAAATGATTGTTCCACCTTTGGGCATCAAAATATTACTTTCAGCGGTGACAGATACATGAATACTTTAATAACAGCAATTAAGACAGAATTCAGCTATTTTTGGCTCCTAACTACTCTTTTTTTTCATTCTGTTGTTATTCTCCTAGCACATCCTTAGTGAAATGTCATATTTTAACCGATTATGTTCCACATTTGTCTTCTTGCTACAAATTCCATTAGACTGTCAAACAGTGAGACCATTATATAAAAATAATAATAAACAGTTTCAACATAAATGCACAGGAAAAGCAACTTGGTTGACTTCCAATTCACATTGATAAAATCTTCATTAACAGATATATATAACCTTTTATATTAATTAAGTATATACAACATAAAAAGGGAATACAATACAATGTGTCAAATACTCAACCTATCTAGAATCAGCATAGATTTGGCTTAAATATCATGAAAATAGACTGAGAAACTGTAATTTGTTCATCAGAAATAATGTCGATACCTGTCCATGGAATGATCACTAACTTTGTCATGGCAAAATCTGCATGTGAATAACCTGTTACAGCATGCAGCAACAAGTTTGCAGTTCCTCTTGTAGTGCTCACAACCAAGTATTTGCTTCTCTGGATCACGAAAGGATGGAGAGCACCCAGGTATACTTTCCTCATCTGTAGCCTCCTCAGTTCTGGCTTGTGGTAATTTTTGCTGAGCAGCTATCCACCGACTACAAAATCCATTTGAAATTGCTTTTAGAAGAATTAACAGCATGACCAAAAATTTAAAGAACACAAACCTTGTCATCAAGTTTTGCATAAGATATGCCTTTCTTCTTGGATCAAGTGTTGGATCTCTTGAAACCTTCCTTATCTCTGATTCAAGCTCACTCTGATTCATCCTAAATATATCCTTCCAACCAGGCTTGAACATTTGATCATTTTGCTCAAGACCTTCTTGGCAATCAGTAACTGCATGGACAAAAAATATATTGATAATTATTTAAATTAAGAGAAAAATCAGGAGTAATAAAACACGGTCTGATGAAAAAACACCTTTTGAAAGACTAGAACATTCTGTTGCAGATGTTGCTGAAGAGGAAGTATCCTTCCACCACTCATCTAGCCACTCATTAAACATTGTATTCTTGGTTGCCTTCCTCCATGTATTCATCATTTTATTCTGTTCCTCTTGACTCAGAGCAGAGGTTACCCAAGGTAACATTGATTGGAGGACCTCTGCTCCCGTTGTTCCAATAATTCGACCAACAATCTTATCTTGCTCTTCTACTGAAAAATGCTTGTCAAACAATGGCCATAACTCAAGTTCTTCTCTAAAGACGTGATTATCTAGAGTAACTCGAAGAGATTTGCACATTCCTTGAAGTTTAGTGACAAGTTCATTATGCTTTCTTGTGCAATCAATTACCTGATGAGAAGAGCCAGATTCACTTCCATTTGCAGTATCACAATTCATTGTTCCCAAGCCATCATGATGTTGTGAAAGTTCTGAAAGTAGTTCAGAAATATCCTTGAAGAGCTTCTCCTCCTGTTTGTGATCAAGAGTGTATGAATGACTTACATTATGAAGAGTTTCTCTTGACTCTAAAGCAGGGAAGACAATATCATCTTCAGCATTACTGTGTGCTCTATATAAACCCCATAATAAGCGAAATCTACCAATGAACTGTCGAAGAACGGCTTCATCATATGGTATAAGATTTCCAGATTCATCATCCAAATATTTCACATCTTTACAAATTGCTTTATGAAATTGAAATATGTTGTCAATTGGCCTCAATGTGTTCTCTTTGCTGCATGAGTTCAATTCCATATCTGGAATAAACAGACTGGATTTAATGGAAGGAGCATGAGAATTGTAAGACGAGATCAGTAAAGACTTTGATGCATCAAGTGTGCTTAATCCAATGTTACTGTTAGAGACTCCTAATCCTGGTACACAGCAGGATTTTTTATTACACAGCACGCTTTCAATGTCATTACTTTCTGAAGGATCACCATCATTGGAATTCCCACACACGTCTGAAAAGTTGCCACGTTTAACAGGTCTAGCATTGTTCTCAGTGGATGTTACATCTTTCTTGCATCCAAGTAGACAAACACATGCACATTTCTCTCCGCAATCTTCCTCTGTGTCAGCAGTATCATCTAACGAGAAGCAGCTTATTGCCTTGGAAGTGAAGCATACAAACTTTCCAGAATTATTAATATCCTCGTTCCTACCTTTGCATGCCCAACCAGAGAAAAGTGTCACCAGTGCAGTTTCAGAGGATGAGGCTGTCACGTGATATAAGTGTTAGACGGCCTATATGACACGGGGAAAGACACAGCAAAGATTCAGAAAGACACAAAATGAGAAAGCAATCCAACCTGCCAGGTGCATATTCTGCAGAAAGGTACTTGCATCATTATCACTTAACTTCGCAACAAACCACGGCAACACATGTTCAAGTAATTTCAAGGGCATAACACACAAACTTCTGAACAGGAGATTTCGCTGTTTTTCAGGAGGAAAATGCATCCTGACTAAAGGAAGAACCTAAAAGACAACATCATAACATATTCTCAGATGTTAATAAATGTGAACTGTAAACTTCTACGTTGCTGATGACAGCCTACCTCAGCTTCCTCATTGTTAAAATGTTTCTGTATGGTATCCATTATTTGATCAGCATGTGAGCACAATTCTGAATAGAATTCTACAGATGAAGAAGTAGCCCCTGCACACTGAACTTCTTCAATTAAGCACCTGAACTTGTTAAACTGAAGTTTTTCGTTGGCATGCTCTTGCAGAAGGGGCTCCATTCTATCTAGTACTGCCGGAAATATCACTTGATCCTCCGCATAACTGCATTTGCACAGGCAAATCCTTATCCAAATTTATATAACTTCAAGCAACTAAAAAATCAAGAGACAAATCATTATCATCTGCTTGTCCCAACTATTTGGGGAAATCTTATTCCTCCGTTGCACTCACTGCAAGTTTATATCACTAATAATTTTTAATTCAATCAAATCAATTTTATTATATTAGTAGAGTTTTCTTTGAAGTCCCTCTGCCTCTTACATCTTCATTCTAATATTTTTCAACTCATCTAACTATAAAATATATGTTTCATTTAAACATGTCATTACCACCTCAACACATAGTCTGCCATTTTATCATCCCTGGAGCTACGCCTAATTGTCCTAATCCAAAATTCATAACTTTTTTGCTTCAATTAAAGGAATTATCAAACAAAAATCCTTTACCTGTGAAAGATGCATACATCAGCAATAAATTGAAGCCTTCTGTTGAAGGCAGATAAGTCTGAGAAATAGCCAGAATTTTGGATTTTTCTTGCATCTTTTGCAATATCATGTAATTCCTCCTTAATAGCATTATGCCAATTCAATATTTCATCTATTGGATACAACTCAAGATGATCCGGGCCTTGACCATCTGAATCATTATGTTTTCTCTTTCCAGACTTAGAAAGAACAGAAGGATAGACATGCCTCTCAGTATTATCATCAGACCAGCCAGACAGAGAACTCTGTGAATGAAAATCATCAACACACATTTCACCCTTGTTGGTCATGCTTCTGTCTTCTATCCAAGTGAATATTACCTACATATCAAAAAAATGAATAGAACAATTCCGGTCACATGATTTTTGGACGTGAGGGTGTGGAACCTTGCAGAAAAACAAATATTACCTGTTTAAGAATCTTTTCCTTGGGTATTATGTTCTTCAAATAGTTGAGCACATGCTGATGTTCATCAGGTGAAATACATGATGAAAGCCAAGGAAAAAACTTTGTCATCATATTCACAGGGATGGTACATAAAAACTCCCACACCAAATCGGCCTGTTCTTCATATGAATACTTTTCCATAAGCAAGGGGAAGACCTGTACCATCACCAAACAAATTAACCACAGCTGACTTCAGAGCAGAAGATCACATAGAAATAGAACTTGAAACATCTAAAGTGTTGCAAATTCTAAACAAATGCTTAGTGATCATTAATTAACCAGGCAGATTAAAAAACAATTAAGTAACAGATCAAATGAAAATAAAACAAGCAGTAACTCGTTGTAATGAGCTATGAATCCAACAAAAAGAACAGTGAAACTAGGTCCATGCCCTCACTTGTTAATGTTCTAGTAAAAACATTACAACTGGGTGACCTTCAGTTTGCTTCATTTGTTTCTAGGACTTGAACCTGTGCCTCCCAGGTGGGGAACAAAAAAAATTGAACAAAGCTCATTTGACTATTTGCTCTATATTCTGATTAAAGATTGATTGGCAAACTTTTGGTGCAAATCTTGACACATAAGAGCCTTTTTTTTAAAAAGCTGGCAATATAATGAAGACTAAAGCTGAATACCCACACTGTCATTAGGATGAAGAAAACATATATTAGAAGAAAAAAGATAATACAGGACAGTTGAGTGGGAAGTATGAAGTTTTACCAAACCTGAAAACAATATGAAAGAGTGAACAATTGGTAACATATAATATTTTCTCTTTTGAACTTCATGTTGGTGCTGTAACATCCATGAACTACAATCATTCTAGATATCTTATCATTTGATTCTAATTAAAAAAGGTATACCTTGTTTCACCTTATATTGTAAACAAATAGGATTAAGCTTCATCTATCTCTAAGACATCCCAATTTCTCAACCACACACTAAAGCAATAACTATCAATTTTCACACTGATGAAGTATTGACTTTTTTTTCTTTGATCACTAAGTTGAATTAATAACATAACAAACTCCTCAAAAACCATCAAACATATATTTTTTGCATTCAACAAGGAAAATAATCAATACATTTACTATTTACTTAGGAATAATGATAAAAAACTATAATAGATATAAAGATAGAAATAATGTCAATTATGAAACTATATTATTTCAGTCAATCAAGAAGTAAGGTTTAAAATTTTGTGGTTTTAGTCCCTATAACCAAAACAAGACACTTTTATGTTATTTTGGTCATGCTAACATTATGGTGTCGCTTGCTCCATTAAGTTGGAGAAAGAAGAACGAGACACTTTTATGTTACTTTGGTCATGCCATAAGTATGGTGTTGGTTGCTCTAATAAGAAGGATAGAATATTTTGATCAATCACAGAAGTAAAGATTGTGAGTAAAGGTTTTGGTCCCTAACACACTTTATTTTGGCCATGCAGATAGTATGGTGTCAGTTGCTCAGATAAGTAGGACAAAGAAGACAACCTTACTGGGAGGCCATCATTGAAACACAAGGAGATCGCAAGGAAAGGTTGTCTAAAACATGAGGCAGAGGGCAAGGAAGAGGAGTTACCTAGAGGGTGTCATCAAAAATTTTGGAGGCCGCTATCGAAACATGAGGAGATCACGAGAAGAATGTTGTCCTAAACATGAGGTAGAGGATGAGAAGGATGAACCTACCTAGAGGGTGTTACCAGAACTTGAGGAGATTGCTACTCAGAAAGTGAGAATGCAAGGAGATCACAATGCTAGAAGAATAACAATCCAGAATCACCAAGAGATTAAGGTGCTGACAATGATTCTGCTCACAAGGAGAATGACAATCTAAAATTGTAACATATCTCGCCGGCTAACAAGAGGAGAGATTGTGAGGACAAGGATATCATGGCGCCAATGCTGACTCCGTTCCATGTCTCGGTTCAAGAGCAGAATGATCTTTTTCATTCATAGTAACCATGGGTCAAGACTTTAAACCATGCATAGAAAGAAACTGATGAATTATATCTCCATCACAAAATTAAACAATCGATGTATTGACTCATTGTAATCAATTAATACAAATACCTAAATGGAATTAAAGAAAGCGACCAATTATTTTACCTGATTCCCCCATAGTCAAGATCAAAAAAGAAAAACAAAAGACTAACAATAAATGTAATCCCACTCTTCCTAAAGCAAAATAATATAGCTTTCAAGAGGTGACCAAGTTCACAGAACATTCAAAGGCTCCAAAAAGGAAACTAAATCGGAAGTATTTTGCCCCATTTTCTAAATTACACTTGAACCAATAAAGCAACATTTTTAGCAATAATGCTCGGATGCACAAGGTTTCAATAACTGATTACCACAATCTGTGACACCAAATATAGTAAATCAACTACAAAGGAATTTCAGACCACTATGTCAAACCCAATCAAGAGAAGTTGAAGTTATAGACTGCAAGATAAAACATCTGACAATTATTTTTCCAACTGTTTTTCCTCTCAAATCAAACAGTACAAGATACAAGGAAGAAGTTCTAATGATGTAATCATTCTAGCTTAAACAACTACCTCACAAGGTGTAAGCAAACATAGATATATCAATAGCAATATTAAGAAAGTCTAAATAATTCGTATTTATTAAAAAGATAAATTATAAAAGGATTTTTTTTATTCATACCTGCTCTTCTTCCTTAGACATGTGTTGACTGAGTGATGTTTTTATGACTCCAGTGCAAGAAGCTAGTTCTCTTCTAAAATGATCCTCCGAAACAAATACTTGCTTCTCTTCCTTGGGCATATGCTGGCCAAATGAAATTTTTGTGGATTCAATGCGAAGAGCAAGTTCTCTCCGAATATGATCCTCATTTTTCACATGTGAAACTAACAAAACAAACACATCATAGAAAAGGTGGCTTTCCCCTTTATGTTCAATAGAATATGTTCTTGCCACATTCTTGACCCGTATGTCCAGAGCTGGAAAGATAACCTGGAATACATACAGATCATATCAGCTTTGCACAAGGCCATGACTGCTACACAAATAAAAAAGTATATGAATCACAAACAACCTCTTCCATGCACAGAAGATCATTGAATAGAATATTTTCTGTTTGGCACCCAATTTTATGATATCTCAAGATAGGCACCAAGTCAAGATGAAACAAACAAACAACACTATATCTTCACCCATAATAAAGAAAAAATATTCACGAAAGTTAGGAAGAAAATGCCAACATCCTAGAAAAATAGTAAGCCTATCAGAAAAATTACTTCATCAAGTCATGGTCATAGGTCCAATGTACAGATTTCAAACTTATGTTTATATTCTTTATGAAGTGAACAGTCAGAGAAAAAAGAACAGGTAAGTATTCCTGCAGATGTCAAGAACTTTGTGAAACTAATAGAACTGAAACTATATGGATATTTTAACACCAGCATAGAAAAATTATGTTCCAAAACATACCGTACAAAAGAACCATTTAGAATCTAAACAGACTAACAATTCAAGATATGTAAGAAATGAACATGAGAAATAAGTTCAGATTCACAAAACATAGACATGGACATAGGACATTAAAGATAAAGAAAAGCATATGCACCAGACTTGATAATTATCAAATGGTACCCATATTGTCCAACTTATATTCTAGATATATTATGAGAAATCTGTCTAGATATATTATGAGAAGCATAAAATCTTGAAAAAATAATTGTGCCATCAAGTTCAAATACTGATATTAGAAGTTATAGACAGACATGATGCATCTACTTAAAGGCGGATTGACACACCACAAGTGATCTGGATTTGCCATGCTCAAATAGAGTTTTCTAGGATTTTCACCATGAGCAGGCATTTTCAATAAGATAGTAGGTGAAAAGGGTACTAGCTCCTCCGCACAGCCCATGATCCCTAGTGCTTCCTCTAGGTTATCAAGTCACTTTTGAGCTTTTTGTGGATTTGACTCTCCCAACAACTTACATCTCTGTCTAACAAACTCTATCAGCACTCATAGGAATGAAAGATTCTTCCTTCGCAGCTTTATCGACCACTTTTTACGAATAACACGCTCAGGCTCTCTCTAATAATATTGATAACAAGCACTCGTACGAGCAACCATCCTCTGTCCAAAAGGAACAAAAACTACACTTCTCATCCATGGCCTCTACCACAGCCTCCAAATCCATGTAACATTTTTAACCAAAAATGTTATATATTCTTAATAGTACTTAAACAAAAGAATAACAATATAGATAATAATATAGAATGATTTCAGAACTTCCAGAAGTCACAACAAAGGAATCATTTTTTCTAATTTGAGGCATTTTAGTTTTGTGTAGTAGTTTTAGTCAAAACTATTATAAGGCCTTTACTGCCCCAAATTTAAAATTAAAGATATAGAACAACTCAATTACAGTACGTTACAGGGAGCATACCAGTATGCTTGTTTTGAGAGGTATATGTAGTACTTTTGACTAAAGCTATCATATGCACCTAAGTTAGTTAAAATTGGAAAACAAAAGTATAGGATGACTCCAAGGGATGCAAAGATCAGTATAAACGGCTTACTTTCTAAATTTTAGCAATTTAGATTTATGTAACAGCTTTTAGAATTTTGACCAAGTGTTATATAGACCTAATATATAAACCTAATGGTACTTAAGCAGTAAAACTAATAGCATAAAATCACTCTAAAAACTCCAAAACACATAGCAGAGGGATTATTTTCTCATCTTCAAAATTACAGTTTACATCTACATAAGTGTTTTGGCCAAAACTACTACATAGACTTACAAGTGCCCAAAATTAAATTTCAGGGAGTGGAAGTGCTCATTTGTAAATTTTAAGAGTTTAGATCCATATAGAGCACTCCTTTAAGAAGCACAAAGGAGTGCTTGTTTCTTAAACTTGAGCAAAGGAGTATATGTCAATGTAACATAAACCTAAAGAACTTTAAAAAAATAAATCAAAAGTGACATGCAAGAAGGTCCAAAACTACTATAGATTTCTACAGTTTAAGTTCATCTAGCCTATTTAAAATTGTTAGACAATCCCCTAGGGCTTCTACAATAGCATAACTTCATTGGCTTCTAAAAGCATAAAGACTAAAAAAATGAACAAAGCATCACAAAAAGTAATCTCTAAATCAGCTCATAACAAACTAAAACCTAAACCATAAACATGTCTAAATATTCCGTATTAACCTTGACTATTACAGCTTGCATAGCTTAGTCTTATCGAGAGAGAATCTCATTGAACGGTGATTAAAAGGGCAAGAGACTGGTGAAGGAAACGTAATAGGAAAAGGAAAGTCTCGGTTGGACTTCCAATCTAATTTTTTTTTTAGGAAACAAGTGAAGGTACTAAAGTTTAGGAAAGTTTATAGGGGGAAATTTGGCATAATACACAAGATGGGGCACCCTTTTGATGATAAATCAAAAGAGGGTGACCCTTTAGTGATTTGATAAAAAAGGATGTTCTTTTGATTCTTTTCCATTGTATATTATTTTCTTTACATTGTATGACTTTTTTTCTATGTGAAATTATGAATTGGATAGAATGATTAATATATTTGTTGGGTACATATTAGTCTATCTACACTTTTAAGATATCTTAATACCCTAACAACATCTCTCCTACATTCTGCAAAGGTGTTGTTCAATTGGTCCATCTACCAGCATTTGCAAAGTAAAAAAAACAAAACAACTTATATCAAGCTATTATGTGAATAAGTAATATTTTAGTCACCCGTTTACAATCCAAACTTTCTTCTTAAAGTAAAAAAAAAAAGTAATGCGACTTAAATGACCACATAACATGAGAAAAAATAAAGTGAACCAACTAATATAAAAAAAAAAAGGCCAGCCCGGTGCATGAAGCTCCCGCCATGCGGGGTCCGAGGAAAGGATCCATTGTACGCAGCCTTACCTTGCCTTTGGCAAGAGGCTGTTTCCAGGATTTGAACCCGTGACCTCTAGGTCACATGGCAGCAACCTTACCGTTGCGCCAAGGCTCCCCTTCAGTGAACCAACTAATATCTTTTCCTTTATTATAGTTGATTGGCAATTTTTTTTTGTTAATTCTCTTTTCTATAATACAAAACAATTTCGCCATCAAAGGATGATTTAATTATAATGATATTCCACTCATGACTTAAAATCTTGAGTCGTTTCATTCGATACGGCTGAAACATCTCGTTCCGCCAGCAAACCGACACCGGCACAAATGATACCGGCGTCGGAGGCATCACACAGGATCTCCGATGCCTCCGACAGGATCTCCGAACACATTGCCTGCCTTTGGAGGCGTCACCCGAGCCAGATGACCTATCCAGAGGCTTCGACCGGGCCCGATGATACTTTCGGAGGTTTCGTCCGAGACTGGAGATTGGCGACGCCTCCGGAGGTTTCGCTCGAGACCAACAATGCCTCCGGAAGCTTCGCCCAAGACCTATTAATTTAATATATATATTAAAAAATTATTTTATTGTGATTAGGAAAGAGAAGATGGAAAAGGAAGACTGAAGCGGAGATAGGTGAAGAAGAAGAAGATGATCATAAAGTTAGAGAAAAGGAACATTCATTCTTGTAGTTCACAACTACTGAACCCTAGGGGTGGATAAGTCACACATTGAACCTACCTCAAAAGGAATGCCTACAACAAATGCCCTATGACAAGGTTGCCCTATCAGTGGATCCCCCACTGAGATCCCATATTTTATAGTTGTTTTCATGGCGGCTAGCCAAATGGTTTATCCCTCCAAATATATAAAACCCATGGTCAAACAAAAACTAAAAAAACTTGAGCCAAGGATGAACCACTAAGAATAAAGCTAGTTTAAACGACGAAGTTTTTTCATCTTTTGGCAATACAAAAACTAACAAACCAATATTTTATCTCAAAGAGAGAATATAACTCCACATTAACATTCTTTAAAAAATTTTGAACTTTATTATTGTTTCTAGAATTCATTTCTCTTGTGTGCATCTAGCGCATAAAAATAGCTACCAAACACACTGTGGTCGCCAAATACATTAGTTGTGGCTCCTTATTTAGGCAACTAAAAATTTAGTTTACAAGAGAAGATGACGCACAAAAGAAAATTTTCATATGATGTGCAACTAAAGGTCAAGCACAATAGACCATAGCACATCTTATCCCTAGCGCATATCCTAACATCAAAGCATAAACTAGATGGCTTCCATAATCAATACAGAAACATTTAAACAATATTCCAGACACCATAAAGTCATATTAATATCATATTGAAACAATTGTTTGACTTAAAGAAATGTAGTTCATCAAAAATAATATCATGCAAAAGCCATGTGTCCTAATTGTTCAGATTCAGCTATATCAATCTATTTTAGTGTTGAGCTCTATTTAAAGTTTTTAACTCACGTGGTATGCAATAAAGCAATTAATAACATCAATTCACTATTTTCCCTTCACGGTTTGAACTCTTAAATCAGTTGTTGGCCTCTACCTTAACTCAATTTCTCACATTTAATCTCCTGGGGCCATGAGATGAATATCGTTCTCTGATCAGGAAATCTAATCAAGCAACAAAGAACGGCTAGTAGTGATATATGTTCATACTTACAAAGGATAATTGGGTACTTATCAGCATAGGAAACACCCAAGAGGGCATCAAAGAATTATGAACCCAACCAATGACCTACTTAAACACTACTTTGTATGATGAATCATGCGATTCAGATCATAGGCATCACTTAAAAAGTAGGAAACAGTACTACTCACAATTCCCCCAAATTTGTCAAATTTCAGATCTGCAGGTAGGATTCATTTCCAGACATGAAAACGCAACTACAATTCAAGGTAGAAACCGACCACTATATGCCCAGCTTCTTCAAACAAATCGCATCTTTTTGACCGGAAACTATTTGACCAAATTCCAAGCCCCAAAGGGAAAAATTTTAAGCTAAAAAGGACGGTTAAATTATTGTCTGCGAATATAAACACATACCGCGTCCTCAGCATTGCAGTGGTGCTGGTATATATCATAGAGAAATACACATCGTTCCGCCAGGGAATGAACATCGCCGCTTCCATCGGTTGCAAGGGAGACGGCGCCGTGGTGGAGGCGATCGAGCTCCGACCGGATGGCCTTCTGGAAATAAACAAAGATCAAAATCGGGGATCTCTCGGGCAAGCCCCCGAACGTCGCCGTTGCAACAGCCGGCGCAGGAGAAGACTGCACTGGATCGATTGAGTTGACAACTTCCTGCGGAATCAGAGCGAGGACTCCGTCCCCCGCCAATGGCGTCGCCATGGGGACTTCCCTCAATTCGACCTAGGGTTTCGATCCCTTCTTCCAGCAGCCACCACGACGTCCACGACCTTCGAGCCGCCGCCTCCTCCTCTTCCACCCTCCTCCTCCTCCCAATTTTATCTCTGTGGAAATTAGAAATGTATCATTCGCGTTTCAACGAGCCATGGGCGAGCGAGCTCGGCCCTCCTCCATGGGCGTTGATAAGGGAAGCGTGGCGCGTGCCAAAGGGGGAGCCACGTCGGCAGGGGAGAGCGTCGCACGTGTTCGACCATAGTCTCGCACTTCACCGAAGTGGGCAGGGCACGTGCCAATAAATAGCCATTTTCAATTCATCTCCCATTTGCGAAAGGTGTCTGTTTGGCTCGGTCCACCCTCGACAATTCTGGACTTTTCTCGTGTCGAATGGAAATGGTCCGGATCAACTCAAGATCAGGCCTACATGAGTCATCTGAAATTTTGAATTATTTTTTAATAAAATAATATTAAAAATAATTCACAATTTTTATAAATCTTAAATTTCCTTTTTAAATTAAATTTTAATTTTAAAAATATTAAATTACTAAATTTCTTCATTCTTGCATAATTATGTCAAATCAAAAAAATATTTGCATAAGAGATATCTTCCCTCTTTACTTTGTCTCTCTCTAATTCGAACTCTTCGTGTTAGTGTAAAGGTGTTGGTTATGAGAGTACTTTCCTTAGCTTTCCTTGGCTTCCAAAGTACTTAACAATCCCCTCTACCCTCAACCTTCAGAATGTTTGCCGCCTCTGGGACATAGTTGAATTGGTTACGATAGAACAGAGTTACAAAAAAAGACAAGGATTCGAATCTCGACGAAGCCAAACAATATCTTCTTCCGTCATAACCAACTGTAGTTTCTCGATTTACCTTTTCACAGATAATCATAGAAACAATCGTGTGGGACCGCTAAAGTGGCAGATTCCACCTTTTATAGAAGAAACTTCACTCGAGTCTATAACCCAGCTCCTTACACAACTTATCTCTCTAAGTGTCTCAGACCTCGCTAGTCTCATTTAAGGCCTCCAACCCTAACCATCCCTAGTATTGTTATGATAAGAATGATCTTGCCCCATGCAATGCATGATTAGAGCAGACGCACCATAATTAGGTAGACACCCTATCAAAAGGAGCAAGGGCAACATACGATTAGGAAAGATAGACCATAATTAGGTAAGCACTTGACAGATACCACAACAATATAGGATTTGCACACAACTAGATCGTCACTAGGCACATCCTTGTCAGACCGCAAGGATGTGCAAAAGAGAGAAAACCAACAATGATAAAGACATCGAAACCTCATTCTTTCTCTCACTATATTTCTTTCTCTAGCTCCATCATGTAAGATTGATTAACATCATTTACTTTTTCACTTTAATAAAATCCCTCAAATGCACGGGTTCGCCCCCATTTGCATCATGAACACTTTGGTAAAATAAAATAGCATGAATTAACCGAGCATATCCCTCTATTTAAACAGGAAGTTGGAACTAACCCAGCTTCGACTTCGAGTAGTCTTACTGATCCACACCAGCTCTAATAAAATGAGATAGTATAAAGAGCTTTTCGCTTGTGTTGTCTCTCGAATTTAGAAACAATGTCATCAATCTCATCCTCCCAGCAACCTGCCGCGTCAATCTGCAGAATGATAGACGAACATGTTAACTTCTCAATATAAATTTGTATGCACAAATATATGCAAGTTTAACCGTGGTTGAATATAGCTATAATTCTTCACCATAGAGCTGAGGTTATAACTTATTTCAGGCAATATTTTGCAAGTGATCATTACAGAGTGAAAATGGTGTACACATTGCCTAAGCTCACAACTATGTCGTACCTGACCTAGTTGAATAAATAAAAATTCAGCTAGTTATCCAAACAATCTGCTAACCAAGAGTTCCACCTAGAAACAAGAAAATTCAACATAATCGACTATTATTCCTATATCAGTTTATCATACATTGAATGGTTTGTTCGCCACTATAGAAAAATAGTGGATTCTTGATAAGGTCAGAATTCTGTGGGACCATGACCAAATTCTCATTCAACAAATTTGTAGATGGTTGTCTGTTATTGTTCTCCCCCAAGAAGAAACAATTGATGCATCATGTAGAAAGTTAAGTCTTGAAGAAATAAAAAGGAAAAAAAGGCAAACATAAGGCATGGATCCCACTTTGTTCAATGAAGAAGAATTGAGTTTTCTAGACCCATAGAAACACCCAACCCTTTGGTACCAGTGAGCATCCCATCTCTAAAGTAAATTATTGGATCTAATTTCAACATCTGGGACCTTGTCTAAGAATGCTTGTAAACAAGAATTACGAGGGTTCATCGAGATCTAATACATGGTAATTGGATTTAGTGCAAAACAATCCGTCATCGACAACTTCCACATAAAGAAAGTCGCATAATCTTTATTATTATAAACACCTCTCTTTTTGAAAATTATGTTCATCCTCTTTTTGAAAACTATGTTATCACAAGGGAAAAAGCACCACAAATATCATTATCATTCAGACAATTTCTTATTTAGTTTAATTATCATTCATTTTTAAAACATTATCTAATGTAAACTCCATCCATAGCGAATAAGCTTTGCTATGACCAGTCCCAAGCCCGGATAAAAAAAGAGGATTGTGTTAGGTTGCAAACTAGTATAAAACATAAGCAAATGTTATAATGAATCAATAAATTATTGTGCTAATATTAGATTGTTCCCGAGAAGAAACGTGTTGTAGGGTTCAATTGCAACATCTCAATAAGGAACATTATATCTCTATGAAAACTTAGGTGTAGTATTAAATATGCAAGAGTTTTCATACCTTATGTTGGATAAGAACAAACATTATAAAAATACCCATTGTATTATATGTGGAATATGGAACATAGGAACATTCGTTGACAAAGCAATAGAGGCAGTAGATACAATAACTAAAGAAATGAAATAAATATTATTATAGATAATTCGTTAAGCGATTAATTATTAGTAATTAGGAAAGAAAATAGGATTAAAAGTAAAATTAGATGAAGACACTAAACATAGATTTTTAGAAGACCTGGATGAGATAGTATAAAAAATTTCGACAAACGAAATAATTTTAATAAGCAGAAATCTAAATAAACATCTAGGAGAAAGAAACGAGGAATATAACATGGTGCTTGGGGCCATGATTTTGAAATAAGAAATGAAGAAGGAAAAAACTATATTAAATTTCCTTATAGCATATGAACTTATAATAATTAATACGTTTTTCAAGAAGAGAGAAGAACATCCGATTATGTTCAAAAGTAGGAAAAATAAATCACAATTAACTTTCTTATGATAAAAAATTGATATAGATTATGATATCATCTCCAGAGAAAATTAAACAACTCAACATAAGTTAATTGTGTTAGATACACACCTCAAGCATAGTACAGTAAAAGAAAAACATACTTAGCTCCTATCAACAAATGGTGGAATTTATAGGATGAGAAACAAAATATTTTTAAAGAGAGAAAAGGAATACAAGTATTAAAAGAAATATATGGCGACTCAAATTAAATTTAAAAATAGTGGGCAAGTGCGTGCTCAGTGAGTCAACACAATGAGCACCACTAAATACAAAATATAGAATGAAAATGTACAAGAAAAAATGATAGAAAAAAAACAACTTATAAGTTACTACACTTATAGGAATGAAAAGACTTTAAAAAGTATGCAATATTCAAGAAAGAGGTGAAGAAAGTAGTGAAGCCAAGATAAAGCTTTTAAACACTTGTATCGATAGCGTGATACGAAAGAAGGGAAAAGGTATATCTATAAAACAACTAAAACAAGAGAGAAGAAAATAAGAAATCTTATCCAAATAAGATGCATTAAAGATGCAATAGGATACTAATAAAAGATGAGGAAATGAAAGAATAATGAAAGAGGTATTTTTATCAATTATTTAATGAAACTTTAGGAGACTAATTTAGAAAATTTAAGTAGGTTAGAGGAGTATAGAAATTTAAATTTTTATAAGGGAATTTAAATTTCAAAAGTAAAAGAAGCATTAAATTGAATGCAAACTGAAAAAGTAGCTAGAGTATTTGAAGTGGATGATATTCCAATAAAGATATGGAAATGCCTAAGGAAATAGGATATTGAATGACTTACGAAACTATTCAACCTGATAATGAAAATAAAGAAAATGCGAGATGAGTAAAAACAAAGGAGGAATACAAAATTATGTGAATTATAGGAGCATTACACTAATCAGGTATACAATGAAACTTTGAATAAAAGTGATAGAAAAAATTTTAACAAGACCAAGGTGATAAAAAATTAATTTAAATTCATGCTTGAAAGACCCTGAGAGGCCAGCGATAGAAGTTATACATCTCATACAATTGATTGAAAAGTTTCTGAAAAAATAAACACATGGTATTCATTGACATAGAAAAAACTTATGAAGTCTCGAGAAAAATTATATGAAAAAATTCTAGAGAAGAAAGGTGTTAGCATCGCATGTTGAAACAATTAAGAATATGTTTGAGATGTAATGATAAGAGTGAAAACTCCAAATGGATTAGCTAAAACATTTTCTATAAAAATATATTACATTAAAGATCAACTTTAAATCCATATCAACTCACTGGACACATTCAAGACACGTTACTGTAGTGCATGTTGTTCACAGATGATCAATGAGACACGTAAAAAATAAATGTTAAATTTGAATTTTGACGAAAAAGATTGAAAGTTTTAGGCTTAGTAAAGATAAGAATATATAGAATTTAAGTTTAGTAATAGTAGACATAATAAGACCATTGTTAAAATATAAGATAGCAAGTTATCGATAAATAAAAGCTTTAAGTATCTAGGATTATTTTTGCAAAAGGATGGAAGGATTGATAAAGATGTTTTACATATGATATAAGTAGGATAGTTGAAATGGACTATCAAGTGTTCTTTGTGTTTGTAAGGTACCTCTAAAGTTTAATGAGAAGTTTTACAAAATGACAATTAGAGTTTCTATGTCATATGAAACTAAATGTTAAGCTATCAATCAAGCATATGAGCAAAAGATGAGAATCGAAGAGACGAGGATGTTAAGGTGGATGTGCATATATACAAGCAAGAATAGATAGTTAAAAAATAAAAATATTAGAGAGAAAGTCGAGATTATGCCTATTGAAAGAACTTAAAGAAACATGTTTAAGATAGTATGAACATGTACTTAGGCAACCAATAAATGCCCCAATTAGACGATCTAAACCATGATAAATACGCACATTAATCGAGGAAGAGAGACACCAAAGGAGTTAAGATTAACAATTATCACAATAATTCGCCCAAAAGGTGTTATCCAATGGCATTTCAGAAAAGCCTTCGAAAACACTATAAAAGAACCCTCTAAAGAATCTAATGAGACTAAAAAAATCTCCATGACTCCTTTAAAGCTTTATACATGTTGTCTCAATCCCTTTAGAACCCCTTTAGAACCAAGAGACTTAAATCATACTCATCCATATTATCCAAAGAAACCAAAATGGAAATTTAAACAAGTCAAGTTTGATGAGATAGAAATCCAAGAGATCAATTTTAAATTAAAAAACAAATAAAACTTTCATCAATATACATCCTTTTTTGATTATTCATGGCTACAAAACTTATTTCCTTGCCTATTAATCATCACATTAAGATTTCTTTTGAACAGACACAAGAGACATGTCAATAGTAAAAATAAAATTATGTTGAATAATGATTATTAAAAAGTACAAAATTATAAAACCATATGGTAAAATATCATTTTGCGGTTGTGGATTTAGAATGGGTTTAAGCCTTTAAGGTTAATTTCTCCCATCTCATCTACCATAGGAGCATTATGTTCAAATGGGAGAAAATCAAAAGGGCACCTTTATTATTGTTTTCATCAAAAGAGTACCCCTTTTTAAAAAAATATTAGAATAGCACGTTACATGTTTCTCATCCCAAAAAAAAATTTTATTCCAACACTGTTGTAGCAGCTTTGGCATACCTACTACAACGTGTTAAAGTAGATCAACTCAATATTTTCTTTTTTATTCAATTTAACTAAAATTACTACACATGAAGTATTTTTATATCAAAATCCTTTTTACTAAGTCAAAATTGCTCAAACTTGATCAAAATAGCTTCAACATTTTCTAAATAACTTTAAAACGATTTTAACCAAATTAAATCGATTTTAGTCAAGTTTGAGTAAATTTTGACCAAGTTGATAAAGAATCTTTTGATATAAAAGTACTCTTGTGTATAGTAATTTTAATTAAATTAAACTAACAAGAAATTATTGAACCAATTTACTTTAACACATAACAACTACAATGTAGCAACTAAAATGTAGTCGTTACAAGAGCGCTAAAATAAGAGTTTTTTTTGAAAAAAAAAGATGATTTTTAACAAAATAGTAATGTACATCCTTTTGATTTCTACCCTTGTTTAATTGCACCAAGTGAGGAGAATTAAAATTTTGAATTTGAAGATATACTAATTTGAAGAGAATTTTGAACCTCCATCATGGATGATCAATGTATGTTGACTTTGTCGCAGGATATACTTTCATCGATTTATCTCAACGGTATCACTTCTATGACTTATGATCGCTATGGAAACATGGACATCTTTTCACCTCATGATAACCTAAGGTGTATTTCTCAAGTTATTAGAAGGGATAACCAAAAGAAAAGAAACAAGCTAGTCTTAGAAGGAGAAATAAAGTGAATCAATTTTTAACTAAGCCCAATAAAAAAATACAAATATTTCACATCGAGTCAAGTTTTTCTCAATGGAGGAGAACATTACAAATAAAATGAAAATAACATTTGAATTCTGAATTTGAGCTATTTAGAAATGGTTCTATTTTACTTGGGATTTTTAATTGAGTAAAAATATAGTTAAAGTTTTAACTTGGTAGTAGTTTAATGGGATTATGTTGTTTAGCATTTATTATTATTTATTTTCTATTTAAATTAGCATTTGAATTTATAAAAGTGTTGTCTCTCTATGTAATATTCAGTTTTTGATTAATAAAATATTCCACTTGGCAAGTCAAGGGCGACTAGGGCTTAGCAAATCGAAGTCCCTCCTGCATGACAAGGATGACTAGACATTTGACAAATGAAGAATACTTAGAAGCAAGGCTTGTGACGTGAAGTCCTAAATGAGGATCCTCTCTTGACATATAACTTTAGGTGGAGCTTAGAGTTGAGTGCACGTGTATATTGTACAAAGACTAATTGTCCTCTAGTATAAAGGTGCTCACTAATGGCAAATTAAGATGACTAAAGAAACAATTATTCTGTTACAAGGGAAGGATTATTTTATTTCAACAATTGCTGATCTCGAAGCTTTTATAAGAAGTAGACCGTTGATAGTAGATTGAGCCATTTAAAAAATTAGTCTATTACAACAAAACAATTGCAATGGCTTATGATTTAAAAGCTTCAACAAGATCAATCAACTAATGGCAAATCTAGTTTACCAAAGTTACTGTTAAAGCGTATAAATGATACATTAGTCAACTGCAAGCTTGAACCAATCAACTATATTAGCACTGAGAAAATAGAATGAAGGTTGAATGAAACTTGATTGATAGTCTATAAATAGGGGACAAAGGAGCAATGAAAAGGTTATTAAAAAGTACTGTCTTTTGTTTCAATTACTTTGTGATCTCACTTGTTCGGTTTGTATTTTTATTCTTTGTGTAAGTATTCTTTTTAAAGAAGAAATTGTAAGACGTTTCTCCACCTCCAAAATATTTGAGGAGAAAATATAATGATTTTTGAGGAGTGATTTATCGAAAAAACATATGCTGTGGAGTAGAAAATGGAGGTTCCAAACCACATAAAATTTCCTTTGTTAGTATTTTTTAATTTGTTTTGTATTTTATTTTATTTTTTGTTGTGTATTAATCAAATTGCAGACGAACAAGCAATCGGCTATTCGCCCCCCTAGCCTAACCTATTGATCCAACAAGTGGTCATGCACAAGAACACTCCCAATAGACTAACAACTTAATGAGTACATTCAAAAAATCGCAATGCAAGAGGGTATAGCACAGTGCGTCCACCCTTCTTTGACGGAACAAATGTTGCATATTGAAAAAGAAAGATGAAAACAATTGGGTGAAATGCTCATAGATGAATATAGTGTCCAAACCAAGTCCAATAATTGAACCACCAAAATGAATAAGGCACAAGTTAATGCCAAGGCTACAACATGATCAAGCGAGTACACCACATTCCATGTGATAGCACTGACATGTTTTGCTTTATAGGGTTGAAGATGTCACGTGCCTCCAATGAGGATTACCACACTCTCTCTAATCATCTAACAGGTAAGGGCAAAGACAAAGTGTACAAGAGTATCAACAAGCACCGACGTCATCACTTTTAATGCCAGTAATCGGCTTGTCCATTACATACTAGGAGTTTCAAGTCTTCTCATGTGTAGGTCGGTGGGTGGAACAAAACATTTTGCCCACGTCAACAAATAAAATTAAATTAAAACCCTGCATTTAGAAAATATTCCCTTCGCCTTAAAAGTGCAAAGGGAGATCTTTAAACCTAGTGAATAAGAGTAAAACGCTAAATACTCCATTGTGCTTCTAATCATACCAAAGTGTATAAGAGTGAAAGTGACTAGCAAACAAAGGTCCAACATACTGTTGCATCCTATATAAACGTTTTTTCAATTGACATACAAGGACATACTCCCTATTTGGTTGAACATTCATCAGCCTAACTAGAGTTGTTCACTCTGCACTCCTTTGGTTTAAATGTTTCTGATTCAGTTTAGTTGAACGAGAGTTTCATAGATGAATCATTTTTTTTCAAAATAATCTAAAGAAGATTTAGTTAACTCTTGCTGGAATGGAAGAGAGTTCAATGAATCAACGAGTGGAAGAACAAAAAAGGATCAGTTCATTTTGGGATGATCCCCTCTAACATACAGATCACATGCAATGTTGAGCAGGTCCACATGTAGCATTGAGTGGGTTATGAATCTTTGAAATCATAATTTCCTTCTTAGTCATGTGACCTTGCTCTTTGCCAATTGTTATGTCTGGGCTCCAAGGGAACCCGTTGATGAAAGGGTAAAAGGAAACAAAAGGAAAAGGCAAGAGGAAGTTCATTGCTTGTCTGACTTTTGTTCTCTAGAGGAAATAGTATATATAGTTTTCTAATGTGTACATATATGAAGAACAGGAATTTTATTGGCTTTCTCTCCTATATGATTTTAGTCCTCGCCTATATCCTCCCTTGCATTTCCATGTCCACAATTTAAAGCATGATATCATCCTCACATTTGGGTGTTCCACCTCCAAAAGAACTACTGAATGACACAGTTCCACATGTTGCCTCTACAAGAGCATCCTCTACTTATTTTGTAACGCAAAGAAGCTTACAAGAGTACAACTTCACCTAAGTTCCATCACCTCTTGAAGACTATCACATGCAAACCTACCAAGTCCACATTTATCCCACATGCAAACCCTCCTTTTTTAGACAATCGACACCCACGACACCTTTCAAGTTTGCATGTGAGAAGCTATGATGGACTAATTCCTTTTGTGGCTTTACTGAGTCATCCCCAAGTTTGTGACAAAAGCATAGTTGGTTATTTGACAATATGAGACTTCAAAAAAAAACGAAGTAGCTTTATTTCATGAGAATTGGTGTCTAAATTAGGTGTTCAGTTGATCAATAAGATACTTTGTCATGGTAAATACACTCAATGTGGTTTTTCATTGGAAAAGGTTTTAGATGAATATAGAAATTCTGTTCTCACAGGCCAAATGTTCATATATTGAGAAAACACAAGCAAACTACATGTTCTATGTTCGTGGTGTACCAACAGGTTGAAGTTATGACCACTCAAGGGGTGCAAGCAAAGTACATTCAAAACTCAGTTTCATGTGTGCCAAAATGTTTTGAACTTTAAGACTGCTATGTTAGCCCTTTATAAGTTAAGTTCCAATTTGATTGATAAATTGAAAGTTACGCACGAGGTTATCTAAAAATGTGCAAACATAGAAAAATGGGCTAAAAAGAGAGAATATCCCAAAATGATACAACTACTGGAAGGCCATATTTCTCTCAACCCAATTTGTGAGTTTCAGGAGCTAACATGATACATATTTAATTCAATAAAATTAAAAAAAAAAAAAGAAGGCAAGCTCAGTTGAATAAGTATACAACTCACATGTCAAATTGCCTACATGGACATCACTGTCTACATTGACATGAAAAAACATATTTGGCATTGATGTGACAAATTTTAGTACAGTTTTTTAACTACCCCAGAAAACTGCATAGAACCAAAAAGACTAATTTTTCATGCATACTACGACTAATAGTTAATGATATGAGAATGAGTTGTACCAAAGAAAGATATTTGCACTGAATCAGCTATTATGATATATCGAAAAGACTTGGAAATTCAGTGATATTGGTGATGGATAGATATGAGGTTAAGGGAGCATGACTTGGACGATAAAGACACATGTGCACATATTTTATAATATGTCTGTGCAAAATATATGACCAGAAAGCAGGGCGGTTGAAAATAGTATTCACAATACTTAAGCAAGGTAGATCAACTAAACTAATAGGTCTTAAGAGAGAGAGCAACAAGCCAAAAATATCAGCAACAACTAAATCCAAAAAGCTCACACATGGATTATGTCACATAAATCGGGCCTGCAAACGTTACCTCTTGGCATAAATCCAGAGCGAGCTTGGCACCAGCAGCAGCTTCTTCGTGGTTATCTTTTACTTCCAAGTTAATTACTAGTATACTTCTTGTCAGCCTTTGCTCCCGATTATTAAGATCTGCACGTAAAAAAATCTGAAATGTTAAGGTACTTAAGTAATTTGCTTTAAAAAAATACATTATCGTTGTTTTTGCAGGAACTAAGAAGAAATTAACATTGAATAAAACCAAAGATCGATCACTCAACCATGAGAAAACAGAAATGTAGTGGCGACAAAGTGCTTCCAATAAAATTGTAATCGATAAACATTTTAGGTCAAATTCCCCAAATTAGGTAATGCAGCAATTTGCCCCAAACTCATAAGCAAAATGACTGGAATATTAGTAATATCGCAAGGGAAAGAAAGCAATTGACCTTCGATGACGATATCAAACACCTTCTCCTCAAAGGTCATGACGACATCGAAGCAACCATCAGCGGCGTTGTCCTGCCACCTTTGTGGCGCGTTTTTGACGCCAAGGTTTCTCTTAAGCATCGGCAGTATCCCATTGCGCTTGTACCTGTAAGCGGTCGCGAGATTGAAGAGCGACGATTTGTGGAAGAGGGAGAATCAAGGGGTAGAGAGTATACAAATCGAGGTCCTTGCGGCGGAGGTCTTCGTGCATGTACTTGTAGGGGGTGCCAAAGTCGTAGACGTGGGCTTCCATGCTCCGGTTGCAGGTTCCCGCAGAGATGGGCCGGGAAGCTTGACGTGCGCGCCCGTTCCGTAGGAAGAGACATCGAAGCCGTGCCGCTTCAACAGCGCGTGGGCTTCCATGCTCCGGTTCTGGTTCGACGAGCACACCATCGCACATCGCAGCCTCGCCACCATCTCTGCCTCTCTGTTGGGGCCTGCTTCTGGTGTTGCTGGCTTGCTGCTGCTCGCGTTAGGACAATTTTGAGATTGGGTTAAATCAGATTTTCGGTAGTTCTCGAGAAGCTTCTTGGAAAAAAATTTTTAAAACTTACAATTAAAAAAAAAAAGGAAATCTAACTTTTCAATAGTATTTTTATGGAAAAAATAATTTTCGATGTTTGATATCTAACTTTTCTAAATAGTATGTTTTAAAAAAAAATAGAAAACAATTTGCTACTTTTATTCCTTATAAGTTTTAAAATTATAATTATTATTAGGAAGTTTAGATATTTTGATAATTTCTTTTAAAATTTGATATATTCTAAAATTTTTTAAAATTTTAGATTTATATAGCAAATTTTAAAAACGTAATAGAATTTAAATCATTTCACTCTCTATTATTTTTTTAAAAACATTTTTAGTGTTTTTAAAATTTATAACTCATGCAATAATTTTAAAATTTTTAAAAA
Source organism: Curcuma longa (assembly GCF_044706935.1). NCBI lineage: Eukaryota > Viridiplantae > Streptophyta > Magnoliopsida > Zingiberales > Zingiberaceae > Curcuma > Curcuma longa. Next base: position 12,727,807 of record NC_133863.1, read on the forward strand.
AATTATATTACTTTCCTTTCAATTATTTTTTAAATATTTTTAAATGTATAACTATTATAATAATTTTTACTAAAACTATTACATAAATTTATCCAAACATCAGACCAATTTGACAACCCATCTATATTTTTAATGAACAAGTAGTCCCCGGGGCAATGGTACAACGGTAGGACATCCAGATTGTAACTCAGGGACCCGCGGTTCGATCCCTAGCTACAGCGTATTTACAAAAATTTTCCTCCAAATGGAGAACGCAATCAAAGGATACTGGGCATCTGGATTAACCGCCGTATGCGCTTCCCGATTTACCCTGGTGGTCGGTGGGAAACTTCCGTGGGACCGGACCGACCACCCCAGAGATGTGGCTACTGGGATTATCATTTTTTTTAATGAACAAGTAATTTATTTGAGTGAGTTTGAATGTATTTATAACAGAAGTGTCATTTTATCATTTTAGAAAGAAAAAAAAACTATTAATGATTCAAAAAAAAAAATGCTCTTGTTTATTTTTACCCTTTACTCTTCAATTGAAAATTTAAGGGTGGCATCGACTTAAGTTTAATATTTTCTAATTTGATAACTTATTTGAAAATTAATATTTTAATAGTAAATTAAAGTTTGCATAAACAGAAAGTTTAATCAATGTCGTACACAATTGTGTAAGGTTTTTACTCTGGTCTTGCAAGTAGAACAAACCCCACTTCAAACTCAAGAGAAAGACACCAATGAGAGGAAGACCCCAATGAGAAAGCCTTCCAAACTCAAGATAAATATAGTGTCCCACTTCTTTTGAGGACACAACAGGAGAAAACAAGAGGTATTTTTCCTCTGTTTAATGGCAGGTCATTTATTTAATAAGGTCCCAAACAAAGCACATGATGTATCCAGTCAAGCTTTACCAAGTTCCTCGAGTTTGTTGTTAATTTGAGCTTCGTTCAAACCATCTAAATGAACACATCTCTCAACGCCGGCGTCTTGCAGAATAACCAAAATATTAGCCAAGAATCAAACACAAAATGACAGATAGCAAAATTCTCAAGGAAAGCAAAACTCCAACACTGAAGGGGTACATATATGAGTTTCCGACTAAATTGCAAACATGGCAATAACAAAGCGACCTGGAAATATCAAACAACTTGAAAATGAAAATTTCCATGACTATCGTTTTAAAAACAGCCAAAGCTATCGGATGTGCAGCTACATGCATAATCAACTTTTTACTATGTCACTTATGATTTCATGCAAGATTCAAAATTTCTAAGTGTCAAATTTCTAGCCATTGACTAAAACAATGCCCAAATGCAACACGTAATGTCAAAACAAATCAGAGATCAAATGAAGAAGAAAAGAAATCATGGAAGAGAAGATAATTACAAATCTAAGGATAAGTAAGTATCATTCCATACCGAAGAGTGCTAGGGTTTTAAGATCGTGTTGTGTTGACAAAAATTATGAAAAATGATAAGCATTGCTTAAATACTTCTCCATGTGTTATAACGTACCGAGGCACATAGACTGTTACCACGACAGAATTTTCATCGGCATGATTGATCAAGGTAGCACAAGAGATAAGTATAAAATTGCTGTTTAAATGTTAAGATGGAAAAAAGAAAATGGTCTGTGTATGCAAGTCCTTGTAATAATGTTTATGGGATAAAATGGTCTATGTCATTCATCGATAATTGCACTTGTAATACTTGGATTTTTTTTACTTGATCATAAATCTTGGCAATGTATACCAACTTTTTGCTCCATGATTAAAAACTAATTTAGGGTCAATATCAAAAGGTTTAATCTCATTTCAATCAAATCCTAAGGATAATACATGAGTTATCTTGTGTCAATACAGTACAAAAAAATGGAATCACAAAAAGGAAAAATGGTCATCTCCTATAGTTAATTCGAACCCTTATATTCTAAAAAGATATGCCTAAATCCTTTTAGGGGAAGTAGTTCTACAACTGTTCATCTTATAAATCATTTGCCTTCTAAAATCTTCAGTTTCAAGAGTCCACTAGAAACACTCCCAACATTTTATCCAAATTTACACATTACAAATAATCTTTTCTTTAGGATATTTGAGTGTGTGTCATTTATTAATGTGCATGGTCAAAAAATTGAGGAAGCTAGAACCAAAGGCGATGTGTATTTGTAGGTTATTCCTCAACGCAGAAAGTGTACAAGTGTTTTCATCCTCCATCAAAAAAGTTATGTGTCAACAAACGTTCTTCTTACTGAACAACTGCCTTATTTCACCATACTTTATCCTTAGGGGGAGAATTCCATATTGGAAGATAAGGGTGGAGGTTTTTGCTCGACTAATCATCACCTCTAATGTCTAAATTAGTATCCGTCTTCATGCCAAATCCTATATTTGAATCTATATCAATCATGTGTCTAAACCTGTACCAAATCCTATACCTGATCCCGTGTCTTGAATCGTGTGTTTGAATATATGCATGAAAATCTCAACTTTGTCATTGAGACTGGAGACTTGACAAGACCCACTTGAGGAAAAAGATGGTTATTCTTGAACTAATGCAAGTCCAAGAATCCAACCCAAATCCTTAAGATGAGGTAACAATTTCTAATTCTTCATTACAACTTGAAAATTGAATCTCATGTAGGTGATGAGAACCTAAATCCTAAAGAGTGCACAAAACCACCTTTATATCCTCTTGCAAACTTTCTATCTTCTCAACATTTTTCACCATCACATAAAGCCTTCTTGGTTAACTCGAAGACCATTGTCATCTCTACCACCTTATCCAAGGCATTATCGATTAAGAAATGAAAATAAGCCATGAATGATGAAATAAAAGTAATAGAAAGGAACAAGCTGTGGGCATTGGTGAAGTTGCTAGAAGGAAAGAAACCTATGGGTGTAAATGGGTCTATATAGTGAAATATAGAGCAGATGGATTAATAGAAAGGTATAAGGCAAAGCTAGTAGCCAATGGCCATACTCGAACCTACGGGATTGATTATCTATACTTTTGCTCCAGTTCTAAAAAAAAATTGTGTTAGAATTCTCCTGTCATTGCTAACTAATTAGAGTTGGGAGATACAACAGTTTGATATTAAGAATGCATTTTTCCACAGAGAACTAGATGAATAAATTTATATGAAGGTCCCACTAGAATATGGAAATAATTTGAATGCACATTTTGTATGTAAATTGAAGAAAGCCTTATTTAGACTAAAGCAATCACCGCAAGCATGATTTAGTAGATTTGTGAGAGTTATGATTGTCATGGGGTATCAACAAAGCCAAAGGGATCTACATTATTTATTAAATAAACTTCTTTAGGGAATCACAAGGCTCTTAGTATATGTTGATGATATAATATTGGTAGAAAATGATGATAAGGAGAGATAATGGTCGATGGAGTTTGAAACGAAAGTACTAAGTTGAAATACTTCTTTAGGATTAAGGTGGTTCATTCTTAGGATTGAGGTGACTCACTTTACACCAGACATTTTTATCTCTCAACAAAAATATGTTATATATTTCCTTTAAAAAAAAGGAGCAAGACAATATACACGCCAGCAAATTCTCCAATAGACCAAAATTCAGACTTAGAATGACAAAGGAAGATGTCACAGTAGATAAGGGAATCTATCAATGTCCAATAGCAAAATTTATTTATCTGCCTCATACATAGGATACACACTAAATGTGATTAGTCAATTCATGCATAACCCAAAAGAAGCTCATCTGCAAGCAGCTCACCGAATATTACAATACCTCAAAGGAACACCAAGAAAAGAGGGTATTCTGCTTAAAAGAAATGAAGGTTTGGTGCTAAAGGCATATAAGATGAGATGCTGATCATATTGGGTCAGTGATTGACAAGAGGTCAACTACCGGATATTGCACTTTTCTTGGTGGTAACCTCATGACATGGAGAAAGAATCAGGTTGTGGTAGTGGATATAATGCACAGGCAAAATTTTGAGCAATTGCTCAAGGTGTTTGAACTACTTTGGGAAAGATTACCTTAGAAAACTTGAAAATTAACTACGATGGTCCAATGAGACTTTATTGTGATAATAAGTTTGCAATTATCATAGCTTACAATTTGGTACAACATGGTCGAACAAGGCATATTGAAATTGATAGACACTTCATCAAGGAGAAACTAGAGAGCAGGATGATTTGTACCCCTTACATATCTACACATGGACAATTTACAGTGCTTACTAAAGGGTTAAGTAGCTCAATGTTTCCAAATATTATATCCAAGATGAGAATGATAAGTATTTATTCACTAGCTTGGGGGGAATGTGGAAAACATTATTTTGTAATCATGTATATCCTTAACAATTAAACTTTAAAAAAAATGTAAATCATGGGATGATGATTTTGCAAATTTGCAAATTATGTGATATATCGTGTAGAGTTTTTATTGAGAAAGTATGATATTTTATGAAAAATAAATCGTGTTATCAATCTATAAAAAGGAGTTAGGATCCTATGTATTGAATAAGTTTTGAGGTAATACAATTTTCAATTTCCATTATATTATAATATCTTCTATTAACATATGAGGTGCATCACATCACAATCATATTCACTGAATTAAGCTCATCTTGTGTCTTTCCGACACTTTTAAAAAAACTTGTATTATTTAATAGTTTCACTCAAAATTCAATAATTTATAGATAACTAAAAAAACCACTTATAATATATTAATTTAAGTGTTCATAGTTAAGAAAAGTTGAGAATTTTGATTTTTCTAAAAGAAAAAAAATAAATTATTTTTTTAATATATATATACATAATTTTAAAAAAAATTAAATTTATATTGATGTTTAACTAAAAAAGTTTATTATGTTGAAAAAAAATAAATGGATTCACTTTTATTTGCAACACTCGTCCTTCAAAGCTTATACAATGTCAAGGAGTATCACAAACTATAAGATCCCTATAATAAAGTGTGGAAATTCCAAAGGATTACTGAGGCCTAAAGGTTGACAGGAACCTAAGATAAAGACAAGATCATCAACTATAGATGATACTAATCACCGATCTCCTCAACCTAGTCCTCTTTGGTCCCGTATGCTTGAGTAGCAGTTCATGACTCTCAAAGTAATCAAGATGTGTGTAGATCTACCTAATTCCCTTCCCTTGGACATCTATCCAATTCTATAAAACAATATTTTCAAGTCTTTTTTTTCTATTTCTATACAATTTTCAAGATTATATATGAGCTAAAAGACCAAAGTGATTTCATGTAACATTACATGATTAAAAGGAATTGGTAATAGAAGGCCAATGTAATTCCATGAAAAGATGGCATAGTTATATAGAATTTGTGGTAAAAAACAGAGGTAAAGACATGCTAAGATGAAGAGTATATGCAATAAAATACACAGTAGTAAACAAGAAAACAAAAACATGCATGAATGAACAAATTACGACAGATAATACACACACAAAACTCACATGAAATTCACAAATAATCAAGTTCTACATCTCACCAGTAAATTAAAGATAGAAAATAAGATGTGATAGTGAAAGAAATGTATGAAAATTTTGAAGAGCAATAATAAAAAGATTCATTAATAGTCAGGGCAATGAATCAATATTTATAAAGCTTTTAGAACCTCCAAAACAATTGTCAGCTAAAATAATCGCATAAATCTATAAAAGAACACAGCCTTTCGATGACCAATCATGTAATGTCCCCGAAAAATTTTAGTTTCATTTCAGCATTGAACATGTTTATTCTAAAATATTGGTATATAATATATACTCACATTATCTATCGATACTATTCGACCTGTAGTAATCATTACTCATTTAATGTAATAGTTACTTTGTATGCATGAATAGTTTAATACATAGTTAATAAATTGATTTGATCACACATATTTCTTGTTGATATTGTTGACTTTGAATTGATACTTCCATTTGTTGTCATGTTGTTATTGCCTCCATGTTGATAGGTGGGAAGAAACACAAAACCATACAAGATTCAGAGATAGAGATGGATTTGTGGCAATGGTAACCCTATTGAGACTTGCTAAGTTGCTAATGGTTATATCTGGAAGTGACCTTCAACTATGCAAGCGAAAACTGTCTTTCATTGGATGGTGTTTCGTTGTCATTGTGTAGTGCATCAATCTCATTTTGAGTGGGGATAAATCCTACCTCATTTTGAGTGATTTTGGTAGCATTGTTGCCAACATATATAGCTCTGAATAATGCTTTTGTCAGGACTTTCTTTTCTAGTATAGCCTAACATGTTTATTCTTGTTTTATTGTCTTGTTTAATACATATGTGTTTAGATTGATTATTACATTATTACTGATTATAGGGGTTTGTTTGGAGCGCTTCTTGGGATAGTTAGTGTTACAAGCCTATATTCTTAGCCTAGCCAAAAATGTTGGTTGACCAAAACCTATTGTTGGTTGACACATGTTTTCCAAGCACAAGTGGTCAACTAAAACCTATTATTGGTCGACCAACACTTCCTTATTAGTTGACACTTTATTCCAAATCCATTTTTGGTCAACCAATTTTCATCTTGGTCAACCAAACCTCACTATGTTGTGTATAGGTACTTTGTTTTTTGGTGTTTAGGTGTGTTTTTTGGAAGCATAACAAATCAAGAGGCCAATTTGCCTTGTGAAATTAGAGCAAACATGATTGAGATTATTAATCTTGAAATCCATAATCAAAATTACTCAAAGACATCATATAAAAGATAATCAGCAATTTATTCCAAACTTACCGAATTTCATGATGCATCAAAGAGGCTCATTTTATAAACGCAAGATAGATGAAGTTCTCTTCCAATAAATTAATAGCGTGGATAAGTGACATAGCAAGCCATAAATATGTCAGTTAATCAAGACTAGTTAGATTAAGCCAAAAAGATTATGAAAGAATGCAATAGAAAGCAAGAAAAAAAAAGGAAGAAATAAGAAGAATACCACTGGGGAACAATGAAATTTTACATATAGACGAGAATCAATAAAACAGTTGCATACTAAGATGATAAACAGCAAGCAATGCCCCTAATTTTGAGATTGGAAACAATCCAAGATACTCTTCATTTCTCAATTAATAACTGAACCAATCCACTCAAGGCTGAAAAATAAAATTTACATATATTTATTTTCAGTTGAAGTTTATAATTATCTAAATTATTGATTAGTCATGGATTCGAATGAATTTAGAATTTTTTTTTCTTTACGGTCATCCTTATCTTATGATCCAGTCTTTAACTAAGAAATACAATATCAACAACAACAACCAAGTCTTATCCCACTAGGTGGGGTTGGATATATGGATCATTCTATGTCATTTGGCTCTATCCCCTGCTATATCATCATATGTATTTACATAAATTTTATCTTATTTTATTGTTATTAACCAAGTCTTTTTTGATCTTCCTCTTCCCCGTTTGATTTACAAAGTTATTAAGAAATCAAAAAGAACAATAAAAGACACCAAATACATGAAGCAGAATTTGCATTCAATTGAGCCGTGGACGTTAATGTCCGTTGCAATACAATTTCATTGTTTTGTTTATCATCGCCAAAATGAAATTAAATAAAAGACTAGCAGAATTCATCAAGAAGTTCAGCGTAATAAAAAAATAAGCATACTCACCATATCTCGCCCAAAGCTGAGGCTGAACTCCCCTGCATTCGCGGATCAAGATGGGGAGTTTGGGGTTCAGCGTCTTCAGATCCTTGTAATTCGCGTGTAGAAATTCCCTGTAAAACCAAACCCAAAAAACAAAAAAATACAATAAGAGATTAAAAAAAAAAAGATAAGGTAAAAAAACTAGCACCGATGGCGTCTTTAGCTTATGAGTACAAAGTGACTACCGGGTCTGAGCACTGGCCGGCGAAGTCTGGCAGAAAAGGAAACGAAGCTCCTTCAGATTGCGCGACAATTGAGCTTTCCACGCCATCCTCTCGCCAAACTGAAATGCCCTTTCCAGAGATCGAAAACCCTAACAAAGAAAATTGACGACGCCGGCCGTAAAAGACCTCAAAAAACGTACTCTGAAATACTCCCACTTATAAAACTAAATTTCCATCAAAATTTATTTATATTAAAAAAATTAGAACATAGATGACTATTAAGAGCCATAATTTATTTTTAAGAATATTAGACTTTAACTAATATTTAATTTAACATCAAAATAATTAAAATTAGCAAATAAATAAATTGACTAATAGCTCTTTAAATTTTATTATTAAATTCAATTTTAATTTTTTATATCTTAATATTCAACTAGTGAAATCAAAATGGATCCAATGGAACATGATGCTGGAATGAGCACAACACCAACTGCATCTAGACAGCTCACCACAGGGGCCCTAACTCTATGCTAACACAAACCCTAAAATATAATATAATATTATATATATATATAGGAATGAAGAAATAATTTCAAAAGAAGAATTTGAAAGCTACTCAGGATGAAACAAGCTCATTTTGAGAGGAAACTAAGTTGAATAACAGAATCTTGTTAGCATTTCCAACCTTTTATAACCAAACAAATAAAGTACTTATGGCGATAGATGACAATGATTCATCATTCAAAGAGGAAAAAGATAAATTGAATCAAGGGGGGACTTTTCTTATTTTGAATCACTATTAGTCTGTTTAATAAATTTTTTAAATGAACAATTAGATAAATATAAAGAAAAGCTTAGTTTCATAGTTAATTTTGACAATTTTCATGATAGGAAACAAATTAACTCTTTGAAATTAATGTCAGAAAAGTTTACTATTAGATCGCATTCCCTAAACATGCTAGTTAGTAGTTAAAGGGTAAATATTAGTAAAAATGGCCTAGGATTTACAATAACTAAGGACAAAACACTATTAGAATAGTAGCTAAGAAATGGATACTTAATCAGTTTTTTTTATTAATCCTATTGGAGACAGGTGCATAATTATTCTATGATTGACATAGTATATATAAGCACGAAAATGCATTTTAAAAAATATTTTCAAAATTTAAAAATTAAATATTTTCTTAAAAAGTTCATGAATTTTATTAATATTTTATGATTATTTTTTTCATATTTGTACCAAAATTAATTTTCAATATGCATTTGAAGAAAAATAATATTCTACAAAATTTTATAATATGAATTTTCTTTGTAAATTCTTAAAATTTGACATATAGGTGACAATCAAGTAAATCAGGAATATCAATCAATTAAGATATGACTAATAGATGTGGCAAAAATTATATAGGTTTCTGATTTTACGTTTTAGGGTAAACTTGATTTTAGATAAGTTTAATAGACTATTTAAGATTGGTAAAGTATTTGATGAATATTAAATGGGACAGACAAAGGGTTAAGTTTGTCATCGTCTTAATTTTTTTTTAAGCAGTGGAAACACTTAGTTAAAATTAAATTAAGTAGCGGAAATAAAGTTAACTTAATTAGATTAAGTAGCGAAAATAATGCTAAGTTAAAGATCCATTAAGCAATATAAATAATGATGCTAAGTAAAAATAGATTAAGATAGAAATAATGCTAAATTAAAATAGATTAAGCATAAAAAATGGTGCTAAGTAAAAATAGATTAATCAATAGAAATAATGCTAAATTAAAATAGATTAAGCATAAGAAATAATGCTAAGTTACATAGGATAAACACAAATTAACTAACTCCCCGAAATGTATTTTTCTAATTTAGGATAAATCGAATAATTTTAAGTATAATTTTTAAAGTTTTTCAAAATAAGCTTTTGCAATATATTAAAGAATCTTTATGAAATCTTTTAAAAATATCTTCAACCTTCTTTTGCAAAAATATTTGAAATTCCCTTTAAACAATATTTTTTAAAAATATTTAAAAAATGATTTCAAAAAATTTTGCAAATATTTTTAAAATCTTTCTAAAAAATATTCTCAAAAACCTTATAAAATATTTTCCAACACCTTGGTAAAATAGTTTCAAAATATTTGGAAAATATTTTCAAAAACCTTTGTAAAATAAGACATTAATTTCAAAAAGAATCCGTCAAAAATCCCTCTTTTAAAATCCTTCGAAAATCTATTGATTATTTTTTTGACAATCTAAACGAGTTTCACCCAATTAATTTTAAAAGCAAATGATCTTTTCTTAATCAATCTATTTATTTCAACGATACATTAAGTACCCCACCCATAGAAATAAAAAAGATTTATGCGGATTTAATATCAGCGGTTGATTCATTATTTAACCAGCAGAATTTTTGTCTCAAATCCGCTCAGATCTGTTTTGTCTCATTGGGCAGAGTTTTTGTTTTAATTAGTTGGCATCAATTATTCGGTCCAGGTCGATTAATTTTGAATCGATTTCATAAAAAATTTTTTTTATCGATTATCAAAGTAGATAGTAATAATAATGATCTAACAGTTTAATATTTTTAAATCAATTATTTATTAAAAAAATTCATATGATAATATATCGTAATGGAAGCGTTCCGCCGTTGCACAGTATCCGAGAGCCACTGGGCTAATACACCTGAATACCCGTTTTATTAATTAATTATCTCGAAGACTGAAAGACGTTGACGCTTAGCGTAAAGAAACAGTACAAACCCTTTGAAAAGAGAATGTCGACGTGGTTTAATTCCTTCCATAAATGGAAGAAAAAAATATATATATTGGAAAAAATGAGGTCCTAGTGCTTCCAAGTATAGCAATTATACTGATTCGGTTAAGAGAATATTAATTATCAACATATTTACCAATTACCACCAATAATTGAATGATGTGCAGTGCCTTGGAGGAGGATCATCGGAAAGGTAGATCCACTCTCGAGCGGCTAAAAAACTAACATATCAATGGAAGAAGCAAACAGAGAAGCCACGAAGACCGACACATCGTCTTCGGGCAGATGAATAGAGGATAGAGATCGACCAACTAAACAGATCCACATCTTTTTCAGTAGATTTCTTTGTTTTTCAGATAAAGAGAAGAGAAAAAAAAATCTGGAAAACATCAGAGTATGAGAGGGCGCCCATGATACAACAGCTTAGAAAAGTCCATAAACACTATACATCCCATGTGATAATTTTATGATCATCCTCCACTCTCGCAGAGTGCAGTCCCCAACCCATAATTCTCCTTTTCTTGACTGAGCTCGCTGGCTATAATCGTCGCAGGTAATCTTCTTCATCTGAAGAATTTTATAGCGTTGTTGATTCAGGTACACATTGTTTGTGGCCTTTCCAGCTTTCTATTTGAGTCCGAGCTTCTTGTAAGTAATTTCTTGTGTTTTTTTTCCTGACCTTTTTTTAGTTTAGTTTAGTGAAAGCTTTTGCGGCAAATTCTTCTTCCATGTTTTGAGGCGTCTCTTTTGATTGATTTCTTTCTTCCAATCGTTCAAGTATGAGCATGTGGGAGTATGAGAGCGAGGCCCATGGCGGCCGAAGAGACCCCGGAGTGAGCTCGGTTGACTTCGAGAACAACGACAGCCTCAAGACCGATGTGTTCGAGCGCAGAGACCAGTCCTGGTATGTATCGATCTCATTCAACTGTCTCTCAGTAGAAGGAAGAGAAAACTTGTCTTTCTTTTTGGAGATGGCGCAAGTAAAATTGAACTAGCTAGATAATGAAACGATACAAATCTGGAATGTGCAGGTATGTTTCCAGCGATATTCCTAGCAATCTGCTGGTTAAAGTGGGATGTGTCAGCTTCCATCTGCACAAGGTTATCGAATCTTTTTGCTAATTTAGTTTCTTCTTTTCGTTTACTAACTTGTTTTGAGCGAAACAAAGAGCTAGCGTTTGAGACGATGAACTGTTTGATATATTCTTGATCGAGCGTTTGACGAAGAACTGTTTGATATATTATGTATGTATGTATTCTGGAATCTGGATGGCAGTATCCTTTGCTGTCGAGAAGCGGACGAATGAACAGGATCATCCAGGAATCATCGAGGGAAACTGAACCGAGCATGGTGGAATTGGACGACATCCCCGGCGGTCCGGAAGCGTTCCAACTGGCTGCTAAATTTTGCTACGGAATCGCTGTGGATCTGTCGGCCTCAAACATCTCCGGGCTCCGCTGCGCCGCCGAATACCTGGAGATGACTGAGGACTTGGAAGAGGGGAACTTGATCTTCAAAACAGAGGCCTTCCTCAGCTACGTCGTCCTCTCCTCCTGGCGGGATTCCATCGTGGTTCTCAAAAGCTGCGAGAGCCTGTCGCCCTGGGCGGAAAACCTGCAGATCGTGCGCCGCTGTAGCGAGTCCATCGCCTGGAAGGCCTGCGCAAATCCGCGGGGCATCCGGTGGGCGTACACCGGCAGACCTGCCAAGGCTTCTTCTAGCCCTAGGTGGAATGGGAGCGACTCCAAAGATTCGAACAGTCCCAGTCGGAGCCAACCGGTGCCGCCGGACTGGTGGTTCGAAGACGTCTCCATTCTCCGCATCGACCACTTCGTCCGCGTGGTCACCGCCATCAAGGTGAAGGGCATGCGGTTCGACCTCATCGGGGCCGCCATCATGCATTACGCATCCAAGTGGCTGCCGGGGATGGCCAAGGAACCCTCGGTGCCCGCCAGCGAGGAGTCATGGAGTGGTGGCACTCAATTAGGGAGTAGTACCGGACTCCACTTGATCATCGCCAGCAAAGAGGACTTGTCGAGCTCCCAAATTCGAGAGCAGCGCATGGTGATCGAGAGTCTCATCAGCATAATTCCGCCGCACAAGGACTCCGTCTCCTGCAGCTTCCTTCTCCGGCTTCTGAGACTGGCGAACATGCTGAAGGTGGCGCCGGCGCTGGTGACCGAGTTGGAGAAGCGAGTGGGCATGCAGCTGGAGCAAGCCACGTTGCCCGACCTCTTGATCCCTTCCTTCCAAAAGATGGATACGATGTACGATGTGGATTTGGTACAGAGATTGTTGGAGCACTTCTTGGTTCAAGAACAGATCGAATCATCCAGCCCGGGGAGGGAGCCATGCCTAGAGAAACACGGCATCTATGAGGCAAATCCAAGAAATGCAAGTGGGCCGACTGCCAAGAACAGAGTCGCCAGGCTGCTCGACAGCTATCTCACAGAGGTGTCGAGGGACCGCAACCTCTCCCTGACCAAGTTCCAAGTTCTGGCGGAAGCTTTGCCTGAGGCTGCCAGGACTTGCGACGACGGATTGTACCGAGCAGTCGACTCCTATCTCAAGGTAAGGATCGATGTACACATCTGTATGAATATACGGGTATCTATTATTGAATTGAATTGGCAATCTCGTGTGTATGCATATATATATAGGCTCATCCGATGCTAACAGAGCACGAGAGGAAGAGGCTATGCCGGGTGATGGACTGCCAGAAGCTGTCGGTGGACGCGTGCATGCACGCAGCGCAGAACGAGCGATTGCCTCTGCGCGTGGTGGTGCAGGTGCTCTTCTCGGAGCAAGTCAAAATCAGCAACGCCATCGCAAATTCATCGCTCAAGGAAACGGTGGAGTCTCATTTTCAATCCATGGTGTCCACGCGCCGGCAGCTACTGGAAGGGACTCCGCAGTCGTTCCAAGAGGGATGGGCCGCCGCCAAGAAGGACATCAACACGCTCAAGTTCGAGCTGGAGAGCATGAAGGCCAAGTACCTGGAGCTGCAGAATGACATGGACAATCTGCGGCGACAGATGGAGAAGGCGCCATCCTCCAAACCCAGCAAGCAGTCGTCGTCGCCGTGGACCACAGGGTGGAAGAGACTAAGCAAGCTCACCAAGATGTCGACCGAGGCGCATGAGGTTGGGTCTCGAATGCCAGGGGGGGCACCGGGAGGGGAGTCTGACAAGAAAGCCCAGAGGAGATGGAGGAATTCAATTTCATGAGCAAATTGTCCTTTCCTTTCTTCTTCCCTTTCTTTGACTTTTTTTTTGGTTCATCTTTATTCGCACTATCTATTTCTTTGCTTCCACAGTAGAACCGAACCGGCATCTCTCCGGAATCCCTGCATGCGCTTAATTAGAAAGGCGGTTTTTATTTTAGACTTCCTTTAAAAAAAAAAAGCATCCATGTTAAAAAATATTAAAAGAGTATTTTATTTTTCATCGTAAATGTATTTTTATTTATAAAATTTTTTTCAAAATTTAGTATGATATTTAATAATTTAATTAATCCTTTTGAGAACATTTACCACTTGCCTATAACCTCAAATCAAACCTTCAAACTACTCTAATATTTCATTAAAATTACTTGAATATTGATTAAAATAATTCTAAATTGACTAAAACTATTACACCTTAATTAAAATTATTTCAACATTATTATATCTTTTAATCAAAATTATTATATGCATATATCATTTTTGGTCAAAATTGTAATAATTTGCCAAGTGAATATAGAAAGTCCAAACAAGATGGCAACTGGCAAGAGAATATCTCTATGAGACTAGAGTAGTGACTTGCAGAAGTAGTAGTCTCTTGCAATCTAATGGTTAACTTACTAATGCTCTATTGAGATGGAAATGCTTTATTGATATGGAGTGAGAGAAGATTTATTAATGGAAGAAGAAGAAGAGAAAGTAAAATATTTATGTTCTTCTTTTAATATTTAAAAGGAATGAAATGTCATTAATGTAATATGTGTTACTTTGTTTGAAAGGAAAGAAAAAAAATGAAAATTAAATATATAAAGTTACAAAAATACTCTTACTTATTAAAAAATATAATGAGTGTAGAGGACGGAGGGGAAACTATAAAATTATGTAAATAATATTACACGTAAGAATTGTGATATGAAAGGTTGCTCTTTGGATAAGTATATATCTTTGAAGGAAAAGAAGAAGAAAAGATTAGGGTTACATGTCTCTATTTTTTTAAGTCTAGTCCTCAAAAAGATTTGCAACAAGGGTCGACATCGACGTTGTGGAGTGCGAGCGATTGGATATTGAACGGTGTCGATGCGCATTATGTGAAGAGCAACGATGCAAAGACAAGATACCTAAATAGATGAATTAATTTAAGAATTAATATTTTAAAATAAAGATAAAACTGAAACAAAATATTTTTTGAATTTTCCTCCTCCTTCTTTACACCCCAAATCAAAGACTAAGAAATTATAATGATTCATAAACAAGCAAGAGTAAAACTTATCCTTTTTTTTCCCTTCCCTCCTAATTCACTTTATCCAAAACACAAATTATAATTCTCTTTTTTTTTTTTGTTTATCTTTCCTTCACCATCTCTCAAATAAAGTGTAAGAAATTGATAGAAGTTTCAAAGTCAAACAGTCAATATAATTAACTATTATCGATTGAGTTGTAGACAAGTTACTTCCACAGCAATAATTCATTTCCTCATTACTATTTAATTATGTATATTTCTTTATATTTGTCTTGCAATATCTTGAAATATAGAATATTTGTTATAGAAATTGCACGAACAAATCAACTGCAAGGAAAGCTGTTAATTGTTATCCATTCTGATTTTGTTAGAGTTGATTGATCATACGACGGTGTAGTGGTAAAGATATTTGATTTGATGTGATTGGGACACACGTATATTTTATTTGATAAAAAAAAACACAGTGTAAAAACACAGTGTGAAATACGATTAATTATCTAGGGATCCGTGGGTCCATTGACGAAGCGATCATGCTATAGATCATAATTGAGTACTCAAGTGCCCCCAGGGGCGTGGCGTACTTGGTAATCGTATTTCCTCGTGTTATATATAGGTCACTTCTGCGGTTCGATTCCTCCGGGACGCGTTTCACTGGGTTTAATGCCTGGGGCGTGGCAGTCGGCTGTGCTGGTCGGGCACGTGGAAGTTTCCCACCGACCATTAGGGTAATGGAAGCGCATACGACGGTGCCAGTGAATCCTCCTGATTTATCATCGTTGGCCGATGGGAACTCTAGTTGAAGGCCGTGGGGCAGGGCCGGTCAGCTAAGGGGATTAGTTGGTGCCAAATGCCCAGATACCCCTTGTAAATAAAAAAAAAATAAATAATTGAGTACTCAAGTGAAACATGATTTTTATTAACGAAGACCAACTTGCGAAGGTCGGCTACTGACAACGTCCAATAGCACAAGCACTTCTTGAATTTAATTTGATAATCGATAAAAAAATTTTTTTATAGGATTGAATTCCTCAATTAACAACTAACATGGTTAAAGAAAATTATCACAGAAAGTTATCTAGTCGAACAACCCGCTCTAATTAATAAAATTTATGTGAGTTGATCTATGCTACGTGGTCTATATATCAGATGACACGATCAAAAGTCAATCTAGATGAAATGATGTATGTGATAGCCGATTAGATGGTTGGTCATCTAGAATGACTAAGTGATTGACAAGAATTAAGATAACGGTCATAGCGGCGGAGATGGAGTCCTTTAATCTGGACAACCAGTGGGATCAAGTTGGTCGACTAGAATGTGACTTTTTGCAACCATAAATAGAGTCCATGTCCAGAACATCACTTAATTACAACTAACAATCCATCAATACAAGCTTACAGTTCTTATTGTGCTCCTTAAACAAATTTCTACACGTAGTTCTACATTTAGGCAACTTGATATAATTATTATATATTACTTCTTTTGTCTGCCCTTGCTTACTATATTATTTAATATGGTGAAAATTTATTATCTCCACTTATCATGCGGGGAACTATCAACTGTCAGTCAAGGGGGCGTCGATCTCAACATATGCTTAGTCTTAGATTCTGACTTCGACATCTACTTGATTTCATATGTTGATCTCATCTCAATCTCAGATGGCAATTTCATCTTAGCCTCAATCTAAGGCGCATAGAGTATCGTGCCCCGAGTTCGCGACATAGTCTTGCGATAGGTATGAAATGCCAAGTTCCGAGTTCGTGACATAGCTTTACGACAAACACGGAGCACCAAGTCTCAAACTCGCGACATAATCTTACAACAAGCACGGAGCACCGAGCCTTGAGCCTCGAGCCTCGAGCTCTTGATGTAGTCTTACGACAGACACAAAATGTCGAGTCCCGAACTCGTGACATAGTCTTACGACATGCATGGAGCATCAAACTCCGAGCTCATGACATAGTATTATGACAGGCACAGAGCACCGAGTCTTGAATTTGCAACATAGCCTTACAATAGACATGGAGCATCGAATTCCAAGCTCTGACATAGCTTTACAATAGACATGGAGCACCGAACTTCAAACTCGTGACATAGCCCCATGACAAGCACGGAATACCGAGCTTGCGATATAGCCTTAAGACAAGTACAGAGTACTGAGCCCCGAGCTCGTGACATAGCCTTCCAATAGGCACAGAGTACCGCCCTGAGCTCGAGATCTTGTTATGACAATTTCATCCATATGTGGCACAGCGATGACACCTCATCAAGGTATATATCTCGACGGCAACTTAGCACAATCCAATCCGTCGGATTACACCTCTTTTCACTAGACTAATTAGGGGTGCTTGTGATGTGGTAGAAATCTGTTACCTTCACGTATCACATGTGGGGGGGGGGGTGTTAAAGTCATGATGAGCTATCAGTTAAAGGGGCGAAGACTTTAACCTCTATTCAGTCTCGAATCCCAACTTCTACCTCTATTCGATCTCAAGTCTCCACTTCGGTTCAGCCTCATGCGCCAACCTCATCTCAGTCTTGGGTCTTTTTTATCCGCTTCTAAGTTTAGCCCATAAACTTGATTCGTCCGTAAGATCATGAAATCCTAAAACTATTTTTCTCGAAAATAAGAAAAATATCTCGAAAGACATGGATAAATAGAGCATGTATATTAGAATATATCATAAACAAAAGTACGTATTTTGTAACATCTTTTAAACGGACATTGATATTTTAGAGATTGGATACATTAATAACTCTATTAAAGGTCACCTATACCCATAAGCATAGGTATGCACCCCCAGATTCTTAATTTTCCTAGGTTCTTAATCTCCTTCCTCTTACAAAATCTTAATTTGAGTGTCGAAGTAGCTTGTTAGAATTTAAACTTGGTGTCATTCTAACTTTCTCCTGAATGCTTTTCAGGTTCTCTTATCCTTTTCGACGATTACCTCTGGCGAGCGTACATGTCATGTCCTTTGTTGACTAGTGGCGTGTACATCATTTAAAGAATTTTTCATTATTAAAAAAATTCACAGCTAATATATTTTTCTATTGCATTAAATATTTTTTTAAAAAAATATGTTTTTAAAAAATCTTAAAATATATTCGTTTGCTGCCACGCGTTAAATAAGATAGTGTACCATTAAATAGGGTCTAACTGTTGGGACAACAACTGTTAACTGGTTTAGCATAAGACTGTCCAGCCAAGCCAGCTCCGGTCCATATGTCACTGCTATTTTATTTATTTATTTATTTTTATAATTAAATATTTAATTCTTACAAACTGACTAATTTTAAAATAGACAGTTGATCTCACATTCTGCTTACCAAGTTCAACATCACTAATAATTTAATAGCCATATACACTGCATGAGAATTAAATTTGATTATTTAGGAATGCATCCTGTCACTTACCACTGCACTAAACCCTGGGGGGCCACTGCTATTTAATTTCTGCTTGGGTATTTGGTGGCAAGACTCCCATAGCATCACAGCAACAATTGCCATTCCATGTTCTGTGCTGGGAATCAGATCCACAGCATCACATTGCAAATCTCAGTAAATTTCCGATGCTGACGGGCACAGATACTTCAACTTCTTCCTAATTAACCGAATACAAGTGTATTTCTGTAGATCAAAATGATACAGATAAAATGCTTATGCTAAATGAGCTAGAAATACACTCAACATAATACATCCAGCTACATCATCAAGGTAACTAACTTCCCACTGCAGAACATATGATAGTTGGCCAAAGCTTTCAGTCTCAGGATCCGATTACTCTTCATTCAGTTTCTGAGTCATCGCTCTCGCTGTCCAAGTACATCTCCACCGTCTCACTGCGAGGCACCTCCTCGTCATCATCTTCTCTCATCTCTTCGCGCCCTGTCTCTACTGCTTGTTCCATTGCAATCTGAAGCCTATGGCTGACAACTTCCCAAGAAACAAGCTTTTCCACAAATACTGAAACAAAATCAGCCCTTCTATTCTGCAGGTGCAAAAGCTGTGACAACACTGTTCTGTAAACATAGTAACTCCTTCCGTAAATCACATTTTAAGGAAACTGACCTCATAATCAAGGTAGTACGCATGCTGAGAGGAAATGGATTTCCACCAAGATTGGTATTCAGTTAATACAAAGAAATGTAGAAAGTGACACCAGGAAATACTCAAGAAAAATAGCAATTGGTAAGCTTTACCTCCCAGACATCTACAGCAAGGAGCGGCTGCAACAATATTACAATTTTTAGTTAGGTACGATCTAAACAGTAGCATTAGCATTCACAAAACAGGGGAACAGAAATATATTCTTACCAGGCATGCAACAAGAATGTTCATATAGAGATATACATTTAGGCAATATAGAAATGAAGCTACAACGATGGATACGGATTTTGGTAACATCAGTTTGCTGGCTCGTTAAGCTATTGAAGTAGTCTAAAATAAGATAAAATTCATTTAAATATAAATAATGATATAGTAGGGGAATCGAGCTCAATGGGGTAAAATGATCCATAGAGCTGACCCCACTTAGTGGGATAAAGACTTGGTTGTTGTTGTTTTGGATAAGAGGTGAGAATCTCTCAAGGGCTTAATTTCTAGCATTTAGAGAGACAGAAGATCTGAAATCTCATCGTTTACGTCAAGCTTTCATCCTTATTGGATTTCATCCTGGAGTGAAAATTTTGTAGATTTGAGTCATGTTTCTTGTGAGACTGCATCCTCCATGAAGTTTCTCCTCGTGAAGAGCTCTCTAGCTTGAGTTTCATCTTGTTTTGAAGAAGTTTACTTTATTGCCTTGGTTAAGGGGCATGATAATGGATTCTACTGGTGGTGTCGCATAGGACACGACCAAGGTCATAAATGGATGAGTGAGTTTTGAAGTCACAAATATCAATTTTAGCATTGTGTTTATTTACATTTATTTTCTACTGCATATTTATACCTTTAATATTGTCATTCATGCATGCATTTTCTATTGCCACAAGATTGTATTGAGTTTGTGATTGTTGTAACTTATGATTTGATAATATATATTTTAGAACTTTTAGTTAATATAATCACTAATATAAATGTATATATACATGAACATTAATAAATAACAAATCATATCTATTAATAAGGAAGCAATAAATGACAAAATTGTATCATAATATATAATAAAGTTAAAATATATGATAAATAGTAAAATTATATATATTATTATAAAATTAAATAATCTCACATTATTAATTTTATTCAATAAAATTAGTCTATAATTTAAAATTTGGTATTATAGGGCTTAGTTTAGAACTAAATCACATTGACAAATAGTTGGTATTTATAAGTCTTAGTTTAGAATCAAACCACATTGAAATTGGGTTTATAGGATTCTCTCAATCAATAGTATGTTTCTCAATTAACTCTAAGATAGAGAAATCTTTGTGGCAATATCGCCAAGCGGCAGGTTTAAAAATTTTATGTTGGAATTAAAAAGAGTGAAGAAGAGTTTCTCATACTCTCGTGCATGTTTATAATTACCAGAATTCAAGAATGGTTTGCTAAATCCGAGTTCTAAATTGCACGTGATCTCATCAATTTCTGCTATTGATTTGACCAAATTTTAATGGTTTTCAGCTATATTCTAGTGTATTTGGTTGGTGTTAAGATAGAGAAAGAGAAGTCTTTGGTTGGTGTTATTTGGCCCATCCATTTCATCTATATCCAAAGAGTCCAAAAAGGTAGATAAGGCAGTGTTGAGAGATTCCATGAAGAGCTAGTATTGCGTGCATGGAATTTTCTATGGAAAAGGAAGCAAACAAAGATAATAGATTCAAATGTTCCTCAAAGATAATAGATTCAAATGTTCCTCGGTAAACGAAATAGTCAAATATCTAATACTAGACGAGAAAGATGTTCACTAAGGTCTAGGTTGCTGATAATCATGATTTCAAAAGTCATACAAATGCCTAAGTGATGAGCAGAGTTAATATTATCTGACATAAGCCAATGAAAATGTCCAAATGATATTTTAATTTGAGTTTATTTTAATGATAATATCTTTTTGTTGTAATACCAAAAGCTTAATACATAGACATGGAAAGTCATACTTTCAGGTCAAGCTTGGATTCAGGCCAAAATTCAAGTTTGAGCTGGGATTGAACAAGAGAAAATGTACTCTTACGTACATAGGTTAGCATTTCTAAATGTACATCTTGCCTACATAGGCTAGCATGTCCATTGGTCAGCTCCAATTATGAGCATCTCAACAAACAATTAAAATCTAGAAGCAATGCTACGTAGAAATAATGCTTAGGTCAACTACTAAATGATTCCATAATCACAATAGTATATTTATTTGGTTAAATAAGACTTACAGCATAATTCCAAATGAGAGGGTTTATGGCATTTGGAGACTTTAACACAACAAGTCTGTTGTCTTTTTCCGAAGGACGAGGATTAACTGCATTGCCAACATCTAATTTATTTGCCTTATCTGAAACAGAAGAAAACGAGGATATTAATTCCAAAGAAGCAAAAGAATTACTGCAAGCCATTTATTTTGGTTTCTCATTTCAACATTGTGCTTAGAGTTTAGTAGAAATGCCTTGAACAAAGGACCATATCAGTACATACAGGCAAGCCATGCCCAACCAGAACCAAATTGTGTTACTGCAGCTTGTTTGAAATCTTCCAACATCTTATCGAATGAACCAAAGTCTCTCTCAATTAGCTCCATGAGTTTTCCAGATGGTTGTCCTCCGCCATTTGGTTTGATGGATTGCCAGAAAAAATCATGATTCCAAACCTACTAGCAGGCAAGAACAAAGTAAAAATGCTTAAGAGGTAATTTGCAATTCCAAGAAGAATCATGATGAACTCCAGATAAATGTGTTGGATTTTGTTTGACTTCTCATACAACAAGGAATAAAAAAGTGGATAACAAAGAGATTCAAAGCATAGTCAATGGCGACTTGAATCTTGTCTCTATTTCATAGAAATGCTATGAAAGAGAATGCTTGCTGAGACCTGTAGCCAAGCAATTGAAGCCATACAGGAATGAAGTTTAAGGTTCCCCCAACTACTCATATCCCTTTTTTCAGATGCTTGGAAAAAAGAATGTTGTTTCTCAGTGTTAATTTTAATTTTGAAATCAAATTAGTTTTTTCAAAATTTTACTGATAAAAGAAAAAAAAATGCAAATAAGACAACAAAACAAAATTGTATAAAGGAAAAAATGGTCATCTCCTATAGCCAACCTGAGCTCTGTTATTCCATAAAAGCATGCCTAAATGTTTTGAAGAAAGTTCTTACAGTTTTCATCTTATAAATTGTTTATCTTCCAAAATCTTGGGATTCAGGAGTTTTATCCAAAATGCACATCACAAATAATCTTATCCTTAGCATATTTGAGTGTGTGTGACTAAAATGTGTATTTGTAAGTTATTTCCCAACTCTAAAAGGGTTTAAACAGTTCGTTGTCTTAATAAAAGTTACTTTTAACAAAGCAAGAATCTTACTTCACCACAACTGATCTTCGAGTGGAGAATTCTAAACTAGAAGATAAGGATGAAGGATTCTTACTCAACCTGTCATTATTTCTAACATCTAAATCAGTATCTAAGTTCATGCTAAATCCTATGTCGGAACTTGAGCCAAATCTGTCTAAATCTCTCAACTCTGTCATTGAGATTGTGAAATTTAACAAGGCATACTTGAAGAAGAAGATGACTATCCCTGAACTAGTACAAGTACAAGAATCCAACCCAGATGCTAAGAATGAGGTAACAATTTCTAATTCTGCATTAGAAGTTCAAACACAATTTCATGTAGATGATGAGAACCTAGACCTTGCTGTTACTATTAGGAAAGGAACTAGAGAGTGTGAAAAACGACCTTTATATCCTCTTGCACACTTCCTTGTGCAATCCTATCTTTTAAATATTTTTTTACCATCACATAGAGCCTTCTTAGTTAACCTAAACACCATTTTCATACCTACCACCTAATCCGAGGCTTTATCGAATGTGAAATAGAAACAAGCTATGAATGAAAAAACAGAAGCATTGGAGAAAAACAAAACATGGGCATTGGTGAAGTTGCTATAGAAAAAAACTTATAGGTCGTACATGGGTTTATCCAGCGAAATATAAAGCAGATGGATCGATAGAGACGTATAAGAAAAGACTAGTAGCCAAGGGAATCAACAACATCCAAGGCTACTTAAGGATATCCCTACCTTGAGGATTACAATATATCCTCAATCAGTTAGTGAAGTAGGCTATTATTTGCAACTCAATCCAAGTAGATAAAGTGTGGTTTATCCGAAATTAGGCATTTGACTAGGCATGTAGATCAAGCAATTTCAGATTTTCCAAATTCTCTACAAACCTAAGATACAAACTCACAAGCACATCTGAGTGCATTACGAATGTCCAGCAAACATCGCACAGATGATTAAGGATTAAACATCGCAGACTAATTGCAGCAGTAGACATATATAACATAAACATTTGACACAATCTGACCTCTTTTCTAGGGGAAGATGGCGAGCAAGAAGGCATTGCTGGGTATAAAAGGTTAAGGACATGCAATTCGATTAGCAGGCAACAGTTGGGTAATATTACCTGTGCGGCATGAACAAAGGCTGGTAGTGGGTTGCCCTTGTTATATGTAGCAAGCAAGATGTCTTCCAGTCCCTTCCCATCCAGGTCCGTCCCTGCGATGAGACTGTTGAGGCGAACAACATGAGCCCGGTGATGCCCTCCCCAGTGCCACTCCAATGTCTGCCGCGTCATGTGCGGTTCTAAGCAATCCTGCGACGACGACAACAATAACTAGCATCAAAAATGAACTACAAACCGAAGTATAAAAGGGAAGGAAGCAGTTTAAGTTTGTGTACCAAAGAGTAAGGGAGAGGCTTCAGTTCCAATTGGGCGACGATGGCGGCGTGCCTCGGGAGGCGTATTCCGCCTGTTTCCGTCTGCATTCCATGAAATCATGCTCCTGATAAACCAAAGAAGAAGGAGACGAGAAGGGAAAAAAAAAAGGGTTTTGCCGAATGATGCAGAGGGAGCTGGGAGGGCGAGGAGGAAGCATTAGAGACCTTAATACCACTCCTTTTCTTCCTCCATGCGCCGAGGAACGTTGATATCGGTGGAGACGGCGTGCTCATCCTGAATGCGCCGTAGCTAGTAGCCTGATGCTGCATCATCCCGTCAACGTTATCTCCCTCCTGCTTCCTTACCTTTAATAGAAATTTAAATAATAAACTTAATTCTAAAATCCTAAAATACTATATGCATAAAAAATAATATTTTTTTAAAAAATACCTTTTATTAAAATCGTCTTTTTATTACTCATCACAATAACATTCCATTATATATTTTATTTTAAAAATATCTCTATAAGAGCATCTCCAACATAACGTTAATAGCGTGTTAATAACACCTTTTTATTATCTCTTCACATGATGTGGAAGAGTGAAGGAGGAGTGAATACATGAACGCGTTCAACATTTTAAACGCGTTCATGTCACAAGAGTGAATCTCACATACTTTTTTTTAAACTTTTTTTAGATATTATAACACAGCAGCGTTACAGATGCTTTAACTTTTAATGATCAACAAAAAAAAAAGGACGCTTGAAACTAATGCTGTTATCCATAATTAACCTCATAATTCAATTAGTTTAGAGGATAACATGATTTCAAAGAAGAGCAACAGAGATGACCATTTAGTTGGCATAATATGTGCAACGAATGACAACGAAGCCATATGATTCAAGCTGAAAAAAACACCCTATTCAGATAAAATCAGGGCATCCTTTTCTTTTTGGCATAACTCCTGTTACAAAATTGCCAGAGTACCTAAACTAACGCCTCTCAACGCTAGTATGCAATAGCAGGTTAGTGACGCGACGTAGATACTGCGAGCTCATAACCATTTGAAGAAGCTTAATCTACTGTCGTTCTCTGTGGTTTCTTCAGATGAATCTGATGAGCTCTCCGTTGTGTCGTTGGAGCAGCTATTCCCTTGGTCAAGTCGCATCCGGTTAGCATTATCAGCGATCCATTTGGCCACCTCAGGAGTTGACGCCCATTCTTGCAGCGCAACCTTAGTTGACTCGCGAGTAAGATTCTCCCATTCTTTTTTAGTCAACTTTTTTGCTGGTATCTTGTGATAGGTTGAGTAGTAGTGATTGTTTTGCTGCTTTGCTCGTTTATGTAGTGATGAATAGCTCGTTCCTGTAATACATATATAAAAGTGACACTTAGTTGATGAATGCCAAACCGGTATGTGTAACACCACTGATGTAGTGGTTCGCACAACCCTTGGAGAAATGCCAGTGCAAACAAAATCAGAAACAGATCATTTAGTATAATGCACATGAATATAATTTGTGCAACATATGACAAACTGTTAAGATTGCTTGATAGTAACCAATTATTTTTCCAAATTCCATCAATGCATATATAAAAATAAGTTCCACAGTCAAACATGTTCAAACCTCTTATTGGTGGTGAAGATAAGGTATATGGATTTGAGCTTGCCCAAAGTACTCTGGTCATCTTCTTAGATGTAGGAGTCAAAAATTCAGCTTGCCTATGGGACGATGCGTTTTGCTGCAATGCACTTCCATTCTTTATTGATGTGTGCCGCCTGAATAAGAAAAACAAACTATTTACTGGATGCAAAAGAAGTAAACTTAGACTAATAATAACAAAGCCACTAAGAACTCACCATATCTTTGAATGAAAAAGAGAGCAGAAATTCCAAAAGACAGCTAGTGAGACCAATGCCAAAGGAATATCAGGAGTGCTCTACAAAGAAAAAGAGAACATAATGTGGTAAAAAGGCTACTAAGTGTTAACAGGAAAATGGAAGCACATGGAAACTAGCTAGTAAAAGAGATAGCAGGATCAGCCAGCCAAACATATTATTAAGATAGCAAATAATGAAAAAAAAAAACAGCATAAGACATAAGAGAGGAAACAAGTTCATTTACCAGCTGGAAAATTAAAAGGGCTTATTATTATTATTATTTTTCTGGTTACCCCACAAATCTGAATGACTATTAAAGTGCAAATAGAACAGGAATTAAGAGTAAGTATACCAACCTGAGGGGCATATTGATAATCAATATTTTATCACATTATTGGTTCTATACAGATCTACTTTTTAAAACCAACTATTTGTTGCTAAACTTACTAAATTCTTCAGTAGCATTAATGTTGATTCGGTTATCATTCAGGATTGGCAAGACTAGGAGAGCATTTAATCTAGAGTAAAATTTTCAAAGGTTATATCACTTGACCATGGTTGAACATTCTTTTGCTCTATAGTTGATTCATCTCCACTTAAAATCAATAATCGTCTAAGACATCTTATCCCCCAAACTACAAATGATGACACCTAGTGTGTTTGATCATCAACATCTTGAACTACTAATGCATATCAACTTAAAAAATTACAAATTACTTGGCATGATTCCTTCATAATTAATTATGACCACAATATTCATTATACATAATTAAATTTTGTTTATATCTACCAAATTGAGAGTTCCACTTTGTATATGAGAGTTATATCTATCGAAACTAGAAACAAAATTGTTTTGGGTAATGTTTATTGTAAAGTGCTTAGTAATATGGTAACAACATTTACGAATTTAATTTCCTCTTCATGTCTACTTTAAATGCATTCATATTCTTGGTATCTACTTTATTCAATCATATTATAAGAAAAAATAATTACAATGCTTATTTATTTATCTTTCTAACTTATCTAAACACAAATTCAATTTTTAAATTGGAAAATATGCTAATTTGTCAAGAAAAATTTGTTTGTCTTCATACGTTAACTCTATCACGTTATGTAGATTCATCCTCACCATTATCTACCTCACATCCAACATTCTCATCCTATACAAACTTATATGTTTTCTTATTTTAGAACGAGTGGCCAAAAACGAATAGCATAAAGTCAAGGCATTGTAAGAGGAAAGTGCATTGATTTGTTCTCATCAGAAGAGACACTCAAAGACAACAAAAATGAAGCAAAGTTAGTAAAACAATTATTTCTTATACTTAGAAACGACAATCCAAAAAAAGCAAACAATTCACTTGTAGTTGAGTTCTCCTAAGTGGGGGAGAATAATGATAGAAGGAAACTAATAGCATATGAAAGGAAACAAAATTAGAGAATAATTAGAGAATTTATTGAAATTGGTGCATCTTCAATTTAATTTAAAGAGAGATTTTTATCATTTGGAGCAAAATGTTTGGTAATTTAGGGTTGTCGTATTTTGTTTTCTTTTTTGGTAGTTAATTAGGGATAATTGTATTCTCAAATATGGTCTAGTAAGATTTCTTGATTTATATTATTTGTTTCCTAGTTTTCATTAGGGTTGGCTCTATTAAGAAAAAGTCCCTCTAATTGTGTTGTTTCAATCAATAAGAATTTGCATTTCACTTCTCTATCGTGAGTTATTTTCTTCACTTCATTAATTTTGTTTCAATCTTCTATGTGATTTGAAAGTTCGATTTGGTTTTGCATAAATTCTCCACGGCTATTAAATTTATTTTGAGTAATTAATTTTAGAAAATTATTTAATAGGACCATATATTCTTGCAATTGTGCTTATATATGTTGCACATGTACTATGTAACCCATCTATTGTTTAAGTGGATAAGAACTTTAAAAACCTTGATTACGTAATTCCATATGATCATTCCAACCTTTCAATCATGTTCCTCCATTTCTCTCTGAGTCTTCGTCATTTTCTCTTGTCTATTTCTTCTCTTCTATTGGTAGAATTTTCTTCATTTAATCTCGACTTCAATTCTAGTTTTTTCGGTAGATTGCTTTGCAGCTTGTCCTCTTACCACTATTCTCTTTAATTTTTTTTCTCACAGCAAAACATATTCTATCTTCTCCTCCATCAACTTTTCTTTCCTATTTCTCCACTTTTAACTGGGACATTATCCTCTTTTTATTTATGTATATGTTTCACATATTATCCTCTTCTACAAGTCTAGACTGTAATTCTATCCTTCTCACAGCAAAGCATAATTTATTCATCACCTCCTTATTGCATTGTTTCCTGACGTGCTTGCAGTTTTTTGTTTTTTGGTTTATTATTTTGAGTCATTTGATTATGTTCATTTTAAATTGGATCCAATAAATATGATGTGTTTTGTTGTTTTTATATGTTTGCTTTTCAATTATTAAGGCAGTAAACAAGTTAACTTTGATTGTGTTCGAGCTGGTTTACTTTTCTTATCTAGCTTATTGAAGCTTATTTATTAAAAATGTTATCAAGCTCAATCTTTTATTGAGCTTCACTCGAGACATTATTGTCCTAGTATTTTGGTTAAGGCATTGCTACAATAAAAGAAATATATTATGTATTAACACCACATAGGTAATATGAAATTCTAAATTGTGTAAAATACAATTATATTTTTATATATTTGAATACAAAACTAAATAAACAACATGAAAATTGAGCTTTAGATAAACAAATATCCAGGTTTATGAATTATTGACGAACTTATCCATGAATCTTAATGAACCAAGTTCATCTCTTCAAGGCTGTTCATTTTTTTTACCAATCAAACAATCACAAGCTGAATATTAAATTTGTTGATGAAAACCCTATTCATCTATTCATTTACAGTCCTATCAATTATCACTTGTTTACTTTTATCGTTCATTTATTTTGATTAATTAAATACTCTATTAGATATTGCTTTAATGTTGATCACTTAGACCCTGTCGCATGATTCTGCACTATGCAATGGATCAGCTGGCCTAAAATCGTCATTTAAGTACCAGCTTATAATATGAATTGAAACACTACACATCAAACACAAATCATAAGATACATAAATTGTTGAGAGGATACCATACCTGCAAAACAAATATCACCGCTATTAAACGCATTGCCCACTTCACAAACTGATCTATGCCAGCATCTACACTTCCATCATCAGAGAGAACAAATTTTCTCACAATCCAGTAGCCTAAAGCAGCTGCTGCTAAGACTATTCTCACTACTATAAAAACTGAAACCTGTACAAAGTTACACATGATGTTTTCAGATGTAAGATTCAACAAATGGAATTACAGACTAAAAGATATCACTATAACCTATAACCATAAAAAAGGTTTGTGATTCTGACAAACAGATGCATGGATATTTAGAATCTACATGCCTAAGGCTTGTTGGGTGTGACAGGGGTCATAGTGTTAGACATAATTTTTACTAATTTAAGCTAATAGATGCAAAATTTTGAATTTAGATTTACATAAATTGTTGCTGAGAGATATATGTAACCAAAATAAGAACTTTTAAAGTCTGTTAAGGCCAGTATATGTTTAAGCCAAGTGTATTTCTAAAAGCACATAACATAAGTAACCAAGTATCCTGATTGACACATCCCCAATAAGGCCTAGGTACACAATTTAAACTATCTGCCTAATAAGCAGCAACTGATGCAAAATAAACAGAGAAGATTTTATTAGAGTAATAACCTAGTGTGAAAAGAATTATTAAAATATGAAAATGAAACTTCTCCACAAAAACAGAATTTCAGATGGGAACACTTACAGGATTGTGCAACTCTTTATTCAGTCCAAAACTAACCAGCAGAAAGTTAACCAATATGGAGAAGTAGTGTGCAACAAATGAACCAAGACCAAGCTGCAAATAACAAAAATAATGCAAGCCCTCTTCTATTCAAAAAAGTACCGTTTAGTAAAATAATGAACAAGGCACGAACAGGGAAAGAACTTCATACCACAGATCCACAGATTGTAATATATAGAATGTTTTTCCTCCCAGTAGGTAGTAACTTCATCCCCTACAACAAAGATGCAATTAAGAACATGGCGCTAAAAACAAGCCTGTCAATTTATTAGTTGATTCTTAAATTGATTCATTACAAGATCTACACTTTTATATGAAAATCCGTTCAAGGGATATATACCCAAGTGACAGAGAATACATATGTCATGGCAAATGATGCAACTCAAGCTACCGTGGGAAGTCAAAGTCTAGCCAGATAGGAGAACCAATTATATAGAAGGAAAAGAGCCTAAGGGGGTTTGACAAGCTTCCACCAATGATGAAGCAACCAGACACAATAACAGAAATTAAAGAGATATAGGAGTGCAATTGATAGTATATTCTGGTGATGCCAAACAAAAAAAAGTTTTTAAAGGGCTAAAATTTTTTGGGCAAATTCATACAACAGAAATATAGCAAATATAGGAGTACAATTGATAGTATAGTTGGTAGTATCAGACTATCCAGTGATTATTATTATTCTAAAAGAGAGAAATGTGTGAAGCATAAGATGTGTTATATAATAAAAAAACATAAAAAAGAAGTGTGTCAAGCTAAGTAGGCACCAATAGAAAATTTAGTTTGTGCTTTGTTAGTAGCGAGCTTGGGCCTAATTTTGAAGTCATACCATCAAATTATTATTTATAAACAAGGGGGCAATAGCTATGGGTAAAATTTACCATAGATGATCTGTGTGATTTCAGAGGCCCAACAATGTAAATAGAACCAAGTGTTGCAAGCTCAAAAAGTTAAAAGATGGCACATGTTCACTCAACCTAGTTGACACAAGGCCAGCTTATGAAGAAAGGCTAGTCATACATAGGACCTCAATCTACATGGCAAGTGACCCTAAGGAGGACAGATGCACCCTTTAAGGCCTACAAAAGGGGAGTTCAGAGCTGTGAACAACAATTAATGGACACCTCAGATAAGCTCATTTAGCTCTCTCTGCCTCAACCCAGCAACGTATCAACACCACCTAATCCAATAGTCTAGTTTCAGACACCACCAAAGCCAACCTCACACCCATTACAATGCACGAACTGCTCAAACCTTCACTGAAACCGATCCACTTCAATTAAGCCTATGGTAGTTCAGCCGAATTGAATCTAATTTCCTATTCAACCCAGCTGAGTTTGATAACTGAAGTCTGAGCTGGGGCTTAAAAGCTAGCAAATTTCCACATTTATTATAAGCCTCACAATTCTAATGCTTATTTGATTGAGAAGATGTAGTTCTACTATTGTATTTTCCTGCAAAAATCATGATATTGAAAATATGGCATGGCCTTGTGAAAGCATCCAATTATTAAAAAACAATTATCACCAATAGCATCAATTCCATCTCGTACCTGAAATAGGAGTATCAAGATAATGAGAACAACCCCCAAGGCCATAGAGCTACCG
The DNA here is from genome assembly GCF_044706935.1 of Curcuma longa. Taxonomy (NCBI): domain Eukaryota; kingdom Viridiplantae; phylum Streptophyta; class Magnoliopsida; order Zingiberales; family Zingiberaceae; genus Curcuma; species Curcuma longa. The sequence continues at coordinate 12,759,091 of NC_133863.1, forward strand.
TAGTAAAATGGCACCCAACTGCTGATAATAGGGGCAACTAGAAGTAAGACAAATCCAAGACCAAGGAAAACTAGACGCCACTGTTGAAACTCTGCAAATAGTAAAAATTTAAAAAACAAAAGAGAAGGTGGGCAATAAGCTAAAATGTAGTTCAGATTTATTTAAGTTCATAGGAATACTAACAAAACTAGTAAAGATGGCTCAACCTTCATCAAGAGAAACTGTCAAGGCAATAGACATTTTATCATCAGTATTGATGTCAATATATCTATCTTCATAAGGTGAGATCACTGAACTCCATTGACCCTGCTGAGGAGATTCCCAGACTTCCTCCTTGCATTGACATAGACCCATAGACACATTTCTACAAATAGTTCAAATATGGGAAATAATTAATAAGTAAATTGTCTAGGAGAGGCACAATCAAATGATCTGTAATATATTTCGGAATTAACATGTGAAATAATCATCAAGGAATCTGACCTATGGAAGCATATTTGTATCTTTTTATGAAGTCTTCCAGGAGTGGCTTCATGAATTTTCAAATTGACTCGCACAACACTGGCATAAAACTTAAGGTTCAACCTTGATTTGCCAGTCACATGAACCCTCTGACAAATTGCCGTGCTAAATTCAAGAGTTGGATTTTCCAAATTAATATCTGCATCAAATAGGTGAGAACTCATAACTCTATGGAAAAGAATTCTAACACAACATGAATGTTAGCTCCAAGAAAAACAAGTCCAGAGGCAATAGTCCAAATAATCCATGACAAGATAACTCATCTTAAGCTTATTGCGAATATATTCTTTAAATTTTATCTCTTCTTACTCTAGAAATATTCAAATAGACAATATTAATCATTGAAACATAGAAAAGCTAAGATACAATCCAAAAGATAGATAGAGAAATATGATATCTTCAGAGAATGTATAAAAATAAAAATAAAAATCACGGCGATGTCCAGACAAAAGATAAAATTGCCAATATGTGTTCCCAACTAACAGTAGGAAACATGTGAGACTGCTGTTTATTTTGGATGCTACAGTCGGAGAAAATAAACCCATGCGAACACCAAAATGACGACTGGAAATGAAACCGTCAGGATCATTCCCTGGCTTTGCTAGGGCACGGGGAAACCGTGTTTTGGCTTCGGGATTCACGAAGAGGGCAGCGTACCACGAAGAGGCGTGTTCCGGTCCGAGGAGACAAAGGGAAGCGAGGCGAGCGCTAGGAGTGAGTAGACGAGGAGGAGGAAGAGGGGAGGAGGAGGAGAGTGCTCCATCGCCACCCACCTCGAGGACGCCTCGCTCTCTCCCCTTCTCTCTCGTCTCACGAAGGGAAATAAGGTTTCCTATTTAAGCAAAGAGTTCCCGTCAAGCGAACTTGGCTCAACCGTGAACTCAAATGTTGGCGTGGGCTTGAATGGGACTGGTTTCGAGATACCGAACCACACGGACCCAATGAGCCAGAGAGAAAGGGGCTTAATTGGAAAAAACGCAGATATATATTTCTTTTAACTCTTTAATTCATGCAAAAAGAATTGAAAAAAAGTCAACAAAAACCCTCTAATTATCTATATCTTCAAAAACACACTTAAAATTTTATTCACCGCTTGTCATATAAACCCTAAATTCTAAACACGCGCACCAATCCACGTGTCACAAAGGAAGTTTCCACTACTAACTTAGGGCTAAGATTTTACTAAGACATTAATATATATACATAAATGATATCTTACACGATTAAATTTATGTGATTGTACGTGAATTTTAATGTGGTTGGGATTTCTCATCAGTGTGGCAAGTGATCGCGACAAAATAAAAATCATAATTAACCCTAAAACTTAAATGAAGGCGACGGGATGTGACGACGGTGGTGATCGGGACGGGGAGGCGGCGATCGACGATGATGGCAGGAGAGGCGACAACGAGGGTGACAACGTAGAACAAAGAGAATTTAAAAGAGTAGACGAGAGGAAAATGCGACAAGGGCGACAACACATAATAGAGGATGAAATTGTAATTTTTGAGAGTTTAGGGTTAGTTGTGATTTTTGTTTCATCGCGATCGCTTACCACACTGATCAACCACATTAAAAGTCATGTATAATCGTATAAATTTAATCGCGTAGGATATTATTTCTGTATATATATATATATATTCTGATAACTAAACTAACTATGTGCATTACATATACATGTGACAATCATATGTATCCATCAAACAGCTGTAATCTAAGAAACATCAACCCTCCTTCCTCAAAGTGTTGCCCTCCCTTTTGCATACTCAACTTCCACCGGCAATGCATGAACTCTGTGACCTCGAGGTTCACATCGATGGCAGGCACGTCTTCTTCCTCCATCAGGTACTTTTCCATCCGAATTTCAAGCCAATTTCTTCTCCCTGAGCCATCTGACTCATTGGCAACTCTACTTTGTCGCAGAAAGTCCTCTGTGCATTCTCGGGCAAACTGAAGAGAATGGTACTGATGCAAGAGAAGAGGAGAAGCCCAGCGAAGGACCTGGGACTACGGATAATGGAGTTCCCGGGTGGCCCTCGTGGCTTTGAGCTGGTCTCGTGCTTCTGTTACAATAATGGAAGCATCGACATTAACCCCTCCAACGTCGGTCTCCTCCACAGCTCCGCAATTCTTCTCGAAATGACCGAAGAGATGGTCGACGGCAACCTTGTGCGCCAGACTGAGGCCTTCTTGGACGGTCTCTTCGACTGTGCATGGAACGACATCATCACAGCCTTGAAGAGCTGTGAGCTCTTCTTCCATGCTGCAGACTCCTGTGGCCTGCTTCAGAGGCTCATATCAACCTTACTTGCTAAGATAGCATCCAATTCGGAGAACACATTGATTTCCTCAGTCTCATTTCCTTCCTCCTCCTCCTCCCCCTCCTCCCCGGACACCTCTGGTTTCAACTGGGACTGGTGGTTTGACGGCCTCACTGTGTTGGCCCCGGGAACAGTAGAGAAGATCATGAAGGCTCTGGGGGCTTATGGATCCGACAACAAGAACCTTCTTCTGACCAGGTTTCTTCTGCATTATCTGAAGACGGCGGCGCAGAAGCCATGCTGCAGAGAGCAGCACAGTGGCCTCGCGGACACTGCAGTCCATGGTGTGGTGGAGGTGGGAACGGCAGCCTTTTCATGCAGAGGGCTGTTCAAGGTGATGAGGGTGGTGAAGGGATTGGGGCTCAGCAGGGAATGCAAGGGAAAGCTGGAGAGGGTGACAGGGCTGGTGCTTGACCAGGCCACATTGGATGACCTCCTGGTGACAGGCCATGGTGGTAATGGTGTATACGATGTAAATCTGGCCCTGAGATTGGTGAGAACATTTGTAAATTCAGAGGAGGGTGGTTCATCCTCGCAGAGGATGAAGAAAGTGGGCAGATTGATCGACAAGTACATCGTTGAGATCTCTCCAGATCATAATTTAAAGATATCAAAGTTTCTGGAGGTGGCTGAGTGCTTGCCAGATTCAGCCCGGGACTGCTTTGATGGAGTCTATAAAGCAGTAGATATCTTTCTTGAGGTAATTGGTTCATGCTTTATTTAATTTATATATATATATACAGCTGGCCTTCTTCTTCATTGATTTGTCCTCTCTGTTGCTAAATTTTGACTCATCAGTCACACCCAACTCTAACCGTCGAGGAGAGAACAAGGTTGTGTGGATGCCTTAACTATGAGAAGCTCACTCTCGAAGCCTGCAAAGAGCTCGCAAAGAGCCGGCGAGTTCCACCGATGGTAGCCGTGCAAGCATTGGCCTCGCAGCAACACAAGGTAGAAGAAAAATGGAGCAGCATTTGTAAATTGCGAAGCGTTGCTTCTTCCGAGTCAGAGGAGGAGGAAGAGGAGCAGCAGCTCAGGCTTAGCTTTCAGAGAATGCTGGTGGAGGTGTGCAGGAACATGAAAGGGAGGAGCGGAATAAGTCATGGTAGTAAGGGACTGCCAAGGCTCTGTTGAATTGCTAATTAAACCTGTCTCATCGTTTTGCTTAAAAATTCATTAATTTCAGTGGTATCCTAATTTGTTTTTCTTCTTCTCAATTTTATTTTGTATAAGAATTCAGTTTGTGATACTTGTACTTGTCGGGGTGAGATTCAGCTGAGGTTTGAGTTGTAATATTGAATGAAATGGGAAAGTTTCAGATTTCAGGTTGCAAGAATAATGATGCGATTATATATCACTGTAAATAAAAGATTTACAAGTAAAATCTAAAACATGTAATAGAATATTTAACATGTAGTAGAATGAATTATTCTTCACTAATCTGTAATGTTGGAGAATGTGCAAAACATCAGACACTGCTTTGGAATGCTTCCCCACGTGAAGTACTGAGACATCTTTATTGTTGCTCCAGAATTTCATTTGCAAAATACGAAGGGTGAAAAGTCTAGGACTGTCTTAGCTAGCCATCCATAGATTTTGTGAGCAACATAATTTAACCTTTTATTTACAGCCACTGTCTTAGCTGAGATTGCCAGTACTGTAGACACAGCCAACCTAACTCCACATGAACACCTGCCATATTGTCCCAGCACCCCTTCCTGGTGGCTTCTGCCTCCATTATTCAAATATACTTAACTCACCGACTTGAATTTAAAGGTAGCATGTCTCTTCCTTGCTTCCTCTATAAATCACCAGCTGATCAGCAACTGCGTTTTCTCATCAGTACTTCAGTTCACTCACTAGACATTAATCTTGCTTTCGCATATCTTCATCTTCCTTCTCGTCTTTCAATACATGGCTCTCTCGAGTCCCATCGTTGCGTGTCTTCTACTTGTCGTGCTTGGGTTTTATCATGTTGATTCCCGCTCAGTCTCTTTTGATCATTCGGTATGTAGGATTATTTTGAGGCAGTTCTCTATTGGTTTTAATTTGTTTTCAAGACTGATGTTAATTATGTTTGCAATTTGTAGATCATAGCGAATAAGAGATCACTTTTGGGAGTTACTATCGGTATGTTTTGATTAATATTGATAATCAAATATGGATTAGAAGAGGATCATATACATCTTCGTGTACACAAACATACAGATTGCGGCGCATCATGCGCAGTGCGTTGTAGCAAATCGTGGAAGCCAAAGATGTGCAAGAAGATGTGCGGGGTGTGCTGCAACAAGTGTAACTGTGTGCCACCCGGCACATCGGTGGAGACTCGCATCACCTGTGCTTGCTATGCCTCGATGACCACCCCCTCCGGCAAGCTCAAGTGCCCTTAAATAGCCACTTCTAGTGAATAAGTAGAGTTTCTGGTAGGAGTTTTGCTTGGTTTCCTTGGTCCACTGTCACTCGATGTGAGTGCAGTGGTGATATTGTATTCAGCATGAGATGATTTTGAATGTTCTTTAGACCATATATAAAGAATAAATTCTCTTTGGGATGCATGATTTGCTCGACACCTCTACATAAGTTCACTGATTTTTGCCATGATTGATCCAATTTTCCAAATTCATGCTTCCATTTCATGAATTGCTTTGTTCACAGAGAGTGAAATAACACTCCACTACATATATTTATACAAAATGAGATGAACGAAGGCTGTTCAGTCTCATAAGACTTCCACCTTCCACTCTATCCACCCAAAAAAAACAAAAAAAAAAGATCCAAGATACAATTTCAGACTATTTGATCACTGAGTCAACTGCAAAATCCCAACTTGCGAATCTGAAATTGCTTGTTTCAAGTGCTTGAAAGATCTCTTATAGCTCAAGAACCCCATGAACCAGAACTCAAAGTCATCTACTGTAACTATTTGGATGTACTTTTGACTTGGCTTCTCAGTGTTCTCACTTTGTATGGCTCTCTTGATGCTCCCAACTGGGATCAAAACCTGCTTAGTGAAGCAATTCAGTTAATATTCATCTTAATTGATTTTACATGCTCCATCATTTATCGATCAATCCATGTACCTTGTAGGGAACTCTGGTCAAGTTTCCCTTTGGAGAAGTGAGCCTGAGGGATCTGTCACTATGGAATGCTATCTTCTTGTTTGAGATGAATAGCAACCCTGCAATAGGACCAGCAGTGGTGTACAAATAGCACTGGAAGGCCTTCGACAACTTCTCTCCCTTTTCGATGCAGAAATTTTTCCGAAAGATCCTCTCAAGACCTCCGGCTTGAAAAATCTTAGCCCCCAGGTTGAACTTTCCCTTCAGAGTTTCTGAAAAGTTGGTTCCTAAACTCACTGCAATATGAGATGCATCAAGAACAAACTCATGTTACAACAGAATTGCATAAAATGAACTGAACTAGAAGGTTAAGTCTAGTACCGTGGTTGCGAATGTTTTCTGCCTTCTTGCTGAACTTGTTCATCCAATTGGCCACCAAATCAAAATGTCCTGCAGATAAAGTATCCCCTTGAGTTACCAAGAAAAAGTAAAAAATTCATTAACAAGCAACCGATGCAAGAAAGGAGATGGAACATACTTGGTTTGTATCCCGAACGGCCACATGATGCCGAATGGAGAGTTAGTCTTCTGTGATCAGCTGAAGAAGCATGTTGGAGATTCTTGAGTAGAATTCCAACTACTCGACTGCTGTTTAGTACCTCCATAGGTTGAGATGAAGCTCTTTAATTCTATAGTTCTGTAAGAGATGCCTTATTGTTTGTTCCAAATGGACTAATTTATAAGATGCATCTTGATTCATAGTGCTTCAGATAAAGCTAGAAGATAATAAAGATTTTGATCATCTATCTTTTGCTCCATGTGCTTAAAAGGGATTGAGACACCGAATCTTTCTCATGTGCTCGTCATTTGAATCTAGCTGACACAAATCTCTGTCAGCAGCTTGTTGTGTGGCCTTTAGTTGCTGCTTTGCTTTAGTTGTCTATGTGGAAAGTAAATCTTCTGAATGGGATCTGAGATTGATAAGCATGCGATTAGTACTTAAGGTTTGGAACACAACCCTTATGATGTAAGGGAAGTGGTCGAATCTTAATTAATCTTCTAAACCATGTTTAAATAAACAATTTATTTATTTTTATAGTTTTATTAACAATTAATCAAAATATTCTAAAATTTAACCCTTTTTAAAACATTAAAGGGGTATTATGGTATAATGACATAGTTTAGAATTAATTTTAGGGCCGAGGAATTGGTGGGCTAGCCCATTTGGGCTGGGGCGAACCCAATTGCATGCCCAAATCAGTTCATAGGGGCGTAAACAAGTAAAACTACTTGCAAGCTATTCGAATCTTGATTCGAAAAAAAAGTTCATTTAAGTTCGTTTAATTAAGTTAATGAGCCGAGCTTAAGACTGATTTTGAACTCAAAAATATTATTGAGCCGAGTTCGAGTTTAATGATATTTGGTTTGTGAGCTCGCGAATATGTTCATTTAAAGGCTCATGAACGTGTTCGTTAAGAGGTTCGCAAACGTGTATAAATTATAAATATTATATATTAACGAGTCAAGCTCGAACTAAGCTCGTTTAGTTTTTAAATGAACTATTTACGAACCAAACTCGTACTAAACTCGTTTAACTTTAAAATGAACCATTTTTGAACTGAGCTTGAATCGTTCGTGAACTATTTAATTTCATTATGATCCGAACTCGAGCTTAAGAATTAAAACTTAAATCAAACTCGAGCCGAACTCAAGCTTAGTGAAAACAAATTAAGCTAGAGCTCGACCCTCTTACTGATCGACTCGGCTCGGTTCGATTACACCCCTAGAGTTATGCTCAGCTAAGCAAGTGAGTAATGCTCAACTACGACGCATGGCAAGTCTAGAACAACCTAGTTTAGGACCATGGCCCCTTGTTCAACATGAAGCTTCCACTAGGGTCAGCCCCAGTATGTACTGACCTACCTGTGTTCCAGTCAGGCTGAGCAGTGAGCACAGTTCAAAGCATGTTAATTTGGGCTCGATCCAATTAATGCAACCTGGCTTGGTTCTGACAGAGTTTTAGAGCTGCCTTGATTTAAATTCAACTGCACGTGGCTACTGTGGGAATAAACTTATTAGCATAGACCGAGACACCTTTGATGAGACTTACAAGTGTAATATTTAACCCTAAGAAATGAATCCTTATTCCTAAAATTAAAGGAAATGAATCATTATTCGTAATTAAACATAATATGATTAAACAAAATCTATTCTATTTCATAGTGTCACGTGGACCTTTATATACTTTGGGATGCGATTCATCAAATGCTGATGCCAACAATGGGTCTACGCTGGACGTGCCTGTACGGAATGCATCAAAATAAAGGACTTGAAAATAATAGCAGAAAAAAACTGAAAAAAAGAGGAACATTACATCTGTACACATTGTCGACGATCGTTGTACAAACATCACTAAACAGACATATTTTGGCAGTTTCAATTTGAATAGAGAATCTCTCACCATTAAATCTGCTTTACCTGCCATTGTGTTTCTCATGTTAGCTTGAATCATAGCTTGCTGTTTTCGCATTCTCACGCATCTTTTCCACAATATGCCTGCCTTTTTCTTCAATGTGCCGTCTCTTCTCTTCCAGCTTATCCCCAACCCTCTTCCCAAAATCCATCATTCTAGCACGTCTGCTGGTTTTCTTTGGCTTATCGTCGTCTTCAGCACTTAAATGATCATTCGGCAACACTAATGACCTGGACATGGAAACCGTTGGGCTATCTGTGTTTCTTTGGATAGAATTCTTGTCAGGTTCACCGGTCAATAGTGGAGCCTTCAGATCAGCATTCATGGCATCATAAGAAGACTGAATAGAAGAAGTAGCAGAGCCAGTTTGATCACCAATGGCAGTCGAAGATGATGCTGGAGTAGTTGCCTGGGAAGTTTGCCCATCATGCATCACATCCTTTACTTTTTCAATTCTGTCATCCGAACTGTCTTTAATTTTGATACCACTATCAACCTTCAATTTTTCTTCGGTAGCTCGAGGCACTGATGACTCGGGTTCTGTGATGTCTGCATTCTCATTATTGGTCCATAGGAATGGTGCAGCTTTACTTGGGACCCAATCATCTTTTTCTGCTATCATCCATGGGATACATATGCTTTCACAATTAGGGAGAACCAAACTGTCCTTAATTGATGCCTGCATAGTAACATGTTTCGGAGTTACAATTTTAAAGGGTGACATTTGCATTTCAAAATGCAGGTCAGAATTTCTCAACTAGGAAAACCAACTTTTGGAGTTGATAATACCAACTGTAGTGTAGTGAAAGAAAAAAAAAATGATAGTTGAATGAAACTATCACCTTAATCCGATTGCCAATGAGCAAACCAATGTGACTATGGGATAATTTTCGATCCCCAATTGAAGAGTCCAAATTCCAATCTAATTCTGGCATATTGGTGAAGCCAAACCATAACTGATCAGATGGTGGTGGCTTTATATGCAACCGCAATGTCCCACGGAGAGAAACAATTCTTATTGCCAATGAAAGTGGCACCTTAAAAAACCAAAAATAAAGTCATTCAGGATTACTCAAAAAACAAGCATGAAGAAAACAATTTAACTATCCAGACCAGTAACAGGTTCAATGATGCAGTCCTCAACAAAAGTGTAGTGGACAAAGTGATGCAAGAGGTGAAGCTTGTATCATGTGGGAAATCAGAGTAATGTGAAATTTATATGGAATTGGCGTGTATTAGTATTTCCAGATTTAGAAAGTCCAGAATTGATCTTTGCTGTTATTTCCAGAACTTTATGTCACCCTTGAATAGCGAAACTGATTGATTGCTAAAGGAGGATGCATGTAAACTCAAACTTATTCCCTAGATCAGTTTAAGTTTAAGATATGTCTTAGTCAATTTTCCCAATTGTCTGTGATGTAGTTTAAAAAGTTTGGTCACCAGAGTGCAACAAAACAAAACATTCGCTACTTGTCCACCAATAGTTTTGTTACTTTATGTTTAAATTTAATATGAAATTTAAGAATTTCGTGTTATTTTCATTTAGTAGAAGATTTCTGGCATGCAGTGTTGTTGGTTTACCAGAAATCAATGTACTTGGATGCAGACTGGTAGATACTCTGATTATCCAAAATGGTAATCCATAGTTAGGAAATCATGATGGATTTGAACTTTATCCTTGTTATTGAAGATTTTTAAGTATATAATGCAAATAAGGATAAGAATAATGCAAAGAAGGAAACAAACATGCAGAAAAAAATAATTTTAAAGAAAACAAGTTGAAGATAACTTCCAGATTAAGGGTTTAGGGTTCAAAAAACTTCAAGAATAGATAATATTCAAGATTGGCGCATCTGCAATAAATGGAATTAAATTGGAAAATATTCAAGATAGACGCATTTACAATAAATCAGATTTAATTTTTGTTATTTGATAATTAATATTTTCTATTTTGATAATAAATAGAAAATAATTATAATCCTGTCAGATTAGCCTATTTTCTTTATTAGAATATTTATTTCCATATTTACTGTTGAGTCAAGTCTATAAAAAAACTCCAAAGTTTTGTATTTTAATCATCTTTGAATTAATACAATTTTCAATTTTACTTCTCTTAGTGAGAGTTTTTCCTCTGTGTGAGTTATCGCCTTCTTCACTTCATCCACTTCGTTCCTAGTTCTTGGGTGGTTCGATGATTTGATTTTGGTGTTGCGTCAATGGCAAGTAGAAATGCCATTGCAATATAATAAAGGATTTCCATGGAAAGACCTAGACCTAGCGAAGGCATTATGCTACAGTAGTTGCCAATGATAGGAGGTCCACTTTGAAATTTTGCACTTTCGTTGGCGGCAATGGCAAGTAGAAATGTGAAGGATAAAAAAACAAGCTATTGTAGCTCACTCTACTGCTGAAGTAGAATATATAGACAATAAAAGTACATTGTGACAATCAAGTAACCATCTATTCTACAAGCAAAATTCAGTATTCCATGAACATGTTCTATATTTTTTAAGAAGAATAGATTGCTGATGTTTTTTCCAAGCCACCTAGTAGAGCTCAGTAATGTTTTTTCTGACAAGTTGGGTATGACAGGTATCCATGTTTGAGGTCAAAGAGTGTTAAAAATAATAAATTTAGTCCCACATTACTATTTTCTAATAAATTATTAGGATGGAATCAATTTAGATAAATATTTGAGTAGCCTTATAGGTGACAAATAACAAAATAATAGAAAATAGGTTGCAATGGTATGATCACGCGCGTCCAAAGATGATTAAATGATTGACAAATTGAATGAATTAGAGTTAAAGGTGAAATAACATAGATGGAGATCAAGAATACTCTAGCCAGCCCCCGGGGCATAGCTGAGTTGGTTATGACAGAGCAAACATGCAGAAGAGGGCAAGAGTTCGAATCTCGGCGAAGCCGAGCAATACCCTCCTCCGTCGTGACCAACTGCAGCTTCTCGATTTACCTCCTCACAAATGGCCGTAGGGCTGACCGTGTGGGGCTGCTAGGGTGGCGGATTCCACTTTTTGCAGAAGAATACTCTAGCCAAAGTAACAAAAAGTGATACAACCCATCTAACATTATCAGTATTATACTTCGCGTCAAATTCAATAGAAGATAGATCCATATAACCAATCCAAAAAAGTAGGGCTACCACAGCTTGGTCATCGTGATATTAGGTTGGGAGGGTATATAAACATGGACTGTTAACCTCATTATCATATGTGGAAAAAAAACTTTTGATACTTTGCATCACAGCTATGGTAATAAGAACCCCATAGGCTGATATTCACTAGATTTCTAAATTTTTGCCAATATAAATTGCACCAGGGTAGACAATTGACATTTTTTTAATGGCCAAATATCACATCTTTGATGTCCATTTGACAACCCTAGTAAACAGATTGGTATAGACATTCACTTCAAATAATAATAATTATTATTATCCAAAACATAGAAGTATAAAAATCAAGGAACAATGACTTTATTTACAGATACATGTGAACAAAATCAATACTTGATTTTAGATGGCACTAAACAGCGGTTTTCTGCTTTTCTTCAGCTAGGAAAAAAACCATTGTGCAGATACACGTGTGTTTGTGGAAAACAAAGAAGTACATAATGATTTTTCAAAAACACACCATATTCATACCCAGGGATTATATATTCACTCATGCCATCTGTGCTTCAAGTTAATTATATTGTTAAAGTTCTTTGAATATAAACTAACCTGTGAAACTTGACCAGCAACAGAGTGGAGGATGGTCTTCCATCTAGATACATAGCTTGCAGTCCAACCAGCACTCTTTGTGTTTCTCAGGCTATCTAAACAACAATACTTGGTAAACTTAGTGATGGGACAACCTGAACGAGTATTCCAACCATCTGCATCTCTATAAGAGTAATTTTGCTTGGGAATGGTTAAGCTAAAAAAGGTATACCAGCCAACAAAAAAAAAGAACATACAATTAAGAGAAACAAATTTAAGGATGTTAATAATAACAGATTACATGTAAATTACAACTAATACACATAGAGGCGGGGGCAGGGTTGGTGGGGCGTGGTCAGTTATTATTAAAAAAAAATATCAACCAAAAGACAATCTATGGAAAAGACAAAATTACAAAAATCCAAAGGCAATGAAAAAAAGTGACAGTTGACATCAACTTCTGGGTAAAGTACAAACTCACTATTTGATTAAAGAAAGCAAAAGTTCATGGAACATACATGAGAACTAAAATAATGTCTTAAAAAGATTACAAAGCCTCATTTCATTCATTTTGAATAGACACACTGCTTATTACATAATTAACTAAATCTTGCAAACACTCACATAAAGTATCAGCTACAGCAATTAGTGATCTTAAAGAGAACAATGTTTTTGGAAATAGCTTGATAGTTGTCGTCGACTAATTGAAGCAATTCTATGCTTAGATTTCTAGTCAACAATTCAAATGAATCTGATAAGTGATTATATTAAAGAAGTTAAAAAATTCTGTTTGATAATTGATCTCAAGCATAATAGGGCAAGCAACGAATATCCACTTAAAATGGACAAAAAAAACCATGAATCTTGATTAAGAAAGATGATATGGATATGACTCAAATCTTCATCTGGGAAATCAGGAAATGAAGGGTAATTGTATATATTCACAATAGTGAGTTATAGTCAACTTATTTTTTGGTTTCCTACAAGAAAATAGCATATATAAAAACTTCAATATATAAACAGTACTGCCCAAACACATCAATATCCAGCATCCTATACTCACCTGCTTTCTCCGCTTCATTTCTGTTATCCATTACATTGGCTAAGTTTGAATATTTCAACTGGTTTCCATAATGCTCGATACCATCAAGTAAGTCTGAGTTTACCTCGCCAGCGGAATTTGGTTCTAAACTTGGTTCTATTATGTTCTTTTGCAACTCTGGTTCACAAACTTCAAGTCTTGTCTCTATATCCAACAATATACCACCTGAATATTCAATATCCACTTCCATAGACCACACCTCATTCAAGTCCATTGGGAGAACTCTCATTCTGTGAATGTAAGGTGGAAGATTTCCAATATCTAAGCCAGTACAAATTATTTCACCAATATAACTTGGTCTTCTCATATTTGACAAACTCTTCTGCTCAAATAATAAGAAGATCAGAGGCCATATAAACCAAAATATAAACAACTAGAATATAAAAGGGAAAAAGAAAAAAAAAACCTGGATACGTGATTTTACGATACTATTGATGTTGATACTTCTTTTAGCATCAAAAAATAGCCGTGAGAACAACAGATTACAACAAAGTGTACCCTCATCGTTAACAATCCTTTCATCAACAGTTGTATCTAAATTGCTAGGCCGTAAACTTTTGCTGCCCAAATAAGTAGAAGTTGGTGGTATATGCTGTCCTATATTATTTGACGAGGAACTGCCTAAACTTCTGTCTGCAGATGAACTTATTGATATATCAGCTGACGAATGTGACTTCTCAAAAATCTTCTTTTCACCATAGTTTGATGATGAAACTGAGCTCATTCTACCCTCTATACCATTCTTTGAAGTCTTTTTCGCCAGTTTTTTCCAAAATAGACGAACTCTTGAAGATCCATCGATCTTATTTGATCTGTCTGTAGTCTCAGAAAAAACCACTGATGGTTTTAGAAAAGAAGGATATTCATTATTCAAGGATGAGAGATAATCTTGGAAATCTTCACTAATCTTTGTGTACCAGTTCCTTTTTCCCTCATCAGGAGAAGAAGCAAGACGGAGAGCTCTGCACCAGGATTCTTTCTCCCAAGAAGTGTCAAAATATAAGTAACATGTCTTACTGCCCTTGTAAACTACTGAGTCTTTGCTCTCCACTTTTATGGGATACCTCTTAGCCCTATAGAAGCCACATCAGGAAAAGATAATAGATCTATATATAACAAAAATGTTTAAAGATGACTATTTTATCTCTAGAATAATGATTGTGCATTATTTGGCATTCCAATAAATTATGCATCAAACCTATAGAAAAAGTCATAAAACCATCTTGCATTTCTAATCAATGTGCAGTTTTCAGAAGTCATACTAGAAGAAAACCTACATATCGACTACAGCTGGTAATTTGAGGATGACAACAAACTGTTTTTGAACCAATATATTCTGAATTTTACCTTTATAATTCAGGGTAAAAGAATGCAATCTACAAGTCAAAAAAAATCAGTCGATTAGTATGTTAGTTGACCGGTAAACTGGCTTAACCATTTCTAAGGTCATGTCTACCTATATTGAGATCTACCCTTGCCCCGAGATACATTCTCTAAACACTCAACTCCCTCGGAGTTTATCTTAGCCTCAAAGTCATCTTCCTTTGGGCCCCACGTCTTTTGGATGCATCCTAGCCCACGACTACTCTCCATGTCATCCTTCATGCTTTTGCCTTCGACATCCATTTCCCTCTGCTCCACTCCGATGATCCTTGTCCTACAATCCCTCAGACGCTCCATGTTATCCTTCACCGATCTCCATGAACCTCGAGTCACCGGATGTCCAACTACCATGGTCACGTCAAGTCATCTCCATGTATATTTTACCAAGTCTTGCAAGACTCAAATACACATCAAAACCACAAGCAAACTTAACTTAAACTCTTTGTTCATACATTCACAAATAGAAATAGAACTTTTCTATTCGCGAAGATTGCAAATAGCTCAACATCAAGCTGAAACATCAACTATGAACAAAAGTACAAAACACATGTTCCTCGATCGAGCAAACCAATAGGTAGAGTCTACCTAAAATTACAATCCCTCATAATCTCTCACAACTCACATGTCTTTAAGTTTTTAATGTCGTCAATGCTTTACGCCCTTAAGCCCATCTCGTTTTGCGCTTCTAAGTCATCCCCACTTGATCATGTGAATCTTATTGCACAAGAAACCTACCAAACTCCTAGTGGCCTATTAGACTTTCAATCATCCTTCCAGATCAAGTTTAATCTTTTGGACTTTCAATCATCTTGTCAAGCTCTAAAACTCTCCTCTTGGACTTTCAATCAACTTGTGCATCCTACAAACTCAACACATATCGGAAATACAAAATGAACCTAATTTAAGCACTTTCAATCACATTAAAACATCAGAAGAAGCTGATCAAAGTCAACCTCGTTGAGGATAATTTCATAGCCAGTTTAATGGCTTTCTATCTTAGTTGAAGATAAATAAAATTTGCGGATGGCATGTTCACCACAATATTGATGATTGTAGCACCATGATTAGTTGACACACAGATTGCCAAACTGTGTAAGAACTTCTGTTATAGGCTTACAGCCAATAGATACAAGCAATCTGTTTATTTTACTCATATCAACTTTTTTTACAAACATAAATATTGTAAAATGCATAAACGTCTGTATGCACTGCTCTTCTACCTTAATTTCTTTTTTCATTAAAAACGATCACCATGAAACCAACATTAACAACCTGAATCAGTTTCATACTTCCAAACAGTCAAAAAGGAAAAACAGACTTGTGTAATCCACCATTGAAAACAACTATGACATTTTGCAATCAGCATTTGCAATGAATTGGCCCACTTCCTTGACCTAGTCCTTACTTCATCAGTATCACATGCTTCAATGACAAAAATTCATAGATGAACATAATTAGTTCTTCAAGTCAACGTGAACTAAGCTTAAACAAAAGAACTTATGGTTGAATTGTGGTAAGAACATATATATCATTTAAAATGATTCATTACTGAATAAAACACTGGACTGATCTACTAATCTTGTTTTCAATAAAAGAATAAATCACTTATTGAAAATCCTCCAACCAAAGAGTTGTGTCATCATCAAAACTTATTTATAGCAGAGGATTTTATCCAACTCACCACTTCCGTGAAGACAAATTTGAGGCAGAAACAGCAACCACCGTACAGCCCAAGAGTTTAATAATTGCTTGAGAACCATCAGAATCAGACAAGATCAATAAGTGATCTTTAATTTTAGCATATTTTCTGACAGGAATAACCTCCAGAGTGCTTTTATTCTTTTTCTCTTTCGGCACTTTTGTTGATGATTCATCAATGTTGATTTTTGGAACTTTATCTGGATCTAGTAACCAAACTGAACCCTGTGTTTCAAAAGTCAAAAGAGTGAAGATAGAAAACAAATAATTATAATACAAATTGTCATGTACATAAATGTATTTAAAAAACAAACAAAAGTTTAAGAGTGCCATTGTTGAGTAAGTAGGAATCAGCTAAAAATTAGCATAGTTGAGATATGTAAATTCAAATGCATGTGAGGAATTATTAAAATAAATAAAAAAATATTGGTATCCTAAAACAGTTAGGTGTAACTCTAATTGATAATAAATACAAAAGTAATATGCTAAAATGAGATGGACGTGTAAAGTTGACAAGCAGATTTCTCAGTTAGTCAAATTAAGTCAATCAGAGTCACATGTGTTCAAACGAGCACCAGCAGATTTCTCAGTTAGTCAAATTAAGTTAATTAGAGTCGAATGTGAGGCAAAAGGGCACCAACCCAAAGAAAATTCTAGATAGCATAATTAAGAATGATTTAGAGATTGGAAAATTAATAGTGATATAACCTTTTAGAATCCAAAAGCAAAATGAAATCATGGAGCTAATTCTGACAGACAGATGAAAAATATAACGGTTGATTGATTGTTATTGACACATAAAATCATGTTAGCATGACCAACAACTTCACATGTCTATTTGGTTTCAAACTACAAATAAGGCCAAATTTTTTGTTGCCAATGGCAAGATAATTACATATATCCTCAAAAAGATCTAATTCACAGACATAATTACAACAAAAAAGTGTTTAATCAAACCAAGCAACAATTAAATATCTAAAATAACTAAGAAAGAAGCAATAACAAAAATTGGATGGATTGTTTTAAGTAGTAAACACTAATGGCTAATCAATCTATTACCATTTCCAACAATGATATTTATTAAGAACACTAACAAGGAAAAGTAGATTTAAATTGATAGTGCGCAACAACAAAAATAATAACAATAATATTGTCACTAGTCTCAAATAAGTTAACTATATGAATCTTATCACTTAATTACACTTCCGATGCAAGGATATATGACTTGCCATATACTCCATTGAATTATCCCTCATGACCTTCCATCGTGATCAAAATCTCATTATTTGCAGCTAAAAATGCCATTGCACTAGCCAACCAACACTGAGATGGTAGCACCGAGTAAAGGTAGTGGATGTTGGAGACTTTGCTAAAGGAGAAATCAACATCGAGAAATGACACCAATGGTGATAGAGGTTTTACAAGAGGAATAATTAGCAGTGGAAGATAAAACCGACAATAAAGTAAGGCATAAATCAAACTCAAGCTATTCCTTCCAAAAAGATTCAAACACCTAGAGCCATCTATATTGTGCTTTCGATTCAAAGATTCCACTTTTCATTGTGTTGCCAGAGCGATGTTATTTAGCAAAGTGCTTTGATTAGAAGTGGTTTGTACATGAAATTTATGTTGGAAAATTAATTAGTTCACAGATGACTCTTAAACTAAAAAATACTCTGTTTTTACCCTTCATTTTTACCAGTTTCCAAGAAGAAGATACATATACAACTACGAAAATGAAACATATCGGAAAGCCTAGTCCTATAACATCTTAAACACAACAAATACCTAGCAACTGATTCTCCCAAAGAGGATGGTCATGGCCTCATGGCCATGACACATTTTTATTTTAAGTTACATGAAATGGAGGTGAACATAACATTTTTGAATGGGAATCTGGAGGAAGTAGTATGGATCAACTTGGAGCCTTTAATGACAAAGAACATTTGGTTTGTAAATAAAAAAAATGTGTAAACTAAAGCACGCATCATGCCAATGAAATACAAAATTTCATAATATTATTGCCTCATTTGGTTTCAAAAAAAAAAAAAAAAAAAAGGATCAATGTGTGGACCTAAAAGTTAGTGGGCATAAAGTAATATTTTAGTCCAATATATGGATCATAGTCTACTTTGAATTACTTCAGTATGCCACATGAAAGGAAGTATTATCTTTCTCAAATTTCTGAAACAAAAGACTGAAGTGAATCTTCTTATATCCTTGGCATAGAGATTCATAGAGATTAATCTTAAACTATTATTATTAGGATTATCAAAGAAGGTTTTCATTAAAAAGATTTTGAAAAGGTTCAAAATGAAAAAAAATTGTAGCCTTTGTATTATTGATTGTCAAAGAGGATATGTTCAGTCAATATCCACTTAAAAATGGAGCAAATGACAAATGTGTCATATGCACCCACACTTGAAATCTTATATATGCATAGATATATATAAAACATGGCATAGCTTGTGCGGTAGGGATGCTAGGTAGATGTAAAAAAAAAAAATCCTATAATGGATCATTAACAAGCTGCTCAAAAGATCTATAGTATTTACAAGGAACCAAAGGTTATGTGCTTACTTATAATACATAGATCATGGTTTCAAAAGTCACTGTGTCAGTCAATGCAGCACAAATTGAGACATGGTGGCAAGGTGAAAATCTCTACATGGCTGAGACATCTCCAACTCT
Source organism: Curcuma longa (assembly GCF_044706935.1). Classification (NCBI taxonomy): domain Eukaryota; kingdom Viridiplantae; phylum Streptophyta; class Magnoliopsida; order Zingiberales; family Zingiberaceae; genus Curcuma; species Curcuma longa. Next base: position 12,778,061 of record NC_133863.1, read on the forward strand.
AGCAACACGATCCCTCACAAGAGAGATAAGAAGGAAGCTTCTATGATGATCTTCTACTCCAGCAATGTGAGCCTTCAAATTAGGCAACATGCAAAGCTTCCATGACTACCTCTAGTCGTAGCAATGCGAGGTGCACATGAAGCTTCCACAACAGCCACTAGCAATGCAAGGTGAGTCCTCCAAGTAAGCCACAACCTCCTCCTATTCTTCTTTGTCTTGTTTAGGCTCAACAACCAACCCTTCTTTGCCTCCATCTTGTAAGGCTTAACATGTATCAAATCTCAATATTGTATTGCGACTCCTCTTCCTGCTTGGTGGTTTTGACACTGCATGTCAGAACGCCTAGTATTGCAGTAGCATTGTATCATTTCAACAATGACCAAAATCCCAATTCAGAATTTGATTGTTATGTTCACTATGGAGATTGAGTTTATAAGTTGCTTAAGGCTTATTGCATAAGCACTATAGTTGACAAACTTTATTTTTAAATTAAGAGTTGTCGATTCTAATGTAGGACTTATAAAGTAATAATACAACAATGAAGCCCTAGTTTCTTTCCCTAAGAATAACAAGAGTGGAAGTTGTAGCAAGCATATTAATATATAGTGGTGTAAGGTAGCACATTAAGAAACATGAAGTGGAATCCCATTATCTTAACGCCAAATTAATGATAGTAAATCTCAATATTGTACTGCAACTCCTTTCTCTTCCTACTTGGCGGTTTTGATACTGCATGTCAGCACACCTAGCATGGCACTAGCATCCTATCATTTCAACCAACGACCAAATCCCAATTCAAAATTTGATTGGTATATCCACCATGGAGACCAAGTTTATTGGTCGCTTTGAGGCTTGTTGCATAAGTACTATAGTTGAGAAACTTTATTTTTAAATTAAGAGTTATTGATTCTATTGTAGGACCTATAAAGTAATAATACAACAATGAAGCCATAGTTTCTTTCCCTAAGAATAACAGGAGTGGAAGTTATAGCAAGCATATTCATATAAAGTATCGCATTGTCAGGTATGACATTAAGAAACATGAAGTGGAAACCCATTATGTTAATGCCGAACTAATGATAGTAAATCCCATGACCAAAATCTTGTTGGCTATTAGCTATAAGGGTCATGTGGAGCATATGGAAATTATTAGTTCATTTGACATGTATCTTCTTTTGTAATCATGCAAGGCATTATTAGAAATAAAGTATATAAAAATCTAGTGCATGTGCAGCACAAATGAATAAAATCTTTGGACTTATCTCAATACTGATTATTTAAGTTGGCCCTTGAATGATTAAGAGTTCATAAATTAACTCTGTAATGCAAAGTGCTACATGGAAGGGAGTATTCTGTTGAGAAGGTATAGCTTCCATAAATTGTGTTTTCAAGTTATCTTTAGGTGAATGCTAGTGTCAAATGTACCAAGTGGAAGAATGTTAAAATAATAATCATTACTATTCATAAGAAGTCCACACAACAATCATTGAAACATTGAATCCAAGAAAATGATATTAAGTATGATACGACATTAGTATGATATAAGATTAGTCGTGAATAGTCTAGGTCTTGAAAATGACTAAATTTTAGATTTTCTAAATGTCTTTTAGCAAGTCTACGGAAGCTTCTACAATTTCCAAGATAGCCTTCTTTATGGTAGAAAAAAATAAAAGTTTCTTTCTTGATCCATGAGATAGGTCCCTAGTTGAGTCTATAGTCCATATAAACACCATGACTCTCCATCAATTATCACAGGATGTTCCATTAGGCATATACTAAAAGACTCTTGTGTCGATGCAATCGGTCCCTAAAAGACTTGGTCTGGTTTAAGGGGGAGAGTATTGTGTAGTCATATTTAAATCATGAATAGTTTGGAAAAATGATTGGCAAAAGGTTTAAGTTAGGCTTAATATATATCCTGATAATTGTAGTTGAGGAAAAGTCAAAGTAAGTTGAGGCTTAGCAAAGAAAAATTCGAAAAGCATTGGTGGAAGAAGTCTCAGAGAAGTGGAATCCAAGCAGACAAGGAAAATCCCAAATTGGTATTAGTTCAAGTGGTTCTTAGCAGATGTAAGTCCCACAGATCTGAGTGAACTCCTGGCAGGCAGTAGTCCAAGTGGTTCTGGAAGAAAGAGAAGTCCCAAAGGAGTGAATTCCTAGTAGGCAAAAGTTCAATTAGATCTTAGTAGATGGAGTCCTAAAAGAGTGCTAAAAGTGCAGCTGGAACTTGGAAGATGAAAAGTCTTCGAGGGGTACTCATAGCAGATTTGACAAATGTCAAAGGTGATTTACATGTCTAAAGAGGTGTTGAATGGATGGCTCGAGTGACCTAAATCAAGCAAACTTGAAGGCAAAACTCTAAGAGTTGGAGGCCTGTCGAGAAGGACTCAAGGGATGGACCATCGTCAACATAAAGACACATGAGAAGAGAGATATGAGCGAATGCCATTTAGGGCATTTTGGGTAAAAGCTTTCTACTTAAGGTATAATTAACTAGAGAACAAGTGTTCTGGGTCAAAGTCAATAAAGTACCTCAATTAGATTGTTTCTGAGTCGGCTTAGCCAAGTTGAAATGTTACTCATGATCAAACGATTTGTATTCTGACTTGAGTCAACTGAATGACAAAAAGCCAACTGAAGTTGTATGATATTATGGGCTGATATACTCTAGTCAAGAAAGTCAAGACTTGATCCAAGTGGAGATAACACGTCAGAAGACCGACCGACCCCATGCCCGACTCCATACCCAACTCGGCTCAACACCCAACTTCGTGCTTGACTTGGCGATCAACTCGACTCAATGGCCAACTCCGTACCCAACTCGATTCAATGCCTGATTCCGTGCCCGACTCGGCTCAACGCCAGACTCCATGCCCGACTCAGCTCAACGCCAGACTCCGTGACTGACTCAATGCCCGACCCATGCCCGACTAGCTTTGCTCCTAGTTGACTCCGTGATCTCCAAGACAGAAGTCGACTCCTCGATCAGTTCAATGTCGCCGAGTCCGCACTCCCGCCCAAGTAGCCTCACTCCATCGTTACTACCTCCTCCACTCCATTACTCATCATGTTGGACTGTCACCTGCATGACATATGGAACGGTAAAGTACTTAACGGTAGATCACCTACCCCATTAATACAACATGACCATGTTCGGTACTAAGCATGAGTGATGGGTGATCGGACCCTTAACCACCGCGATGATGGGATAGTCACCTTTCCGTAGATGTGACATCTCCTCTTATGACTCCATATAATAATTCCACTCCTTGCGAGTGCAACACGCATCGACCTTCTCCACTCTCTGCCTTTATTCTTCGTCTTCTCCATCTCCGGCCGATGGACTGACTTGAGCGCCAGAGTGACTATGCCAGGACACCCCTAGCCTCCATTCTAATCCCTTCTTCTCTTTGAAGCTCTTCAAGGGTACCGTCTTCTCCAGCCGGTCATGGGATCCGTGCGACTTCGTCAACATAAAAGCTAGGTGTCCGGTGCCTCATCCGGAAGCGATCTCGAGCAGGAACATCTGAGTTGACTACCTTAGTTGATTGTTTGTGTGGTTTGAATTTGAATTGACACGAGTGGTCATTTGTGCAGGAAAAAGTTTATAGCTAAGAATATGAGTAAACTAAAGACACCTGGAGTCGATTAAACTATGTCAATGGCAAAAATGTCAAAGGTTTACTCAGGTGATTCTATGGGTGGTCGAAGGAGTCCACTGAAGACACAATCGTCAGAAGACCAAGTCACAAAGTTATCCAAGTGAGTCAACTAATGATCAAAGGAATCAATTGAAACAACTCATCAGACAACAAGGTTGAAGTTATATCCAGATGTAGCAATTAGAGGCATTGGAATATACTAATGGCAATCGAATCAACTAAATGCTCTTTGAGTCGACTAGATATGAAACAAAATCATTGTGGATAGTTCAATCAACTAACCAAGGAGGTTTGAGTCCGCTGATTGTTTGCATACTGACTATATATAGGGAGTTAAGTCCCTTTGAACAACATCATTGTGTTGGGTTGCAAGGGTGCAAACATAGTCCCACATCTAAAGTACATGAAAAGATTATGGGGTTAAAAGGATGGAAAGTATCTCCATTGGTATGAGGCCTTTTGGGGAGAGCCCAAGAACAAAGTCATGAGGGCTTAGGCCCAAAGTGAACAATATCATACCATTGTGGAGATATTTTGATTCCATCGGTACTAACAAGTGGTATCAGAGCGAGACCGCTCTTCACCGGACTAACCGCCGGATGAGCCATGATCCAGATCTAACTATGTGGTTTGAACCTTAAACAAAGGAAGTGGGTGATCCCATATCTAAATCAAGAGGACCAGACACTAGGTGAGAAGTCCTAGTAGGTCGGGTGGACCGAGGGGCAAAAAGTCCTAGTTGCGACTAGGTGGGAAGTCCTAGTAGATCGGGTGGACCGAGGGGCAAAAAATCCTAGCTACGACTAGGTGGGAAGTCCTAGTAGGTCGGGTGGACCAAGGGACAAAAAGTCCTGATGGGTTGAGGATTCAGATATCAAAACGGTGTTGAGGGGGCCTGTGGTCCTTTGTTTGAGGGGGGGATTGTTGGGTTGTAAGGGTGCAAACATAGTCCCACATCTAAAGTACATGGAAAAGATCATGGGATTAAAAGGATGGAAAGTATCTCCATTGGTATGAGGCATTTTGGGGAGAGCTCAAGAACAAAGCCATGAGGGCTTAGGCCCAAAGTGGACAATATCGTACCATTGTGGAGATATTTTGATTCCAACGGTACTAACACATTGTACATTCTTGTGTAGCTACTGTTTTGAAGTGCTGTAAAGAACCTCGAGGAAGGGATACTTTGATCAGGTTCAATTTTCTATTTTACATTTAGTTTCTCTTTATATTTAATTCTCATCTTGAAAAGAGAACTATTGTATAATGATTCTCTACCTCTAAAGGGGAGAAATTTTTATGTTCAGTGGTTTCATAGAGTGATTCATCTAAGGAGTTATGGCCGTGAAGTAGCAAGCTGGTGTTCCAAAGCACGTTAAATATTTTTGTTAGAAGTGCATATTGTCTTTTATTATTTTCGTTGCTATATATCTGATAAATATTTGCTAACAAGATAATCAAGTCTTGCATTTGCAAGAGCAAAAGATAAGAGTTTCAAATTTTCACCTATTCACTCCCCTCCAAAAGCACAATGGTCCTAACATCTTGCACTAAGGTTAGTTTGTGTCTTCACAACTTGATCTTAGATAATCGTAGTCAGAGGTGTGATTGTTTAGCTGCATAGAATTATTCTATTGGAAACTGGAAACCATTATTTGTTTCATGGTTTTCATGTATATATCACTATGATAAGGTTTAGGGTTTCCACCTTGATCACATATCTTTCATGTAAAGTTTAGTTATGCTTTGTAATCTTTCAACTTTTAGTTGCTACTTCCACCATCAAATACCATTACAAAAGTGTGTTTCTTTCCAATCGAAAAGAACTTCAAGATAAATAACAATTTATTGATAGCTGTTTCTGGAAAAGTCATCGAGTGAATTTCTAATGTCCCCAAACAGATAGAACGCCGGGATTCCCAAGCCAATCTTCTTCGGCATATTATAAAAACCTCTAAATTTGCAATTTCCTAATATTGGAAATTAAGGGACTGGGCAGCATGGATGATTCCGGAAAATGCAAATCTATTCATCAAATTCTTCAAACACGCATCAACGAAACACGACCCTAGGTGAACTGCTAAAACCAGTCCAGTTTCACATCACTTGGAATAAAAGAGAAAGATCAATCGAATCCATCAAAGGCACTGACCTTTTTCTCATCGGGATAAGTGAGTGGCCGCTCCTCACCGAGATCGCGCACTTTCGCTTGCGTCCGAGGCACATCAGCGGCAGGCCGCTTCCGGCTGAGGCGACGGAGGAGCCAGAGAAAGGCGACGCCCTCGGCGGCCACGAGGGCCACGACGCCGGCGAAGAAGCCGAAGAGGATGGCTATGAGCATCGCAAGAGAACCCTAAACCAGCGAACGGCGAAGACTGGCGGAAGCGGAAGCAGATTCGAGAAGGAAGAAGAGGAGGGGAAGTTAGGCGAATCGAATCGGCACCTCTCTCGCTCGCTCGCTTCTTGATCTGTAATTTTTTTATTCGAACGCGCGTCTAATTATTCATGCGGATGTTACAAAACTAATCACCGCATGGAGTTTGAGTGTGAGTGGGTGTTACGGCAGTTTACCAAAACAAAAAGCATACTCAAACTTTTCACATTTTTAAAACGGCCCTAAAACATCTCTATTTTCCATAAATGTCCCGTCCATTTCTCTTTTATCAAAAAGACTCGTCCTAGAATATTAATTACTATTTTAATAAAACTTAACTAAAAAGTCATGAAGTGGAATTCGAACCCATAACGTAGTAACAATTAAATTTACGACTATAACATTCTTATGCTAAAAATTATATTTAAATGATATTAATATTGCCAGAGAAGTATAGTAATATTACGTAAAATTTAAAAGATAAGAAATATTTTTAGTATAAGATGATGATGCTAAGAAAATATTTAAGAGCATTTAAAATATTTTTATTAAGTCATAGTTATAAAATAGAAGTCATAAACTTCTATGCATGGTGCATAATTTTATTTTAATTAAAATATAAATTTTATCTACCACTTCCAAGCAAGTATTAATTAAGAAGGACTCAATGATCATTAAAAAGAAGATTTTAATTTCTTTGATGTAAACTTTGATTTTCTATACTTAAAGAGATACGTACGTAATTTAAATAACTTTATTTTTTAAAAATTATATCTATAATAATTAATTAATTATGAACAAAGATGAATCGTGATTTAAATTATAACTGTTGATTTAAATCACTAACGTACTTTAAGGTTAAATTTAAAAATTGAGATATTTTGAATAGGTAGTTTTAACTACGGAAATGTCAATTTTGAATCGTGGTCAAGTCAGTCGATCGGTAGGTGCCCTGATCAAACGGGAGTTGCCTGTATTAAATAAGGGAAACTCAAAAGAAGCGTCGCATTAATTGAGGTCGTCTCCAACTCTTCTCCACTTTCACATTGCTTCAACTTATCGGATCAACGCCGACAAGGGACTCATTTATGCCCTCTCTTGAGTTCGGCTGCGTAATGCGTATGTAGATTTCAGACATTTTATTTGAGGTATTTAACTTTTTTATCTAAATCACATAGTCTATTTTTAAAATATTATTTTTTTTTCTGTTTAGGTCTAAGTCTAAATTTATAATATTGTGATGGACCTATAAATTTTAAATTATTTTAAATTAAAATCAATGTATTTTTAGAAATATTTTTAAATGTATTTATACTTTCAAATTTGAATTTAATAGTATAAATTGAAAATAATATATTTTAAAATTTATAAAGATATTATAAAATTTATTACAAATTCATTATAAGATGTAGGACAATAATACTCATTAATCAACATAACAAATAGATTTTTAAAACTCTCTTGATTCGAAAAATATTAAATTTTTAAATGGTGTAATTGATTTATTTAAAATCAAAATTAATATATTTTTGAAAATAAATTTAAATTCTATAGCATAAATTGAGAATAGTAAATTTTTAAATACATAGAGTAAAAAATTAAAAAATATATTCTGAATTTAATTTACCGTTTTTAATTTACGATATTGAATTCAAACCATAAATATATAATTGAATTTTAAAAATATATTAATTTTAATTTAAGCAATTTAGAATTTTTTAAAATCAATCAGTTTTGGACGAAATTAACTAATAGATTTAGAGAGAAAGAGGAGAAATATTTTGAAAATAGATTATATGATTTGAATATTATGAAAATTAGATGTGTGAAATAAGAAATTCTGAAATCTGTGAACGTGATTAAGTAGAAATGAGATATTATTACTCATTTGATTTGGCCCTAAACTTGAAGAATTATTTTAAAGGGCGTATCGACTGTTCACCTATACTTTGGAGCTCTTTAAACTACCATGAGACTTGGAAGGCCTCTCTAATGATAAAACTATTAAATGTTTTCGATTATGCATAAATTATATTGTTAGAATAAACTGGATGAATTCTTTTTGTTTTTTGTTTTGTTTTTTAAAAAGGACTAGGAGATAAACTTGAAACGATACAAGTGAGAATGTTAAGATAAAATAATATAATACATATTTTTTTTCATCATCATTTAAAATAAAATAATTAAAGATCAAAGTCAAGGAAAATAAAAAAAATAATTCTATAGCAATAATCAATCTCTGCAATAGCATCATCATTTATTCCATTGCTCATATATATCATATATATTTCAATATCTTTCATTTTTATTTTTTATTTTAAAGTCTTCAACTTCAATCTCTTTATTTCATCATCATATTTTCTTTCCTTTTTCAATTTTTTAACGGTGGATTTTTTTTCTGAGATCATTTCTACTTCTTCTTCTGTCCACCATCCTCTCTTCCGAAGTAAACAGAACATTTATCTGCTTGGTTTGAAAATTGTCTCTTTATGCGTCAAATTTGGACCAATTGATAAGATAACGGTCGCCTCGATCTCCGGCTTTCAGACGCAATCCAAAACTTCCTCCTCCTCCTTTGTTTCCCATGGAAGCCTACAATTCCTTCCTTCGCCTCAAGAACCCTCCAAATCTCTTCTCCTCTGATTTTCCCGCATTCGCCTCTCCCAACTGTAACAGTCGCAAGTCTGCATCCCTTCGCCCCTCCAATTTTTCAAGCTCCGTCGATCTTAGAATTAGGGTTTTGAAGCCCTTCAAGGATGAATCAAACCTCTCCGGGCCGTCAAATAGACTCGAGAAGAACAAAATTCAAGCTGGATTTGCCAGCGACGCCGAGAGAATTCGCATAGCCGAGGATCTACGGCGGGAAACGGAGGAAATCCTGGAATGGCGCTCGGTTTGCGCGCAAGTCTCCGCTTTTGCCTCAACGAGCGCGGGCCGTGCCGTCTGCCAGAGCGGGAGTTTGCCAGTCGGTCGAGATCGAGAGGAAAGCGAGAAGCTTTTGGACCAGACGGCGGCGGCTGCGCTGCTTCCACGAATGTTAGACTTCTCTGGGATTGATGATGTTTCGGAGATTGTCAGGTCGGCAGTTGGTGGGGAGATCCTCGGTATCAGGCAGTTATGCGCCACTGAAGGCAGTCTGCGGTCAGCCAAAAGGGTTTTTGAGCAGTTGGCGCAAGTATCAGCTGATGTTGAGTCTGCTGGAAGGTGACTAAGTCTCCTTAGGTTCTTAGAACTTTGATATGCTGGTCAGTGCCGAAGTTTTTTTTTTCTTTTACTTTTCCATTCTATGGAAAGTATTATATAAACATTAAGGAATGGCTAGATTAGTCACCATCCTCACAAATAACAACTGGTATACAATTAATAGCTATAGTAATAGTAATCCAACGTCTAGCATAATTGTTATAGTAGTGCTAATCCCTATAATGACACTTATGGTAGCCTGCAGTAATCCTTTGCAACTCCCAAGTAGCTATGTTAGTGTTTAAACACTTCTCATATCTGCATAACTAGCACCAGCATGTGAAAATGGATCAAATAAATCAGTGTGTTGATAATTTATTCACATTTTGTTTACCTGGTATAGAGATAGATTTGTATTCCCTTGTTCTTTTTTTCCCTTTATTTCAATTGGTAGGAGCCACTAACAAGCTTAGTTGGTCTCCCCTCCCTTCATCAGTCCACCATTCTTCGCCTCTTTGTCAACAAATTCAGCCTTACTCTGGCTGGTCCGAACTATTGCCAATTGATCTGAAATCCAACTTCATTTGACCTGGGCCTCGGTCAAATCCTTTGTTATCTACTATAATTCCGCCACCAACAAACCTACTATTGTTGCCTTATCCTTGTCAATCACTACCTTTTTCCTTTGCTAATGTGTCACAGGCTCAAACTCGCTTGCATGGTTCAAACTCTTTTGTTGCCAAGTTTGACGTCATTATTTAACATGGGTGATCCTTGCTACTGCTCAGTAACAGAGAATGCAACCCAATTCACAAGTGGAAGTAGGGTGTAGCTTTGCCTCATGTGCAATTAGGAAATAAATAAAGTGTGTTAAGATATTATAATTGCGGCGATATGATGAAGGAGTAACAGACCCTAAACCGTAAGGAGATTGGATAAGAAAAGGAGAAGAGTTAAATATATAAAAGCTGCAGTGGTTAAAAAGGGGAGAGGAAGTGGAATATCCTTTAAGAAAGGAGTGCAAAAGAAGCCATTCTAAACACACACAATATCACCAAACATTACTCCCTAGTTCACACTCTTTGCAGGTAGTGTCGACCAGTTGCCACCACAACTGGCCTAGTCACCTTCTATGATTGATAATCTCTACCAAGTAGCACTCATCAGAAAGTGCCTTACATCTCCTACGTGCAAAACCTACACTACGCCTTCATTACATATACATCACCAGCAAGAAGAGTCTCCACCGCTTGTTTCTGTCGCAACTTCTCCTTCCTCACTCTATTCTTATGCCACCTTCCTCAGCATCATCAGTCTTTGTCTAACTTCTTTTGTGGGCAGGAGTTCAGATGCTCACTATCAATTTAAATGCGAGTTACAATTAGTAATGCCTTTTTTTTTGCATCACCCTTCTTTGCTTGGAAAAAAAAAAAGAATGCTAAAAATCCAATGCTGATAATGCAATTGTTTGCGAGCCCATCAGAACATTGATATCTCACCATACTCGTATTTCATCTGGATTGCTTCCCATTGCATCATCAATTGATATTCAGACCATCACACATCCTTTTATTTTTTTGGTGCATATGGGTGTGCACCTCCGTGGTTTTGATCCAGTTGTCCATATATCAATAATCTCATAAAATGCACAAAGCATCATAGCCATTTTTAAAATTAGTACAAAGCCCAAATTCCTACATTTCGATAGGGTATGCACCCTTTAGGAAATGCATAAGTAGCAAATCACTCTTCTCTAGTCTAGTTCCTTTGCTTGCCAGTGTTTGTCAGCAACAAGAGTATATTGTTTTTATTACTGCCTTTAAAGAATCTTTAACCACCTCATAGCAGTGATAAACTCATTCAACGAAAGTCTCTCCATAATCACTAAAATGATCTTCTTTAGGATCAATGGAATTTCTAGCTAAAGGGGGAGGGGGTGAATAGATGACACCTCTTAATCACAATTCTCGTGTAAAAACAATCCCCCATTAGTTGTTCAAGGATGCTTGTGTATGTCCATTCATGTCAACGATATGAGTACGCAACATAAACAAAAAAATATAACTTTGCCATCCAGGACACCACCATCATTTTAGCCTCCCACACCCCCACTTTGCTTCCATTAGTGCTTTCCTCATCCTTTGCTTTGCCACCAACTATGCCCATGGTAACAATTAAGGTTGGCCTCGACCTAGAGTATCACAACTCATCATACTACTTGTCCCTCACTCACATTGATTCCGCCATTTGAGGTTGGCCTCGGCCTATAGTTACCTATCCTAAATCTTGTTGGCCTTTGAAAGAGTGGTAAAATCTGCTTGGTATTTTGAATCCTTCCCAAATTTCTTTCTTTCTATTCTTCCAAAGATTTCAATAACAAGATCTCCTTTATTAAGCCCTAAGTTCCCCTAGGGTATGGTATCATAAGTATACTAATAGTGGGAAAACATAACGCAAGGAAAAAAAGCTTAAGCATGAGAAATTAATCAAGTGAGAGCAACAAGAAAGAGGCCAGTATGCTCCTGCATCAACAATTATAGAAGGGATAAACATTTAAATGAGAATTGATATGAAAATTTTAAACTTGAGATGTATGAAAGACATGACTCAAAAAATGTGCTCCGTGGTTCTGTTGTTCTATGGTGGAATCTCACTCCTAAACATAAATTTCTTTTCCTAATATACAAATGGGGGTCATATGTCTTCAATTCAAGACCTTCAAGATATTTGACATTGGCTATTTCTGGTCTAAGCTACAATATGCTTTAATTTGTACAAAGAGTTGTGAACTTTCTATTTGATGATTTGGCACCTTGGTATGCCTAAAAATAACATAGTGAAAGTATTGAACAATTCCTTATTGAAATCAGCTAAGCCAATAAGCTCATGGAACAGTTGAAAATAATCTAGTCAATTAATAATTAAATTAAGTGAAAATAGAAGTAACACCTAAAAGAATCAAATAAAATACAACTAGAAGTCTAATTATGCTATAAAGGAAATTATAGGAGAAAATTTGACGTTTCTCTCATTTCAGCATTGTCAATGACAAATATTTTCTTAACAAAATGTTTCTCTTTTGTTTTGGGGGCATAAGTTGAAAATGAATTTGCAATGAACAGGTACTCTGCTCTTCTAGAGATACTGCAAGATTGTGATTTTCTGGAAGAATTGACAAACCGAATAGGATTTTGTATCGATTGTAAACTTTCCATTGTTTTGGATCGAGCTAGCAGGAAACTGGAATCCATCAGGTTTGAGAGAAGGCAGAACATGGAGAAGCTAGAGTCACTTTTAAAAGAAGTGTCTATCAAGGTTTTTCAGTCTGGCGGCATTGACAGTCCTCTAGTTACAAAGCGACGATCTAGAATGTGTGTTGGTATCAAGGCTTCACACAAGTCTCTGCTTCCTGAAGGTATTGTTCTGAGTTCCAGCAGCTCTGGAGCAACATACTTTATTGAACCTAGAGATGCAATTGAGCTTAACAACATGGAAGTTAGACTTTTCAATGAAGAGAAAGCAGAGGAGCTGGCTATTCTTGGTTTACTAACTTCTGAAATAGCTGATGCAGAAAAAAATATTGGTAATCTAATGGAGAAAATTCTAGAATTGGATCTTGCTGTTGCTAGAGGTGCACATGCCTTGTGGTTAGGTGGCATTCGTCCATTCTTTAGTCAGGGATTTGACAATTCCAAAGCAGTTATAGCAAAGGATTCATTGGCAGTCGATATAAAAAATATTCAGCATCCTCTGCTTCTTGAACCTTCCCTTAGATCTTTGCATTCTTCTTCAGAAAGAGATGGAAGTTCTAAAATCTTTGGTAGGCTGAATAATTCAATGGACCCCAAAGAATTTCTTGAATTTGAAACTCCTGTCGCTGTGGACTTTAGGATAAAATGTTCTACTAGAGTGGTTGTGATATCTGGACCTAATACTGGAGGTAAAACTGCAAGTATGAAAACCTTGGGATTGGCATCTCTAATGGCAAAAGCAGGTATTTTTTTGTCAGCTAAGGATAGACCAAAACTGCCATGGTTCGACCAGATTCTTGCTGATATCGGTGATCACCAGGTAGTTTCTTTCACTTCTGAAGAGATGATATCTATTACATTTCAGCAATCAAAATCCATATGTTTCTGAAACTCTTATTTTCTAATTGAAGTCATTGGAGCATAATTTGTCTACTTTCAGTGGGCATATATCGCGTATCTGCAAAATAATAGAGATTGTTTCAAAAAATTCACTTGTACTGATAGATGAGATTGGAAGTGGTACTGATCCATCAGAAGGTGTTGCTCTCTCAACAAGCATACTCCTTCACCTTGCCAATAATGTAAACTTAGCTGTTGTGACTACCCATTATGCTGACTTAAGTCACCTGAAATCTGATGATTCTCGATTTGAGAATGCTGCCATGGAGTTTTGCTTAGAGACTTTGCAACCTACGTTCCATATTCTGTGGGGGAGTATTGGTAATTCAAATGCTTTGAGTATTGCTAAATCTATTGGCTTTGATGAAAAGATCTTAAATCGTGCCAAAGAATGGGTCAAGAAATTTGAGCCTGATAAAGAAAAGGAAAGACAAGGTTCACTCTACCAGTCTTTATTGGAAGAAAGAGAGCTCTTGGAGATTCAGGCCAATGAAACTGAATTTGTTCTTGAAGAAGTAAAGAAGCTGTATTTTGAGGTACAACTGTAGAGTATGCAGTGAGAATTTTCCATATTGTTGTGCACATGCAAACGATGGGTTAACTATTGTGTAAGCTTTGGTCCTATGCTTCTGAAGGCTAGATCTCTTTCAATTGCTAAGTACGGTAATAATTCCCTTGCATGTTCCTTTAGTTTGTAAATGATTTGATTGCAGAACTTAGCCTTCATTCATTCCATATATAGGAAGGCATAAATTAACTCCATTATCATCATTCGTTATCCAATTGCAATATCTCTTACATAGTTGCACCTCCAGCTTATTGCAGCCAGACTTGATAGGATTTTAGTATCTGCAGGACTATCTTGACTTTCACTTGAGTAAGAATCCGGCAACCTTTTTTCACTTCTCAGATCTGACTCAACACAGAAATGTAGAGATAACAAATACTATCTTATAGAATTTGCATGTAGTTTTTTTTCCCTACTTCCCTTTTTATGTTCTCATCTCTAATTATAACATGATGTTGGACACTACAACAAAGTGTCATTTTATCCCTGTTTCTTTCACTAGTTTTGCTTTTTTTAATGCATGCTTTATTTTATTTTTGTTATTGAATTATATAGATACAATCTGAGGCTGAAGATATCGATAAGCGAGTGGCTGCTTTAAAGGCGAGGGAAGCTCAATTGGCACAGCAGGAACTAAAACATGTTAAGTTGCAAATGGATTCCATAATCAAGGACTTCGAGAATCATCTTCAAATTGCAAGTCTTGATCAGTTTAGCTCACTGCTCCGAGAATCAGAAGCAGCTATTGCCTCTATTGTTTTAGCACACCATCCTGAAGAGGATTCAATATATGAGAGTGCAAAGAATAATAGTTATCTACCACAGATTGGAGATCAAGTATATGTTAAAGGGTTAGGAGGAAGGTTAGCCACTGTGGTTGAAGCACCAGTAGCAGATGGCATTACTACCGTTCAGTATGGAAAAGTAAAGGTACGTGTTAAGAGGAATGATATGAAATTGGTGGAAAGCAGACTGATTCGGGTGAACAATTCTGCTGTTGAACAAAGAGTACAGGTATGCAAGAAAGTTCATCCATTGCACTTATTACATTTTGGCTCTCCGATATTTATTTGGCTCTTAGCGTACACCTTGGAATTTTTCAAAATACAAAAATTTTCCAAAAAGGTTCTCAAAACATAGATAAATGAAGAAGAATAAGAAAGCTTTTGGAGCTCATGGCTAATATACATGAGAATTTTAGTCTCACCTCTAGTTTTTAGAGGACAATTGAGCTATTTAAATATAGTTGTACTTTTAAATTATATTTTGAAAAAAAAAAAGTGTATTAGGGTCACCGTGTGTTTTGCACATGGTGAGAGTCATGTGCAATGTATGAGTAGTGGGATCCACCGCAATGAACCTTAAATGTAACACTCATGGTTACATATCACAAATAAAGTTAATGTGGTAGACATGAGACACAATATGGCACGTTGTTGACACACTTTACACTTGCACTTTGCACATACTCATTGTCATGAGTTGTGTTGACATACATATTTAAATTATTTCCATATATAGCAACACACTCTGCTCTAAGTGGTCTTGCAAAAGGTTGTGTCTATGAACTAGAGCGTCAAACTAGTGCAACCTCAAGTGGCCAAACAAACAAAGAGCCCAAATTAAGATTGGATGGGTGAAGCCCAAGGCACATCATCTAACCAAAGGGTCTGAACTAGTTTATAAAAGGGTTAAGTTTGTGTTTGTTGTGATGCATTCTCCTCCCCCTTTAGAGCAACAACCTTCTTTCTCCTTGCAAATTTCAGCCTTTGGATTTACACTGATGAACAAATTTGGAGAACTCATTTTCAAATTAGGTGGACCATGGATTCTTGCTCGCTAGTGAAAAACACAAAAAATTCATTGGACCTTCGTTGCACACCATTGGTGGGGCAAATTAAGCTTTATGGAAAAGGTATTGTACACTCTCTAACCGTTAATTGCTAGGAGTTGACAAACCATGATTCTGATCCATTGACAACAAACTTTCTTACATTCTTAAGGATGAATCTTTTTTTTTTTTTTTTTTTTTTGCTGCGTAACATAGGTTTCTCAATAGTCCAAGAGATGAGAGATGCTAGAATGATATAGCATGAGCAGAGAGGTAAAAATTCATGTCCTCAGTTGACCAATCCGGCGGCATGTTCCCTTAGGGTTTTCAAAAGAGGAAATGGAACAATCATAGTAAACCAAAGGTTTAGTTTAGAATGCTACTTGATCCTTGTATTCTGCATTTTCCAAGTGCAACACCTTCACCACATTCTAACATTTCAATTGGCATTGGCTATACACCTCCCTCCCTCATGGTGGAGGGTGGATTGGACTGATTAAGTCCAACAAATGGATTTTTTTTCTTCAATTATTACTTGTAAAATTGGAACACATGCCTTTCATATAAAGCGTTCAAGATTTTTCTCAAGATTTCACTAAATTTTTCATATGAACACTGAATTCATGTATGATACAAAGTATCTTATTCATGCAATCAGCTTCACTCACGCTTGTACTTAGTGTTTACTTATATTATACTCTGATTGAGCTGTTGTGGTTGAAGACAAGGAATAGAGCACCTGCAACGCAGACAAACAAGAATGAGGAGGCTTCTTTCGGACCGGCTGTGAAGATGTCAAAGAACACTCTGGACCTACGCGGCATGCGAGTAGAGGAGGCTTCACTTCGTCTTCAGACGGCTATCTCAACATGCAGACCATACAAGGTTCTCTTCATCGTCCATGGAATGGGAACTGGAGCTGTGAAGGAGTGTGCTCTTCAGATACTTCGGAATCATCCTCGAGTAGCAAAGTATGAGGAAGAAAGCTCGATGAACTATGGATGCACAATTGCATATATCAAATAACACTTGTATGTTTGTTCCACTGCTGTTCAGTATATGTAAGGATTAAAGGGAAATGGAAGATTAGAATGGAGTTTTAAAATGGACCTTGTAATTATTATTATTTTTTAAAAAATCATTAGTAAGCACCGTGGTGTTCTCCATCCAGTAATATAAAAAATTATTAATGACTTTATATTTGAATTTAATGCTCTTTATATATTTAACTCTCTTAACTCTTTAAATGTTATGTTAGCTACGCTATAATGCATCTTTTTTTATATAGGATATATACATATATATGTAATTATTAATAGAATTTATCTTTGACAAAAGATATTCTTGTTGGACCATTATATTTATATTTCATTTCAGTTTATATTAAGTATAGAATTAATATTTTGATATATAGAAGGAACTAATATTTCAGTTTATTATTTAATTTTATTATGATTAATTGCTTTTAAGAAAAATTGCAATCTATTCAGTCCTAATTAATTGCCATAGCATTAACTATTTCTTTATCTGCAATTGTGTCAATAATTGAGCATTGGACAAAAAGAAGAGAAACAACTCAACAAAAACAGTTGAGAAATGCTTGTTTATCTCAATGAGTATGAAATCAATAATTGGATTAACTATAAAACCATAGAGACAATAACTGTTTTATTAATAGGGACTCAAACCATAGAGAATTGTGAATTATTTGACCCACTATAAATGTGAGAATGACATTCAAGTGAATAGTATGTTCCATTTTAGCTGTTATTTTGGTCCCTTCAGAGAGACAACCAACAAAATGATTATGTTCCATGAAGAGCTCATAGACCAACTAAACAATGAAGTGAGTTCAAACAAACTCAATTGGGGCACAATAATTTAGAACATTTCTTGAATGTTTGAATGTATATATGCATGGGGCAGGGTGAACAGTTAGTGCTAAATAAATCTAGCTTATACAACAGACTGCAAAACAATATTACAGATGGTCTAATACAGATCTTTTCTGATACTGTTGATAAAAGACCTAAGCTCTCTTGCCTTCTTCTCGTGCCCAGGAGATGATGCTTCATTATCTGACTGGCATATGTCAATTATATCCACATGCAAATCAGTGGACTTTAGGCTTTTGGCATCCTTACATGAAGAGGGCAATGGGGAACGGCTGCAGAGGTCAATGAGCTCGGGGATTGCATTATCAGAATTAGTTTTCGGGAAGCAATTAACAGGTTCAGGTAATGCACGGCTTTCTTGATCGATGTCACGCAAAAGGCCTTGAAGCTGTAAGTTGATTTTATTAATGGCGTCTTTGTTCAACTTCTTTGGCTTTCTGGCATTTGCTGATGGTTCATGGAGCCCATTTGCAGTAGCTTTGGATGACTTTCTCGGCCTTCCCGTTTCTTTCTTCACTTCTGCTTTCCTTTCCATGAATTTTGGAATTTTTTCTGGGCAGGCACTGATCATGAATGGAAAAGTTAGAAATGATCATGAATGGAAAAGTTAGAAATAAGTGACAAGGTTTGAAAATATTAATTTGTAATCAAGAAATTTGTTATACTTGTATTTTCCATTATACACCAGACATTTCACAATAGGACTAACGTCTCCATATTCTAAAGTTTAGTTTTGGGCTTTCTTCTATTCATGATTTCTCGCCCACCCCACCCCACCCCCATCACAAGGTGAACAACGACTTTACCTAATAATCAAATCAGCAGGGACAATGGAGTTACAGAGACCATCCCTGCGTTGCCAAGAAACCTCATAATACTCTTGTCCTTGCACTTTTCTCTGCTTTATTATCGCCGATACAGGGCAAGAAACTGGCATCTGTGGAATTTGAAAGTGAATGTGAAACAAACGGTGAGTATACACATAGCAGCTACTACTTAAACAAGGTTTAGTTTGTTTCAAGAGGTACCTCGTGTAAAGGAATTCTAACTCCAAACCCAGATGACGTGGAACGCAGATTAGCAAACTGCCTAAGATCCCTTTCAGCAATTTTGGGAAGGATATACTGATCTGCAAAATAATAAACCAGTACAAGGATTATTCATGTCCCATGCCCAGTGATTGTTTAAAGCAGTCTGCTCATTGGACAAGCATGAGGATTCATTTGTGGGAATCATTTTGCTGTAGTAAAAGGAAGTTAAGATTAACCTGTTTGATCAGGGCTCCAGCCGAAATTCTGTTCACACAAATGCTGAAGTTGTGTGCGTTGAAAGGGGTACTGAGTACAAACCCTGCAAAAAAAAAACATCGGGTATGGATACATTAATTGACGTAAGACAGTATATAATTTCTTCAGCACTTTGAGGGATGCAGAAGACAAGCATACGACCGGCTAGTTATGTACCTTCCCACAGCTTCTGAATCAGGTGGATAACATTTAGGTTTTAGGTAAGCATTGATAACTTCAACGTATTGGTGGTTGGGTTCCACGTTCTGCCAATTCTCTACGACAACTGAACAGTGAAAAAAAAAACTCATACAAAAAATGCGAATAAAAATGCTGAAATATTGAAGCATATACCATTTAAGCAAAGTTGAGAAAATGATTAAAAAACAACTATCCAACAAATAGATCAAAAGAATAAACAAAAGCAATCATGAGATGAGACTTGCAATCTGAGAGAGCCACAATCCAGACAAATAAACAAAATTTCATAAACCCCCCAATATTTAGACATGTATGTAGAAGATAGTGGCTCAGATACAATATTTTTTTTTTTCCTACTAGCCTTCTAGTATGTATAATCTTCAACAATTGTTGACAATTCGAGAGTGTGATATTCACGAAACAATGACATCCAAATTCCAAATTGCCATTGAATGGTAAACGACCCAATGGGCATTGTCAAATTCTTTATCAGTTTAGAGGTTCTAGTTTAAGATAAAGGCACAAACCTAAGTTCACTTAAAACTTCTATTAATATGATTAATTTACTATTATAATTTACAGTGCTTGACATCTTGACTTGATCACGAATATGGGATGCGATGCTTCTTCTGTAACTGATTCATGTTTATCTTTGATAGTGTCTAGTTTTTTTTTCCTTACAAGTTAATGAGCATACATTGGAACTAAAGGTCTCTTAGGGTCACAATTGGACATAATCTAAAAAACATATATTATGTCGGTCCACTTGGATGAAAGAACTAGCTAAAATGTTTAAGCTTAAATTATTAACAGCTCACCCATCAAGTTTATATAACTCATTAACCCACAACAAAATGTATAACTAAAGTGGGTGCTACATAATAAGCTAGGATTGGCATGGGACTGGAAAATAAATTGAATCACCAATATGACCCAATGCATCTAATGTCTAATTCATAAGCATCATAGTAGAGACTATTACTTTAGCCTCGTAACGAAGCATTTCTTAAAGACCAGATTTACACGTTGAAGCAAGCATCATGGTGTTTTTCACACATTAGCACCTAATTGAAGGACACTTAGGACAAGAATAAATAAAACAGAAAACCCTAGTATATAGGATACACTGAAACTTCATAAACACCATAAAATAAACTAAACCCCTCTAATGATCATTTCATGAGCACCATATGAAAAACAAAACCTTAGTTTGAGAATAAATAACATTTGTTTAATGCAGCAAGATGAAACTTTAAATCTACTCACATTGATAATGGTAAAATATAATTTCGATAATATGATTGAGCAAAATTCATTTCTCAAGTTCACTGTCAAGACTTTTGTTGTTACCATGTTCATTCTCCTTGTTCACATTACAACTGACGTTCTTTGTAATCTTCTTTCCCCTTTTACATTGGCTTTCCATATTCAATGCCACAGAAATAATTCGATGCAAGACAGAGTCATCCCCTAGAGATTTAACAATCCTGCATGCTGATTCCTGCATTCAAAATTTAGATTGTTGGCAGAACATATCTTTGCAAAAAACACATGCAGGATGAAAAGAAAAGGATTTAATTAATTCATCATATTTGAATATTTTAAATAATTCCGCCCATGATGAATTAATCCCGTCATGGCCGGTCCTAAGCCTAGATAAAAGAGGAGGATTGCGTTAGGTTGTCTGCCAATGTTAAACTAAGAAAAATATTCAATGTACAACAACAACCAACAAGCCAACCCCACCTAGTGGGATAAAGCTTGGTTGTTGTTGTTGTATTTGCAAATTTTAAATAAGCAATATAGCATATTACTCACCGGACCAAACCCATGAATTCCCTGAGAATAATCACTGCCAAGAAGAAGAGCCAAAGAAATCTGAGGATCATAAAGTAGTCAACCACCTCGAACAGGGATCAGCAATCAAATAAAACAACTGACTTGTCTAGCAATATGAAATACAACATAAAAAAAAAAATTTATGAAAAAAACTTAGTTGCCGGTCGTTTAAAACATACATACACCATGGGAAGGAATTCAAAAACAACCAAACCAATCAACATGCATTAAATATTCAGAAGATTACAACGTAATAATTTTGGTAAGCTGCTTATTGAGACATGTCTTCTAGAATTAGTGAAATCATTTATTCTCGAAGACAGCACACTTTTTCAGTTTATCTCCCAAGAAAAATTGCACTACATTCAGCAGTTTGTCTTCATTTGCTGGATAATATCATCATAACTCCATAAAAAACACCTCCTTGTTATTCTATTACACCTGTTGAACTTATACCACTGTTAGCATCTACTGGAATTTCGCATTTGCCAATACTTATTATAGTTTCCAGTTCCAGCACCTGCTGAACTTTCCCATCTGCCAACACTTATTGGACTTTCTCTATTGTTAAGTATCTCGTCGACCTCAACCTACTTGGACTTCTTTCACAGTTAAATATCCAGTCATTCTTAACCTATTTGGCATAATCAATAAACATATTGATGAAGCATTAAAACACAACTCTCGATCAATCTGACAGAGACCAACACTCTAATCCTTGATTTTTAGATTAGTCATTCGGGAGTATATATAAACATGAGTTTTATTCTTATATTTAAGTTTTATCTCTTGATGTAAGTGTACAAAAATCCTTGGCCTAGGAGGAATATAGCTCTGTATCTAAAAGACCAACGGCTAATAGATTCCATTCATATTCAGCAAGAATGCTAAAGGTAAAAGTGTCACACCCCGAACACCAAGGAGTGTGCATGGAAAGTGATGTCTAGAAGAATCTCAGGTTAAGCATGCTGTGTCCGCCACATTTTACTGGCATACAAATTTGCACTGATTGATCAACCTATCTTTTTCGAGTAATAGTACCAACTAGAAGATAAAATAATAGGAACTATTTTGAAAACTTAATGCCTCTAATCCTATGAGAATAGGACATCGATGAAATATTTCTACAAAAGAAAAGTGTTCCCTTGAGGATGAACTCTATCCTTCGTTGAAAAACTAGAGGGTATTCTTAAACCCAGACGTGTTGCAAGAATCGATGGCAATGACAGTCAAGTGACTTCTAGGCCTGGCCTGCTAATGGTTGTATAGTGAGGTTTGGCCTCTGAAACAAGAGGGTACAACCTGCCCTTTGATTTCATATACATTAAATTACATTCTATATTTGAAGATAAAGCAGCTAATTAGCTTTGGTAAGATATGGTAAGTTTTATGAGTGAATTTTTATATTTAATTAATCTTTCAGAAAATATTAAATCAACTACATATTGACACAGAAAGAACATCCAGCAAAAATACAACACTGAGGTTAGCTAATGATCCTCTCATTCAGTTGAAGAATTAAGAAACCTGAACAAAACTTACCAATGAATTCCTTCCAAATCCAAGTTTTTGTTCTATGTCTTTCATTTCATAGCAGATTACAGAGCCAGTATCTCCTAAGTTCATAGAAGAAAATTTAGATAACTTTGTAAAGCTAAAAAGGAACACGTAATGTTAAATTTCTTTGATGTTTAACTGAGAATGTACTTTCTTTCCCTAGATCATGAGCTTACCAAGAAAAATGTCTCTATATACTGTCCTAGCTCCAAAGAGGAAAATATCAGAGTCTGAACTGAAGCATCCATCCTGACAGCAGAAAAAGTATTTTACAGCAATTTCTAGATTGTTCCAAGTAAATGAAGACACTTTTAGCTTACACATAAAGATTCCATGTTGAGTGATGCACATTGCGCTTCTGCTTCCTCTAGCCTGGTTCACAATAAGAATATTCATGAAATAAGTAGAAAATTACTTTGACAAGTGAGCAGCGAGACCTCTCCCTGATTGAGGTATCACATTAAGCTCTAGTACCATATTAACAGTCTCAACACCAAGGTATCAAATTTTGAGATATGCTGCCCAGCACGAACGAAAGATAATGTTCTGATCCCCCAAAACTTGTCGGCACAAGGAAAATTACCCTATATAGCACGTGCAACATGGTTATTCCCTCAGTTGTTCATGCGTGTTCTCGGTCAACATGCATGCTCTCGCCTAGCATGCGATGCAACAGAAGTCATCAAATTTGATCAATCAGGGGGAGGAGAATAGGAGTTAATGTATAATGGAGCCTTGAAGCTTAAGGGATAGTACCATGCTATCGGCAACAACGACAACAATGTGGACGAGTCGGGCATCGAAGGCAACAACAAATCAAAAGTGGTGCACAAACAAATCAATTAAGAAAATACAGAGAAGACCATGTTGTCATCTCAATCATAGTTTTGCAGGAGACCATAGTCAATGGTGTCGCAGTCAGGTGGAATCAAATGTTTGCGTTGCTAAAGAGTTGCAATGGTTGAGAATATTGGTGCAATTGACCTGTTTGAGTTTCGATATTTGATCAATATGTTTGATGGTTAAATGAGACGTCAAGTAAAAGGGGAGATTATTGGTGCAATAGGCATTAAGTCAAGATTGACAAAGTTTGGTTTGATCAATATAGTTGATGGTTAAGTGATATGTCAAGTAAGTAAGGTTGACCGAATACTTGATAGTGCAGAAGTCCAAATAAGTCACGATTGATCTGACAATTGGCAGTTGAAAGTCCAACAAAAAATTGACATGTGTGGAGAAGTCCAAGTGGGTCATGGTTGACCGAACACTTGATAATTAGAAGTCCAACAAAGAGTTGACATATGTGGAGAAGTCTACGTAGATCACAATTGACTGAACACTTAGCAGTGAGAAGTCTAATAGAGAGTTGACATAAGAGGTGAAGTCCTAACAGGTCATGGAGGACCAAATGTTAGGTATAAGAGGAGAAGTCCAAACAGGTCATGGAAGACTGAATGTTAAGCGTGTGAGTGAAGTCTTAATAGGTCATGGAGGACTGAATGTTAGGCGCCTTGGTGAAGTCCTAATAGGTTATGAAGGACTTGATGTTAGACATGAGACAAGAAGTCGAAACAAATTAAGGAGGACTAGATGTTTGGCAATAGTGAAGTCCTGACAAGTCAAAGTTCATCGGATGTTTGGCAAGAGAAGTCTTGATAGGTTGAAGTCAACCTAGTATTAGGCAAGGATAAGACCCTAGTAAGTCAAGGTTGACCTGTACTAATCATATGAGGAAGTTATAGAGACATGGAATCTCTTGGCATTACATAATTAATATAATATATATCTCTTATATAACATACAAGAGAGGTGTTATAAACTCATATACACATTCTCTCAAATTGTGAGAAATCACAAGTTCTCGACCCTATAACTAGTCAGTGACATGAACATTCACTCCCAGTCCTGATCGCAACACCAACGATTATCATTCACCTCAGCAATTGTTATAATGATGTCCGCAGCTTTGATCTTTCTTACATGATTTGTATTTGTGTTACCTCCAATTTGTTGCTATCTCTGATGTCTGAACCTCTATGGTGTTGTTTGGTACTATTGCAGTATCGCTAACTCTTAAGCCTCAATTTATACCTCAACTCCTATGCTCCTCCCTCACCGTTGATTGATGGAAAAAATCAAATCTAATTCCCTCTATTGCATCACTTGTCAGCTAAAAGCACGGATGTTGATAAAGACCGTGCTTGACCAGTCAGGGAATAGTTATGTGGTACATGAGGCAATTACCCCATGCCGACAAGTTTTATGTTTGCATGAGATTGGAACGAAATTTTTCGACTGTGTCACTAAGGGCAACAACACTTAGTATTTAATATGCTTCAAGTAGAAAACATTAAAAAAATAAAGAGAAACAAGGAAAGAGAATTACCCATCTAAGAAAGGTATCCCAAGTGTTGTTCCAAGAAATTTTGCTTCTTTTATCATACATGAAAATTCTGAACCCTTTTTTCTACATATAGAAATTGATGAAGTTGCATCGGAGTTTGCATCCTCTTGCATGGCCTGATGCATCGAATTTCCTACCTTTAATATATAACGAATAACTAATTCTGCAAGAAAGAAAGAGGATTCTAGAAAGAAAAAGAACCTTATGCAAGCCTAATCGGCTCCTATAAGTGGATAGTTTTATTGAAGGAATCGATCCATCTAAAAAAGCAAATACAGATCAGTAGCAGCACAGCCATGGATGGTTTATTCACATTGTAATGCAGATAGCACTGAGTAAAAAAAATGTTATTGGTACTATCTAAACAGAGTGGAGGTGATACATTTAGAATGTGCATTTTGGACAAGGCTATGTTACAGAACGTTTGCTCTCACTTCTTCCAATTACCAGCTGTCTCAACTGATATCATTTGTTACCTAGGCATCAAATACTATGTCATAACAATATAAAGGCATAGATCTAGGTCTAACACATCATTTTGTAAAATAGAGACACAGATAGAGGGCAATTAGGTGTCTAGGAACTGATTGATGTCTTTCTGGTTCATACAAGCAGTAAAGAAATCACTTTCATAAACTAGTGTTGTATCTTACTTCTAATACTTTAAGTAAAACATCAATTTAAGTTGTTGTATCTTCTTCAATTCCAACACTTATTTATATAATACATGATGCAAATTCAGATAAGAAGAAGGAAGAGATCAGATCATAGTAAAAAACAAGAAGGACCAGAAAGAAATCAGGAATAATGTATTTGAATCATCTAAGCTTAAGATTATGAAATAAACATGAATGCTAACAGCATCAACTTCTAAATTATCTAAACATTAAGGGGCAGAAGAATTAGTTACAAGAAAATCCATGAAAAGTTCATAGATTGAGCAATAAGGCTGGCAATGTGCCCCCACATTACCATTATGTGGTTACTTCACCATGTGTTTTTGAAAAGGCACTACATTGTTTCTACTAGAATGAAAATATTCTAAGTTAAATGAACCCTAGGAATATCCATGTTTTTGCACTGAAAAGACAGAAAAGAAAATAATTGTTTCATATTGAAAAAAAGAAACATTTACCTAGACAAATCTTATGTTAGTGCAATTGTGCCCTAGGTGGCTGAACTCGACCTTGGATTTTGGTTTTTGGTGTTTTGTCAAAAAGAGTTTAAGTCATATCTTGAATATGTTTCTAATATGTGTGCTCAGTTGTACAACAACTCGGCAAGACACACATGGAGTTGTAAGCTTGTCACTTAAATGAAGTCGAGTATAAATGATGACTTGGTGTGGCCAAGGCAACACACTCAATGGCTTGGAGGTACGATGGAATTCAGTGAAGGTTGCATGAGGCATCCAAGGAACCACAAGACGAGAAACATTGAGGTTACGTTGGAGTAACTTGTAGAGTTTGACTTGGCGCAACCAAGTTAGTTAACTTATAGCTCAAGGTTCGATGGATATCGAAGAATAACGGAATTGAACATCTACAGGACCGCAATGTTGCCACGTGAAGCGAGATAAGGTTTAGTGCATTCAAAGGACGATTAACCTATCTAGGGATGTTCATAGTAGTGAAATCAAGCTACAAAAGGCAAGCTCATGTATAAGTTATGAGAGTTGAGAAACTTTATATTTGAGAAAGAATACTTCTCAACTTATGTGAAAACTTGAGCATTAGTATGATCCTAGTTAAGGCTCTAGCCGAATCAAGGGTGCTCCTAGTTAACCAATAAGCTAAGTTAACGAAAGAGTTTAAACAGCAGAATAGTTCTATTTAGAGCCAAGTCGATTAGGCAGTCGATTGATTGACGATTGATGGTAGATTTCAATCAACCAACGACTTAGTGAGAAAGTTGGAAGGAGTGGTTGATCTAACACTTTGGAGATCCAATGAGCAAATGATGTAGGGTTTACATTGGATCAATCGATTGAGGTAACAATTAGCAAACTATAAGCGGAAATGATCAAGATGATGCTGGATTGATGGTGAATGGAGTTGACTGATCAGTGATAGAACAATAGAAGAAAGTGAAAATTGACTATATTGGAGGCTATAAAAGGACAACGAGGAGCATCAAAATGTTGGCGAAATATAGATTATCTAATCTTTTTAAGTCTTTCTCTTGTATTCATTAGCTTCATCTTCTTACTTTCACTTATTATAAATCTTTACAAGAGAAGTTTGTTAAAAGAGGTTTTTTCACCTTCAGATGGTATTCAAGAAAAAGAAAGTAGCTTTAGAAAGTGACTCATTGATAAGTTGTAGGCCATAGAAAAGGAACAGAGGTTCTAAACCACGTCACTATTGGGGATCTTGTGACTTGCTAGAGAGGGTGAGTAACAATCATTCAACCTACAAGCTTGATTCTCAAATACTCTTGCTCTTGATATCAAGGTCATATAAATAATTAGCAATGGAAATAAACCATAAAGGAACTCACACTTAGAAGATCACTTACATATTTGTTTAACGTGGTTCAGCAACCCCAAGGTTTCTCCTCCACGGGCTATGATCCATCATTGGATCACTCTTAGAAAGAACCACTAACTTTCTCCTTCTCAATCAACTACCTAAAGTTAGAGAAACCACTTACAATGCTCAAGATTATAAAGGAATTACAAGGAGAAAAATCTAGGGAAATACAAGGCTCTAATAGTGTTTGACCGACCCTATGTTGCTTGCGTTGAATCAACCTCAAAGTCCTCCTTTTATAGCCTTCGAAATCCGCCTACCGTATGCAAGCTTCTCTAATACAAACCTCAATCCATTGACCTACCAACCTAACAGCACTAGCTCAATGCTTTAGAGTTGCTCCAACACCACCTTAATATTCCTTGTCATGTGATCCAACAAATGCCTCATAGCATCCTTCTCTGATCTCTTGGGCCATCAATGCCACTAAGTGTGCTGCCTTAGCCACATTAAGTCAACAAGCTCTCCAAGTTCCATGCCCTACATACTCAAACACACACATTAAATACACAAGGTAATGGCTAACTTAAACCCTTTGCCCAAACATCAAAATCCAAAGCTGCACCAAACCATTTGAGGCATTATCACCCCAACAGTTATATCACCTTGTTAGCTTTTGGTATGCGTTAACTTGCTTTATGTTTTTATTTTTGTTGCACAATCTTCAAAAAGTCAGGAAGAATGGGAGAACATTATAAGAACAAATGTCCACCAATAAAGGAGGTAAAGAAGGTAAATTCCAAACTTGGTAAATTTCATAATAATATTAATCCGTGTTGTAGGAGAAAGGAAGCAAAGAAAGGTTATGTCGTTTGTTTCACATGTCGTGAGAGGAGTCACTATCATACCAAGTGTCCGAACAAAGAAGTATTGAGAAAGATAAAAGGGGAAAAATATAAAATAAAAGGCATCCAATTTTTAATAAAAATTTCAAATTTTGTAAGAAAATTTTAGATCATAAATTGCATGTGTATAATTAAGGTTTCAAATATCATGATTAGACAAAAACTACAAACTTAGGAAACCATGAGAATAGATATATGCCTAGATCTAGAAACATTAGGTAAGCATGTTAGGAAAGTAAGAGTTCTAAATTAGATTAGGGAATCTAAAATTAAAAAACGAAGCTTTGAGGTCAAGTATTAACTATTTAGAGATTTACTAAACATAATACAACTCAATTGTCGAGACTCGTAATGTATGGGTGCACACACTAAGGCCAACGAATATCACATATAAGCGTGATAACTAAGGTTTTTAAATGTCGCATATAGATGCATAGCAAGGTCATTGGTCACCACGAATAGGCATGAGTCCTGAGGCTTCAACTGCCTCATTGAGCGGATGCACTGAGGCCAAATGACCATTGTGTATAGGCACGAGCATGGAAGCTTCGATAATCACAGCGAGCGTGTGCATCAAGGCCAAACAATCACTTGTACAAGCATGAGCACTAAGGCTTTAACTATCACGTAAAACACGCACCGAAATTAACGACCACCATGTTAAGGCTTCAAGAAACAGGTGCACGATGCCAAGGATTCAACCATGGACACAAAGAATTCTGAGTCCACCATCTAGATCCATTAGCTTGACATGAAATCCAAGGCACCCATTTTTACACATTCACAATGAGATCTTGATCACAGTTAGACCTAATTTTAAGGGCATTTAATTTGGATAAATGAATTGATTATTTTCTTGTAAATTAATTTCATCATTCAATTTACAACTCAATCTCGAAAATTGATTCTAATTTTTTAGTCAATTTTACACCCCTTAATGATCTCGCAAGAATTGACATTTACACATACCAAAGTTAGCATTTGTGTCTTCATGTTCACATATTAACCCTTCATTACTAGAATAGTTTTGGATATTAATTTTCAATTTGATATATCGGGGGATATTCTGATCCTGCCTAGGTGAGCCGGCAACCTATGAGAGCATCTTGATCGGGAATATCCCTTCACAACCCCTCTCCAATACATGCTAAAGGAACATCTTGACTAAGAACCCATCACTCCAATGCATGCTATGGGAACATCCCTGACCGAGAACATCCCTTACTCTAGTACATGCTACGGGAATACTCCCAACTGGGAACATCCCCTCACTCTAATGCAAACTATGAGAACGTCCCCGACCACAAACATCCTTTTACTCTAGTACATGTTATGGGCACATCACGACCGAGTACATCCCTACCGAGATAGACCCCTTTATAGGAACATCTTGACCGGAAACATCTTCTCACTCCAATGCAGACTATATAGAAACATCCCAACTGAGAACACCCCTCACTCTAGTGCATGCTATGGGAATATCCCCTCACTCCAGTATGTGTCATGGGAGCATCCAACATCCCCACAGAGTCAGACCCCTCCAAGACGCACAATCTATCTCCTCCGACCATCTCTAACAATCATAGCTGACAAAGTGGCAACTGGCAGTAACTGCCACTGGCCACGGCTAGGTGGCAATCGACAGGGCCTGCAGTGAACATTTGAGCAATGGCAAGCTTAGAGCTTCATCAGTCGGGCCAGCAGCAGGCCGAGGTAACAGCTCACATGGGCATCCGGAAGGTTGAGTATAAAAGGATAGGCGATTGGGAGAATCATGTACACTACTTTCCTACGCACGTGCATACTCTCTCTCGTTGGGGGGGGGGGGGGGGGGGGGGGGGGGGGGGGGTGTGCGGCGCGGGGGTTGGGGATTGCAGCAAGCAGGCCGCATCACAATCCATTCAATATACTAGCTCTACCACGAAATAGTTCGTTCATGTTCAACCAATTAGTTACGAAAACCAATTTCCGACAATTTCATGCGAGACTGCTAAAAGAAGAAAAAGAAATGCCATCTGTGCATTACTATGAGAAGAGTAAACTGTCTACTGACCCCGGAGAGAGCCAAAAAGCACAGCAATCGACTATACAGAACCAAGAAAAATGTCGGGAATCCAAAGGACCTGCGACTAGAATGAGGCTACAGTTGAGGGCGATTAGAGCTCTAAGGCGATGGAACAGGTTTTTCAGATAAACCTTCTCCTTCATGGACGCCGGTGTGCGGCCGGAGTTCTGCAACTGAACAAGCCAGCATGAAAGATCCACACACAGCCTCTTGTTCCTTCACATCGAAAGGAAAAACATTTTTTAAGAAATCCAGCAACGGCAGGTAAGAACACGAGAACGAGAATGGATTGAAGACGGCGGAAACTCACTGGAGATGATGAAGCGGTAGGATTTTCTTGCACGATTCCAAGATGTCCCACAAGTTCTTCACGCCCATATCGCATCGATTGGGGGAAGGAGAAGAGAAGAAAGCAGATGGATCCGTTCGATTCGATGGCGAGGGAAATCTCTAGAGTTCAAAAGAGGGGAAAACCCTACCGTTGCATACCAGTGTTTGTGACATTTGTTTCACAACTTTTTTTTCTTTTTTATTTTTTATTTTAAGAAATGATAAACGTAGTAGCATGATACACTATAAATACACTATATATATATATATTATCAAATTCAATTATCATGTCATATTGAGCAGTATTTTATATATTTTCTTTGTACAATGTCCATTTCAATTAAGTACGATAAAAAATAAAAATAAATGTCAAACGAAAAATTAAATCTAAGTATTGACAATTTAAGTAATCATATTATGTGAATTTGCATAAAATGACCATCCAAAATTTCTTAAGTCTCGTCATTTTCCATTAATCTAGTGTTATTTTGAAGATTTTAGAATTTTGAAAGGTATTTGTGAAAATAGATAAACTGCAGGGAGTGAAGTGAAAGAAAAGAAGTTTTAGTGGTTAATGTTAAAGATTAAGGATAAAATGATACAATCTTAACTAGTGTTATTTTGAAGATTTTAGAATTTTGAAAGGTATTTGTGAAAATAGATAAACTGCAGGGAGTGAAGTGAAAGAAAAGAAGTTTTAGTGGTCAAACTGAAATTTTCATTCTGTTATTTGACTGGTAGATGGGTTTTAGGATTTAGGATTTTAGGGTTTTGGGTTTTGGGTTTTGGGTTTGGGGTTAGGGGGTTTAGGGGATTTTAGGGTTTAGGGTTTTAGGGTTTAGGGTTTAGGGTTTTTTTTTTAGGGTTTAGGGTTTAGGGTTTAGGGTTTTAGGTTTAGGGTTTAGGATTTTAGGGTTTAGGGTTTAGGACTTAGGGTTTAGGGCTTAGGGTTTTAGGGTTTAGGGTTTAGGGTTAGGGTTTAGGTTTTTAGGGTTTAGGGTTTAGGTTTAGGGTTTTAGGGTTTTAGGGTTTAGGATTTAGGATTTTAGGGTTTAGGGTTTAGGGTTTAGGTTTTAGGGATTTAGGGTTTACGGTTTAGGGTTTAGGGTTTAGGGTTTAGGGGGTTTAGGGTTTAGGGTTTAGGGTTTTATGGTTTAGGGTTTAGATTAGGGTTTAGGGTTTTAGGGTTTAGGGTTTTATGGTTTAGGGTTTTTTAGGGTTTAGGGTTTAGAGTTTAGGGTTTAGGTTTAGGTTTTAGGGTTTAGGGTTTAGGATTTTAGGGTTTAGGGTTTTAGGATTTTAGGTTTTAGGGTTTAGGGTTTTAGGGTTTAGGGTTTTAGGTTTTTTTGATTTAGTTTAGGGTTTAGGTTTAGGTTTTAAGGTTTCGGGTTTTTGGGTTTTAGGGTTTAGGATTTTAGGGTTTTAAGGTTTTAGGGTTTAGAGTTTTTTTTTATTTAAACCACCATCTTATTAATAGAAGGAAAATGCATACTAAAAGGGGGACCAAACTTTACCTTTAGTATGCCTTATTACATGATTTTTACAAAGAATTATCAAAGCCAAAACTTTACTTTTTATACACAAAAATTAAAATTAAGCTCCAGTTGAGTCGCCCTCCGATCCAGTTGAGTGCCAAAGCCTTCTGTTTTCCTCCAGTTTCGGGTTTTTGGGTTTTAGGATTTAGGATTTTAGGGTTTTAAGGTTTTAGGGTTTAGAGTTTAGAGTTTAGAGTTTAGTTTAGGGTTTAGGGTTTAGGGTTTAGGGTTTAGGGTTTAGGGTTTAGGGGGTTTTTTTAGGGTTTAGGGATTTAGGTTTAGGGTTTTAGGGTTTTAGGGTTTTAGGATTTAGGGTTTAGGGGTTTAGGGTTTTAGGGTTTAGGGTTTAGGGTTTAGGGTTTTAGGGTTTAGGGTTTAGGGTTTAGGGTTTAGGGTTTAGGATTTTAGGGTTTAGGATTTAGGGTTTAGGATTTAGGTTTTAGGGTTTAAGATTTAAGGTTTAGGGTTTAGGGTTTATGGTTTAGAGTTTAGGGTTTTAGGGTTTAGGGTTTAGGGTTTAGGGTTTAGGTTTTAGGTTTTAGGATTTAGAGTTTAGGGTTTAGGGTTTTAGGGTTTAGAGTTTAGGGTTTAGGATTTTAGGGTTTAGGGTTTTAGGGTTTTAGGGTTTACGGTTTAGGATTTTAGAGTTTAGGGTTTAGGATTTAGGTTTTAAGATTTAGGGTTTAGGGTTTAGGGTTTTAGTGTTTTAGGGTTTAGGGTTTTAGGGTTTAGGGTTAAGGGTTTAAAGTTTTAGGGTTTAGGGTTTAGGATTTAGGGTTTACGGTTTAGGGTTTTAGGGTTTAGGGTTTTAAGGTTTAGGGTTTCTTTAAGGGTTTTAGGATTTAGGGTTTAGGGTTTAGGGGGTTTAGGGTTTAGGGTTTAGGGTTTAGGGTTTTAGGGTTTAGGGTTTAGGGTTTAGGGTTTAGGAATTTAGGGTTTATGATTTATGGTTTTAGGGTTTTAGGGTTTTAGGGTTTAGGGTTTTAGGATTTAGGGTTTAGAGTTAGCGTTTAGGGTTTTAGGGATTAGAGTTTAGGGTTTAGGATTTTAGGGTTTAGTGTTTAGGGTTTATGATTTTAGGGCTTAGGGTTGGTTTAGGATTTAGGTTTTAGGGTTTAAGATTTAAGGTTTAGGGTTTAGGGTTTTAGGGTTTAGGGTTTAGGTTTTAGTCTTTAGGGTTTAGGGTTTTAGGATCTAGGGTTTTAGGGTTTAGGGTTTTAGGCTTTAGGGTTTAGGGTTTAGGGTTTAGGGTTTAGGGTTTAGGATTTTAGGGTTTAGGGTTTAGGATTTAGGGTTTAGGGTTTAGGGTTTTAGGGTTTAGGGTTTATGGTTTAGGGTTTAGGGTTTAGGGTTTAGGGTTTAGGGTTTAGGGTTTAGGGTTTAGGGTTTAGGGTTTAGGGTTTAGTTTAGGGTTTTAGGGTTTAGGGTTTAGGGTTTAGGGTTTTAGGATTTTAGGGTTTAGGGTTTTAGGGTTTAGGGTTTTAGGGTTTAGGATTTTAGGGTTTAGGGTTTAGGGTTTAGGTATTAGGGTTTAGGGTTTAGGGTTTAGGGTTTTAGGTTTTAGGGTTTAGGGTTTTAGGGTTTAGGATTTAGGGTTTAGGTTTTAGGGTTTTAGGGTTTAGGTTTTAGGGTTTAGGGTTTTAGGGTTTAGGATTTAGGGTTTTAGGATTTAGGGTTTAGGGTTTAGGGTTTAGGGTTTAGGGTTTAGGGTTTTAGGGTTTTAGAGTTTAGGGTTTAGGTTTAGGGTTTAGGATTTTAGGGTTTAGGGTTTAGGGTTTTAGGTTTTAGGGTTTTAGGGTTTAGGGTTTAGGGTTTAGAGTTTAGGTTTTAGGGTTTAGGGTTTTAGGGTTTAGGGTTTAGGATTTTAGGGTTTAGGGTTTTAGGGTTTAGGGTTTAGGGTTTAGGGTTTAGGATTTAAGGTTTAGGGTTTTTAGGGATTTTAGGGTTTTAGGGTTTAGAGGTTTAGGGGTTTAGGGTTTAGGGTTTTAGGGTTTTAGGTTTTAGGGTTTTAGGGTTTTAGGGTTTAGGGTTTAGGGTTTAGGGTTTAGGGTTTAGGGTTTTAGGGTTTAGGGTTTAGGGTTTTAGGATTTTAGGGTTTTAAGGTTTAGGGTTTAGAGTTTAGGGTTTAGGGTTTAGGGTTTTAGGGTTTAGGATTTAGGGTTTAGAGTTTAGGGTTTAGGGTTTAGGGTTTAGGGTTTTAGGGTTTAGGGTTTAGGGTTTAGGGTTTAGGGTTTAGGGATTTAGGGTTTAGGGTTTAGGGTTTATGGTTTAGGGTTTAGGGTTTTAGGGTTTAGAGTTTAGGGTTTAGGGTTTAGGGTTTAGGGTTTAGGGTTTAGGGTTTAGGGTTTAGGTTTTAGGGTTTTAGGGTTTAGGGTTTTAGGGTTTAGGGTTTGGGTTTTTAGGGTGGGTTTAGGGTTGGGTTTAGGGTTTAGGGTTTAGGGTTTAGGTTTTAGGGTTTAGGGTTTTAGGGTATAGGATTTAGGGTTTTAGGGTTTAGGGGTTTAGGGTTTAGGGTTTAGGGTTTTAGGGTTTAGGGTTTTAGGGTTTAGGGTTTAGGGTTTAGGGTTTAGGGTTTAGGGTTTAGGGTTTTAGGGTTTAGGGTTTAGGGTTTAGGGTTTAGGATTTAGGGTTTAGGGTTTAGGCTTTTAGGTTTTAGGGTTTAGGGTTTAGGGTTTAGGGTTTAGGGTTTAGGATTTTAGGGTTTAGGGTTTAGGGTTTAGGGTTTTAGGGTTTTAGGGTTTAGGATTTAGGGTTTAGGGTTTAGGATTTAGGGTTTAGGGTTTAGGGTTTTAGGGTTTAGGGTTTAGGGTTTAGGGTTTTAGGGTTTAGGGTTTAGGGTTTAGGGTTTAGGGTTTAGGGTTTAGGGTTTAGGGTTTAGGGTTTTAGGGTTTAGGGTTTAGGGTTTAGGGTTTAGGATTTAGGGTTTAGGGTTTAGGGTTTAGGGTTTAGGGTTTAGGGTTTTAGGGTTTAGGGTTTAGGGTTTAGGGTTTAGGGTTTTAGGGTTTAGGGTTTAGGGTTTAGGATTTTAGGGTTTAGGATTTTAGGGATTAGGGTTTAGGGTTTTAGGGTTTAGGATTTAGGTTTAGGGTATAGGGTATAGGGTTTAGGGTTTAGGGTTTAGGATTTAGGGTTTTAAGGTTTAGGGTTTAGAGTTTAGGGTTTAGGGTTTAGGGTTTTAAGGTTTAGGGTTTAGGGTTTAGGGTTTTAGGGTTTAGGGTTTAGGATTTAGGGTTTAGGATTAGGGTTTAGGGTTTAGGGTTTAGGATTTTAGGGTTTAGGGTTTAGGGATTAGGATTTAGGGTTTTAGGGTTTAGGATTTAGGTTTAGGGTATAGGGTTTAGGGTATAGGGTTTAGGGTTTAGGGTATAGGATTTTAGGGTATAGGGTTTAGGGTTTTAGAATTTAGGGTTTAATGTTAAAAATTAAGGATGAAATGATACAGTCTTGAAAACTAGTGTTATTTTGATGATTTTAGAATTTTGAAGGGTGTTTTTGAAAATAGATAAACTGCAGGTAGTGAAGTGAAATGAAATGAAGTTTTAGTGGTCAAACTGAAATTTTCATTCTGTTATTTGACTGGTAGATGGGCTGCCCTTCCCCTTCTCTAACAATGGCGTCCTTCACCGCCTCACTTCTTCCTCCGGGTGTATTCTTGGCGCCATGGAAGAGCTAGGCCCGGATGAGAACCCTAATCTGCTTCAGCATGGACAGCCTACGAGTCACACCGTTCTACTTGCCGAGCTCGAGTCGCTTCGGAACTCCTACCGCGACCTCGACTCCAGATTCGAAGCAGCGCAGGAGTCCAAGTCCGATCTGCAAGGGCAAAACCTTCGCCTCTACCGCGCTCTCGAGGAAGCGTCGGAGGAGCGGGACTCGCTCCGGATAAAGCTCATCGAGGCTGATGTGTCGACCCGAGAAGAAGAGGAGTCGATTTGGTTAGAAAATTTGCAACTTTCTCATGAAATCGAGATTTTCAAGGGAAATTTCAATGAGATGATTAGGGTAAGGAATAGACAAGATGCGGTGATGTGTGAGATCCTTGATTCAATCAGGTATGCTAGAGACTGCTTCAGTAAGATTGGTGGAAGGATTTGTGCTGAAACTTTGGGGGAAATTGAGGGGAAATCCAATCTCGTCGATGCACTGGAGCTTCACTTGATGGAGTCTAAATCAATTTGTAAGCTGGGAGCTGCTGTAGGATCGAGGTTTGTGGAATATGATGACATGAGGAGGAAGGAGAAGAAGGAACTGGAGAACCGAATTGTGAGCTTAACTGAGGAAAACAGGGACGTTAGTAGCTTGCTAAGAGTGGCTTTTGCGGAGAAGGAGGCGCTTGAGAAGACCCTTAACAAGCAGAAAGATAGTGGAGAGCAAAAAATGGGTGCAATTATGCAGATAGCTGGGAGGGGGCTGCAGAAGGTTGGTTTTGGTTTTGTAATGGGGGTCATTGCCAACGAGTCACATTCTGATCAGTCGAGCAGCGCTAGTGCTAACTCCGATAGCAGCGAATGCGATGAGGAGGTTGTCAGTCTGGTAATGAAATTGCCTTTAGTTCCCGTTATGCTTGATTTTGTGCAAGCAAGCATTGGCAAGAATGTTCCTATGTTTGACAAGGACAAGAAAGAAAGCAAACTATTTACAAACTAGAACTAAAATTATGGCATTGAATAACTGTACGTTTTACTGAGGTTTTAACTTGCTTTTGAATGTTTGTATGATCAGGCTTCAACCGTTGACAGTATAATGAAAAGATTGCGCCATGAGGTAACTGAGTTGAGGCAAGCCTTGGAAGAGTCCAGGTACTTCATGCGATGTTTTCTTTTGTAATGCTAAAATTACTCAAATTGAAATTGTTCAGCATTGAATCTAAAATTACTCGTATTGAAGTGTTCGTTCCATCTTTAAAAAACAGATTAGATATTAAGTTTATCTTTAAAATTACTCGTATTTAAGCAGTTTTCTGATCCCAATTTGTAGTAGTGAGTATGCTGTTTATGTACCTTTCACCAGGTCAGAGAATGAGCATTTGCTGTCACTTGTAAACAAACAGGCTCAGAAGATTGTAGAGGAAGAACACCACATTAAAGATCTGGAAGAAAAGGAAAACATGATAAGAAAAAATGTAATGTTGTACTTGTACAGTTCTACTACAAAGCAAGTTACTGTCTTACTAACCTGACATATTCTCTTTTTAAACCTCAAAGGTAGAAGAGCTCACAGCAGAGATAAAGGAGGCAGGAGAAGAGGCTGCAAGATGGAGGGAGGCATGTGAATTGGAAGTTGAAGCTGGAAAAGCTGTGATTTTAGATCTTGAGAAGGAGGTAATCATATGGATGACTTGTTTTGCTTGGTCATTCACGTCATTGTTGTCATGTGAATTGCATCCACACACAGCCTTGCAAAAGAAATGAGTCTTTACTATTATGTAGGTGATTTTACTGAAAGAGGAGCTGAAGAGAACAAAGTTAGCCCTGGATGCTGCAAATAACAAGCTGCACTTGAAAGAGAAGCTTGCTAAGACGGCGATGGCTGCTCAAGCTGCCGCAGAAGCAACCTTGCAGCTGGCAGACAAAAGGTCAGCTGGGTTTCGAGAGCGAATTGAGGAGCTGACAATGCAGCTAGAAGAAGAATCCGAGCGCAGCGCCAGAAGAGAGAAGAGTGTAGGCAGGAGAAGGGTGAGATATGTTTGCTGGCCATGGCAAGCCTTCATATTCACACCAACTGGTGGAGCTGTTTCACAGAGAAGAGAGAGGAGAAGGATCATTATGCCAGAAATGCAGTCTATCTTGCGTTTCAACTAGCAGAATTTGTTTGAGCCATGTTTCTGGTTAGTAATTCTGCCTCACAACTTGTTCTTTATCATACATACTTTCCATGATAAACTAGGATGCTGTGATCATTATGTAAGTATTGGCGGGCACTAATTTGCACATGAACAACTCTGTTAAATATCATAGTGTGGCCTTGAATTACAAAAAACAGAAATTTGATATATTCATGCATGTGACTTGAGCAAGACTTTAAGATTTTGTTCCACCAACATGAATCATAGTTATGCATGGATGTGAGTTGACAAAGCTAGTTCATCCCCTCAAATGGATAGATTAGTTCGACGCTGAAATCAGCTTAATTCTACAAGAAGTTGTGTTGTCTTATTGAAACAAAGGTGTAATTTACAATTAGCAAGCTTCTTATCATGATGTCTATTATCTATAGGCATCCAGCTATTTCTGATTGGATATAGGAGAAGACACTGTTTATATTCACTAATATCCTAAGCTTTTGACAGATCTATTTTAGAGGGAAGGGATGGATTCTTAAGGCAAGTTGAATCTCTTTGATTAAAGTAGTGGTGTAAATGAGTCAAGTTAAGTTTAATTGTGTTCAAGTTTATTTATTTATTGAGCTTGAGTTTTTTTGTCAAACTCAATTAACAACGTTGTTTGTCTTTATAATTTTATTAAATATTTATCTAATTTTTGAAGTTTATATTATTTTTCTATTTTGATATAATATAGATAATTTCAGATTATAAAAAGTTATAAATCTTATGTATTTGAATAAAAAAATTTTAAAAACAAATTATAGTTAAATTTTAGTAGAATTAACAAATAAATTTATTTATAAATAATCAAGAATTTTATTTTAAAAAAAACTAAGTTTATTAGTATTGAAGCTTATTTATTTTAAAGTTGACTTCATTGATTTTATGATGTCATGTAGTAAAGTTGACTTCTTGTCATAATTTCATAGTATTGGCGTATATATTGAAAAGATTACACATCTAAAAACATAAAATATTTTTATTTTCAATTATTTTTTCAATATTCCATTTAACAAGACATAGTATCGTGCCAATATCAAATTATCACTTACAACATTACGCCATATTTAAATAAGATATCAAAGTTATATCAATTAATTAATTAATTAAATACTAAGGAAAATAGGATTTTTCAAGCTTTTCTAAGAAAGAAAAGAATGATATTGTTTTTTGCCAGAAATTAATTTATATAATTTAAAATTATCAGTATCACATGCAATCAAAGTGTTCACTACAACAATTACAACTAAATATATATTTTATAGACTCCGTGAACATCTAATATAAATTTTTTTTAATTTTAATTTTAATTTTAAGTTTATTTAATCTAAATATTATATTTTAAATGCCGAACCATAAATATTATTAGAATATTTTTTAATCATTTGCAAAACTTTGGAAAATAGGATTTTTCAAGCTTTTCTAAGAAAGAAAAGAATGATATTGTTTTTTGCCAGAAATTAATTTATATAATTTAAAATTATCAGTATCACATGCAATCAAAGTGTTTACTACAGCAATTACAACTAAATATATATTTTATAGTGCATACTCCGTGAACATCTAATATAAATTTTTTTTAATTTTAATTTTAATTTTAAGTTTATTTAATCTAAATATTATATTTTAAATGCCGAACCATAAATATTATTAGAATATTTTTTAATCATTTGCAAAA
The DNA here is from genome assembly GCF_044706935.1 of Curcuma longa. NCBI lineage: Eukaryota > Viridiplantae > Streptophyta > Magnoliopsida > Zingiberales > Zingiberaceae > Curcuma > Curcuma longa. Next base: position 12,817,817 of record NC_133863.1, read on the forward strand.
CTTTTTCACGTGAGTGTTTAAGATTTCTAATAACTTTTTCTCAAGAATTTATCTGTTTCTCATATTTACATGGTCGGTCAGTCTATCGGATCATCCATATATATATATAATTAGGTCTCAAATGATATTTTTTAAATCGTTCTAAATATATATAATAAAGTTAACCATATTTAATTCATCCTTATTTAATAGTAATTAAGGATGAGAATAAGTCCTTTAATGATTTAATTGATCTGTAGACTATTAGTAAGGCTATTATTTAACATTTATCGATACTAATATTTGTTTAGAAATTTAATAACGAAAGTCTATCTGCATGTTTGGTAATAAAATAATTAAATATTACTAACATACTCAGAAATATTATGAAAAAATAATTTATAATAAATTTTGATTAACATTTTCATAATAAAACATTAGCAGTACTTTTAATAAAAATATAAACTACTAATTCAAAATATATTTAACCAATGTCAATTTGATAATTGTTTATATATATATTCTAATCAATTTGAGCAATTATAGATTTACCTGTATTTAGTTTAATTTTCTTTGTCAAAAAAAAAAATCATATAAAAGCTGTCTTCGTCCAATTTATTTATTATAACATTTAAAAATAATTAATTAAATAATCTAGTACAATAATTAATTTTTTTAACATAAAATATTTTTTTTATTTTAAATCAACAGAAATTAAGTTTTCATCACCAAACTTAATTAAATATATATATATATTAAAAGATATTAAACTTTTGAGGAAATATCCTGCGCGGGAGACATGGCATCACCTGCTTCGATTCAGAGTTTGACGAGTCCCGTTCTAGAAGCTCGCCTGCAATTTCTTCGCTGCTTCCACATCTCGATCCACGCCAAAAGCATAAATCCAAAGCCGCATCAGCAGCGGAGGCGCAGCCAAGTTCCCACTTCGCTGCGTTGTGGATCCAGATTCCAGGTACGGACAAACGGGCGCTCTTTTTGCCCCCCAAAAGCCAGTTGATCCCGTGGTTCGATCGGATGCCCAAATTGACCTAATCGTTTGACTGCGGCGAGGGATGGAGGCGTAGAGGGGAGGCGCGAAGCGCTTCCATGTCGTACCTCGTAAGAGCCTGATCGATGCAGGCCCGAGCGGCGGCTGCGCGCGGTGGCTTGGGCGAGATCGTGGAGGAGACGACGGCTATGGAAGAGGAGGAGAAGGTGTACGTGGCGGTGGCGAAGGAGGCGAAGGAGGGGAAATCCATCGTGGCGTGGCTGCTTCAAAACACCTCCGAGAACAGCACGATCGTTGTCCTGCACATCCATCGCCCATCGCAGAGGATTCCTACAGGTGTGTGAACATACGCGCTTAGTGTTCGGTCATTTGCCGCTTTTGCCTTCTTCAAAATTACCCCCAAAATGAGGTTTTGTTTGCGGTTTTTGGATCGGACCTTTCGTATCACCGTGGAACGATCTGATGAATTTGAGTTGCAGCAATGGGTTGGATTCCTGCGAGCCAGATGGAGGAGCAAGAGGTCGCAGCTTATAGACGCATCGAAAGAGAAAACATACGGCAAAGCTTAGATGAATACGTCAACTTGTGTAATTCACGAGTAAAGGTGAGATTTTTAGATCCTGAACAGTTTCTACTTCTTTGGATGAAGATTAAACTTTGTTCAAGAAATCTAGCCCGAGCTTATACCTTATTTTCCTAAATTTCATGGAACAGAAAGCTGAGAAACTCGTGATCGAGAAGGAAGATGTTGCTAAAGGACTAATGGAGCTCATTGCTTCCCATGGAATCACCAAACTTGTAATGGGAGCAGCTGCTGAGAAAAACTACAAAAGGTGTGTTTAGCTTATCTACATAACTAATTTCTATCTTTTTGGTATGAAGCTGTGAAATTGCTATTAGTTTAGATTTGAGCAATATTAACACTGTTTGATTAGAATTATACACCTAAAATGTCATTATAATTACCATAACTATGAACATTGCAAAACCTTATTTTAATCTTTCCTTCTTTCAATACATAACTGGGCTTGAGGAAAGTAGTTAACGATATAAGTCAATCAACCAACCAGCTGTGAACAAGTTTGAGATTCAAACAACTTGTTCAACGTAGGCAAAATGGAATTTAAATAAGTTTGAACATAATTCCATGCTTAACGACATAGTTTATTATAATTCTTAACCCTTTTCAAGCAGAATATGGATGATAATTAAATTATAGAAGCCTTAGGGTCAGATCTGAAGGCTTTTTAGAATTAATCACAGGAAAATGAAGGCTCCGCGGTCGAAGACGGCTCTTGCAGTGCAACGTCATGCTCATACTTCATGCAAGATTTGGTTCGTTTGCAAAGGGCATCTAATATGCACCAGGTAAGTCTTTATTTTTGTCGTCAAAAGGCTTTTTCTTTTCTTTTCTTTTTTTTTCCTTCTTGAAAGCAACGTAACTTAAGTTTTCAAAGAACACACATGTTTAACAAAATTGCTCTACCGTTGTCATATAATCAATTTAAATATATTTAAAAATCTAAAATAAAATTTAATTAACCCTTAATTAATTTTAATTTTACAAATCATTTTAAAATAAATTAAATTTACTTGGGTCTCCCAACCCATAGTAAAAGACCAATGATCTCTCTGTCTAGCCTCTAGTTAACTGAAGAGAGATTATTTCGCCAGCATTGAGATTTCATGGTATAAAATCATCAATGGCTCGGATTCTGATTTTTTTTTTTTTTTTAAATAGTGATTCAAGAAGAGAGGAGAGACTTATATATGTCAATCTTAGATTTTCGTTTTGATAATCAATTATTCAACAGTGAATTGAGGATTGAGTAGTGAAAGGAGAGAGGTGTGGTGCTGGGGATCACAATGCGAAGCGGAGGCTTGCAAGTAAAAGCACAGAGGCAAAGTGTGAAGTTTGCGTGTGGTCTTTAAATCTCAACCATCAAAAATAAGATTCCATAAAAAATACAATCGTACGACCCTGACGCCACCCATTGTCATATTCCAGTAAAAGATTGAATCCATTATCTCACTGGTCTCACACGATAGATCCCGCAATACTGCCACTTGACTCTACCTTCAGTCGATCTGTTTCTATCATCGCCTTCAACCTCCCTTCCTTCCGATTGAGGACCTCGGTAGAATTTTAATTAACCGTCATCAAAAAAATAATCAACTCTCCTAGGATTAGCAAATAAATTATAGTTAGTGAAAAAGGTTAATGAATTATATCTCTTTAGTAAAAGGTAGAATCTGTCACTCTAACGACCTCACACAATGACCTCCACCTAATTAATGATTTATGTCTTAAAATATAACCCATTAACCTAATTAATAAATTATATTTTCAAATAATTTACTATATCATATAATAATAAATATAAAATTAAATTAAATAAAAATTCAAAAATCAAATTTAACTTAAAAAATTATCAAATATATTCAAGTTCAATTCAACTCGAATTCAATAATTTTGAATTTGAATTAAATATTTTTCAAACCGTCTCCTTTGCATCCATACTTGACACTCATCAACTCCTACCTTGTACCACAACATGGCACTTTGAGACTCGCCAACACACTTTTAAGTCAAGTGTCCTGTACCACACAATGCTTCTACTTTATTTTTATTTTTATTTTTGAGTCACTAGTGAACTAGGAGAGCAAAAAGAAAGGAGCCATTGCCCTTTCAAACTGAGTAACAAAATAAATTCTTCCTAACGAAGCCCCCAAAGACTAAAGACACCTCACGCCAATCTTAGTACATTGTCCAAGTTTTGGCCAAACTCAAGCCAAACCTCAATCCACCTCAAGACCAACAGTCAAGGACTGAACCTCAGTTCACATGTCGGCCAAGTTGCAATGGCTGGAACCAAAACCAACGGCGAGTCAATGATCATAAAATGTTTTCCCTACTTGTATTCATATAGTTAAGAGCTCACAATGTAGTCCTTGTGAATAAAATTTGATAGACTAGCTTCAAGTCTTGTGATTCTCACCATAACAAATGGCAAGGTGTTGATTTTTATGGGATGAAAATTAAGGAAAATGTTCGACAACAAAATTCATTGCATCTCATCTGACATTTTTGAAGATATTTAATTTCCATGTTATGGATTTGTATAATCTATACTTCTTCAGGGAAGCTTCTGTTGATGGATCCTTTGCAGCTCAGTCATCCACGGCAAGCCCCACATCCAACTCCAGCCAACATGAAATCCATAGATCAATATCTTCGCCTACTGCTCAAAGTATTGCACCAGCAAAACAAGACAGAGTTACTCAAAGATCGTTCTCTGATAACCCTGTCCCTCATCAAGAACTAGCAAGAATATCAACTGCGGAGAAAATAGAAAGTAAAGAGCTAGAAAGATCATCGGCATCAACATGTGAAAGCAAAAGCAGTAAACTAGCAAGATCATCGACATCAGAGAGTAGAGGAAGTAGTGTTTTTGATCCTTGGGATGCGGTTTCAAGGGCTTCAGACCTGTCTGTTCTCGATGAAGAGGAGAGCAAAACGGCTTCTTTCTCAATAATGCAGAAGGACGAAGATAGTGACGATTTATCACTAATTTTACAAGCCAAGCCTAAGCCTGAAAAGTATAATCAACTGCAATCTCCACAATATGACCAGGTATAGTTTGATGGTATCGATACTAATTTTTTCTGATGAGGAACTTGATCATTAGGAAGTGTTTGTTTTTGTGTCACCTTATTGATCTTGGGGAGCCCCTGATTCATCTGCTTTAAGGAGGTCGTGCAAGAGTACTTGTTTCACTTAAAATTTAAGGGCCTGCAAAATGCTTTGAGTCAGCACGTATATTGGAATTCTAGAGATTGTTTAAGAACACAACCAGAATTTAATACTTAAAAGTCAGTAGGTGTTGTTCCATTAAATGCCTGATCTTATGGATAGCCGGTTCAAATAAACCTTCATCCAAAGTCTAAGACATTTCTGCTAGTTAAATTCATTTGCATAATTCTAACGATAAAAGTTCACCCCGATTCTGATTCATAGCAGGAAAATCTCAGTGTTGATGATGCCTTGTACAAACGGCTGGAAACTGCTCTCAATGAATTGGAAAACTCAAGACGTGAAGCTTATGAAGAGTTTCACAAACGCCAGATGGCTGAAAAATATCTAAACGAGGCTATAAAGAAGGTACTTATCACTTTTCTATCTAAAAAATAAATGCAATCACCAAACTGGACATACAAGTTTTAGAAAGCACACTGTCTGACCAGAGACTGTATATATCTAGATCAAGAAAAAAAAAAATCTATCCAAAAGGAAGAAAAAAGTTATCTAAGAAAAAAAATTCTGCAGATCAAAGTAGTTGAATATTTCTACACTAAAGAGTTCAAACAAAGGAAAGATATTGAAGAAACCATAGCAAAAGACAAAGCAGAACTATTGGCACTAAAGAAACAGCGAGATGAGGACTATGAAAAACTCAGAAAAGAGCATCAGAAGATGTCAGCATTGGAACTCCAGAACTCTGATTCAGACCAAACTCTCAAGAATATTAAAAAGAAACTGTCTGAGGCATATAATCACCTTGAATCAATCCGACAAAAGCATGATGTTTTGCAGTATGAGCATGATAATGCAATGAGAGAAAATGAAAAGCTAAATCGAATAAAAGAGGAAGCAACATCCAGCAGTAATGCAGCAGATGACTTCACAGATTTTTCCCTTTTAGAATTAGAGCAAGCCACTGAAAACTTCAAGGAAGAATTAAAGATCGGTGAAGGTGGATATGGATGTGTATACAAAGGTTTTTTACGCCATATTACAGTAGCCATAAAGAGATTGAATCCACAAGGTATGCAAGGAAAAACAGAATTTCAACGAGAGGTAAATTGTGGCATGCATTCTCCCTACGGTATTTAAAGATTTGGTCAATATGAAATGGATTCCTAAATTATTCTTCCGTTTATGTAGATGAACATTTTGAGTAAAGTGAGACATCCAAACATTGTGACACTCATAGGAGTATGTCCAGAAGCTTGGACTCTTGTCTATGAGTTTCTTCCCAATGGGAGCTTGGAAGACCACCTTAAGTGTAAGCAAAATACTCCTCCACTTACCTGGCAGGCCCGCACTCACATTGCTGCTGAGATATGCTCAGCTCTTATCTTCCTCCATTCGTGTAAACCTCTCAGTGTGGTTCATGGTGACCTTAAGCCTGCAAACATTCTTCTAGACGAAAACCTTGTAAGCAAGCTAGGAGACTTTGGCATTTCTCGCCTGCTAGTCCAATCCATTGAAAGCACTGCCCTCTATCATTGCACACGCCAACCAAAGGGAACATTTGCATATGTCGATCCTGAATTGCTCTTATCAGGGTCCATAACAACAAAATCTGATATGTACTCCTTTGGAATTATCATACTGCAACTTCTGACAGGAAGACTTCCATTTGGAATAAACAAAGCGGTAAAAGAAGCATTGGATAGAAGGCGTCTACATGAGATACTTGATGCTTCAGCAGGCGATTGGCCTTATGTTCAGGCTGAGAGGTTGGCGAAACTAGGATTGAAATGTTGTGGCATGAACAGGATCAGACCGGATGCAACAGAGGCATGGAAAGTGCTCCAGCCTTTGATAAAGTCCATCTCAATTTCAAGTTTATCTTCATCATTTAGATTAGCTGCAGAGGACACCCCTCTCATTCCATCCTACTTCATCTGTCCAATATTAAAGGTAAATTAGTTAGCAACTTGTGCATGAGCCTTATGTTCAGGGCAGTTAAAATTACCCATTTTGATTTTAATTCCCTGCTTACAAATGGAATTCAGGAGGTTATGAAGGATCCACAGATTGCAGCAGATGGTTTCACATACGAAGCTGAAGCAATTCAGGAATGGCTTGACAGTGGCCGTGACACATCGCCCATGACCAATCTTAAGCTTCCCCACCTTGAATTAATCCCTAACCATGCTCTTCGACATGCAATTCAAGGTTGGCTTCACCAGAAAAACTAACATCGCTAAACAGACTAGGATGAAAAAATATTGCAGAAGAGAGAAATGTAAGATTTTTGAATGCTGTTCATTCCGGTAGTTCATCTCTGTAAATTCAACCAACGTTCTATCATATGTTTATATATCATCTACTTATCATTATTATATTCCTAAGTTCATTGTATTCTGTACGCCAAAATCAGCCCCGGCTGTAAATATCATCAACCTATTTGCTATATTCACCCAATTAGTTTGGTTATGTTAGCTATAATAGCTCCAAGTTATTCCTACTCTGCACCTGCATCGAGTTTTCTTATCGTACAATTATACCAGTGAGAAAATGTACAAGACTGATTGAAATTTTGTTTAGATTCAAGGTTTCATGGTCTCAAGTCACTTAGCCAACTTTCTAGTACTCTTTAGGCATGAATCACGAGCAGTACCTTATAGGTGACTTGATATTTGTATGCTAGACATTATCCACACAGACTGGGAACGAGTTTTCATCTTAATAGGCGACATTGGAAGAGGTGGAAGAGAAGTTCCAATTGAATCGGTAAAATTTCATCATCAAGGAGACAAATTGTTCATCATCATAGTTACGGAATTTTCAATACACAGTTGTTATTGGAAAAAGGAAATCTTAACTGGGTTGGTTTTGGACGCCATGTACCTGCCCCAAACTGGTTTCTCTGAAGCTAGGGTTTCATCCCCCTGGATGAGGAGAGGAGCGCGGAGAGTTCACCGACGGCGGAGAGGCGAGATCTAGCGGTGGTACAGGCGGCGGAGGAAGGAGGCCCGCAACTCTGGCGTTTGCGACGTGGTCCGGGGCGAGCGGCGACGGATGGACCGCGCCAACCAATTAATCGAGGGCAAAATATGAAAAAGAAAGGCACTTCATTTTAATTTATTATTATAAAATTTCTCTCTCTAAAATTCGTCCAACTCATTGCAATTTTACTTGTCCGCTGAAACCATCAGATTGAAACTCAGTATTTCGAATTCTTCTGCAGAAGAACAGTATTTCGAATTCGATATTCAATGGCCGGAGTATTTCAGGAGTAATTTCTTACAACAAACAATTAGTCAACAAAAAATATAGATTGTGTCACTGCGAGTCCTTTCGGATGTACTTGATGATGTATGAAAAATTTTTATAGAATCAGATCGATCATATTTAAAATTAATCGATGTAAATTGAATATCTAATATTAAAAAATCAGATTGGAATCAATAGATAACCACACCGATCTTCTGGCATTGTCTTTGCATTGATCATGCTCCTCTTTTCTTTTTCGAGAACTCCTTGGCAAGTCTCTATGGAGCCCTTGCCTTCGAATCTTGCTCAATCTAAATCACTTAGTGAAAACCTTTGGGACTTCCAAGATTTCTATGTATTAAGAGTTTCATCTTTGAGACTTCATTTGTTAAAAGTTCTATCTCCAGGACTTCTATCCTTCAAGACCTCTTATACTTCAACCTATCAAACTAGTTAAAATTGCATCTGCACACTTGACATATCGGGAAATATCAACCTCTCCTTAAGTTAAGTTTCTTAGAGATCCATTGTACCAAGAAGAATCTCACCGACGTTGGTTGTGCAACAAACCCATTTGTGAATTGTCGAATTCTTCCTTGGGAGGGGGTTGTCGTATCCATGCCAAGGACCATAGAGTGGTGGTGACTTTCGATCCCACAAGACCTCACCTTTTTATGATTGCATTATTCCAACCGCAAAGTCTATCGATGTTTACGCCGTCAGAATTGTTTCCTTCTGCAACAGCCTAATGTGCTACAAAAAACATATTCTACGACGACGACCAATGGGTTGTCCCTTCACATTGGTTGCCCTAACCCTCATTGAGTGTTGCAATTAGTTAGTTGGTGACGTATCGCCATCAAAAAGTGACCTCCTTCAATGGGAGTACTTAGGATCTCCCTTCTTCCCCTAAGAAGTTGAATGACAAGTGAGCGTATAAAAGTCGGTGAGTATCAACATCAAAGTGGCCTCCTCCTTCAATGAGAGTAGAATGAACATGTTAGCAAAAGTTGATAGTAATTTATAGCTAGCGCTGGTCGGTATGTATGGTTAAAGCTTCAATCAATAAGAGTGACCCAAAACCAACAGCTAGTCAGTCTTGTGCCACCAATGTCCACATCTGAAGTGTTTGTCATAACTCATTTCATTTTCTCCCATGCATCTGATGATAATTGAATCAAATCAGATCAGTTAAATTAATTCAACTGACAATTAATTGACTTAGTTTACAATTCAAAATCATATTAATTGATAAACTAAAAGAACATATATAATCTAAAAGAACATTGATGAAATAATTATTTAAATAAAAATTGCTAGGTCAACAGAGCAACTTAGTCGATTAGAAGAGAAATTATTGAAGAGGAGATAGAGTGAAAGAAGAGCCAGAGAAAGGACCTTCCAACTACTCATGAATGAAGCCTTCATGCTGCATACGTTTTCCAAGAAGATCCTTCAACAGCCGTTGAATTTGAGGAAAAAGACAGATAGATTTAATATATATTAATTATTGATTTCATCACTGATATGATCAAGACATAACTAAATTTCGTCTGAACAATTTCTTCTTCATAGAATGCTTTCTCCAATTAAATAATATTAGACTCTCAATCAACTAATAATATAATAATAATAAAGGACCACAAAATTTAGGAAACATAGCAACACTCATATGTTCATCAAATCTAAAATGAAATGATAACTTCAACTGGCACGTGTCTAACAGAACAAGATGAGACTTTTATTCTCTGGCACGACAAGAAATGCAAAATTACAAGGCATTGAAAATTTTGAGAATGATTTTGAAATTATGAAAAAAGAAGAAAAAATTTGTAGGGAGCAAAACAAAATTTCCCAAAAGTTTGAATGAAATAACAAAGATGACTACTATTGACATGCTAGAAAAGGAAAGTACATTACATTAAATTTCTTACCGCCATAAAGTGAGGTGAAGCTCACCTCATTCGTCGGCCCCACCTAGTGGGGCCTCTGAGATAGCCACATAGAAACTTACTATTACCGGCTATTGTTAGTTGATGAAATAAACCATCAGACAGACATATCACATCCATGTCACAAAAAAACCTCACTCGTTTAGATCTCCAACTACAAGATGCTACCAAAAAACAGGAAAAAAAATCTTAATTATGAATTATCAGAGGAAGGCATTTGAATCCATTTTCTTAATCAATGACAGGTGTGCGAGATGGTGTGTGACAACCACCCACCCACCCAATCATGCAACTCATTCACAGACCTAATCGACTAATCTAGCCATGGATTATCATTTGCAAAGTACTTTAGCACCCACCCACCTAATGATCATGGTCCTCACAAAAGATATGAAGCCCTAAAGTGGTCCTAGAGAAGAAGTGCACGCATCATTCCTTCCACAGGGGCAGTTCATGACTCAAAGGCCATTCTTTTCCTCAACAAAAATTAAGTATCCCTACAGATCTAATGTTGAGATCGGGTTTCACTTTTTCTCTCCTTCATTTTAGGGTGTAAAGCAGAACAAGAGTTCAAATAAAGTGTGCAGAGGTTACCCAACCCTATGATTAGGGGCAGGCATATAAACAAGGCCAATCCCTTTCCACTCCTAACCCCAATCATCATCCATGTGCTGTGTTTGGCCTACCTGGACCTACTTCCATCTAATGCAATTCCACATCCTCAACACACAAACCGAGTTTGCATCTCCAGCAATTGTTTTACGAGATCAGCCACAATTCACTAGTGCCTAAGAGCATTGGAAGAAGTACATGCTCGATACATGGGATGGGACCAACAAGTTCTGCCCCTTGATACAAAACGCATCTGTTCCTTTCTAGTAGGAGAGTGATCTTCCACCTAGATAATTACCCTTTAATTTGTCCACAACACCATCTAGTTAACCTAGGTCATCTAACTACAGCCATAAGTAGTGTTTCAGCATCAAAAGTACTGGTTATAATTTATACAAGAACTCTGCCAATTGAAGCGAAACAATCCCAGTTAAATGAGAACAATGTAGTAAATAGATGTTATGGTGTAAGCTAAGACCAGTAGTAATAACACTGCTAATAGATTCAATTGATATATATAATCCAAGACAAACATCATTGAAGGGAGTATCCACGATGGAATACCTAGCAATGTAGATATGTAACAGTAAGCACAAAGCAATGCAATCAAAGATGAATCCTCTACTCTTTAGTTACAGATTAAGCTAGTAAGTTTTACCCTTGTAGATGTTATGCAATATTATTTGCAGGAGGAAGAGATTTAGAACAATGGCTCATCAATTCAGGCATATTGAGCAATGAAGAACGTATGAATTCTTAATGATGCACTTATTACATTGTGAAGAATAATGGAATCAAATTTATTCCCAGCTTAAATTCTACTTCATCCCCTTCTCTTCTCTCCTCTCTGTTGTTGTTCTTGTTGTATGGTATTCTTAGCTTGGGAATATTGAAAGTTGATTAAAGGACTGGTTTTGTGTGTTTTAATGATAATAATGTTACCTTTCTGTACTTTACAAGAGGAAGCGGGTTAATTAGGAGGCGAAAGGGGCGCGGTGGGGGATGCCCTTTCGCCTCCTCGAGGTGGCCGGCGGTGGCGGAGGGGGCGCAGGGCCACGAGTGTCGTGCGTTGTTCCTTCTCGCGATCCGCCGCCCCACCTCCCTCTCCTCCCGCCCTTGCTCTCTTCCGCCGCCGCCGTTGTCGATGACTCCCCGCCGCCGCCGCCGCCTTCGGCCGCCTCGTCGCCGGGGGTGAGCAAGAAGGTCGCGTCTCCGTTCCGCTTTATCCCCACCAACTACATTAGTTTTCCCGACGACCGGGAGGTCGATAGATTCGGATCGATTAGGTCGCTAGGACGAATCGATGACGATGAGATGCGAGAAGGGAAGGAGGAACAGGGGCAGTTGAACTAACCTTACATCCGAGGGAGCAAAACCGGAAGGGATCGAGGAGGGAGCGGGCACAGATCTCACATATGTGAGGGGACGAGGAGGAGGAGGAGGCGCCGCCGCCGCCGGCCCCGCCGCCCCGCCCGCCACCGCGTGGCTGCGGGCGCTCGTTGAGGAACAACACCCTCGCGCTGTTGATGACGTATGTCTGAACGCCGCTGATGTCCAATTCCTTCTGGATCTCTGCTACCCGCACCACGTCGTGGTACGACGACCGCCGTATCTGCCGCCGGCAACCCAAAAACCCCCTTATCACCACCGACATTGCACAAAACGAAAGAAAAAAAAATAAAGGAACAAAGGGGGAGGGGGAAGAATCAAATCTAGGGCTAGGAGGAGGAGGAAACACAATACAGCGACCGACCTGGATGACGCGGTGGCCGGAGTGGCGATCGGAGCGGCAATAGAAGCAGAAGGAGGAAGCGGAACCGCCACAATCAAGGCAGAACATGTTGCACTCGCTGCGGGGCGAGTCGGGGTGGAGAGGGCAAGCCGCGAAGAAACGGGTGGAGAGCAGGGGCTCCAGCCACGGCGGCACCAGCGACGCCGCCACCCGCCTCATCATCATCGCCGCGCCGCCAGTTCGATGCGGCAGCCGCCGTTCAATGCCGCTTCCGCGAGACGGCGGCGGAGCTCCACCGGCGACCGAAACCGAAATGGTGTGCCGAGAGCGAAAAAGGGGCAAAAAAGGGGCAAAAGAGAGAGAGAGAGAGAGAGAGAGACTTTTGAACTCAGCAACGCAAGCGAGATACAACGAACCGAAGCAACCGGAACGGCGAGCTCTCCTCTAACATATTAAAACCAAGGCACAAATCAAAATCAACGGCTGCATCGCGGCAAACGTTGACGGGGACGATCCACGTCCGTCCGATCCAGCTCTTTGTTTCACTCCGCCACCGCTCCACAAGCGCAAGGCTAAACATGACGAGAGAATCCGCTGCCCGGAAACCAACACCAGACGTCGACATTTCGGGCCTCATGACTCGACACGTCTACTCCCTGATGCCGCTATAGTCCTGTGCGTAGTACGTAACAGGGAGGCAATCCTTGAAGTGCACCACGTGGCGTAACGTATGGCCACGGGCGGCGTGGAGCTGAGGGCCGCCCGTCGCTTTGCGTGCGCGGGCGCGCGCGCGTGCGTGCCGCCGTCAAATGTCAATGGTGATTCTCCCGCTACCTCAACCATTTTGACCCGCCGTCGTCAACGGTGCAACAAAATTACCTACGTAAAATTATTTTTATTATTTTTAAAATAAAATTAATGTGATAGTATACAAAAATAAAAATTATATTTAAAAATAAATAAAAAAAGAAGAAAAAAGGGAAAATGTAGGAGGAAATTGATATTAGAGTGATTTGTGGGAGGGATGAGGGAGAATAATAAATGAGTTGGATTAATGTGGTGCAGCTGGACCGGGGTGGCCCTGCATGGCTGTACGTGATAGCCCTACTCCATCTAATTCATTGCCTAACCATGTGCTTATGGAATATATATAACGCCATTAATTTATATATTCTAATTCATTGCCATTCATTTTATTTCCAACTTAATTACGATGGCATCTCAACATTTTCAAAATTTTCAAGGAGCATTCTTTTCATTTTTACTAAATACTTTTTTATTAGAAAATAATGTGAGTTTTACAAAAATAATAATAAAAACTTTGTTTTATTTCTATTTAAAATTAAACTTTGTAAGGAGCTAGCACGATGGACGACATAAGAAAGGGTGACACATCCCTTTCATTATTATTTTTTTAAAATAAAAAGTTTGGGGGAAATCTTACGGTTTGCCTAATAATTATGTTTTATTAGAGATATTAATGATGACATTTGTTGTTTGATCTAGACTAAAATTATAAAAAGGCAAACTATCGTAATGTTCATCCTATTTTGCGAATCAAACATCTCGCTAAAGTCTTAATTGATGAATCATATCGACCCAAAAAGATCTCGTGAGGGAGGAAAGTGTGGTCCATGGGATGGACGTGCACATGGCTCATGCAAAGGTAACATGGTGGCGCGATGAGTACGTTATGGGTTGATTGGGTTTGGTTCTTTACTCGAATAAGAAAAGTAGTTAGCTTTGAAGGGAAGAAGGACAAGGTGTAAGTGTGGATGTTTGGTTTAATTTTGGGAGTTAACTTTGTTCTACAAAAACAGGCGTGAAGTGTGATGTCAACACAAGAATTATAGTTGAGGAGTAGATGAAAGGAAAAAAAGAATTATTGTACTTTAATAATTTTTCCCACTCATGTGTTTCTATGAAAATGTCTAAATATATTGGAGTTTTTCAAAAATGAAAATATTTTCGATCAAAAAAAAGAATCTCTTGGAACTTTAGTCCTCCATCATAATTTAGAGAGATAAAAAATCTCAATAAGAAATGATGATATACCAACTAAACCAGTAGTTTTAAAACAAATTAGCCTTTTTTAAAAAATAATTGATGATAAATTGAGATTTAACGAGCTAGTTAAAAAACAATTAGCTAAAAAATTTATTTACCTTTTTTTAAATATATTATTAATTTCTATTAATTAATATTAATTTACCCATGTATATTAATTGTTTGACCGCACGCATCACTATATATATTATTCTTGTCCATCAATTTGTTGACTATCTTTCATAACTTATTCAAAATTAATTAAATTATTGAACATATTTATAAATTTCAAATCTTTATATTCAAGTTTATTTATGTCATTATCATTTTCTAAATCAGTTCCTACAAATAAATTTTTTAACATGGATACATACTCTTTTTACCCGGGTCTTCATATTATATATTTGATACAAAGTATGAGCATCATACATGGAATAATGATATTAAATTGTAGGAAAAGATGGAATTTATCACCCTCAACTGCCCTATAAAGTCGGCCTTACAATCATATATATGAGGAGATAAATTGAGAAGTTGTAGTTGGTCACTATGGAGAAGGATATTTTTTTTGACTTTATCGAGATTCGATCTTTATTCATTATATAATATCTATCCCACAATAATCAATTCAATTCTGCCAAATAAAGTATTAGAATCGTGACGGTTTGAAGAATCCATCAATGATCCTACCATTGCACTGTATCCTTAGGGGCATGTTTAGATAATTTTTATAGCAAAAGGTGATGACCCTCACTCAAGGGCTCCTCCGGACTGCTCCATACGATCTGAAAAGGAGGACAAACTATGAGAAACTTTGTCCAACACAACAGCCCTCAGCACGAGGGTATGTGAACCAACGAAACATTATGCGTGGTGGTAATTTTTTAGCAATGGAGAGTAGGAGATGACATAGAAGACATAACTAGTTGGTGTGGTGACGACAACTTGCACTTTCAAACACTTATCTTTATATATATGGATTTTTTTTACAAAATATTTTATTAATTAAAAAGAATAACCAAAAAGGAATAATCGAAAGTCTAAATGCAAAAGAGTAACAAGGCACATTGATTTCTTTCTTATTAATTTTTTTTAAAGAACATAAATAATAAAAACATTGCTAGACAATAATAATAATAATAATAATAATAATAAACATTACTTGACAAAGTTAGCAAAGCAAATTGTGTCTATACTTGGAAATAGGGACTTAAAAGAGAAGCTAACAACTTCACTAGAGAAGGAGTAAAATAATACAAATAGGAAAGCAAATAATGCAAAAGATAATAATTAAAGAAAAAAATAAAGATAAATTATATATTCGTGCATTTGTAATAAAAGAAAATACAATACCAAAATATTCAAGATTAATTATTTTATCCTCTAGACGAGTTAATTATCTTTTTTCCCCTTGATCAATATTAAGTACTTGGGTGGTTTAACAGTGGTGCTATGTCATCAGTGTAATCGTCGTTCATGTCGATTAGTTGACTCTTTTGCATAATTCATTCTATTCTATGCCAATTAAGTTGTTGGACATGTTCACAAGTTCCATAGCCTCATATTCAACTTTACTTATAACAAAGAATGATATATAGATCCACCTAGTCATCTCATTTTCATAGTATGTGATATGTTGCTTGCTTGAATCCATAGAAAAATAATGACATTAAGATTGGACTACAAACCTAACAATCACAATGACTGATCTCTCTCACTTGAGGTGAGCAAACCCTACAATTATGGAATGGTGAGCAATATCCAATACTCTTTGTTTTGTCGCTATATTCTCTAATCATATTCCCTAGCTATTTTGGGCTTGTAGTTATACTCTCTGATAAGAAATATTTTAGATTACTTACTCTTCGTGCCGTGCAAGTTTGGTGGAGAAAAGTGAATAGTTTTGTTGGCCATTCTTAAGTCCTTATCAACTATATATATGGCAACAAAACATCTCAATCTCACTTTTCAATCCATCTTTAAACACTAATGGCATGTCCTCAGAGCGTAATGCAGACGATAGACGTATGATATTTATAGTGTAACAATCAGAGATCGAATTTCGTAAGAACTCACAACTTAAAATTCACCTCACCATGCGCCTCCTGTCTATATATACATTTTTGATGTAACAATCAAGGGTCAAATCTCGCAAAGAACTCACAATCTATAATTCACCCTACCATATGTCTCCTACCTATGTATTTAAATTTATCTCCTTCCGTACCTGTGAAGTCGACTTTGAGAAGGCCGCTGAGATGACGGATCCACCTTTAAACCCTAATGGCATCAAAACTTTAAACAATGAGCAACCAATTAATAGTTATTTGTACATCAATTATCCGTACAAACAATAAGATACCCTTACAGGCACTACTATTGCTATATGAACCTCTCATACCCATTGAGCCAAGTCTAAGAGAGTTACTGAGGTGGCAAATCCATTTTTAAACAACATCAAAACTTTAACCAATGAGCCCCGAGAGCCTAGCAAGGTGATAATATTACCAAAGTGGCAATTTCACCTTTTACTACCAATATATATGAAACACACGAGTTGAACCTCTTCGACTCAACATATTGGTAAAGTTCCAAAGATACTACTTTAAAATAACAATCCTCTTCAACAAAAGATAAAATCCGCCATCCCAACGACTCCACAATCATTGAAGAGATAAATCAAAAAACTATAATTAACCACAATAAAAAATAACATTATCTCGACTTCGTCAAAATTTAATCTTTACCCGCTGCAACAAATTTACTGCACCATAACCAACTCATTTATGTTCGAAAACAAAATAACAATACTCAATATATTGCCATCTATGCCTAAAAGTCAATGTCAACAAAATTTTCTCAAGTAACATCAAGAAAACAAATAAACATCTTTTAAAATTATCATTGTACTATGATAATAATGTCAAAATTCTCTCCCTATTCCCCTCTTTTATGGCCTCTAAACCCATAAAAGCTTAGATTTATTATCATCCTCAGTAAGATTAATCTATTTTTTATTAAAAAATATTTACGTTTGAAATAACAAACTTTCAATTTTCCTAAGACCAGGAAGAAGTTAAAGCGAAGAGATCTAACCACAGGAATACATTTGAGTTCGCAATCTAAATACTTCCTAGGTAATAGGTACTACGATCCAAATGTTTACTCAGCATCCAAAAGAGAACAAGCTGAGACATGAACAAAAACAAACATGAACGATTCACGGAAATTTGGTAGCAATTGCAGGGATCAATCCTCAGCTTTCAGTGACTTCTTCTGTTTCGTAGGCATGCGATAGCTGCCGACAACACAGGCATGATCCCTTTCAAATGGTTCCAGTGTGACTTGCTCCGCCGGTTTGAATTGTTCCGCCTGCAGTTTCTTCACTTCTTGGGCGAAAACAGCCTCGGCAGGAACCGTGGAGTCGATGCAGTTGGCCTATAATACAGAGCAACAGACACATAACATGAGCACTGAATAGTTAGTTGCAATGCATTTCAATTCATGAGGCAGACCAGAATGATCATCGCATCGAAAGCATATAGATGAAAGTAAAATCAAGAGTACCTTAATTGAAATTACAAAGTGTCCACCGTTCTTCAAGAAATAAGAAGCATTCAGAGCTAAGATTCTTGCCTGCAGGAATACTTAAGATAATGAAAAACTTCCAAGAACAAGCGTAAGGATGGTAATATTGCAATTCAGAATGGTAACTAGTTTTTTTCCCTTAACAATGAATTGCTTCTTGCCTATCATCAGAGAACAACTCAGTCAGATTCCCTGGCAATTCACTTTGTTACATAGAATGACTAAGAGCTATAGCTCTTGTTAATTATGTTAATTTCATAAGAAATTGGCATAATAAATTTGCCAATGAGTTTGTTGTAACCAAAAATGGACAACAGATATATAAATTCAGAATGATGTTAATTTACAAATAATATTTACGCTAACTAAACGGATAAGAATATAAAGAAGTAACCCAAGAAAACTGACATGGAGGAAAATAAAGTTAGACACATCATGATTCACATAAGAAATGCCTATGAGCATTCAGAAACTCAGATCTGCATCATCCATGATGTCCTGAAGGGGAATCCGAGTAACTTCATCATATGCATGGAACTAATCAATTGAAATTGAAATAAATCTTAAAAAACAGAAAAAAGGTTCATACAATCTTAACTTGATGTTGAACAGTGCAGTTGTTACAAAATTTGATGTTTCCATTAGAAAAGTATAAGCAAAATAAAAAGTAATGACAGAACTCTAACATGCAAGATAAATTCAAGAAGGATAACAATCACTTCAACTGAAGCCAAAATCATTTTATCAATGCATAATATGAAAACCAACCAGCAAAACAATGTGACCACTATATTAATCTGTTAATAAAAAGAGAATGACATATGAGAACAGTAGAGAATAGTCCTCTGAACTCCAATCAAAATGCAGTTAACTCTACAAATCACAAATTAAAATATTATATTGGAATCAAGGTAAATGGCATGTTAAAAAACCCTAGTGCTACGATCCTTACCTGATCAGGCCAAGCACCACACATGAAGAGATAACATCAACCATGCCAACCAACTCCATTATGGGAATTACAAAGCATGTTTTTTAGCCATATTAAAGAGATCTCTATCACTTTAGTGCAAAATTTCCACCGCAAGAGAAAAGAAAGAAATAGCATAGGAAAACTTCACAAAACAAAAGGAAAATAAACTTAAAAATATAAAGATACACAAAATTTAATAATTGTATAATGTATATATAAACATATATATAGGATCCTATAAAAAACTAAACTCTCTTTGCAGAAATACCGATGTGCATCAGAGACTCGAATCTGCATCATCCATGATGTCCTGAAGGGGAATCCGAGTAACTTCATCATATGCGTCAAATTTCTCAATCAAAGTTGCAATAAAATCTTTAAAAATGAAAAATTAAATATCAAAGTACATCAAAACAAAAAACTTCCAAATATTAAACTGAACATCGTGGATTGTAACATGTTGGAATTTTATGGCAGTTAGAAAGCCATTCACTGAAATAAAATGAATGGAAGAAAACCCAAGATAACTCAGAATGATAACTTCAAGAAGGATATCAATATCTTCAACAAAGTCAAAATCATTTTATCCATACATCATCAAAGAAACACAAAAAAGAATAATATATGTCGCACAAAAAAGAATAATGGCAGAACTCCAATAAAAAAATCTAGTTAATACAAAAAACTACATATCATAATGAAAAAAGTTGTATCAATGTAATGGTATGCTGAACAACGAGTGCTAAAATCATTACCTGATCAGGCTGAGCCACATCTGAAAAGACAACATCAACCATGCCAACCAACATCCTATATCTAGCCGGATGTCTAGCATCCTCTATTATGGGAATTACATTGGTATGCTTTTTCGCCATGTTTACAAGATCCCTACCACTTCTATGTGAAAATTCCACTGCATACACAACTCCTGTCTGTGAACAGGCATTATAATGAGAAAAAACAATTTGAGTTGTTGTTTATACAATTAAATTAACACTAGAAAACAAAATATTCAGCAGATAGACAGACTTACAGGTCCAACAATGTCAGAAACATGAGACACCGTGGTCCCTGATGCAGCACCAAGATAAAGTACACGAGTTCCAGGAGCCTAAAATACAAAACATAGCATCAGCGTCAAAAGAATAAACCATAGAACAGAATATAGAACAATAAAGAAAACACCCATTAAAGAATCAGGTTCCATCTTGTGTTTAACAAACAGTCAAGAATGAATAATGAGATGGTCATAATCAAGTATTCCAGACTGCACCTACCACATAACACTTAATAAACCAACCAGATAAGCAATCATAAAAGAAAAAAAAAATATTAATCAAACTGGATGTTTTACAAAGCACATACAAAAAAATTTTCGAATTATATACGACTTCTCTGAGATTACTGCCTACTAATAGAGCTCAACAGCTTGCTCAAGCTGCAACAGGACATATCACAAATTCAAAACCCAGAGCAAAAAAGAATACCGAACAAAGAGAGACAAACAAGAAATCAGATGGACATAATCGAGCCATTATAATTCAACCACCAGAAAGAGAACAGCAAAAGAACTTTTTTAATGTCTAGTACACAGCCAATAGTATCTTTTTGCATACCAATAAGCATAAAAAAACCAATAACGTAGTCACTGACATAAACTTACTATAAGACCATCTAACTGCACCTTAATCAAAGATGAATGACTAGCAATCCAGTTGTTTTGAGTAATCATGGACAACTTACAATCCAAATGTTGTCCACGCCACTAAGTATAGCTGCTGCAAGTTTTGATCGGAACGGATTCCATATCCTGTACTCAACTTTCGTCCCATCTTCATTCTACAATGCAAAAAAGTTTAAATTTCACTCTAAAGACATCACAACGACGACATGCAATGTCATGACAGATGAACAACCTGAACAGAAATTCGCTTCTCGCCATAAACAGATTCACCAGGTACCATGTTCTTCGTGCAGAGTGCGTCTTCCTTCCCCTTAGCCACGAAAACTCCGTCATGCCTGTGTGGCTGGACGACGACCTTACTCCCTCCCTTCATCCCCCCACCGCGGCCTCCACCGCGTCCCCTTCCTCCCCTACCTCCTCGTCCACCGCCACGGCCCCTTCCGCCCCCACGGCCTTCACCACCTCCGCCTCGACCTCCCGCTCCTCTCCCCCTGCCTCTCCCTCTACCTCCATCGCTCCGGCCCCTGAAGCTACCACCGCCTGAGAAAATATCCGAAACAAACCACTTAGCATCAGTTTTCATCTGCACAAATTATCCAAGCTTTGAAAAAACAAAAGATGATTGCTTTAGCGATCACTAAAATGGAAGGGAGGCTTTGCGATGAGCGATGGCTCACCTCTTGGAGGTCTCATGTCGGCGGCTAGGAATTGTGCAACAAGGAGAAATAAGGTGGTGCGAAGGAGAGCCCAGGGAAGAAGCAATATATAGAGACAGAAGCTTAGGGTTTAGGGTTTTGGTGACGGACCAAGTGCGAGCGGGATGCGCAGTTGAATCGTGGCCATTGGTTGTGATCTTGTCGCAAAACCCATGACGAACCAAATCCATATTCCATTGCATGCGCCCATATTTCTAGGGCCGTAGATAAAGAACAAGTTTAGTGTTGAATTTATTTATATTGATTTAATATTAAAAATAAATAAATAAATAAATTTAAATAATGTATTAAATTAATTAAATAAATTTAAATATATATATTCAATTCATTAATGTTCATAAATAATATTTATAAATAATATTCATAAACAATATTAGTAAATATTCTTATCAACCTATTAAATTAAATAAAAAATTAAAATAAATAAATAAATTTACATAATCAAACTCAATATTTGATCAAATAAATTTACAGTATAAAAATTTTAAATAATTAAATAAATTTGAATTGAGAGCTTGATAACATCTAAATGAACTAAGCTCAAGCCAAACTTGAACTATGTTCAAACTCATAAAAAAGAAATTAAGCTAAATTTAACGTTTCAACGGTTTGATTCATTT
Source organism: Curcuma longa (assembly GCF_044706935.1). NCBI lineage: Eukaryota > Viridiplantae > Streptophyta > Magnoliopsida > Zingiberales > Zingiberaceae > Curcuma > Curcuma longa. The sequence goes on from NC_133863.1 coordinate 12,839,734, forward strand.
TAGATTTGACTTAGTTTGATTTGACTTAACTTAATTATTTTATCAAACAAATTTGAATGAGCGATTGATTGTTAATAAAGAAGAATCATAATGAAAAAAAAACTACATATTTTGATAAATATAAAAATTGAGTAGGTATTTTGGATATTATGAAAACCTAATTACGTGGTTGAGTAAATGCCAATGAAACTAAGATGCTAGAGAAACGTGGAAGAGGAGAGAGCAAGAGGAGTTTAGCATGTGAAAGAGTTAGAGGACAAAAAAAGTTCATCTACCAACAACATTTATTTCTTCAACTTCTCTTCATCTCATACTAGGATAATAGATTAACTGCTGAAATCAATAATGGCAATCCTTATTTGTCCTTTACAACCATCAATTTGATTTTAGATGAATCAATTTTTGGTGGAAAAGAAAAGTCAAGCAATGCCTTTTTTGAAGTTTCTTCTCTCCGACTGCTCAATCTACAGGTTGTCTCCCCTCTCTGTCCCTTTCATTTGGATCGCTTTCCACCAAATAAACGCACCGTCAATGCAACTGTGATCGAGAGACAGACTTATCGTCAAATAAACAACTAATTCTCTGGATGCAAATCTAGATTCACATTTATATACGTAGCAAAACCTTCATTGATCCAGAAATATTATCAGCCTTTCAGAACCAAAATTAAAAAATTTTAAACTGTACAGGATCTTCATCATGCTTTAAAACCTAATCACTATGGACCACAACAGGTGATCATAACTCCAAACACAGGTCAATCCCCAGAAAGCATAAGATCAATACTTGCATCTTCATTATAGCTTTCTACAATTTTCTTTGCATATGAGGGGATGTGCCTTTCAGCCCTGCAAGGATTGAAGCAATGGTATATCAAGGGTTTCCTTATCATAACATTCTATCAAATGATAATCATGAGGATTCTTACCTTTCTTTCCCCCATAGTCGATACACATACAAGTAATTCCTTATTGTGTGATAATCCAATGAATAGCGAGCAAACTCCAGACCTTTGGGGCCGATCTGAATTACAACAAATGCAGGTGTCATCTTCATCTTGAACATGATAGGGCCAGGATGTGTAAAGTATGGTAGACTCACCAGATTAAGCAGGAAAGCAATGACATTCCCAACAAACTTAGGAGCTGGTTGAGGACCTTTGCCTGAGTGTTAAAATTGAGATGGATGGTAAGTCTCTAAATCAGGTTTTACTATACATCTGAAATATGGATGCAAGTGAAATTACATAGTTCATAGTTAAAGCACAAGGCATGATGCACAACACAAATGGACCAATAACTTACCAGCTTTTACTTTATCATCAGCCTTCACAGTCTCCATGACAAATGGTTTTCGATAACCCTGAAAATAGTTATTCATGAATGATAAAGAACTATCAGCATGAATTTTTATGGTTGTATGGGCTAATTATCCTATATTCCAAAAGAGCCATCTGACATACACTCGTGGTAGTTGGAGTGATCTCTAAAAGCTTCTCAACGAGTTCTAGCATCTCCCTCCCTTTTTCATTCCTGACATATATGGAAGCACCAACAAGCTGGTAAGAGATATTTGTCTATGGAACTACTTTACGTAAAGCTTGTTCTGAAACTTTCAGCTTCTATTGGCAGACGACTCGAAAACGAACTAAAAGAGAATGCTGCAACAAGTTCATTACTTTGTCTATGAAACTTTCTCGCAATAAGTTCATTATATATGCATTTCAAGGATTAAGAATGCTCCAATTCATGTAATGTACATGACCATTTTCACATTACCTAACAGTGATGTATTGTGGATGCTCAGTCATGCTTACCCCAGAGTATTTTGGAACACCCATATATCCCACAACCAAGTCCTGCAGTTTTTTTCAACAAATTGTGAGAAATGGTAAATTTAATGTCCCAGTTTTCTTGGCAATAGCTGAAAGATATATCAAACATCACTGCATCTTACTGGTACTAGCATAAAACTCAAGTGCACAGAAATAATTCCTCTTAGGAAAAACTTAATTAAAAGTCATTCTCACATAAAGTTTTGATCAAGCTGAGCCCTCAAAGAAAGCTTGCTAAGTTGCAAATAATATAGCTGGTTCTCCTCAATCACATTCAGCTGTATGTCTTAGACGAGATGAAATGGTTCCAAATGATTATGATATTGCTGATTAGGACTGTATAGGGCTGTGATGTTAAGGAGAGAAGGAAATGAGAAAAGAAGGTGAATTACGATATTGCTGATTTAGGGCTTTGATTGAAGGTGTCACAAGGAAAAGAAAGAAAAAAGATAGAATAGAAGAAGAGGGAAAAGGACAAAGCCCATAATATAGACAAGATAATATAGACAAGAATAAAAAAAAAGAAATTTTAAAAGATGAAGGTGGTAGAGAGAGAAAGAAAAGAAATTATATCTTTGATGCCATATCAAAATTAAAAATTATATTAACTAAAAAGAATTATCAAATATATGGGCTGCTAACTCCTTTTATCTTCAGAAAACCCTGGAAATTCTAGTAGATTTTTCTAAACTTCTAAACTGACTCATAAAAAACTAACTTGCATGCAAACTAGCTACTATCATCTCTCATAATCAATAGAATATTTCAGCTTATACATAACTTAGCTCAAAAAGTTATAATCAAATTTTAAAAGAGCTGATCTATCTTTAAAAACTATGATAAACTTTTAAAAGCTAAAAATATATAGAATTAAATTCTATTTTAAAAGAAATTTCTAACTTGATTCCTAATGTTTAACCTGCAGCGCTTAATCAAGTCAAGCAATTATAAGATTAGCTAGTCAAAGAAATCGAGACAAAACATTTGAAGGAACCTTGGACAACCATTCATTGAGTTAAGCTCCATATGACTTGAACCTACATTAACCAACACTAGCGTGAAATATTTTAAATGGTTATTTCTATTTTTATACATGTGATTAATAAGGGTGTTAAGCGTCAACTCGAAGTGTGGATGTTGGAGTGTTGGTGCCAAGTATTGTTATAATTATGAAGAGTCCAAGTATCAAAGGCTTGGACTGACTAACCCATTTGTAATCTATGCTTCTTTGCTTGATCTCAACCAACACCTATGATACCACAACAGTTATAGAAAATACAATAAACAAGTATGCAACAGCAACTTTTTCTAGCATACATAGAAGAATCTTTGCACAAGGATTAACTAATGAGGTGTCCCTTAGCAAAGATGGGAATCTAGGAAGCATTAGGCTAAATGAGTACTCTTATACTATTAATGCTTGACTATTCCTAATAAGGGTTGTATGAAATGACACAAGAGCAATTAGCTAGTATCAATGGAACCTGAAGCAATTTATGAATAAAGCACTGAAAGGAAGCTGATGACATAGTCATTCCATGCAGCACCCAAACAACAAGAGTTACAAAACAATTAGAGAAAAAAAATACCTTCCAATGATTTTGTTGGCATCCTCATAACAGAAGAGGATATGATTAAGCACTAAAATTAACACACTAACTAAATTGTTTCCAAGTTTTCACATGAACAGCCATTTCAGCAATTCAAATTCAAAAATCAACAATAAAAAAATATTTCCAATCCAGAATTACAAGACTTACTGCTAATGCATTCGTGTAATCAAAGCAGCTGCAAGACATACAAACCAACAATTAGAATACTACTTATACCAAATCCTTAAATCAAAGAGTAGGTTATGGATTGTTATGTGCTTTGAGCGAAAAGCCTCAAAATGAAATCATTCATCAATAGCTTACATGGTCAAGCAAATCACGCATAGGAGATAGCCAACTACTTGGAGCATTAGAAGAATAATGAATTCTTGATTAAGAATACATAACTGAGGACATGACAAGAATTTCAATGGAAACCATGATCTAGATGGAGTGTACTACTGTTCTCACTTGCACGATCATGAAAGCTGGTTTTCTGAGTAGTATTTGCTTTTACATAAAAACCAACCCTCTAACAAGATAAAGAAAAGGGTAGTCAGAGTTGAAGAACATAATTAGACCATATGTTAATTTTTAAATGGATTTTTGAGATCTATGTGTTTCACATACCCAAGTTTAATGATGATAATGAAGCCATTATAGTGAAATTATTATTTTTCATATATCGGTTTCTTTCCTCTTATCTTTCTTTCTTAAAACACGATGAATCATTATTGAGTTTTTATTTATAGGCAAAGAAAGTATATAACTCTTTTTGATTTTGTGCATCCATCACGTATAATATATTATGTTTACATGGATGAATGGGTTAATTTTATTAATAAGTTCCATTATATGAAGTTTTTCATTTTTGGTTTATGTTTTTAAATTTTTTAGGTCATTTATTTAGTCACCAAATGGTAACTATTTAACATTCTTCCAATTGACCTAAAAATTGGATAAAACTAACACTTAAGATGTAATTATGATGCATTACAAACTTAAATATCAAAAATTCAAACTACTAAAACATCATAATTAGTCCAATACGATAAATGCTAAATGTGGGTAATATTCATCGTTCCATATACCACAAGCACTAGTATCTTATCATATTATACCTAAAAATGACACAATTTTATAGGAATTCATCATGTTATAATAAATTCATGTTTACATCATAACCACAAACTAAAAATGGTGCATATAAAAACACATAAGTGATTTCAAAGTGTCAACTTTATTGGTGCAATTATGCTAATATGTGATTGACATGTGGTTTTGATTTTAATGTTTAGACGGTTTAAGTTTGGAAGATAATTATTGATCTCATGTGTGTGTGCCAAGTGTGGAGGTGCAGGAAACTTAACACGTGTAGCGGGTGCAACAAATGGAAATCCAAGGAGATCAACAAAGATCAAATACTTGGCACATGGAAAACACTTGGCATGCAGAAAACACAAGTTAAAGACAAGATTAAGTTATAGTTGGTCAAGGAGACTGAATGCTAGGCATATGAAATCTAGGTAGATGAAGCCCCGGAAGCAAGGTGTTTCTAGGCATGGAAGACTTTGAAGGAAGCAACTTTTGGCGTGATAAAGTGGCATAGAGAGCCTCTTAGCATGAATATAAACTCCACGAGGAAGACTTTTAGTGTACATGTGCATTGGGGATGAAAGGAATTAGAGTTAGATGCAAACTCAATCTTAGAAGTGACTAGAGTCAAACTACCAATCGACTAATTTGAGAACACAATCGATTGGTATGTAGTCAACTCAACGGAGGAGTCAACTTAGGACTAAAAAACTCCTAAGATATTTTTGTACGACTAGAAAGTTGACTAGTCAGTCAACTGCTGAGCCATCTGGTTACAGAACTAGTTGACTGATGGTCAATAGTAACAAGCCAAAAGCAAGATGATGGTCAAGATACTTATACCTACAAGCTAAGTAGTTGATTAATGGTCACAATTAGTCAACTGATGTGGCCATTGGCTATCAAATCAACTAATGAGCCAACTGATGATGAAGAAGTTGTTGGTTGATCGTTAGAAAAGGTTTGTTTTGAAGATAGACTTCAAACTGAAAGTTGTGGCTATATATATGGACTTAAGAAGGAAAGAACCTAATCATATATACCATGTATCATAAGGTTTAAATTGTAATTTTACCTTGATAATAATAAACATCATGATACATACTTTTTTGATGAAAAATACAATTTAGATTTTATAGTTGGACAACAAAATCCTCTCAGGTTCACAAATATAACTCAATCAAGGAAACACAGTTTGCAAATCTTACATATCAAATTTACTCAATTTAGGGTTGGTTTGTAACTTAGGCTCCATAAATGCTCATTAAGGTTAAGCAATTAGGAGCCAAAATATAGAGCAATGTGCTAGACATCTGTGAGAATCCAGAAACACAAATCCTAGCAAAATACAAGGATAATAGCTGACCAAACAGAAGAGTAGCATTGTTGATGCCTAAATGGAAAGAAATGAATGACCTGTAGCAGGATGGTGCAATAACATCAACTAGTTCATTTGCTGGCAGGGAGAAGTAAGGAACCTGTTTTCAAGGGTAAAAACAGTCAGTGATCTATATAGCACAGGAAGGTTTATCACCCAAGAGAAATTTACCTCCTCAATGTGGCCATCTATATGCTTTAGATGAACCTGTAAGAATACTTGATTATTTAATACACAATGGTGTAATCTAGTGTTCACAACTTTGTCTGTTCATAACATTATCATTGACAAAAGAATTAATCTAATGCAAGAAAGATGAGTCTTTTCCTATTACTACATAAAACAATGAAGTGAAGTTTATATATGATTGCTGTGTAAAAAAAAAAAACAAAACCTTGTAATCTTGCATGAATTCATAATGCAAGACTGTATCAGGGTCACAGCTAGCTGCTTTCAAGAACTTTTCTAGGCCTTCCCGAGTTCCATTGTCAACTATAATCAAAAGGTCAAGAAAATCATTATTTTGCATTGCGTCTACTTTTACAAAAAAAAAATCCAAAATATAACTGATTTTTTAGCTGGAAAAAGATAGGCCAGTCTCTAGTAATTCAGAATCATTTGTTCAATATTAACTAAAATTTCACACAACATTAAATAAAAGTAGAAACTGAAGCTGTATGAAATTGACAAATACCACAATTGGTGCCGAGCACATAAAGCTTGTCCAAGTTAAGATATTTCTCAACAGATCTTAATGCTGCATTAAGAAATCAATCTGCATCTCAATAGTGATCAGTTATCACAAAGCACAGATTACAAGGACTACACAAAGACTGATCAGGAACAAGTTAAATACCTTGCACTTGGCAACCAACTCCACAGAAAAGAAGACGTTTCACTCCTGCAGCCTGATAAAAGAGAAGCACAAAACTTGGTAAAACTAGTTTATCAAATGTTATCGATAGTATCTGCTAGATTATACCTTATTATAAATTCTCAGGTCTCAAACCAGACATGTATTGTGCATCAAAGAAGAATCAACAGATATTTGCTAAGAAGATACATAATATTTGAAAGTATATGAAATTTCAGTAATGATAACAGAAAAACATCATCAATCATTTATGTAGTATAATAAAAATTATAGCGTTTCAAAGGGAAATTGATTTTACTGTGTTAGTGAAAATCCTACAAGGGCTCATTCTGAACTATTGATTTATTGTATTTAGCAAAATGTATCTGAAACCAGTGAGGCTAATTAAGAAAGGATGGCATGTAAGATAATTAAATAGAACATATTTAAAGAAAGAGAAAATCACAATACCTCTACAAGGGCAAGGGTGTTGAGGTTAGGAGATAATGTGGGCTTTACACCTTTTGCTGCATAAACTTCTTCTGGGGTCCTAACCAAACAAGTTCCACTAATCAGGAACAACAGTGAACTCTTGAAGATTGCACATCAGTTGAACATCTTCAACCATGCAAATAAAAGAATAAAGATCATACAAATAAATGTGAATCATAGGTGATTTAACTGCATGTGATAAAACTCAGACCTAGCTAAAATTGGTCTTGGAGAAAGCCTGTCGTCTGGATCACTGCAGAATTTGAAGCAGGTGTATTTGTCAGTAAATAGCACATCTTAATGAATGGTTGAACAAGCTAAGAATTTGGCTTGAATAAAGAGTAATTTGACATACAACCTTTGCACACAAATAACAGCATCTACGATATTTGCTTTAAGCATTTCTACAGCAATTGTTGTTACAATCCCAGTCCATTGTGCTCCTAGAGATAAAACACGGTACAGATGAACAGTCATGATTTCATTAAATTTATCCAATGATAGTAACATCCTCTAGTGTAAAGGAAAATAGAGTTAGTAAAATAACATCTTCAAAATAGTAAATCATTCATAAGATGCAAATATAATTGTCTTTGCATATAATGAGTTACCCAGAATCCCAGATAATGTATTGTTCATATTACTTGCATGCGACACCTAAAAATAATCTTAGAAACCAATTACATTTGGAAAAAAATCTGAAGGCTCCCTAAACTCCTACTAAAGATAATAAGGAAATGTGTCACCTGAAGCAAAGGGAAGACTAATACAATCCAGTTGGGGAATAATCAGAAATTAAGCTGAGAACAGCCTTTCGCTGTTAGTAAAAATAGAAGTCATTAGACATCTTCTAAGGCATCTTCGTGCTTGGACTGGAACTATAATGGTGGTTTTAGGATATGTGAAACTACAATATATTTCCATGCAAGATTTAAAATTTCGAACATGCCGAAATTTCAGTTTATGACTGCTGCAACAATAGGATTTCGGTACTGTATCGTGACATGCTGATATGATTTCAGTATTTTTTTTAAAAATATAAATGTATTAATTAAAAAATATTTTTATTAATATTCGAGTTTTCTTTACCTTCAAATTGAAATTATGAAGATAGATCAGTACCTTCTACAGGTTTTATCTTCTTAGCATACAGCAGTTGCTGATGAACCCCAAAATACATATCATCAGATTCTGTGGTTCTCCCTCTTCCATGTACTCTTGGTTCCAGAACCTGAAGAAGAAATATTTTTGTTGAATATTAAGCACACTATCACTAAAATCTTGAATGTTTGGTCATATGTTCAAGTTACAAACTGATAAACATTGAAATATTTTTTCAAACATTCTCATGATTTCAATCTATTGAAATATCAAGCTTTAAAGAAGTAACATGGCACCGTTGTTATAAGTCAAGGATAGCAACAACAACAACAAAAAATCTATGCTTCTTTTGAAGAATAGAATGAAGGGGAGCCTTGGCGCAACGGTAAGGTTGCTGCCATGTGACCTAGAGGTCACGGGTTCAAATCCTGGAAACACAAGGCAAGGTAAGGCTGCGTACATCCTTTCCCCGGACCCCGCATGGCGGGAGCTTCGTACACCGGGCTGCCCTTTTTCTTTTCTTTTGAAGAATAGAATATCAGCAAAATCTATCATTAGGTATCAAGTATTAAGTAACATGACGCCATTGTTATAAGACAAGGATAGAAAAATTAAAAAAGAAAAAGAAAAACTATGCTTCAATTGGAGAATAATATACCAGCCGAAATCCATCATTTTCAAGGTTACAACTCCATTAACCCATCCTCAAGCCAAAACCACATATCAACTTACTGAAACAGTAGTATTTTCGTTTTCTGAAATGTACTCAGAACTCAGAAGAATACCACACTGAACAGTAGAAATAAGTAGCGCACGGGATGACCAAATGTAGTGAACAAACCTAACGTATGGATAATGCAATAACCATAGAATCCAGAGGAATCCACAGAAATACCTCGCTAACAATTAATGCCGACAAGTTATTGAAAAGGGTGAACACAGAAAGTAACAAGCCAAATATATGAAATGATACCAACAAACGTAGAAGCAAAAGAAATTGAAACCAGTTACAACACCGGGCAAGAGTGGCACAGATTGTTCATTTGTGAGTTATCTCTGTAAACATATAAAATTCAAAATGTTATCCCAAAATTAGAAGATGAAAAGATCGTAAGCGATTATATTATTTTAAAAAAACGTAACTAGAATGGCTATTCCCAACTAGCTATGCTCCGTAGTGAATTTAGAACAAATAAACAATGCTCAGTAAAAAAACACACTCGACGGAAAATCTGGAAGGATCACCTCGATCCGGGACATGCCATCGCCTAAGAAAGCGCAGGCATCCTTCACGTGGGCAATGTAGTAGGTATCGCAGAGCCCGCAACGACTGGCCAAAACGACATCAACGGCGTGTAGAACCCGATCAATGAAGGATAACAAAGAAGGAGAAACAACAATCGGGTAAATGAATAAACAATCTAGAGGGATGCATTACCTGCAGTGATCCTTTGCGGGGTATACGCCGCCAGGACGGATGGGCTTGGATCGCTTCCGCCAGTCGTCCTTCAACTTCGAGGAAGGATTAGACTTGGAGGTTTCCTTATCTAAACCGAAGATTGATCAGAAAAAAAGAATCGTGGTAAAGAATATAAAAAAGGAAAAGAAGAAGGGATGCTACCTGCCGGTGAAGAAGCGGAGCAAGTGATGGGGAAAGGAAGGGCGAAGGAGGAAGAGCAATAAGACGCCATGGACAAAGCGGCCATAGATGACGGCGTCAGCGAGGGAGGAGAGGAGGACTCACTGGAGGAGGAGCAGGAGTAGACTAGCAGCTCTCCTCGTCTGCTCTGGCGTTATCGTGTTCCGTGAGTGAGCAAGCAAGCTGCTGCTGGAGCGTGTGGCTGGAAAGAGTTGGACACCATCTGTAGCCTTTTTTTTAATAAGTGTTTAATTTTTAAAATCCGATTAATTCAGATAGTCGATCTGATCTTTAAAAAGAAAATTTATTGATAATTGAAATAAATATTAATATCATAAAAATTTTAAATTCTTAAATATAATATATTTTAAATAAAATTTAAATTATTGTTGTTTAATAAATTTGTCATTTAAACTATTTTCAAATAGAAGATATGACCAATCAAATCAGATTTGATCTATAAATTGTTATGTACGAATTAAATTGATTAAATGTTGAAAATGAATGGATAGAACTGACAGAAATTTCTATGGTCTCCTTTTTTTTCTTTCTCTGTTTTAATAATTCAAGCTTTCTTCTAATTATAAACGGATGATTAAATATCATCTTAGTTCTATTATAAACGCATGATTAAATATAATTAGATTAAAAAATCATATAAAATAATTTTTATTTTTTATTAAAAGAATTATAATAAACAAAACTAATTAAGTTATATTATATAAAACTTATTAATATTTTTTTTAAATACATTACTTTCGATCAAATCATCAAAATTTATTTATATTTTCAAGTTGTGTCATATCACTTTTTAATTTTATCGACAGTTCTAAAAATATCAATCTTTAATTTTAATGTTTAACAATAATTATAGTACGCGGGTCAGAATAATCAATTAAGGTTAGATTTATGATTCCCGGTAATTTAAGATTATTATTTTTAATTCTATTTAAAAATATTTTTAAAATTTATAAATATAAAAATTATGTAAATTTTAAATTGCTTATATATCTCGTATAATAAAATGAAAAGTCACTAGTTAGCTTTTCTTTGGCATTATTACTCATTTTAATTTTTCGTGTTCATGTAGTATTAGTTTCTTTGAAATTAAAATTTAAAGATCTATTTAATTTTACAATAACGCGATAAATTTTTTTTTTTGCTATGATTAGAGGGTGTGATAATTTTTGTCTTTTGTGACCCAACTCATTATCTATTTTATTAAAATAAAATTTTATAAAATAATTTCAAATCCCTATTGAGTATCCATACACGTTTCATCTATTTTTTTAATAAAAATTGTACTTTTATGAATTTTAAATTATTAATGCTATTAACATTCTATATTTCACAAAGATTACCTTGTAAATTATATTTTAAATTATAATCTTTATAAATATCATATATATTAGAAATTATATAATTTTTTTTTCAAAATTCTTTTGAGTCAATTGCTCCTATTGTAGATAACATAAGTGTGATGATTTACTTGTTTTGAGCATGGAGTGATATATGATGTGTGTTGTGAAAATTTCTTTTGTCTTTGCATGAAGTGATACATGATGTATACCTAGATAATAAATTTTTTTCCACGAGATATCCAACTCTTATGATCTGATTAGTCAATATATTCGTTTCGAGACAAAGTGCGCAACATTAGCTAATTTACATAATAGACTAAACAAACTTTCTCATTAGTATTAGTATCTATACGTAGGGAGAATTAGGCATTAATGAAATTGCATGTTGGCTTTCAAATTTTGCAAAACTTATTGAATCACTTTCCCTACTAGTGTTACTTGTTTGTAGATTAGAACAAATTTTGTCATCTAAATATATTTAATTGGGTTAAGAAATATATATATATGTTTAGATTGAGCAAAAGTAAAAAATAAAAAACACAAAATTTGTTGTCACAAAGATCTGAAAAAACTATTTTAATGCTTGTTAATATAAGTGCATTTTCTATCCTCAAGCCTTGCACTGGTCCCCAAAATGCAATTCAATTCGGTCCCAAGCCCTAAACGTGGTTGCCATACACACTCCCATGCTTCACACCATCAACCCGATTGCACATAAATCCACACACAAATAATTTATATATATTGATGGTACCTGGGGTTACAGCCCAAATGGCCGGTTAGGCTTCTCGACCCGTTGATCAGCTTCGCAAACACTCCTGACTCACTAATACTTTTCTCCGAACTCTTAATCTTCGTTTAATGATGTCCCATACAAACATGAGAAAGTCACTCAATAATTGCATCCCCGAGCACTCAACTTTCATTCAGTTATATATAATTTGGACTCGATAAAGTCACTCGGGAATTACATTCCAGAACACTTAGCGTTCATTCAGTTGTGTATCACTTGGACTCAGGAAAATCACTTGGGAGTTGTATCCCTGAGCACTTAACATTTATTCAGTTGTGTATCACTCAAACTCGAGAAAGCATTCAAAATTGATGCTTCCGAGCACTAAAGGTCACTTGGGAATGACGCTCCCGAGCACTGGTGTTCATCCAAGATCCATTTGGTTTCATGATACCTACTCGACTTCAACTTTCGGTGATTTGGCATCCTAGCAGATGTGAGTCATTCTGTATGAAGATTCTCATAGGTGTGACTCAGCAGTTGTTGTCCTCTGATTCTCTAATCACCCCTCATGTTGATAGCTGACAGACACAAAGATGCAACGTAGAATTTCCTTAACGGTTGTCGCCCCTTGACACCCTAATGCCCTTTCAAATGGATAGATGGTGAGTACATAACAACTTTCATGGAGATTCCGCCAGAATATATATGAGCTAGTACGGATCCAATGGATGTCCCTCGTCTTGCACCCTAACTGCCTCTCAAAGGGATAGATTTCCACAGCCACATTTTAAATATTTAATAATTAATTATTAATTTTAAAATAAATATATTAAAATATTAGATGTGCAATATCCTACATAGAGATTTCCTTTTGTCAACTATATAACAACTGATGAATATAAGTTAAGGTATAATTTTCTTTTTGTGTGAACTCTTCTCCATTATATATTCTCTCTCTTGCATCTTGGAAAATTCTCTTTTTTGATTCGGTTTTGACTTGAGTATCAGAATAGTCATGCCAATAATATTAGCCAACATACTTTATTTCACAAGCCCTTGGATCTTGACTAGGTAGGAGATCAATAATCTCGACTCTTTTGTAAAAAAATATTCGGGAGATGAGGAGATAAATATTGTATATATATATATATATATATATATATATATATATATATATATATAAAAGAAGCAATTAATCAAAACCCTAAAAGTGTCAGCTAGTGTAGTTCTTTATGCAGAGAACATGCATGCATGCAGCCTGTATCACTGCTGCTGCCCCCTGCTAAATTCTGGACTCCAAAAAGGCTGAACCCTTCTGATCGTATTCCTACGGAGACGACGTAGATACATAGAGAAGGAACATTTATCTTTTTGCAATATAAAAACAATTAATTTCATTTAATTAATTTATCCTGAAAGTGCACATCAACATTAAATGGATTCAGAAACAAATTAAATAAGAAAAATGGCGATGGAACTCCCGGCCCGATCGAGGATTAAGTACTGATCGAATGAGCTCATCTTCTCTGCAGCCTCCTGCATGAGCAGCGCCGTGACGGTGACGGTTTCAATCGCCTATATGATAAGAACACACACCCCAACTCCATGCATGCTTGGAGAATGCATGATTAAGCAGCGACATGACATTTGTTTATTGAGCGATTTGGATACACTGGCACATAAGACCCACATCCACCTCATGCAAACAGTGAACAGATTCGACAATTATTTTAGACAAAGAAACAAAGTGACGAGTTGAAATACTGGCCACGTTTGTTCTTTTCCAGGGCACAGAGATAGAGAAAATGAAAGCAATAATGGCAGCATTAGAAAAGCAAAAGAAAGCAGTACAGCATTTCAAGCAGGATGGTTTTAATTATACACTCATGATTATTGAATTGCGCTGCGCTACTGAAGCCGGATAAAGTAGGACAATCCTAATTCCTAAAAGAAAGAATAGTAATTGAACACACCATAATTATTATATTGCGAGTGTGATTGCGTTCTAGTTCCTTCAAGATTGGAGGCTCTGGAAGAAGAGGCTCGTGTCGTGTAGTTCTTCATCCACCTCTTGATCGAGGTGATGTGGTGTTCCAGGTTCTTGGTCTTGGCTTTCCCCTTCCTCCTCCTCCTTCTCCTTCTTCTTCTCCTTTTTCTTGGTCTCCTTCCACTTCTTCACCTCCTTTCTCCTTGCCCCCCTCGTTTTCGTCACCATTGTGGTCGTCTAAATTTGGAGCTGATGCACCGTCTTCGAAATTTTCGTCTGCCACATTGCCATTGAAGTCGAACCCGAACTTGAGGCTTGGGTAATCGGCGGCGGCCGGTGGCACGACGATGGCGTCGAGTAGCTCGGAGTTGTCGGTTCTTTTATCTTCAGTGTCGTCGCGCTTCTCCTTAGAATCATGTTCTTGATCTGTTAACCTCTGCTTCTTGGGAATATTGTCTTTGCTGAGCGAGGACCGGGAGTAGAGTTGGTCGAGCTGTTGGAAGTAAGGGCAGGTCTTGGAGTGTTGCGGTCTCTTCTTCCCGCTTTCTTTGGTTTTTCTGAAGTACTTGTTGATGTTCTCCCACTTTTCCTTGCAGCGCTTGGCGCTGCGGAGGTAGCCCATGGCGGCCATGGTGGTGCTCACTTCCTCCCACAGGGGGCCCTTCAGCCCCGGTTCCTGGAACCGAGAATCAAGTCCACTGCGGACTCGGATCAACGCCTGCACCTCCGTCTTCGGCCACCTACTCGAGCTGAATTGCACCTTGTTGCTTTCTTGGTCCCCGAATGCCGCCTCCTCGGTGCAGGGCTCGGTTTGGGGGTTGTTTTTGTGGTAATTATTGTGTTCGTCGGAGAAATGGGGCTTAGGAGGGAGATTTAGGCTCTCTCCTGTGATCTTTTCGAGGAAGGCTATGATGGCGGCCTCGCGGGAGGAGGCGAGTTTGCGCTCGTGAGCGCGGGCCGCCGCCTCGCGGCAGGACTTGGCGGCCTCCTGCTTCCGCCACGCTTCCTCGCGGCTGGTCCGTTCCTGCTCGCGGTTTTCCATCACCTCCAAGAACTTCCGGTGGAGGCTCTCTTGGTGGTCTATCAGTTGCTTAACCAGGCTCTCGAAGAAGGCCGCAACCGAACTCAGTTGCCGCTGCCACCGCCGCCGCTTCCTCCTCCTCCTCCCACTGCTGTTTCTGTTGTTGCTACATTTTTTCCCTGGCCGCCCCGCCTCCTCTCCCGCAGACGTCTCCGACATTCCTCCGACACAATTGGCACCCGAAGGCAGGCCCGGAGGTGCCATTGCAGCGGCGTGCAACAGGGGGGTCTCATCGCCGGTGAGCGCGGAGCCAGAGCCAGTCCGATTGACACCGCCACCGCTTCCGCCTGGCTTGTAGATGGCCTCTAGTTCACTGAAGATCTTGTAGTTGCTGCTCCCTGCGCCGGCATCCTCTTTGCTCTTCTTGGACACCTTCCCGGCGGTGTTAATTGAGATCTCGGGCTCTTTGTTCTTGCACCTTTTGTTATTCGTGTGGATGTAGTCGATATCCAAATCCAATGGCCTCCTGAAAGTATATATTCAATTCGCTTATTTTATATTTGCATTTACAAATGTATTTAGAGGACATGAATGCTTTCTCTTTTTAAGTTTCTCTTTTAAGCTCCTTTTCTCTTTTCATCAATAATGATAAAAAAGCAAGTCTTAGGAATCAACATCTAGCAATTCAATTCCTTTCAGATGCATCATTTCTCATGGCCAATGAAGCTCATAAAATTATTGTTGTTCAATTGTTTTAGCATAGAACAACTATGAACGAATCGGTTAGTTGTTGATTACCAGGATAGCTCTTTAATGGAAGACTCATCGTCTCTCTGCGGCCAGTGATGATGAAGACGACTCTCCGATCCGTCGTCGTCTCCTCGCAAGATGCCATCCTCATCGTTGATCCCCTCGCGGCTTCCGCCCCCACTGCTCTCGTTCACTGCAAGCTTAAAGTTCATGGCCTCCGCCAGAAAGGATGGCAGCGGGCCGCCGCCGCCACCAGCTGGCATAGTGACGCGCGCCGAAGAGGCAGAGTTCTCGGGGCCGGAATCCTGGTCCAGTCCAAGCTGCTGGTGGTGCGGCATCTGCATCCGCCGCGGCTCCAGAGGCTGGTAATTCAGCTGCTCGTGGTGGTGAGGGTGGAAGAGCTGGAATTGGTGCAGCGCTGCCGTCGGCGGCTGCTGGAAGAGCTGCTGGGTGATAGGAATGGAGTGGAAATGCGCGAAATGGGGAGGCAGCACCGCGCCCGGTGGCGGCGCCTGGTACTTGAGAGGGTTACTTCCACCGGCAGCGGTCGAGTGGACGATGTCGGCCGTGTTGGAGAAGAGCGAGGTGGTGCTGCCACCACAGCTTTCCACCATGAATTGCTGGATCTCCGACACTCCTCCGTAACTCGACTGCATCTCTCTCTCTCTCTCTACTTCCTTCTCTTACCCTTCTTCTTTAACTCTTGCGTATCTTTTGGTTCTTCTCCTTGCTTGAAGTCAAGAACTCATCCAGATCTGCGCTGCTTTCTGGTCCTGTTTAGTCCGGAGGACATGAAGCTGCACTGCAGCATGTAACCTCAAGAACTAGCAAACAAGGTACCGTTTCTTGTTCACAGAGAGGCGATGAGAAAGAAGCCGAGCTTCCTTAATAGAGGTCAGAGCAACCTAGAACCCATTGTGAAGAGGGCACTCCACATCTATGATCTACAGTCGCTGCTGCTGCTCGAGTTGTAAACAGATCAGGGCAAGGAAGAGAGAGAGAGAGAGCGAATAGAGGGGCGGTGTAGTAGTAACACTGTGGTGGATAGAAATAGTACTAGATGGTGACGTCATCATGGGGTGCGGGGGGCAAACCCTGAGCATCTCATTACAATCCGCATTATGATCGATCGGGTGCTGCCAAAGATGGCACATGCTGAGCACGTGTTGGAGGGTAGAACCGTGATTTTCTTTGTATCTAGGGGTAATAATATACTTCACGCTCCATACCAAGATAAAATTAAAATATGATTTTTTTTTTTTTTATAACCTAAATTGTTTTTACTACAGTGGACATTTTGGTTACCAATTAACATGTTCAAAGATTGTGAATTTATGATAAATTTTTCTAACGCCAATTTCAAAGAATCAATTCGTTGTTTCAATGGCTCATTTTTCTAATTTTAGTTCTTCAATTCTAATGTCATGCAATTTAACACGAGGTACGATGAGACTAAATGTTTCTTTTAAAATAGAAACTTCTTTTTTCCTTTTCCTATTTAATGAATTTACTAAATTAATTAATTCAACTTCTTATGAGGAAGAGTTTACCTCATTGTATCATTCTTAGATGAGTGGAGCAAATTAATTATAGACACTTAATGAATATGATATCCACTTGATTAAAATAAAAAGTCCAAATAGTTTTGACATGTGATAAGTGGTCCTGATAAGTCGTGAAAGATTGAATGTTAGACGTATGATTGAAATTTCTAACATGTCATGGATTAGATGTCCAACAATTAATGAGAAATCCTAATTAAGCATGGAAGTTCTGAAAGAGTAAATTTTAAATAAATACAGAAGTTTTACATAAGTAAACTCTAAACAAGTATGAAATTTCTAATGGGTCATCATAAGTTGTGCAAAATGAATAATTAATATTATAGACAGCCCGAATGTGTTTCGCTCCTTGTGAAGAATCTTACTAAAAATTGAACTATCTAGTAGTTTGCTACATAGCATTAACCACCAATATGTGATGGGTGGGGTAGAACAAGAGAAAAAATTAATTAAAGAATATGCATGAAGGAGAAGTCTAGGTAGGATTCAACCTAAATGGATCAAAAGGGTTTTGTCCCATGTTTTAAATTAGAAGTCATCTACTCTAGAAAAACTAGAGAGGATTATTAGTCAAAAGGTCCACATGCATGCCCTCTAGTATATATAGAGAAAGATCTAATATACCTACTAACAATGATAGAAGCTTATTTTTGTCCTTTTAAATAAGTTTAACCTAATAAATATGTCAGTGATGCAACTTAGACAGGCAGAGATATCCCTCAAGGAAAGTGCTCAACAAATTAAAGGACCCCTCTTCTTTGATGAAGAAAAGAACTTCGATCGATAAGAAGACCATTCGAATTATCCTTATGGCCAAAAGGAGAGAGTAGGAGTTCCCTAACAAGATTGATTTGTATGGTGTTTGTTCTTCCTTGGGACGTACACTAAATTTGAGTAAATGCATCAAAACTACGCATTCATATAACCTGAGTTGTGGACCTGCATTTTCATGTGAAGTGTTCACAATCTCTTATCCGAGAATGGATGAGCATGCCTGCATCATACGAGTTGACCTGCAAATATCACTATATTCTACAAAACTGTTTTGACTGAAAGAAAAACAAGAACTTCGCATTGATTTTCTTTTCTAAAACTTTGCAGTAACTAAAAGCAGAAGGATCTGGGGCCGGTTGGGAATAGCTAGCCTTTTAACTCCGATATGAACCCTTCATCTTTTTTGTACTTGCACTCTTCCCAATGCTTCTTCAAAGTCTAGCTAGGCATTTCTGACCAACCCATTAAGAAATACAATAGGAACAAAACACTGAACTATCATGTCATCTGTTTTTAAGATCCTCGATAATTAAAATGATCCATGCAGTGTCATGTCCTTTCTTCACTGTTTCTGTAATCTTTTCTCATGTGTATGTGAATAAAAGCAGTGCCAATAGTTTGCTAGCAATGATCAAATAATAAGGTGAATACTAGTAGTTGTACAGAAAATTTTATTTTACCTTTGATATTTCACATATTATTTTTTTTAAAAAAAATTCTATACTTCAAAATACTCATTGCATCATCGACTATGACCAATTTAAGATTGAATCATCATCTAAGTCAAGATCTAGTTAAATCCCATAATATATGTTTTCAAGCTTTGCCTTTGGTTATTCCTCATCTGCCATGTATTATGTCATCTTTAGTCTATCTAAACATCCAAATGTCAATCGTCCAATTACTCTCGATTTGGTTGGACTTTCATTCGTCATTTGACTTATTTGGATTTCTAAGTTAACTAAATATCTAATCAATATTGATCTATTTGAACTTCTTTAATTGCACCTACAATAACACATCAAATATCTTGCACCTACACACTTAACAAACTTCATCCGTAAACACAAATAGGTCTAACTTGCAACCTTTACCCAAATATCAAAATTACTCAGTCACACTCAATTACTAGGGATATAATTGCACTGCAATCTCTCCACTCAGGGAATGATTGCATTAATAATTTTGATGTAGTTGGTAAAACATTTTAAATTAGACTTAATTAATTTATCTTACTCTAATGAATATCAAGTGTGCAAGTGGATAAACTTGATAAAGAACTATAGGTGTAGGATGGAAAAGTTCAAGTTGATCTAAATTAACTCAATACTTGATAGCTTAAAGAAATCCAAGTGGATGAAGAATTGACTAGAGAGTTAGCAAAGAAAAAAGGTTCAAAAGGTAATAGTGGAAATCCAAAAAGTGCATGGTAGACAGCAAGTCTAACAAGGCGCTATCAAAAGTTCAAGAGGTGTTTGGTAAATACGGAAGAAGTTCAATAATTGTCAGTACAAGTCCAATAGATTTTGGCAAACAAAGATATAAAGCTAGCGTGATTAGTCGGACGAAGAGGACATCTGAAGTATTAGGAAAAAGCCTAGAGTTAAGATATGAAAATAATTATGGAAGAGATATATAGTTCATGATTCAAAAAATATTGAGGTTGTTATAGAAAGATCTAAAGATTTTTATTATCAGTATTATTTATTTTTTTTATTTCTTGGTATTCTTTTGTATCAATAGGTTTTAGAAGATTATTTTCGACATTCGCAGACGATTAACAGAATCAATATTGCTCGCACAATAATTGTTATCCGATCCCATCCGACGTTAATTGGTATCAGAGCACTCGGATCCGATAGATCACTGTTGTGATCATGATCGTGGTCCGTGACAGACAAGTTCTGGTTCAGGCCATGATCATATCACTTGAGATGAGATACTTCAAGATCTACAAAGATAAATCACAAAATTATCCCAACGTCTAACAACGCAAGATCTAAAAGATCATAAGTTCTTTTTATATCCTAATTTTTTTCACTTTTAAAAACTCCTATCACAATGTAAAAACTATGGTCAAAAGAAACAGTATGAAGTTTTTAGGTTTGAGGAATTTGTTGATTGACTTAACAAAGTAGAGAGAATTTTTTATTATGAGAAAGTGCTCGATCATGTAAAAGTCAAATTGGTCCTCATCAAACTCATCGATCGAGCATCAACATGGTGGGAGCAGTTGCGACGCTCGCGAGACAGACAAGGCAAAGTCAAAATCACTGATTAGGAGAAGATATGAAGAGTCACTTTCTTCATTTTGGCTACACTTAGACTATGTTTTAATGACATCAGGCGTTGAGGCATGATGCAAGATCGGTTGATGATTATACGAAGGAGTTTTACCAGCTGATTGAGGGATTTAAGATCAACCACCCCGCCACTTACAACTTGAAGATAACGTCGGCTCCGCAGCGCCTCTACATCCCCCTTCCTCCTGCGACGACAAAAACAATCATGAAAATGCAAATCTCGACAATATTGAGTATGATCAGTCCTACTCTCTCAATCGTTCGATCACAAGAGGGGGCGAAGATGATGACAAGATCGAAATATTTGATGATCCAGTTTATGATGATACTGACGAAGAGGAGATAGACCTAAACGAAGCATTGATCGAAGACCAGAAGCCCACTTTGTACGACGACAATCAACAATCTGGTTCATTTATCAACGAAACTTCAGTCTCCATCGTCTCACCTTGCATTAATTTGGCGCCCCAATTTATTCATCATGATGAAGACGAGACCGAGTCAACTGGCGAGCCAATATACGACAAGGATGAAGTTGTCAATGAAATAGTCGGTGATCCAATTCTTTATCTCGACGTCGATGTTGGTAGGTTGCTCGATCAAGCCCTTGCTAATGCTTTCGTATGCATCGACACTTCCACTGCACAGGAGGCTTCTCTTTCAAAGAAATCACTAAGCCTTATCCAACACTTTGTTGACTATTCAAATGATTTAATTTCACAAACATGATGTCGTATCAAATAGATTTATCTAAGGATATAAAAATATAGATACTTCATTTATATTAGAAGGAATGAACAAATACAAACAGAGATTTCAACTAATGGAACTAAAGAAATAGTAGATGATTGTAATTTAAATGAAGACATTCTTATGGACAAAGAAAATCAAAAGAAGTCAACTATCACTTCAACAATATCTCCCTCTTCAATACATATGTCTTGTCAATCTTTTTTCTTAAATTCCATGTTAACTAATTTGTCAACTTTAATTATTGTAGCTGCTCTAATTTTTTTTTGACATCCTGCGGAAGGATCTTGGAAGAGCTAAATTTCGAATCTTGATCATTGTATTACTTAAGAGGTGAGTAGTAGCTCATTGAATCGCTAGGTCTGACTCTAGTAGTCAAGCAGGATTTAAAGGCAAGTCAAGCTCGGAGAGCTTTGAAACTTTGAAGATAAGAGGTTTCCAAGTGAATAGTTCCTCACTTTAAATATGTACATGTTCATCTTGACCCTTGCAATCGAAAATAAAATAATTTATTTCATTTTCTAAAAAAACAATATGCCATTTCGTATATGTTTTTTACTATTCAGTCAACCAAAAGCTAGCACCATAAAAGAGCTAGCGTACATATCAGTTTCATGGGGTGTGGTGTATTATCTCTTCCTCCCTCAATATAGCGATAGCAGCATTCATATTTAAATATTTAATGCGTGGAGCAGCAGCTGCATGTATGCACGCTGGCACTTGCAACCGAAGGCCGCATCAGATCAATGCTCAAGCTGCGGAAGCAAATGGCCGGTTCCCCATCAAATTAATACCCTCTACTTAATTAATTTCCCCTGATCAAGCATGCGATTTGGACTAGTCCAAACCATCTCTAGCTCGATCTTTCTTTCTTTCTTTCTTCCTGCAGCGGTAGTGGACCGCCAACAATGAGACGGTGCCATGCAGGCAGGCAGGCAGGCGAAGAATTTAAGAGTCGTGTTGTCCGCTACTACGCCCACCCCACTCACCTTCCAACTACTGGACACGATTGCCGGTCGACGTTCCCATCACATTTGTCAGCTTCCGTGCGCGCTCCGACACGATTCGATTCGAGAGTTTGTGCATGTGGCGGATGCATCGGCGATGGAGCTGCCGCCTGCCACAGCTAGCTTTAATGGCGTTGGCGAAGTCTAAATGGTCGCCGTACGCATCCTGGGGACCTCACGCCATGTGAGTTATTCCCTGGAATCGATCGATCTCATGACTCCAATTTGAGCTAAAGATCCAGATGGTGATCGGTCGATCGATCGCAGAGCGGCACGGTTTTGGAGTTTTAGTCGAGCTAGGGAAGTAGTCGTCGTCGATCGATAGCAGTCCCACTCGGGGCCTCCGGAAAGATGCACAGCGACCACCCCGTTGCGGGAGGCGTTGAGGCCTGACGGTGTCGTTGGGTTCTTTTCTTGGACTTGATCTTGAAATATTGGAGACCGTAGCTGCCAGACAGTAGTCGAAGCGACAACAGATAGATGTATTATCATCAATCGCTGTACATGACCATACTAACTGATGGATCGGATCTTAATTAAATTAATTTATAACATGTTTAATTGGTTCATAAAATTATTAATGTTATGAGATTGACAAATTAGAAGAAGTCTTGTATTTTATTTGAGCTCTCTTCTCTTTGTACTTTGTAATTTTTGAACCGCTAAGAAATTTATCCGTCTCTAGTAGCTAGTTGATGGAGAAGAAGAAAATTAATGATGCTTATTTATAGATCATAGGTTAGAAGTTTAGAAGTTGTTGAACCATCATATTAAACAGATATATGTTAGTGATTGATAAGTATGAATACTCGACCAAACTAGAACAGTTAATCAAATTAGACTACTCAAGCAGATTGAAAGAAGGATCACGTATGTATATCTTCCTGATTTAGAGTATGGTCAATATCAACAGTATGATGGCCATGACAAGAGGTGGGTGATACCCAGCAGCGAGAGAAAGAGAGAGAAGCATAGAGTTTGCAGCTAGCTGCAAGAAGTCATTAAATCCCTCTAATATTAATCAAGTTTCTTGCAGGATAATTAAGACCTTGGCATGGCCATATACAATCTCCAAGGAATTAATTAAGAAATGCATGCATTTAATCACTCTCCAATATTGCAAGATGTTACTGATCTAAACTTAATTCCAGCAAGCTATCAATCTGTGAATGCATCTGATATATAGATCTACATGCACATGCAAGTTGTTGAGGATGCTGCTCTTGATTTTGACCAGACCATCCCGAGGGAAATCATCATCAAACAAATTAAGACCTAATTTCTCATAAGTCCTTAAATGATGCTATGGTTGGATAATCAGCCCATGGAAAGAATAGTCTTACAACATCCAGCCCATGGAAGTCTAGGCATTTAAACTCATCATCAATCACTTCTTCTGATTTTCCTTTAATCAAAAAATGAAATCCGCTATCTCCGCGGCCACACGACCATCTGCGAGAAGGTAAATTAAGAAGCTGCAGTTGGCTACGACGGAGGAGGATATTGCCTCGGCTTCGTCGAAATTTGACCCTTACCCACTTCAACAATCAACTATACTCTGAAAATAATCAATCAACATATCTTTCAAACATAGAGCCCATCATAACAATAACAAGACCATTCTCGTGCAAAAGATCACCTGGTGGAACAGCAAGAGCATCAGATCGAGTTCAATCAAAAACAAATTAAGCTAATTAATGCAGGCACACTTAAGGGTTTTCCCAGACAATTCCATTTTATTAAATCGAAGCTAATTTTCAGATTTTATTAAAAATCCATTTTCATATTATGTTATTATCTAGCTCCACTACGATGGTGAAACAGGCATTGCCACGTGTGCTGACACATTCATGGACCCACACGGCAACACATGCCAGAATAATCCCATGCATGCATCCATCCATCCATCCATCCATCCCTAACGCATTCATTCATTCATTCATTCATTCATTCCGTGTGCATGCACCGGCCAACCGCTCCCCTCCTTTTCAAACGCAGTTCATGAATCTCCATCACTTCTCATATTCTCTCCTTTATAATTATAATCATTTTGAGAAAAATATTTATTTTGTACCATACATAAATAAATATGATGATTGATAATGTTTCACATTTATAAATAATATTCGGCTAATTAAGAAATGTTATTGATTAATAGAAGACGTAATAATGTTAGCTAGCCAAGACATTTAAAAATATATATAGTGCCAGATGGAAAACAAAGAATTTTGGAGACGATTCAATTAGCATAAAGAAAAAAAATGCATCTGGACAAAGTCGTTTTTTCAACAAAAGGACAATAAATAATAATGAATGTTCCCCGGTCATATCACAGCTCCATCTCCATCAATCAAAATCCAAAATTATCAAGATAAATAATCAATTAATAAATGAATTTGGTGACGTTGATCTCCCCCACACTTTGCACCTTTTGCACATGCAACGCCATGATAAACGTGACACATTGTATTATGATCAGACATTACCTAACTAATCAACCAATTTTCCTATTATTATTATTATTTTGTGGACGGGCTCATTTTATTAATCCTTAGTATTTGGAACGTAGTGTTTTTTGGCTTTTGTGTCTTTGATCGTGTACTTGTGATTCCATCCATCGAACTGACCGTATAATTTGGCCTTTCAAAGTTTCATGAGAAAATTAATCGATGGTTGTATTAATGAAAATTAATGGAAGGGCGTTTATTTGGTTTTGATATGAGGAAATGAATGAAGTTAGTGTGGCACAACATGAGCAAACTAAGCTTGAATAATTTAATCATAATGATTGCCCTAATTGAGCTAAGCAACCTATATATATATTCAAGCAAAATTAATGATTGATACTTAAGGTGTGCGATGACGAGATCGAAAGAAAAAATTGATTGAGTTAACCAGCTAGATGGACAATAATCAAATTGAAACTATCGACAAATTTAATGGGGGCCAATTGGTCAAATCATTCTGACTGCTTACCAATTCTTTTTAAGCATATTATCCCATGATCACATGCCTCGTGAAATTTATATATATATTAGTCTTTGAGCAATATATATTTTTATAGAAAGATTATTTATATATATAAATTGGAATAACACAATTAAAAGTGGATATGCATGAACGACTCATCTTTTCCTCGCTATCACATGCAAGATTCGTGTCTTAATTGAAGTTGTAGTTGTCTTAAACCAACAAAGTAAGATTCATATAGAGGGTTCTCAACTTCTCAAGGACATAATGTATAATGATCTTTTGGATCGGCATTAGTAAAGTAAACTCAAGTACAATTCTAATGAAAGAAACAAAAAGATTTAATTATGCAACTTTTACATCATGAAATCTAGCTACTCATGAAGAATAATACCATTATTGTCGATGCATGTTCACACAATCAAGAAAAAAAATTATACTATGATCTTGTCATGATTCGAAAAGTCTTCAAAACTCTGATGGGGATTTAATTTCTAGCTATGCTTTTGCTCGACACTATCACTAGCTTTGCTTGTTTTTAATTCAAAGGTTTTGACATTTGGATATATGTATTAGCTCATTCGACGACTAGTGTGGAGATGCAAAGTTCGACGATAAGCATAGACTTTAAGATGCTAAATAGGTTGTTCATCAAGATAAAACTTTGCAATCAATACAATATGATGGATACTCTTTTTTTTTTAAATTTTCTAAAGAAATAAGCAGAAAATGTTGACATTCTTATGTTTGCAATTATTATTTTTGTTTGGCAAGTAATGCAATTCTCATTACTGTAGAAGACATACATGGAATGATATACATATTCAGATGAGATGAGATGAGTTTGCGTGTGAGATAAATGAGAAAAATAATGTGAATGAAGCATGATCATGTGCGAGACATCAATTAATTGACCAAACTTAATTGTGAATGTTGTACGAAATGGAATATTGGACTTCATGGCTCTTTGTCTATGCGTTTCCAATCCAAATAACTCAACTATAAAGAACCAGATATATGTAGTGTGAAGTAGAAGACAGGAGTTTATGGTGCAATGGTAAGGTATTCAGTAGTAATTTATTTAAATATTTACGATTTGAATCTTAGTTATGATGTAGTTGAATAAAAAATTTAAGACGTTGATTATTGGATGCAGAATCGTATATATTTCTGATTTATTTTGGATGAAAATTTTTGATGAGATCAAATATATATATCATATGAGACAGATAAGCCTTTTGTTCAAGAATATATGAAATTAACTAAGGTAAGGCATGACAAGGCATGACATGCATTTCATGCAGGTACTGTAACAACTTGGGAAGAATGTGGCAAATGATAATGAATTACAAAATAAATTATTAAAAAAATATAAAGTAGTTGAAAAGTAGTACTTTATAAAGTAAATTTATATGGAAAAATTATTTTTGAAAATTAATTAGGTTTTTTTAATCAATTAGTCGATCGAATAGAGACGTGGATTGATAAGTCTAGGTAGATGGTCTTAGTAGATAAAGTCAGAGCATCATTTGAAGGTTGAGTGATAACTGGTAAACGGTCGGTGTAATTAATATTTTAGATGGATAAAAAATTGATGCTTGGAACGCAACTATGACTATTGAAATGCTTGGCATGTCAAGTTATAACGTAAAGTAAAGTGGCTGCTGTAATTCATCTATCATATGATAAGATTGATTAAACTCAGGTGAATTTTAATATTTAATTAATATATTTATTGACGATGACAAGTATAAAGAAAATATATTAGAGAGGGAGATTGCGAGTGGAATTGATCTCGAATCTGGTTAATCAAAATTAATATATTGAATATGGATGTTTGAGCGAAAGTCAAGTAGATCAAGATTGATCAAATATTTGACAGTGGAAAAGTTCGAGTGGATTATAATTGACTAGATACTTGCGGCCGAAAGTTTAATATGAAATTGTCAAATAGAGAAGTTTAAGTGAGTCATGATTAACTGGATATTTAAGGGCTGAAAGTCTAACAATAAGTTAACAAAGATAAAGTTCAAGTATGTCAAGATTAATCAAACACTTGACAATGATAAAGTCTTGACAGATCAAGATTGATTGGATATTAAACATGAGATTGGTAATGAGAGTAGTGGGAAACGTGGACAGTTACCAAAACTGTCCATTTGCCTTGTGACTTATCCTACTACTTGACACTGAACAGAATAGAGATTATTCCGAAGGTGGAAGATGAGAGGAGAATTGATAAGGGATCAAGATCGAGAACTTGAAAAAACGAGTAGAAAAGCCGACGACGACGCCGCTTCTAGGTTTTTGCCAAAAAAAGAAAATTTTTATTATTCAATCTAAACACGCCTATAAATAGGCTATAAACCAAAATCCTAACTTGACAAAGTCAAAAATACCAAAAAATCAAAAATAGAAGAAAAAAAATACTATAAATAGTAAAAAATAAGTTTGGAGATGCGGACGGAACACTAAATAATATCGGATGGGTTTGAAAGTGGGCCGGTATAGATTTTATCCCGTACTAAATAAAGGTCTCTGAAAGAGTTTTGAAACACACCCGATCGTGCCTCATTCTAATTTCCGAGTCAAAAATTATGATCCGTTGAAGTTCGACTCATGTATTATTCCTGCATCACTGTGTTATTCCTGCATCACTACTCTCTCTTTTTTATAAAGTGTGCGTCCAAGTTTTGGAGAGCGGCGATAGAATTTTTCTGAAAGTTGCGTCTTGCGAAAATCTCTTCGGAGGAAGAATATTCATTGTCGACAACAAGAAGAACAAGATTGATAAAGATCGATAAAGAATTTATAGATCCGAATGCATGAATTATTGAATAAAAATGATAAATTCTTACAACGATTCTTTATATCGATCTTGTTCTTCTTCTTTATTGTCGAAAGGACGTTACAGATCAAATAATCCTTTGCTATTTACATATCAAATTTTTATCAGTAATGGATGTTTTCTACTACTTCCATTACCAACAGCTTCTTGAGCAGTTGCTGCTCCACCCAGCAACAACGCGGCCGATGGCCGCTGCCTCGCCAGGTAATGATGTTGCTGCTCGCGAAATGGCCATTGCTTGCAAGGCAGCGGCGCAGTCGGCTCGCGAGCAGCTGTTGCTTTGTGCATCTATGTCACTGTTTGGTGGGGTAGCAGCCGCATGTGAGACCACGCCTACACTGAATTAATTAATATTTATCGATCCTAGCTCCATCCATCATTAGAACATCATAGTAGAAAGGGTAATTTGAGAACAAAATTTAGGATGAAATGTTGTTTTGATATTTTTTTAATATAGGACATCTTTTTGAGTTTTGACCATCATTAAAAATAATAAAAAAAAACGCCCTTACCTTTTTTACTCGTTTAACTCGTGGCTTTTTTAAATAATTCAAGTATTTCGATTAATTTGGATAGTAATCAATTTGATCGTATAAAAATATTTTAATGATATGATATTGTCCACTTTGGACTTAAACCCTCATGGCTTTATTCTTGGACTCTCCCCAAAAGGTCTCATACCAATGGAGATACTTTCCATCCTTTTAACTTCATGATCTTTTCCATGTATTTTAGATGTGAGACTATGTTTGCACCCTTGCAACCCAACAAATTTGTAGTTCATGATTATCTCTAGGGTATAATTGAGTTAATTACAATGGAACCGAATTGTCGAAGTGGACAATGGTCGAATCTTGACAAAGCTAGGACAATGTCCTCCTCCATCGTGGCCAACTGTAATTTTTTATTTACCTCCTTACAAATGGTCGTGGATCCCAATCATGTAGAGTTGTTAGGATGATGAATTCTAACTTTTTACTGAAGTGACTCATGATTAAATAGGAATAATAAAAAAAGATATATTAATTATTGGCTCGTCGTATCAACTAAAAGTCGTCTGTTAAAATTGATGAAATTTATATATTTTTATAATGGTATGATATTATATATTTTAAACTTAAATTTTTATAATTGATTTTTGAACTTTATCTAAAATTGTCTATGATTTTTTATATATATTGTGAATGTAAGATGTATTGGGTTGCAAGGGTGCAAATATTGTCCCACATCTAAAACACATAGAAAAGATCATGAGTTTAAAGGATGGAAAACATCTCCATTGGTATGAGACTTTTTGGATTGAGCCCAAGAACAAAACCATGAGGGGTTAGACTCAAAGTGGACAATATCATACCATGCATTGTGAAGATATTTTGATTCCATCAGTACTAACAAGTGGTATCAGAGCGAGGTCGTTTTTCATCGGACTAACCGTCGGATGAGCCATGATCCAGATCTAACCATGTGGGTTGAACCTTAAACAAAGGAAGTGGGGATCAGATCGAACCTTAAACAAAGGAAGTACAGATCTAATTACGTGGATTGAACCTTAAACAAAGGAAGTGGGTGCTCCCGTGTTTGAATCAAGAGGACCAGACACCATGTAGGAAGTCCGTGTTGGGTTGCAAGGATGCAAACATAGTCCCACATCTAAAACACATGGAAAAGATCATGAATTTAAAGGATGGAAAAGCATCTCCATTAGTATGAGACCTTTTGGGTTGAGCCCAAGAACAAAACCATGAGGGTTTAGACTCAAAGTGGACAATATCATACCATTGTGAAGATATTTTGATTCCATCGGTAGTACTAACAAAATGTCCCAACAGCATGATCAATTTAATCTTTAATTAATTGCAGAAGAGGAAGGGATTTACAGGTGATTCTAAACGATGATGATCTGAACTGACTTAATTAATTCAATCACATTTGAATTTAAAAAAATAGCAATTCATATTTCTAAATTATTTGATTTCTTTCGTCATATTTTATTTCTAGAAGACATTGTACCATCAATCAGATGTTGTGATTTTCATAACTTCAAAGAAAAAAAAGGACACGCGACGTTGATCACATTTCAATTAACGATAATAGCAATTCATATTTCTATTTCATATTATTTTGTTGTGGAACGTCGGCTCAAAATTTTTAAGATTTGAAGAAAAAAACAAAATCAGTTATTTCCAAATACTTTTTTAATTCAATACGAGGATGCAAAAAAGAAGCTTCTCAAATTAATTTTGACTATAGACAATTAGGAAAGCAAATTTTAATTTTGCTTAGTTGATTTTATTTTATTTGAGTTTGAATATAATAATTGATATCGTAGATTCTTTGCCTCATCAGTGCTAATTATTGAATAGTAACTTGTATGTCATATGATCATTGTAATCTGTTGGCATCATATCAATATTCTTTTTTAAAATTTTGGAGATCAGTCGATATATCGAATCATTAACTACTCAGCTAATCCTTAAATAGAAGCATTATGTGATTTTGTATCCGAACTTGAGTCGATTAGTTAGTCAACTAATGATCAAATATACTAAAAGGCTCATGGAGTCTATTAGATCAAGTGTCCTAAGTCTAGTACTTTTATTATTTGTAAGATCAAGTGTCCCAAGTCTTGCCTTCACCTACATGCCAAGAGGGTCATTTTACAAAATTTATATTTCTTTACTTTTCTATTAGTTTTTTTAACAAATATTTTCTTAATATATTTTAAATAATTTTAATATATAATTCATATAGTTTAAATATTTTCTTAATATATTTCTTGAATCTAAGATAGGCCAACCGACCGCTATGGCAAAAGTTGGAAGGACCTTGAAATGGCCCAGTCTCCGTAAGCGCAGCCGGGCCCACTGTCCCGTTGCTCCCCCTCGCTCCCCACCGGCCTTCCCTCCGTTATTAAACCTCCGCCTCTCCACCACCAACCTCAACCATCAACCTTAATTTGCACGAGCGGGCAACGCCACCGCGATGGAGATTCCTTCCAGCTCCCACCGATTTTTGCAGCCGGCCTCGGTCACCATTCCTCCTTTCGCTGCCACCCAACTTCCTCGGGAGACCCTTCAACAGCGCCTCCACTCGCTGATCGACGGCGTCCGACAGAGATGGACATATGCCATCTTCTGGAAGTCGACGCCCTCCGACGCCTCTTCCGTCCTCGTCTGGGACGACGGATACTACCATGGTTGCGAGGAGGAGAAGCGCAAACCTGAGGCTGGGGCGTCTGTGCTCTCCCGGGACGAGCAGGAACACCGCAAGCGCGTCCTTCGGCAGCTCAATGCCATGGTTTCCGGAGGCGACGACTCGCCTGATGAGGAGGTCACCGACACTGAGTGGTTCTTCCTCGTGTCGATGACGCAAACGTTTGCTCCTGGCGCCGGGCTCCCCGGCCAGGCCCTCCTCTCCGGCTCCCCGGTGTGGCTCACTGGAGCGGACGCCATGGTGGAGGCGCCGTGCGAGCGGGCGCGGCAGGCCATGGCGTTCGGGTTGCGGACCATAGCCTGCGTCCCCCTCGTCGGCGGCGCCGTCGTGGAGCTCGGATCCACACGCGAGGTCGACCAGAGCTCCGAGCTCTTGAACAAGATCAGAGCCCTGTTCAGCCACACAAACTATTCTGGTCGCCCTCTACCATCGTCGACGCTGCCGTTGCAAGATCCTTGCGCGATGTATATGCCGATTCCCCAACCCGCCGGATCCCTCTGCGTAGACAAACACATCCCCCGCGAGATCAGGCAGTCGACGTCTAGCAACGACGAGGGGTTCCTCTGCTCGTCCGCTGCGGCGCCAACGACGGTAGTGAAGTTGGAATGACTCTTTGCCGGAGACGGCTCTGACCAATCAGAAATGGAAGCGTCGGCGATAGAGCCCGAAAAGCGGCCGAAGAAGCGGGGGCGTAAACCGGCAAAAGACCGCCAGGAGCCGGTGGACCACGTGGAGGCGGAGCGGCAGCGGCGTGAGAAGCTGAACCAGAGGTTCTACGCGCTGCGCTCCGTGGTGCCCAACGTGTCCAAGATGGACAAGGCCTCCCTACTGGCCGACGCCGTCACCTACATCAACCAGCTCCGCCGCAAGACGCAGGCGCTCGAGGCCGAGCTCGGCGCTCTCAGGTTGGAGATGGAGGCGATCGCCGGCGGCAGTCGGCAAACACCGCCGAGCAATCCTTCTGGCGGGAGGCGGTTTATGGGGGACGTGGAGGTGGAGGTGAAGATTCTGGGGTGGGAGGCGATGATCCGGGTGCAAAGCGACCGGCAGTGGCACCCGGCGGCAAGGTTGATGGTGGCCCTGTCGGAGATGGAGCTTGAGGTGGACTACGCCAACGTGTCGGTGGTGAAGGAGCTGATGATCCAGCAGGTCAACGTCAAGATGACGAGCCGGATTTACACGCAAGAGCAGCTAACGGAGGCGCTGTTCGCTAGAGTCGCCGGGGTGGGGGCGGTCCGATCAGGTAGGGCTATTTAGTTGTTTATCGTACAAAATTATAAATTATAAATTTATTTAATAATTCAGACATCCATACAATAGTTTTCTTCAACGTGATAAAAATTTCAAATTCTTCTGTATTTTGGATTAGATTTAAATTTTTTTTCAGCGTAATGGTAGAACCTATTATCTCAACAATTTTACATGATCAATCTCAAAATTATCTCAAAATTATACGGGAAAGTAAATTAAAAAGTTACAATTAACTATTATATAGAAGGACATTGATTGTCAAAATTTAATTTTTATCTATTTTAATAAATTGTTCATCATTAATAATCAATTCAATTATATTCTAAAAGCTTAAATCCTCTATCCATCTTTTATCATCGTTTATTCTATAATAATCGATTCAATTATATTTTGAAAATTTAAATTCTCGCTCTTATCATTGTACGTTTTGAGGATGTACAAAATTATAAATTAGATGATGTGGATGACAACGATGATAATAATGATAGCACGTTGTTAGATTGGGCAGGAATAATTAATAATTGCGTCTACAACACAACAAAAAAAAACACCAATAAACTCCCCTTCGAACCTGAGTCATGCCAAATCGGTGAACCAATTTACAAACGTTCTTTTATCTCCCTGTTATTGCTAGACTTTTTTTTTGTCTCTTTCTTCTCCAACGTACACTATCATTCTTCTTTAGCTATTTTTATTTTTATTTCTTCTCTATTTTTATGTATATTATAATAACTTGAATCTCTTATTCATTCAAAAATACTTTGCTGCCTTATAAACTTTAAAACAATCTCAAAATAAGTACATTTTGACTCTAAAAATCTAAAGAATATATAAAAATATTTACATTTCTAAACTTAAACCAGATTCATATATCAATTTCGGTTAAACTTGCTATATAATTTTAACTCAATGCTTGAGATCAAGAAGCATAGATTAAGAAGATACTCGTCTCCACAGGTGTAGCCAAATTGATATTCAGATGGTAAAATTATCATACAAGAGCAAGATTAGAATTTTCCGAGGTTCATTTCCTTAGGGAATACGCTTCTCTCACCTAAGAGGCCACTTGATACCGTGATCTATCATCCTTCCATATGCCTTAGGGCGAACTGTGGAGGGGCGCATGGGGTGAGCATTATTACCTTTTGCCAGACATGAAATACTCAAAGTACTTACGATAGGTGCAGTGGTTGAAATCAAGTAAGAGCTTGGTGGACAAAAAAGGAGACTTGAATCGAATGGATGAGGATCTTAAATGATACATTGTGGATTAAGGAAGGAACCAAGATCGAGTTATAGAATCGATGGACTTCAAATTTAGATGAAGACTGGAAGACATGGAATCGATGTACTATGCATGTATATTGTACATTTGGATTGATTCCATACATTTGGGTTCATTTTGAGTACGCTGATTGTATTCATATGATCTTTTAGGTAGAGCATGTTATTTAGAGACCCTAGAAGGTGTTTAATTGATTATCTTGAAGCTTAATTGCTTAAAGCTAATTCATAGCGGTTGGAAGCTTAAACAAACTAAGATGTAACTTAAGTCATCCATGGAGAAGGCTTCCTAGCTTGTTTTAGTCGATTGGAACTTGATCTAGGTGTGTCCACCAAGTTAGAAACTTGTCAACACAAAAGCCCAAGCTAAGCCAGATTGAAATGTTGAGGTCTCTAATTGTCTTATTATATAGTAGAAAACATTTACATTTTAAAGCTTATACATATATAGTATCAACTTTTTTCTAAGTATCGACTATAAAAGTACTACGCTAAGACTAGAATTTATTGGAAGGAGACATTTTGATTTCACAAGAAAACAAGGGAATCAAATGCTCCTCATTAATTGATTAATTTAACGAGTTGTAGATGAAAGGGAGTCCAAGGATGATTCACATAAAGGATTTGAGCCAACTTTACTTCCACCCTAATATGAACTAAAATGAAGGGAAGAACCTCCTAATGCATAAAAAGAACATTATTCATTTCCATAACTTAATATAGTGTTCATCATTGATGATATCAAAGCTGAATGAAACCTCCCTCCTCGCCCATGTCGTAGTTTACAACGAGTTATATACAAGCATGGAGCATGGAAGGAGATATTGACGCCCCCGGGGCATAGGTGAGTTGGTTACGACGGAAGGAGACAAGGGTTCGAATCCTGGCGAAGCCAGGTTAGTAACCAACTGTATTTTCTCGATTTACCTCCTCACAGATGGTCGTGGGGCCGACCGTGTGGGGCCGCTAAGGTGGCGGATCCACCTTTGCAGAAAAAAATGGAAGGAGACATTGAGAGGGTTAGTTCCTCTCTTTCTCCCTTTGCATTTCCCCTAAAGACACAAGTCATGCAAGCAATAACAAGCTTGCTAACAATTGTATTTGTGAAAGGGAAAAAATAGAAAGAAAGAAAACAAATAAACTGCAAATGTGAGAATTTATATTATTCTCAACGCTCTCCGTAGTTTCAAATCCTGTCTTGTGTTATGGCAGGTCAATTGAATGCAAAGATTTTGCTGGATCTATTGTCTGTCAATTTCTTAAATAAAAGTAAACTAGTAGCTTCACAAGCCACAAGTTTCTATTGTCTGTCAACTTTTGTTGTTAAGAAACATTTTGAACAAACTGAAGGTAATTTCAAGACCCTTTTCAAACAATCTATTAATGTAGTGCCAGGTGAAATATCTAGTGACTCCGCTACTGGAGGTACTCGTTTGAACTCGAAGCTTTTCTGTGGCATATCCAAGCACCTTTTCAAGCTCAAGATTCTCAACAGGTGGTGATTGAGGAAGCCCATTTTCTTGGCAATGACAAACAGTCAAGCTATCTATTAAAACAATTTGTCCACTACCATTGATCGTGCCAATAACAGCCATAGAAACCCTTTCCCTGTCACATATAGATTGCAACAGACTCTTATTCTATGGTTTAAGTAACAAAGCATCCTGTTCCTGGTACTCTGCACCCCAAATTTCTAGAACTGACATTGTGTGATCACCAACAACTATAGAACGAATGTCAATTTGAGCTCCTTCAGGATAGATTATTTCTTTTACAACATTACAGTTACCCCCAGCCCCCTGATCATGGATGCTAATAATAGGATTTTTATCTCCCATTTCCACACAAGCACGTACTACACGATATAGCTTCTGAGCCATCTCAGCGTCTCCTCGTTGCACTGCATTAAAATCTAATTCTGCATCATTCTGCCCACTGACCATGCTTGAAGCTGCACCACCTCCCATTCCGATTCGATAAGCTGGACCTCCAATCTTGACAACAAGCATTCCAACTTCTGGTTCTCCTTTTGATATGTGCGCATGATCAATTTGTCCAATACCCCCACTAAACATGATAGGTTTCAGCCATTCACGTCGTTCACCATTTGGAAGTCTCATACCAAATGTCCTTGTGTAACCTTGAATCAAAGGCTCTCCAAACTTGTTGCCATAGTCAGATGCTCCATCACTTGCAGAAACCAAAATTTGTAAAGGAGAAGCCAAATTTGATGGATATGTGAAAGATGAATCTTCCCATGGCGCATAGGCCCCCTCAATATGAAGATTACTAACACAATAGCCAGCTGTAGAAGCTACAACAAAAGATCCCCTTCCAGTAGTATGTGTGTCCCTTATTCGACCTCCAGCTCCTGTTTCTGCCCCACGGTAAGGAGCTATGGCACAAGGAAAATTATGGGTCTCTGAAGTAAGTAATACATCGAGTTCACGCATCATATTGTCAAGGGGGCATTTCAGGCCAGACTGGGATACTGCAAATCCCTTAATTGCACTTGAATTATCCTTTGAAACCAATCACAGAATTATTTGGATTTGCCTTCAAAGTGCTCTTCACAATTTGCATTAGTGTTCTGTTCATTGTCTCACCATCTATAATGAGCTTCCCATTGAAGAACCAGTGCCTGCTATGCTCACTGTTTGACTGTGCAATATCAAAGAGCTCAACTGTTGTTGGATTCCTCTTAATGTCATCTCTAAAAAGCCTGGTGTAGTATTGAATATCTTGTTCATCAAAAGCAAGGCCCTTCTTTACATTAATCTCTTCCAATGCTTGTCTTCCCCTCTCGATGACTAGAATCACTATAACAGGATCAAGAGTAGCACTAGTGTGAAATGTAGCAAGCTTTACTGGATAAACACTTTCTGTCTTCCTATCATGAACAAGTGATGCAAAATCAGTGATCTGGCTCTCCTCCGGTGGTTTGCTTCCTTTCCTAAGACGCAAAAGGAATCTCCCTGACAATCTCCATACGAGTCACTTCCGTCAATGGCAACTTCTTTTTCAAGAAAGCTCTCTGCCTGAAGGTTCTCAGGCTCAAATGTCTCCTGCAGAAGCCACGTAAGTGCTCCAAATTTCTCCTTCGATGGTTCACCATCAAGACGTATGTTGAAACAAACTTCAGCTTTTATCTCAAGAATGTCACCTGAAACCTTTACTTGGACCTGCCTCAGCAGCTCTGCAACAGCATTGTCATGAAGCAGTGGGCGACGGAAAAAGTGTATGATTTTTGGGTACACTTCCAGTGAATCAAGTTCCTCTACTAATGAACCGTGTTGGCCTTTCGAAACTGCATCTCTCTGACTCAACATCAGGGGCAACTTTGGTGCTAAAACTCTACCAACTGACAATCCATGGCCATGCCATCGATTCAAGCCACCTCGAATAAGTGAAATCCATCAGGTTGAGAATACTTGCGCCTACAAAGATCAGACCTCTGCCTTCCCTGGAAGAAGACAAGGAGGATTTTCAAAATGCAGACACACAGACAGACCTACAACAAAATAACGGACGAAATCCAGGAGGAAAAAAAAAGCGAGGATGTTTACCGTATTAGTGCAGATAGCATGGAGGCGCGAGAAACCAGTTGTAGCCGCATCCCCAAGAACAACCATTTAGACCACTGAAAAAAACAAAAACAATAGATTGATCGACCCACAAAATAAACCTTGATAAAGACAGAATGCAGGCTAGGGGAGCATAGATCCTCAAATCCGGAGAAAAATTGCGATCCAACAGGAAAAAAGCGCTTTGAAAAAGTGGAGGCGAAGACACAAAGCTTACCTTGGAAGTCATGGATAGTAAAACGAGCAAGGGTTGCAGACGGAGATGGTGGAAGGATGAGGAACTGAGGTATAGGTGATTGCCGGAGGGGCGTGTCGGAGAAATTCGGCAGGAAAAAGGGCCGGGGCAAGAGAGGGCGGGCGGTTGGGGATGGAAGTTCTATTTCTAAAAATGATGTTAGACATATTTTAAAATCAAAAATAATCTCTTAAAATGATTAATTTTTTTTTTTTTACAAATATTTTTATGCAATAAATTACCTCCAATAATGAGATGATTAATAAGCCACAAGTTGAAGTGTCTTATCCCAAGTGGTAAACATGGAGACACCTGTCGCTTGAGGTTTCGAGTTCGAATCCTCATAGCAACATATATTTGTTGACTGAGGTGCTGTGCGATTCATGTGTTAGCTCGGCTAAAGTGTTGTTTCGGCAGTATGCTCTTATCAACCTAGTGGTACCGTGCCTCCAAAAAATTCCTTAGGGGGTTTTCTGATATGGGATCGTTTCGGCGGTGGGGTCGGTCACTATAAAAAGTTTACCCACTACAGTTTTGCCCCCACGGGCGGGGTCAGCTGGTCAGGGCATGGGTGCTTGCAGCATGAGGTGGGCGGTTCGAGGGCTCATGGTTGCATTTGCGATAACATCAATCTGTGCCATGTTTCCAAATCCCTCGGCCACCATGCCCTGGTCAGTCCCGCATTCACCGTGATTTACCTCTCCACAGATGGTCGGGGGGCCGATCGTGTGGGGCCGCTAGGTTGGCGGATTCCAACCTTTGCAGCATTAATAAGCCACAATATGTGTAATTAGACATTTAGTAAACTAACTATTTTTTACTAAAGTACAATATGTTTTTTTAATTTGCCGGTAAACATAAATACAATCTAAATCTTTAAATCGAAATGATCATTTTTTTATTATTTTATTTTATTTTATTAATGTGTACTACACAACAATTGATTTAAAATTAAACCGATTTAATCAAAACTGAATAAATAAAAAAATGAATTAATCGAATCAATCAATTTTTTAATAAAAATTGAACAAATCAAATCGATAAAACATCGATTAATTTAATTTTTGATCGAATTATTTAAACTTTTCAACAATGATATTTTTATTCGATTTTAACTAAGCCTAAAATAAATGTTTAAATAGTTTGAAAATTCTAACAATACAAAAGATGAAAATAATCTTAATAAAAGAACTAAAATTTTTCAGAGCCTTCAAAAAAGCTTTAAACGAGAATTTTGGGCTTAAGACTAAGTCATTATAGATAACATCTAATAACAAGAATAGATTTCTGAATAAATTTTAATTTGATATGTTATATATATTTTATGATTCAACTTGCTGATTTAGAAAATCAACATCGTAGTTTGTGTTGATTTTAAAAATAAGCACCAACAATGCTAGTTCAACACCATACTGTGGTGTGAAAATCAATATCACATAAATTGAAATTGAATCAAATTATTTAAAATAATTAATATTTTAAGAAATAAAATAAAATAATGAAATAATCAAACTTTTAAATTCTATTGATTAATTCAATTTAACCAAACTTTTCTCACCCCTAAGATATCTTTCTTTTAAAATTTATTAAAATAATATTCTATTCATAATTGAATTTTTAAATCCTCTACTCCACATTAAAATAATTTTGATTTTAGAATAACTTTAGCCAAATTTGTATTATCAGAGTAGCTTTCATCAAAGTTACTCAAGGTAAAATAGTTTTGACTCAATTTAATTTGATCAAAATTATCAAAAACTC
This sequence comes from Curcuma longa, assembly GCF_044706935.1. Classification (NCBI taxonomy): domain Eukaryota; kingdom Viridiplantae; phylum Streptophyta; class Magnoliopsida; order Zingiberales; family Zingiberaceae; genus Curcuma; species Curcuma longa. Next base: position 12,879,115 of record NC_133863.1, read on the forward strand.
TAATTTTGAGCAATTTTAACTTAACTTTAATCAAAATTATTTCATTTGGAAATGACTTTGTACGTACAAAGTATGTCGAATACGGTGTGTCCAAATTGTAAGATAGAGTATTTTGAAAATTTAATTATGAATGATATATTATTTTAATAATTTTAAAAAGAGGGGTGTGTTTTTTTTGACAATATGAATAAAAAATGTGTCTTTTCATTTTTTACCAAACAAATTGAAAAATTCTATGACAAACATAATTTAGAATGAGTTTCTATTGATCATGAAGAATAGATGAAATAATTAATGTCTTCCTTAATCAACCTTAAACAAACACATTGAAAGTAGAGTTTAAAAGGGGGAAAAAAAGAGTTGGTAGTATCATTAACTAAATTTGATCATTAACTAAAAAGAGTTGGTAGCTAAATTTATACAAACGTGATTATCATTCAAGAAAAAAAAATTTACACTATAAATTAAACTATTATATTTCTATAAAAATAATTAGATAGGCTAAATATATAAAAATGTATCGCAATGAATGATGGACCTATGAAGAAGAGGCACTAAGAGGTGAGTGTTACAATTGATGGAGAGGATGTTACCCATTTGAATGGTTCAAAATAGTTATTTGGCATAGTCGGCATTGCTGACTCAAGCCAACCAATTCTAACTAGACAACTCAACTCCTTTGATCATGCTCATCTCAAGCATCCAAATTAAATAAACATTGTTCTAAAATTTGATCATGCTCATCTCAAGCGTCCATCTACATCCATCTCAGAGTATATGGACAAGAGATAAATCATAATATCAAATGACCTCTTAAATGGAAAGAATGTTATTCCTAAAAGAATGAACCCATGGAAATATGAATCTTACTTCATTGTTGTTCCCAGATGCCTTCACACTGTTCGTTTCAAAGTCTTATCAAAGGAGATAAATCATGAGATCGAACATACGATGAGATTCGAATCTTATTATACTATTACAAATTTACCATCCGAATTTCGCGGGTTCAACAGCATATATATCCAAATAAATTGTGGGTGAAAGAGAGAGAGAGAGAGAAGCAGTGCATGCATATGCATTGAATGCACGTCATGGCAGCTACTGTTTATACTTTACAGAAAACAGTAGCATGCACCGAGCAGCTTGCTGGCTCTCTGCCATGGCCATAGCAAGAAACAACTAGATGAGCCATGCAGATACCGATGTCATGCACGGAAAACCAAGCCATTCATGAACATGCAGACGCGTCATGTCACCTCAACACCTGCAACCTCCTGCATGCCCATGCAAATGCAATGGCATGGCAGAACGTAACGTAGTAGCACAATTCCCCGGCCCCTTAATTTCCGCGGTGTTATTTCGACACCTCCGTATCTCTGACAACGCTTGGCCCATGCACGCATGTCATCCAACAAAGTTAATTATAATTAAGTTAGGGCAATTAAAATTCATTTTAAAGTTTATAGGCAAATGATATATATAAGCATGTCTTTTTTCTGAAGATATGAGAAGAGAAAAGAATTCAGTGAAGTGAAGGAAAGACAGAGTCAAAAGCTGCAAATAATGCCTAAGTTTGTCAAAAAAAACAATATAATTTAACCTTTAAGTTTTTAATAAAAAGTATTGAACTACTATTACATTATTGTGAAATCTGCCATCTTAGCGATCCTACATGGTCGACCCCATGACTATCTATAAGAAGATAAATCGAGAAACTGCAGTTGATCACGACGCAGGAGGATAACTGGATAACTACTACTACATTCAATCCTTGATATATATTAATAGTTATCAATTTGTATTGTTATTTATTATTATTATTATTATTATTATTATTATTATTATTATTATTATTATTATTATACAAAATGTATGATGTGTTTGTAACTTTGAGAAATATATAATATTGCTTCACCCAAATTATAGTAAAACTTGCATGTGGCGTTTGTGGTCAACTGTTAGTCAATGTCAGATTGATGCATGTCATGCACCTACAGCATCACTTGATTAAATGTTGTTGTCGACAAGTCGTGTTTCGAGTGCACGTACTGTTAACCATTGAGTCAAACTGAATTTTCAGAATTTGAGGCAACCATGAAAAATTCTAAGACAAAATGAAAATTTTGTGTATATTTATTGTTCAGTATTGTTAGGCATCTCCAATATAAGATTTTTGAAGAGGTTTATGAAATCAAAAAATTGAACAAAAAAGTTTAAATCACTCTGGGCATGACGTTTGAGGTTTTTAGTTTAAGAGCAACGGTGAAAATTTAAAATTAATTTTTTCTCTCAAAATTAACCATATGGATGAGATTAGTAATTAATTAATTAATAATGAGGTTTGAAGTTTGTAAGGATTTTTTTTATTGTGAAGAGAATAGTAGGTTTTCATGCATTTAGAGCTCTAACGATTGGAGATGTTTTTATCTTTAGATATGATAAGAATATTTTAGCTTAACTATTTAAGATTGGATCAAAATACTATAAGTGCATCATCAGTAATATTTTAATATTATATGATAACTTTTTTTTTTGGGTTTGTTTCAAGCCTTGCATGTGTCCGAGACATTCAATGTGAAGAATGCATCCACTGAACAAGTTCTGGTCTGATTCAAGTTTATTTTATTATATATTATCCATAAGAAAAATATGAGTAAATATTATATTAACTTATACTTTACAAAAGCACTCTAATTGCTGGTATCTGGAAAAGGCAGAAATAGGTATAGCAAAAATGTGAAAGAATTAAAAAGTAATGCAGCAATGAACTGACAAACGCATGGAGCTCTATGCATGGCCAGATGAAGAACATCAATAAAAGACAAACACAATTAATTATGCACTTGCTCGACTTTTCTTCCACTTTCTTAGTTGTAGTTAGAGATCGAGCCAATAGTTAACTACTCAGATTTAAAGCTTAGATCCATGATTAATATAATTATCAGTTCAAGGTCTTCTAACTAACTTTAGCTTTCATGAAATGATGCAATGAATTCTTGTTTCTTTGGTTGATGAGTTAGGTTTCCAATTCGGCTAAAATGGGATTAGTATTTTGGGACAAGACCCAATCCAAGTGATGGAATAGAACTTATTGAAATCCCATGATTCAGTACTTCTCTATTTCTAATTTATAAGTATTTGTTATATACTCTCCTAATTTCTTTTCTAATTCCCTATTTGTTAGTTTGCATGATTTGTGAGCTTTATTGTTATATAATATTAGTTTGTCAAGATGTGTTAGAGTTAAGAAGCCTCTAATGATAGACATCAAATTCATAGTATACAATACTTACATAAAAAATACAATCATTTCTTGGCACAAAAGTTTAGTGGCAGTGGCCAAAGTACCTGCAAAAGCCTATATATTAATTATTATACAAAGTAAGGCATATGCCATTTAATATTTATCATAAAAAAATGATATGTTAATACAAGACACTTTTCTCATTGCATTTTTGATGTTATGATTAGCAGCAAAAATAACATCAATAAGAGGTTATGACAAAGAAAGAAACCCATGATGAGCTTCTTGACATATAATTTTCTTTCATTAGTTTTAAGTCTATTTTAAAGGAAATGAATTGCTTTAGGAAACATATGATGAAGCTGAATTAAGTGGTGCTAAAATATATATATAGTATGAACAACTGATAGATATGTCAATGTAAAACCAATTGATCCTCAAATAAATTAGAGGCATAGCATATTCTTAACTCATATAATTAGAGGCATAACATATATATATTATCCTCAAAGAAGAAGCATACATATTCATGAGGAACACCAGCCTAAGAATTGTGATTTACATATGTGAAAGTAAAAATGACAATGAAGAACGAAACTAGCTAGAATAAGCAACTTTCAAGGGCTATGGCATGCATGCCCACTAGGAAATATATAGATATATGTATATTCAGTGTGGCCTCCCCAGTGTGATCTCAAGATTCAGCTTGTTTAGGTTTGTATGGGAGAGGCTTGATGAATCCAACTCTGCAAGCATCTCCAAGTTCTTTGTCGGTTCCATCGAATCCTGATCATGCCCAAAATCATTGAAAAAGAATGCTTCACATCGTTTCTGTTAGATATATATATATATATATATATATATATATACTCGATGCTTTATGAATCATTTGGCTAATTTGCTTAGTGCTCAACAGGCTCAACACACAGATGCAAAACTGAAATCATTCTGAACTTAGATACCTCAAAAGGCTTCATGCTCCCTGCAGCCGAATCATTTGTCATGCCATTGTAGTAGCTTTTCCTGTTGGGGGAAAACATACAGTCATAATATTGCAGAGAATAATGTCATTTTTACAGGAATATATATTTATCAAACAATTTCATTCTATGACTCAACAGCTAATATTTAAGTAGTATTTCCCAGATGGAGCTGCAAGGAAACTCCACAAAGCAAATCTTATGTGATACATTTCAGACATGGTGAATATATGCTGTTCTTCGAAAGGTATGGAGAACATGAAATCCTCAAGAATTGTCCCCACTTTGGTTGTGCCTGAGAGCTACATCTAGAAATTGGGGAGTCTTTAATTTCCTTTTGAGGAACATAGTCATCATAGGTGTCTAGCTAAGTTATTCCTCGACACTTGGAGCAATTAAAGGCATGATTTAGTGGGAGGAAAAGGAGTTGATCTATAGATGATCTATATGTGACTATATCTTTTGCAATCTTTGACTAGCTGCTATAAGTAGCAAACCAATTAGCTAGCAGGCATTGATCCTTCATATTTCTTCAAATCCCATATACAAAGAAATAATTAATCAGGCATAATTACCTTGAAGAGATAGCATTGCTTCTCATGTCACCAACATGATCATGCTCATCAGAATTCTCTCCTCTTGAGAAAATTTCCAATGATCCATCAGATGGAACTGCTGGGAGGGCATCAAGTGGTTACTTATAGAAATTCATGAGGTTAATGGAGAAACTAAAAAGACAAAAAGTAAAAAAAAAAAAAATCAACCTGAAGGAGCTTCTGTCTTGTCAGTGTTTTTCACAGTTCTGTACATCTGTAATTAACAGTGTATTCATTAAAGACAAATTAACTAATGAAATGAATTGAAATAATCAAAGAGAAATCAACTAATTCTATCTGCAAATTGCAAGTGCTTGTTTCTATATCCATTTTTTTCTTCTTTATTTCCTTTTTGCTTTCACTAAAGCTTCAATCCATTTTTTTGGTTTGAAAGCATAAAAGCTGTCATAATGCTGGAGGCATATATTAAAGAGGCATTAATAGACAATACTTATTATAAATAAAAATATTTGTGTCATTTATTCAGTGTTGTAATTGCATGATAAGCGAAAAGTTGCTGACAAGTGATCAGAATTCGGCAACAAAAACAAGAAACTGAGCAAAAACCAACAGGAAACTGTGTGGAATGTCCAAGAGCTGCAACTCCTGAAACCTTTAAATCATCCGAGACATGATTCAAGTGGAAGTTCCTCATCATACCTGTAAGTGAGATTTCACATGAGCCAGAGTGAGATCTTTCACATCCATGAGCTCGAGAACCGACTTGGGAGTGGCCCCTGAACCAATAATTGACGAAAGTTCCAAAACATTTCAACCACAAAGTTGGTAAAGTTAGATCTAGCAAAAGTCACAAGTTGCCGATCATCCTACTCTCATGGCCTCCTAGCAGCTCCACCGCATGGACGAACCGCGCATGAAGCGTCGAAGTCCACCGCATCCTCGGTGCGCGCATGTTCCTCTTCGCCATGAGCCTCGAGGCCGGCGAGTATCTCGACCGCAGCTGCCCTTGGCTCGCCACAGACCCTACCAAATTGTGCTCGGCAGAAGATGACGACGAAGAGAGCTGAAGCGGCATGACCGGATTACCAATTAAGGAAGAAGAAGGTGGGTGATGGTAGATTGGGATTCCTGTTAGAGGAGGCATATCATGAGTAGCATGCAGTTGATGGTGGTGGTGGTACTGGTGGAACAGAAGGTGGTGATGGGAGGTGTTAAGATTAGGGTTGCTGTTGATGGTGGTAGTAGAGTCAAGGGGGTTCCTTGGAAACCCTAAGTCCATGGCCTCATTATGCTTTCTCCAACCTGTTGTGGAGGTGTTTGGGGGCCTGATCTGAAGTGATAGATCTGGTTGAGGAGAAAAGAAATCCATTAATTTGGTCTACTAGCTAGCTATGAGCTCCCACTTCTCCTCCTCCAATTATAGGGTTAATAATTGCGTGTGTGTGTGAGTGTGAGTGTGAGAGAAAGAGAGGTGTACTTTAGGTTGAATAATGTGTGGAACATTGGGCTTGCAGAATGTGTATGGCTCCTTTGTCTGGAATTATAGTGATGCCTAGTGTCGAGGCTAACAAGTTGTGAAAGGGATAGAGTAGTTGATAGTGTCAACATGGGGGGTAAATTTTGAGAGGTCGATACATGTGAGTGCTGTGTAGAAATTAAAGTGACAATATCTGAGAGCTGCATCACAGAGAGAGAGAGAGAGAGAGAGAGAGAGGAAGAAGTCTTTTTGTTTAGATTCCTTGGCATTTGTTTTCTTGGGCATTCTCTGAGAAAGATGTGGAATATTTAGTACAAGGTTCCTTGTTGAGTTTGAGAGGACTAGCTAGAGTACTTGCACTACTCTTAAGTGACTTCTTTTCTCACCTCAATGTAGATTTGACCATTCAAACACCTCTTTTCCTTTCTCATCTTCTCCAAAAGAGTTAGGGCAATCAAACATGTCATTTCTAATTGGTTTTCATTAAATCATATCTCAATCAAATAAAATAAAGATTTTAAGTATAAAAAAATTCTAATAAGTTGATTTTGAAAGAAACCTCACATATTAAATTAACCATTGTATGCTAATTAAAATAGTATAAACTGATTTTTAAAACCTTTTTCATAAAAAGAAATTTAAGTGTCAAAGAACTCAAACAAATTGGTAATTGAGTGAAAATTATATAGCAAGAATCTACTTAAGAAAATAGATGAATATGAATCATATCTTTGGGAAATTTTGAAAATGTGATTTGATAATAAACAATTTTAAAGGATATAAATGTAAATGACTCAACAAGTTATTGATATAAAGTATAGAATAAAGTATAGAAAGTGAGATGGATTTATTCCCACATTTGTGTCAACACTTATGGCATTATGTCAGGTTAAATAATTGAGTGTTGTTTTTTTTTTTCCAATAGAAGGAAAAACAAATAATTGTAAAGAAACATTCTATTTTTAATTTTAATATGTACTCCTAAAGATTTGTGTGATACTAAAATATTTTTGTAATTTTATTTCGTATAAATTTCCAATGCTTTACCATTTTTCTTATATGATATGGATGACTAGAAAATTCTATTAGAACATTATAAAAACTAAAAAGTATATATGATTACCCTTCTATTAATATAATTTCTAATATATCTATTGACTTGGTGTTGATAATATTAAAATAGCTAAAACTTTTATTTGCTATATTGTAAGTTGATATTCAAATTAATTAGGCCATTAGAAATTCCACCTCAAGCGGACTTGCAAATAACCTTAATTTCTTTTTCAAAATTAGCTTTTTTTAGTTTAATTTTTTTGATATATTTCTATAAACAGATTTAAAATGAATAAAATCTTTAATTTTATGCCTGAAATTGTTTTGGAAATCAATTCATGTCTTTATAACGATGTTAGTGATGTCGGTAAGTTCAAAATACTCTTCCTATCCGACCTAGCTATGCATGACGATTAAGGTGTCTTTTCTTAAACCTTAACGTCATTTGTAGGTTAGATGCCATAGCCAAGGGCACAAATGTGCTTTAATGTTTAAATGGCTACTTATGAAAAGATAATGGTAGCATCTTTAATCCAAAATTCATAAACTAAGCTAAACCAAATCAATCTAAAATGAAAATTGTGATTTATCAATTTTGTTTTGATTTCAATTTAGGCAAATTTAATGGTTTTGCTTTGGTTTTATTTAACTTGTACAAATCATTAAAACTAATTCAAACTCCGACTGCTTTTTATAATTTTTTCTCATCAAATAGAGAATATGCATGTTTCAGTTAAAATCGAACGGTAACATTTTAAAAAAATCCATCAAATATATATATATCGATGGACTCCTACGAACTTGTCACAGTCATTCAATGGTTGGTTAAAAAAAATGATAATCCCAGTTAGTCGCATTGACTCAAATCGACCCGGTCCCACGGAAGTTTTCCATTGGCCACCAGAGTAAATCGGGAAGCACACGCAACGACCAACCCAGATGTTATATATATAGAGGAAAATTCCTGCAAATACACCATATGGGGATATATATACCTATATCCTACCGCGGTACCATGGCTCTGAGGACTTTCAATTATATATATATCGATGGACTCCTACGAACTTGTCACAGTCATTCAATGGTTGGTTAAATGAATGAAGCATGAGTGTCATTGTGAGTCCAATGTGACTTTCAATTTTGATATTTGAGAAAAAAAAGTTTATATAAAAAAAGATTTAGTATTTTAAGAAACAGAAATATTGATAATACATTAATTGAAAATACAATGTTATTTGTCATTATTTTATTTATTATCTAGTGAAAAATATAGATTTTTTTTTGGAAAGATAAGAGACAATTAATTCTGACAGCAGGATGTGACACGTATCCAGTGGGGAGGAGTTGTACCTTGTCATTGGCTGCTGCCGACACAAAGCATTTTTGTTACACTTTTCAAAGTTCAGCTCTTCGACTTCGATCTTAGTGAGCTCTTAAAACTTTTGATCTTTTCATCATTGGAAATCAAGCAACAAAAGGATTCTCGTGTTTTAAATAGACATCCATTTAAGAGCTGCATCACTAATCCTGTAGCAGCTTATTATTAGTTCTTCAGTAATTCAAATCTGAATTCTATGTGTTGTTATCAACACATACCTTCTTACCTTTGCTCTTTGGCACCAAAGAAGAGCTTCTTTCAATTCTCTTAGATCTGCTAGTCATATCCAAGGTCAGTGGAGACTGAACTGCTGGCGTGTCTCATCTGCTTGTATCATTTTTGAAAGTCTCTTCTCAATTGTCTGACACTGTTTTTTTTTTTAAGTTTTAATTTTTCCAGTTTTGATCTCGATCTGATTGCCTCAACCTTCTCAGCTCAAGCAACAGTTGGATGGTCCCTGTGCCAAGATTGGGTTTAGCTCCAGCAAGATTAAGTAATTGAATTAGGTGTCGGTTATTTGCTGGGAAAGAGAATGGCTCGAGGAAAAGGACAATGGTCTTAACTTTTTCAGATAAGACCTGACATTATCAATCAGTAACTAAGGACCCATCAATGTTTTTTTTAAAAAAGAAAAATTAAATCAAACAAGAATTACTGTGACAAGTTGGGTGTCAAAGGATAATTTAACATGACAATTTTACTTATATGTACTGTGCAATGAAAAGTGGTATAAGTAATTGAATCACAAGTGCAATGAATTCCAAGTTGACTCAAAGGTGCAATGAAATGAAAATGACATGAGTCCTTGAGTCACTAAGTGTTATGAGGTTGAACAACTTTGGCATAGAATGAAAGCTAGACGAGTCAAAAAGGGCATCCTCAAAAGAACCAACGTAAACCCAAAATGGATAAAAAAAAATCTAACAAAACAAAGGAGTAAATTATACACTCCAAAGTAAAAAAAATGCCTTACACTTCAATGATGAGAATTGCTCCACACATAAGTAAATCCACAACACGAGTTAATTAAGATGCTTCGCCCAAAGGCAAAGTTGTTCATCTTGCCTCACAGTCATGGACTAGTAGTAGATTGTCATTTTTAGCAACACAAGGTAGTTCACCACATAGTCGCACTGGAGATTATGGTGTTGGTTATCAACCCAACATATTCTTAGCACTTGTCTATGTCAAACAAAAGAAACCCACACAAAACCAACATCAAAATCTATGCAATAGAGTATATCGACCATCATCTTAGAGATGCACACACTGACTGTAGAGGAAGACTCACCAAGGTAGCCTTCACATACAAGGAGTGGAAACATCCTAGCTAGGGAAAATTGAGCTCATGATTACATAACATTAGTTGTTGGATGGTCGGAGATGGAACGACAAGCATAGATCCATGTTGACACTATCTTTTGGCACTTGAAAGTCCAAGACCCAAAGGGAAAATTAAAATGGAGAAACAATGCTAGTATAAATTAGAGGAAGATCGAAGAAGCATTATGTTTTGGAAATAACCAAGTTAGAGGAGGAATGGTTCCCCAAGGAAACTTAGTAACTCAAGTGAAGACATGAGCAAAAGTGCATATAGACCGCCATCTCATCTTGAGCTCCCTGAGCCAGCATGAGATCAAGCACAAGATTCCAAGACACAATGTTATGAAGCTATAAATCACACAAGGGGAAGCTAATTGTTACTGTGGGTCATACCTCAAGGTTTATAGGGAAAAAACAACCTCTGAAAGATACCTATAGGTTTGATTGTTTAGAAACAAGTTTGCAAGTCAGTACTTGTCTAATGCGATACAAAACTTCTTGCACCCAACCTCTCGGAATACTAAGGCGCAAGATAATAGCAGAGACAATATAATCATTGTTGGATTACACTACTACAAAACCACAGGCAATACTGAACAGATGTTCGTTGTAGATTCAGCGAAGGACTGGAAGTATTTGAGATCCCCTCCCTCTCAATCTTCTGCAGAAAAAAAATTATAGCATAAGGGATACGAGAGAGGAAAAAGAAGACTGACCTGTGAACTACTATGCAGTACAAACATGGTTTGTGAATGAATCCCACCGTTTGGTGACCTGGAAGACGTGCTGGTGAAGTCTGGTGAAGTCATTGGAATTGAAATGGAGAGCTGGGTCGTGGAAAATGAGGCTCGGTTTGATCTATTGTCCTGAAGGTCTGGCCAAGAATCTCTTGCCTTGGGCCATTCTTCGAAAAAGGGTCGAAGGGGCTGAGTCTCATGTTTTGCTGGCTCTGTTAAACTGGATTCACTTCCAAATAAAGAATGATCCTGGCACTGCTGTCCAGATAGCGAGGGGAGGGTAACCTGCCCATGATCTTGCAGTAACTGAAGTTGAGGATACGCATTCCTCAAAATGAAAGAATCTTGCAATTTTGACTGAGGAAACGTGGATGACCATGTCGACATTAGGTGCCATGAGTTGTCAACTCCAAGGGCCTTTGCACTTCCAGAAGCTTCAGAAAAGAACCTGTGCTCATCCACATCAGCTCTAAGTCCAGAGAAGTACCTGTAGAATTGGGGCCATTACGCATCTCCATGAAATGATTTTTTTGCCGTACAAGGTTATGTAAGAAGCAACTATTTCTTTTAAAGCTTCAGAAACACAAGTTTCTATTATGGCTGTTTAAAAATCTAACAGCTTGAAACTCATGGATCACTAGATGCATGCCTCTTATTTCAATTTTGATGCACTGCATCTGAACTATAATTGTTGTTTCAGGCAACTTCTAAGACATATCAGAATGCAACCTCACACAGGCTTATTCTCATTGTTGCATTTCAAGAAAGTCCTAAAGCATATCAGAATGCAATCTCACACATGCTTATTTTCACTGTTGCCTTTCGACATGTTGAAGTTCATATCTATGTATTGCTTCACTGTAAATCATCATAAAAGGGGTTGAGATCATCTCTTAAACAACCAAAATGGGAGCTACCACAATAACAACATATCTAAATTTCTAGAGATCAAAGTGCTTGAAGCTCTTCAAATAAATTCATTAAAAAAACAAAGAAAAAGGTTCTTCAAAGGTATCCATTTCATAATTCTTGTGAGAATTCTCTTAAGTCACTAAGTCCAATAGCAATATAAATTGTGTAGGAAAATATAATTTTATTATTGTGTATATCCTAAAATTAAGCTAAAAATATTTCATAAATCATGGGATCATGATTCCATAAATTATGGGATATGATAGCATAGCTAGTTTCCATATAAAAGGTTGTTTAGTTTTTTTTGGAAAGTTTGCTAGAGTTTTTATTGAATAATTAGGATTTTTATTAGAAAAGTTTGTTATTTTATGAAAAATATCATATTATCAATTTATAAAAATGAGGTAGGTTCATGTATTGGATAAGTTTTTGAGTTAATACAGTTCTTAAGTTCCATAATGGTATCAGAATCTTAAGCTTGATTTTGGGTTTCCTTCTTCCAACCTTCAGCAGTGTATTTTTGTTGTTGTTGTTGTTGTTTTGCTCTGTTTTATAAAGGCAAAACAAAATATTTGTTATGTTCTTTATCAACCTTAATAGCTAGATTGCTTTTTCTAGTCTTCGTCATTGGCGGTTTATCTTTGTCGCTCAGCCTTCATGACTTCATAAAAGTTATATTACATTCTAAGAAATATAGAAAAGTGTGTTCACTGTTTATTTACATAATAAATTAATCCTTTGTCATCAATGAGGTTTCCACTGGTAGTTCATCTCCTCTAAAATTTTAATGAAGTTAAGGGTGTGTATTTTTTAGAAGTTTTTTTAAAAAAATAGTATTTTAAGAAAGATAAATATCAACAAGATATTGATGAAAAATATAATTTACTGAATTACACACTTAGGTTTTGAGAATTCTTAACTCTCACACCATACTTTGGATTTTACCAAATCACATAGTTGTTTCTAAAATATCCCTCTATTTGTATTCCTTACTCGAACCATCCACACCGTACCAATGCCTGTGCCACCAAACCATCACCTCTTCTATCGTGCCTGAAGAATTTCATTTTACACGCAACAGTTGTCGCCCAAACTCCTATTCTGGTGGTATATTAACCAAAAAAAAGAAAAATACAAAAAAACTTTTTCTCCAAAGAACATCGACGACCTCTGAAGCTCTTATGGCAATATTGATAGGTTTACTTTGCCTCAGTGCAACGCAGTAGTTGATATCTATCACCTTTTATTCTCCTCAGTGCTTTCACATATAGGTTTTCTTGCTTTGATACAAGATTTTTATAGGGTTTTCCTTTATTTGAAGGTTTTTTTATCTTCTACAAATGTAATTTGTCCATTGTTGTTTTAGTCAATGTATGTAGAATTAATATACTATAGCTCCCAAAGTCTTGAGTTGATTGATAAATATTTAGGGTTTTCTATTAAACAACTACTATAAGATCTCTCTACCTCTATAAAGAAGAGATTTTTTATAGTGCATTTTAGGAGTGATTCACCTAACGACTTAGTGGGCTATGAAGTACGAGCTAGGCTTCAATCGACATAAATAACTTTATTAGCATTCTATATTATTTGTAAGGTTTTATCCTATTTTCGCTATATATAACTCTTAACAAAATCAACTGAATCCACAGATGAGCGCCACATGGATCTAACAAGTTCTATTTGTCCTTGCAATGGCAAGAAAAAGAAAAATTTATTTGTAAGAATGGGTTATTTTGGTCCAATCATCCAACTATTTGAAAAGTTGAGAAGTCAAGTATGTAGCTCTTGCATTATATTTAAATATGAGTTAAGCATCATGAGTTAATAGGTAGGCTTGGCAAATTAATAGACTAGTTTCTAGTTTATACAAGTATGGAAAATTGATATCTATCGAATCAGCATAGACTTAACCTTAAGTATTGTGAGGTGTTGCAAAGCTACCACTAGGTCACACATGCTGCCAATTAGGGTTTTGGAATATGAATTGGACTTCAACTCTTAACAAGGGCATCAAGACTTGAATAGGGGAGATAGTATCTCACAAGTATAGTTTACATGGTGAGTTGTGGACTACTAAAGGGAGTTTATGAACCCAAAAAAAGTTAGCTACTATTAATTTTGACTTAATAAACATTTAAGGCTAGTGATTAATCATAACAAATTAATAGGTATTTTTATCATCCATGAAAATCATGACAATTGATATCTAAGCCAACTAAATCCTATGCATGGTGAGGTGTAAGAAATAGTTGTCTATGTGAAAGAGAGTTTGTCACTGGGCTTCACACGCAGGCAATGAGGGAGGAACCATGAGTTGAAATTCAGGTTTTGATGGAATAAATTTTAAGTGAGAAAGATTGTAACATTGTAGTTTAGCCTCACACAGCGGGCTGTGGATTAATAAATGAGATTTATAAACTTAGAAAAGAACTAATCTAACATGGATTAGAAAATTAGCCTATTAATTTGACAAGCCCAACAACTAGTTCAAAATAGCTAATTGAAGTTATTAGTAGTTCGCTCATCTATGCTTATGAGCTTGCTTTATCAGCCCATGATTCACCAAGGTTTTTCTCCCCACTGTATACATACTATCCAAAATGGTCATAAATGATAGGTACTTCTCTAAATTCATTGGCAAAGTTGTTTATAAGTATAAGTGGAATCTCTTGATGTATAAAATCTATCGGAGTAAGAAAAATTAACTTGTGCTGCAAATGAACTCAAGGTAAACCAACCAGCCGAGCTTAATTGATTCTACCGATTTCACTAGCACAGGACAATCCAAATATCATAGAAACCATAAATTAACCAAATGCTCTCATAGTGTAAAGGAACATATCCATTTCTTAATGTACAAGTAGTAATATACCTATTGCTCAGGGTGTAGGTGTCCACGGGCAGCTGAGACGAGCCAGTGACGGTGATGCAAGGACTATGAGTACTTGGTCCAGCAGTTGAATGCATAGTAATGTTCTTGAAGTTCTCAGCACCACTCCTACTGGTATTGCTACTGGCGGGAGAAAGGGATGCCAAGGTTGACGAAGTATTCTTAGTGGGGGAGACAGTTCGTGATTCCACAGGCTTTCTTGAACGGTTGCGGCCACGGTGCATGTGACGCTCACAATACTTTGAACCAGGATATGCATCCTTAGAGCAGCGCCACTTTTTCCCATCGGTCCGACGACATCGCCCTGGTTCAGGGTCTGGTCTCTTTCCATAGTAGGAATAGTAACTCACTAAATTCAAGAGAAAATATGACTTTATAGCATGAGTTGTTTTATAACAGAAGAAACAATAACAAAAGAGAGTTAAATACAGCTCGATCAGTAGACCCAGTAGTTCAATATCGATCAAAATATCCATTTAATTACTAACAAACAGGAGACTTATCAAATTCTCTAAAGAACATATGACAAACATCCTTTTGAGAAAGTATAAGGATTTGCAAGCTGTTTACAGTGGCTAACTGTACTTCCCAAATCAAAGGAACAAAAAAAGGAGTAACAATCCTAAAAATAATAGCACAAAACCAAAATAACCGGAGAGGATGAAAATATTCGACATTCAACACAGATAACGAGAGGACATAATGTGCACGCAACCCTATAAGTTACAAAGACCAGAGTTCCAGGATAACATATTGATGGAACAAAAAACCTCTGCTAAATACTATTTCACCAACAGGGTAAATGGTAGAAAAAAATCCTAGCCTTTTCTAACTTGACTGGAAAATTGAAATACAAATTTTGAGGAACAGCAATATATATAGCAAAAATTAGGCACTCAATCGCCGAAAAATAATTCGAATGAACCATAAAGCTACATTAAAATGCCAACAAAAAGGGCTACATGAGGCATAAGTCAAATATGTTCACAACTTACTAAGAGCAAACCAATAAGAGAACTTGAAAACCATTGCCCAAAATATCTAATTACAAGAAACCATCGATCGAATCTAGACGTCAAACATCAAAAGTAAAATATCAACTTCAAAGGAGAACTTGAATCAGTAAATAAGTTTCAAAAGGAAGCCATTGGTTGAACAAGAAAACAACGGGGGAAACGACGAGAACTTGGCCTTGATCTCTTACAAGAAGGGTGAAAATATCGTCCGGTCAAGGCCTCGAAGCTTCTCCGAATGGGAACGATGAGCTGCGGAGGCACGGGCACGCCTGCTATCAGATACTTCAAGATCAGCGCCTGATGCTCCAGCTCCTGCCACTGAGCCTCCGTGAAAGTACGACGGCCCCCTATCGCCGCTTCGACGCTGCTCATGATGCCGCGAGCACAGCGCAGGCTCAAAGGGAGGCGAGAGGAAGCAGATCGATTAGAGGAGAAGGGGAAAAAGAAGAGGGCGCCCAGAGCTCAGTCAGGAGAGGCGGTTGAGCCACCCGCCGGCGACGAGGGTGACTTATAAAGCTGCTCCACCATCTGGGGTGGAAAAGAGAAGGAAAGGGGCGGTGGAGAGAGAGAGAGACGGCGGTGTTGCGTATTATAGACGAACAATTTGGGCCAAAAGTTTGGGCTCAAATTGGGCCCAAACAAGCATATTTACAGGGATACAGAATTCGCGGTCCATATCGAAAGCAATTATGGCGAACTGTTTATTAACCGAAATATAAATTTGAAGAGTGAATAAATAGGAATGTCTTGATGTAAATATATATCATATCTCGTAATATAATAAAAATAATAATATAATTTTTTGATTAATACGACATTGGAGTATTTAAAGGTCCTTAATTTCTTCACTAGTTGATTGCAAAGACATCGTCAGTTTCCCTTGTGATGATGATCTCCTTCTCTCAATTTCTAGTTGGCGTCCTCGACTTTTTGAGTTAAAGAAGAAGGCATCTTATTTTGGTCTTCCTCTATGGATGCACACAAATTGTGAATAAAATTAGATGGTAAAAATTATTTTATATGGGCTTCCTAATTTCTTTTTTTTTTTTTGAAGGATGGATTTTTGGAGATATACTGATAGGAGCACTAGAAAAGCTTTGGATAACATTTAAAATTCTAAATAGATGAATTATGTGTTAATGTAATCGTACCTTAAGTAGTTGTTCTGGAACATTGAACATATGAGAGAACATAAGATAGAAGATTGAGTAGGCTAAGACAAAGGATATATTTTCATTCTAATCTATTTTGATGATATTTTAATCACAGGAGACAATCATGACGAGATTTTGTTGGCAATTAAGTTTTTCTAGGTTGCATGAATTTTAGAATATGTATGGATTTGTATAAAGGAAAATAAAATAACAAGATCTAATTAGTCAATCAAAGGAATTAGGTTGACAATGAAGAAGATCTATTAGAATACCTAATTCAACGGGGATCATACCCTATTTATATAACGCCAACTTAGCTCTAAGCAATTGGATTACACGAGTTAGAATTCCCCACACACAAGTATTGATAATAGTGTGCATTTAAATTCCCAACTCCGTTGGGTGCATACATACACACATCTTTGTCAACCAGGCTTAAGATAAACAACTATAAATCCATACATTAATTACTTGAATGATTGTATGGTAAATCCAGTTGTTGTTGTTGTTGTTGTTGTTGTTTGTTCAATCCAAAGACGAATATTCAGTGGCTCACATATATAGTGTATAGCCTTCAGTGAAGTACCTCACTCAAATGTATTTTAGGCACACAAATGGCAACCAGGATTAGGCTTACTAACTAAAAACTAGTATACCCACCATGGAAAAACAGTAAAACCAAAAAAAACAAAAAATTATTCTACTAAATGCCAATCTACAGCTGAAAATATGATCATTGTCAGATATTGCACTAATAGTCTAATTTTCAGCAATAAGGGTATGACATGACACTGAATTGTTACAAAATGGAAGATAATTGGCAATGAAATAAAGCCCACTTAATCCTACCAAAACCAATTTTAAGAAGACACCATTCAAGATAATTGGCAATGAAAAAATTTTGAGAGAGCACTGAGCCGATCCATTCAAGAGTTTTGCCTTCCTTGATTATCAATTCACTTGTGCACGAATGCAAGTGAATGCATTACAACAAGATATTACATTTTCAGTCTGCTGACACCATTTCTTTTTCTTTAACCCAGACACCATTTCTATAATCTACCCAAGCAACAAATAGATAAACAATTTCATAACGAATTGGAAGTTGGAATAGCATGTTGAACAAACTTCACAAACAAAGAATTCCAGTTAAGCCCCTTGATTATCAACAACGCGAACGACGGAATGAACTGCATCAGATAAAAAGAAGCACCTCAACGCCTGGAAGCAAAAGCAACAGAAAGCGCACACAAAGAACTCAAGTTGCAAACTGTTATATACACTTCAATATCATATCATAAACTATGCCAAGGCTGCAGCTTTAGAAGACCAGTGGGATGATATTAGAGTTGAGTCTGATCAAACCATTGAGTCGAGGGTCCAGAATTGACTGAAGTGCACTACAATCTCAGATCATGCTGCGATGATTATTATCACAATGAGTAGGATAATGCCAAAAATCACCAAAAGCAGGCACATCTGCACAAAACCCATCTAACTCAAAAACACAACAAATTCAAAAAGTTGATGCTCCTTTTTTTAGAGGCAGAAATTGATCTTACGAGGGACGAATTTGACTTTTGAGTTTTTTCTGCCTTTTTAAGCTGGGATTTTGCTTGTAAAGTTGCTGCGTGAGAACTCTCGATGTGGGAGTTGATATCATCTGCAATAAACTTGGAGTTCATCAAAAGGAAAACACAAATGAAGATGAACATTACCAATTTAATTTTTCTCACCAATTACAATTCCTTGATCATTAACCAGCACGGCAAGGTCCTTGAAGATTTCATTCACCTGACCAATCTGTTGTTGAATTTCTTGAATGCCCTGTTCTCTCTCCTCGATGATTGCCTCATTAAAAACAATCTCATTATCCAACAACAACAACTCTTGCCTATACAACAAAAAAATCATGATATTAGGAAATCTCTAGAAAAAAAATGCGAAGTCATCACAAATTCTCCTAAACTTGTACAAACTAAGATGCAATGACTGGAACTTCAGTCACAGAGCAGGATTTGCTCATTACCAAGAACAACTAGGGAAAAAGACCTGCAATTGGCATTAATTATTCAAGTAATTTAACAGCCTAACATGGGACTGGCTATGTCAACTTATATGATCAAATCCATATAGATAGTCAGTATGCCTATCAAGTTATGCATTAAAGGTACAACCTATTCAAGTGCTACATATTCTTGTTGGCTTTGATTTTTATGTAAAATCACAACACTATAGTGTTTTAACTCATGCAATTGTTATCTAAACAGAAATTGCAGCATTACCACTAAGCTCAAGTATTTGGTGCAAACCTTCATGATGACCGTGTATTAAAGTTCACTCTCATGTTCAGGGGATCAAATTTGAACCTGCTGAGGATCATGTGATGCTGAAATCCAGATTAAAACTCGTGATAAAAATCAAGGTCTAACTAAGATCAAGTTGGGTAGTGGTCTGAACCGTGGAATTGCTAGGTAGGCAACCAAGATTGAACCAAATTTGAGACAGGGCCACTCATATGTTGAAGTTGCTGCAGCAGCAGAAGTGTCTCTTCTCATGTTAAGTCCAACAACACTGATGAGTATTGCATGATTACGAGTGCCCTCTGATGGCCACCTGCAAGATTGACGTTGATCAAAGGTCTCCATGTTTGCAGCCAACCCAAGAAGTAACTAACTCGTTGAAGGCAGGCTTCATTCAATTTAGTCATAGCATCATTTTCAATTTATTAACCCAATACTAATACCAATTTTCTTCATCTGTCTCTCTCTACTTTGAACAACCCACCATCATCTGGACAGTTGGTCTTGGGGTCTTATAATCAGTTGCCTGGGCATCCATTTGGTACTTTTGGTTTTGCACAAAATCAATTGGTTCTTTGTTTTTTGATGGGATAGTAATGTAGTAATAATTTTCAGGTTCAGAAACATTCAGGTATTAAGTTGTTATAAGAAGTAATAGCATCCCTAATGACAAAAGCATAGATGGAAAAAATTTGTCATTCATAAATATTCATATAAAAGATTATGAAAGTAGAAAATTTTGTTAAGCACTTTGTGCAGGTAAAATAAATTTTTTCATGAGATAGTAACTAATTGTAAATAATTAGAACCTAGAAACATCACGTACTAGGAAAAGACATGAGCTAGAAATCACCTTCTAGAATCTGCAAGCAGAGCACGCTGTTCACGAGGTTTGCTAGAACCAGAGTCAGCTTCAGTTGCATCATAGCTGTACAAATATAAACAGGCATTGAAGGTAACTGCAGTAAGTTACAAGAATAACCACAGTGAAAATTAAATAAATTAGAAAAAAAAAATTGACTATACTTAACAGCTGATTGGGATCATTAACCTAATTAAATCTAGTTGTTCATATAGCAATACCCATGCCAACTCCCTATTTGCCCCTTGTTAGGAAACAAACAACTCAGATACAAGCACTTTTTCTACCAAATATGCATGAAGGGATTCTTGTCAAATAAAGAGGCCAATAAATCAATTGGAACTAGATGAGAAGACACTCGTGTCAAAACTGAAAAACAATGATCCACTGAAATACTAATTTGAAAAACTGAAACAATGATCTTATCGAGTGACCAAAGTTAAAAACTGACCACAAGCAAAACCAACCAATAGAATCTAGCATATGTCACCACCATTGAGATTTAAGGAAACAATGCAGCAGCTCAAACCAAAAATCCAACACAGTACAAATTACCTTTGAGGGTAATTTGGTTCTGGAGCCAATGGGGCAAATGCAGTCTCCCTCTCAGCAGCCAACCTCTGAAATTTCTGGAACTCCTTCAGGATATTTTGAAAATCCTTTGCAAGTTTTGCATCAGCAACTTTTTTACTCGCCTGACAGAATTAATAAATGCTTGAACACATGCAATCATTTAATCACAAGTTTCAGAGGGTATCCACTGTATTTGCAGTGAGAAAGATCTAAGAGAGATGATGATACCATGAGGACGACGACAACCAAGTCTTTATCCCACTAAGTAAGATTGGTTATATA
The DNA here is from genome assembly GCF_044706935.1 of Curcuma longa. NCBI lineage: Eukaryota > Viridiplantae > Streptophyta > Magnoliopsida > Zingiberales > Zingiberaceae > Curcuma > Curcuma longa. Next base: position 12,899,859 of record NC_133863.1, read on the forward strand.
AATCCTTAAATGTCATTGGACTCAATCTCCTACTATTTTATCATCTATATTTAAATAAATTTTATCATTGTTAATCAAGTCTTTTTTGATATTCCTCTTCCTCGATTAATGTGAATATTTGTCATGGTATTACATCGCCTAACTCGCATAGTTCAACATTTAGCTCTATATAATCTAACCGCTATTGTGTAAAACGTTCCTTTAAGCTTTAGAGGTGTTACCTTACGCTCACAAAGAACATCTAATATTCTCTATTATCCTACTTATATCCAATGTACAACATCTCTATCAACTCCTCCATCCTTTTGCAAAAACAATCCTAAATACTTAAAACTTTTAGTTACATGTAACTCATCATTTGTTATTTTGACAATTGTCCTACTGCCTCTACTACTACTCAACTTAAATTTTATATATTCTATTTTTACTGTACTAAGTCTAAAACCTTTAACTTTCAGTGTCTTCTGCCAAAATTAGAGATTAGCATTTACTCCTTCACATGCCTCATTATTAAAACAATGTCATTTGCAAATAGCATGCACCATGATAACGTGTCTTAGATGTGTCTAGTGAGTTCGTCCATAATTAATGTAAAAAAATATAGACTTAGAGCTTAACCTTAATGTAACCCTATTTTATAAGAAAAGTTTCTGCTTCGGCTAATCCTCTTGGAATCTTCACTCTTTTCATTACATCCTCATACACATCCTTAATTATTTCAAAATGCGCTATAGTAACATCTTTCTTTTTTTAGAATTCTCCACATAATCTCTTTCAAAACTCTATCATAAGCTTTTTCTAGGTTGATCAATATCATATGTAAGTCTCGCTTCTTTTCCCAATACTTTTCAATCAGTTGTCTGAGAAAATGTATAGTTTCTATCATCAAGTTTTAAGGCATGAATCCAAATTAATTTTTAATTATCTTAGTCTCTTTCCTTGATCGTTTTCTCTCTTTTTGAAAATTTCATGGTATGACTCATTAACTTAATACCCCTACAATTCACACAATTTTATACATCTCCTTTCTTTTTATCCAAGGAACTAAAGTACTTCCGCTCCACTAATTAGGCATTTTCTTTATTTTCAATCTCAGGTGAATAACTTCGTAAACCATTCAATAACGTACTTCCCTAGATACTTCCATACCTCTATCAAAATATTATCCGGTCCAAATGTTTTTTCATTTTGCATCCTATTTAACACCTGTTCTACTTTTTGAAATTTGAATTTTCTAATAAAAATTTAAATTTCTAAACTAGTTTGACCTACTTAAATTTCTTAAGTTAAGTTGGTCACTTAAATCTTTATTAAAAAGTTGATAAAAACACCTCTTTAATCATTGTTTTATTTCCTCATCCTTCACTACTACCCCATTCGATTTATCTTTGGGTAAGATCCCTAATTTTTCTCTCTCTTAGATGTCCCTTTTCTCTTCTTTTTTATCTAGCTATCAATACTAGCGTTCGAAAACTTTATTCTTGGTTTCACTCACAACTCTCTTGTCCTCTATCTTGGCTACTGCATACTTTTGTAAGTTTTCTTCATTCTTACAAGTGGTATAATAACTTATAGGTTGTTCGTTTTTTCCTTCACTTTCTCTTGTAATTTCTCATTCCACCACAAAGATTATTTATTTGCTGGTGTCTGTCCTCTTGACTCACTGAGTACGCTCTTGATCACTATTTTCAAATTTGACGTCGACTTATCTTGTGTAATAGTAGAATCACTGTGTATTTTTCCTAATGTCTGTGCTCCTACCCTCTCCTTAAAGATACATTATTTCCTATTCTTTAACTTCCACCACTTGATTTTAATTTTAATACGATAAATAAAAATAAATTCCAATAACAAGACCCATGTCTTCAATCGAATTTAATAACAAATTATAAGATTCTTTTTTAAAAAAATAGAGAATCTTCACTTTATCCACTTTTTTTGTCATTTTAGACCACAAAATTTAAAAACTACATTTACCCTCTATACTTTTGAAATTCACTTCATTCTAACTCCTACTGTTTGCTTCGTCTCAACCAACTGACAACTCCATTACAAAATCAATATCTTGCATTAGAGTTATTGTGTTGATCCCCTTAACCTAACACAAGAAAGAGCATAGCCTTTCACCTTTTCCCTTTATTAAAGAAAGATCTCTTATGAAGCATGGTTAAGCTATTTGAACATCTCTCCATAGAAGGCACAAGATGGTGAAATTATTCCCATCACTATAAATAGAGCTAAGAGTGAACATAGGCAGTTGATTCAAAATCTCTAGCATGTCCACGTCCTCCTCCAGCATATTGAGAACCTCTAGTATTGTTGGTTGGATCACCACTGTCACATATGCTCATAGGATTCCAATGAGCACAAACCTCTCCATCACCTTCTTCAGCAATTATTGTAGCTAAAGCAATTGTTTTGGTGCCAAGCAAGTATAAGGATAGGGTTTTGGCAACAAGGAAAGGAATAGAGTTCTAGGTCATGAAGGGGACAGCTAAGTCACTAGGTTTCTGACTGCAAGGGTGCGAGTAATCTCTTTTACGCTAAAAATCCATGTTCCAAAAGAATGTCTATTCTAGGTTTATTCTGGATTATTTAGGAATAGAAATTCTGACAGAATTATTAGTCCAGGTTCACATGGATTACCAAATGCTAGAATTCTTATTCCATAAAACCCGCAAGGAATAGAATATTGTGGCGAACCATTCATGTAGTTAGCAAAACCAACACTGTAATGAGCACAAATTATTGTTATCTTTCTCTAATTTCTTTTCTAAAAACAATGGATCCACCCATAAAGTAGGAACTAATGTTGATGCTCATAAGAAAATTACATGAAAACAATTAAGCCTTGTAAGCTGTCAATTTATGCATTCTAGGGATAGAAATTTTTGAATTCATTTGGCTGCAGGTTCAGCATGAGTCAGCATGGTGATTGTATGATTAAATGCCCCTTTATCCTTATTTTTTTGACTTGAGCAACAAGTGGAAAGGAACATGAACATAAAATATATTTATGAACTTTATTAGCGTCTCTTATGTTTCATAACTGTCAAACTATGCTGGATTTTGTGTAGATAGTAGGTTTCCACTAACCTGAATTAGGAATGAGGAATAATTTCAGCAAAACAAGTCACCCTACCCTACCCTATTGTCATCCCTATAGCATATCTACCAAAATTCTTGCACTCTACCATAATTGCAAGATTATGAAGAAAAATTATTTCCATCAATTGCATGTATAATCCAAGCTTATTGGTTGCAATCAAAAAGAAACAAGCTTTTGAAATCCCTCTATGCCAAGGACCAACAAGAGAAAGCAGAATAAGGGAAAGTTTGCTTATGGTTCAGAGTTCATTGGATAACTCAATGAGAAACTGATTAAGTTCTTGTATTTCTTAATCATGTTAAACCTGTGAAAAATAGACATCCATTTCCCACTATGGATAAAATTCCGTAAAAAGGGTGGACAGCAGAAAATCAATATTTTACTCATTGGTAAGCTGATTCATTGTGGAATACATGTTGGCATTTTTCAGTTAAGATAAGAGTTGAAGGAACGGATAGAAATTCTGACATAGTTAATGTAATAAAATAATAATGACAATGATCATAAAAGAAATCTTTAAAAAATGGAACCTAACTAACAAATGATATGTACCCAGTAAAAAGATTAATAACATAGTAAATGCTAAAGGGTGGTCGGGTGCACAAAACTTCCACCAATGCGGGGTCCCAGGGAAGGATCTATTATACGCAGTCTTACCCTGTTTTGTAAGAGGTTATTTCTAAGACTCAAACCTGTGTCCTTCAGATCATATGGCAACACTTTTACTGTTGCGTCAAGGCTACCCTTCACTAACAACATAGTAAATGATGACAAATAGAATGTGATAGCTTAAGGGATATATTCTACAAGGATGTGAGCATGAGAGTTGATTTTTATCATTGGCAACAAAAAATTATAAGAGAGAAAGGAAGAATTGATTGAAACAACAGTATCATCCATGATTAATTGACTTTATAAAAAAAAATAAAAATATAAGTTTCTCCTTGCTAGAAGCCTAAAAATCTATAGGAATGTATTTTTGGTCTGTCATGTCATCAAAACACCTTTATTATCAGACAAGTTTGTAAACACCAATTGGATAATTGCATGAGAACTCATAAGAAAACCTATAAATCAGAAGATTGGAAATTCAACTAACACTAAAGCTACACCAATGCCAGGAGAGTAAATAAGAGAAAAGGTATATGGAAAGAGTTGAAACTTACACTGACTTCAACATGATGATCTGTTTCACTGGCTTGTTTAAGTTTTGCAGAAGTGTCTTTAACTAATTGTGAAATTTGTAGTCTAGTGTTATTCCTGCCAGGAAACATATTAAATTAAGTGTGAAAAAGAAGTTCCACGGAAGAATTGATTTTACATGGAAAACATCAAACATACAGCTAGTACATGGAAGAAACTATTGCCAACAAAACCAAATAGAAAGATGATCTAATTTGAAAAGTAAAAAATGGCATAAAGGACTAGGACTGCAATTAGAAGTTTGCTCAGAGATGCTCAGTAAAGGGAATATAGTTCATCATCATACCTAGGAACTTATCAAAACAACCCCACCTTAAAAAAAAAAATAAAAATAAGGGCAAAACAACCACATTTCTAGAAAGAAACTAAACATTCTTATTCTTTAGCAACATTAGAGCAACCTAACAAATCTAGTAAGCATTCTATCGACATTAAAGAAATCTTTTCAAAGATGGGGAACGTTCAGATTTATAATTTTGATGAAGAGAAGGATGGTAACCATTATTTACTATTCATCGATACACAGGCAGTACACTTTTTCACATCTTAAAGCTCTCACTCCATTATATCATGGTTTTTAAAAAAAAATAAAACTAGGTGTAATTTAAAGTCTCTCCTCCCTCTCTCAATTTGGAAAGAAATTGATTTCTCTCTCTCTCTCTCTCTCTCTCTCTCTCTCTCAATTTAAAAAGAAAGAAATCTCTCTCCAGCTGCCAATTTTGGGGGGGGGGGGGGGGGGAAAAATCAATCTCTCTATTTGGGAATAAATCGATCTCTCTCCCAGTTCCTCTATTTGGAAAAAAAAATAGATCTTTCTCTATCTCCCACTCTATTTGGAGAGAAATCCACTACTCACTCCCTCCAGATTTGGAAGTTGTGCTGCTACCTTCACTTCGGTTTGGAAGTTTCATCAGATATGGAAATGTCTTCCATTACCCATCTCAATTCATAAGATAGTCGATCTACTTTCGCCAGCTTGGAAGATTTCTGGTTCTGGAAAGGCTGCTGCTGCCTTGTTTTGAAAGGGGATTTCCAACAAAGAAGGAAGGTGAGAAATCTCCTACCTTTCTATATCTTCCTCCCTTTCTCAGTTTGAGCAACCCACTTGCTCATGTAAGACAACCACCCTCAAGGTTTCATTTGGCTAGTGTATTAAACAATTGAGATCGTTATGAATTAAGTTCGTAGTGGAAACTTGGAAGGTTGATTGATAATTTGAAAGTTAGTGTTTTCACCTACTTTTGCATTAGAATTTTCTCTAAAATCCTAATGCCTTGTTTTGGGTAGCAACTTAGAAGGCAAGAGAGAATGATTTTTTTATCAAGTTTTGATCGATGAATCTCCTTTTTGAGATAGGATCTTCACCCCTTTGTTAGGGGATATAAAAGGAGGACTATGGAGAGCTTGCAAAGGTTGGCGCTTTGTGCTTAAATTCTTACATCTATTATGCTTCTTACTCGCTTGCAAAGGTTGGCTCTCGTAGTGATCCTAAACCTCAATTATTGTGTTTCTTACTCGCTCACTTGTTCTCATCCATTATAGTAGTTGTAGCCGGCGATCTAGTCGACTAAAGCTTAGTTTCAGTCCACTAAGTTGCGAGCCAGCAAAATATTTATGTTTGTGGCTGAATTGATTAGACAATCAATTAAACAGGTTAAGTCATCAAGGCAATCAATTGAATCCTTAACAAGATGTAGAAAGAAGACCATTGATTGATCAAAGGAAAGTTGCAACTATCAGATCACTTAGACAATAAAATGGTTTAGTCAATTGAAGTCGAGGTGAGTTGATCGAAGTAGTTATTGCCTTGGAGAGCAATCGACTTATGATAAGTGGAGTCAACTCAAAGATCCGTTGATAAATTGAAGACTATAGCAATCGCAATAATCAATCGATTGAAATTGTAGTCAATGATAGAATAAAAAAGTGTACTTGAAGCCAATTTAGAGGCTATAAAAAGAGCACCATGGAGAGCTTGCAAAGGCAAACACTTTGTGCTTAAATTCTTACATCTATAAGCTCTCTCATTGTAATCCTAAGCCTATTGTTGTGATTCTTAGTTGCTCTCACTAGTTCTCATCCATTTGAACAATCATAGTCAACGATCCAGTCAATTGAAGGTGAGTGAACCAACTAAGCAGTTGATTTAGACTAATCAACTAACAAACAAAATGTTTCTATTTGTGGCCGAGTTGATTAGATAGTTGACTAAACGAGTTGAGTTGAGTTGACTAGACAGTCAATTGAATTTATAACAAGAGTCGAAAAAAATATCGTTGATCGGTAGTGAAAATATCATTGATCGGAGAGTAGTCAAATATGATAAGTGGAGTCGACTCAAAGATCTATTGGCAAACTAAAGACCATAACAACTGCAAAAATAGTCGATTGGAGATGCAATCAATCGATTAATCAATGAAGAAATAGAAAAGTGAAACTGAAGACAACTTGGAGGCTATAAAAGGAGGACTATGGAGAGCTTGCAAAGGCTAGAGCTTTATGCTTAACTTCTTGCATTTATAAGTTCTCTTATTACAATCCTAAGCCTCAATTGTTGTGCTTCTTATTTGCTCTTATTTGTTGTCATTCATCATAAGAAAATTGTGAAAGAGATTTCTCCACCTCTAGAAGGATCCAAAAGCTAAAAAGTTAGTGGGCATTCATAAATAATTCACTGAAGACTTGTGGATTAGGAACAAGGGTTCCAAATCACATAACACATCGTGTTACATTTGTATTCATATTTTTTACTTTCCGCTATGCTAATCGTGTTTGATTGGCCTTGCTAAAGTTTTAGCAAAAGTAAAAAAGTTGACGCTATTTGTCCCCTCTAACCATCCGACCATCATCCCAACTGTTCCTAAGACTCCATTGGATGGACACCAAACTAATAGTAACAAAGAGCATGTGACTATAGATAGATTTATTAGTGAGAATATGTAAATCTTAGGCATGTATAACCCATACTGTCTGAACTATTCGGTTCAATATTTTAACCTTAAATTCTTACTTATCTATAATAATAAGAGAACTAAAATTACTGTTTTTACTGTCGAAGCAAAGATGCTAGAACCGAAGACATTTTCTTTTAAATAAAAAAATCATTTTTTGCAAGAACAAGCTTTATATCAAAACTTCAAGAATTGTACTTTCTCATTGAGCATTTGAGAAATTTTAAAAATAAATTGATCCGCTTATTTCCGATGCTAAGGCAAAGAAAGAGACTTCTTTTAAATATAAAAATATTGCAAGAACAAAGTTTATATCAAAACTTAAAAATAAATTAATTCACTTATTTCTGATGCTAAGGCAAAAGCAAGAGATTTCTTTTAAATAAAAAAAAAGCTTTGGGGCAAGAATAAGTTGTATATCAAAACTTCATGAATCGTTTCTTTCTCATTGAGCATTTGAGAATGTTAAAAACAAATTAATCCACTTATTTCTGATGCTAAGGCAAAAGCAATAGACCTCGTTATGCTAGCTTTGTAGATTAACAAGAAAATATAAATAGACATGAAATGTTAGCGGCCACGGGAACCATCTTATGGATCAACTAGCAACCCTGATTTAATTTCTTATCCATGGTAAATTGGAGTTTATCATATATCGATCACAAAGTCAAAGGGCGGGCCAAACCAAAGCTAGACCAAACGAAATCAACATGAACCAGCGTATCGAGATTAAATAGACCAATAGGAAAATAAATACAACAAAAAGGGACATGGCAAAGGGAATTGCGCGCTCACAGCTTATCGCGTAGCTGGGGGGTGTCCTTGGGGGTTCCGATAGTGTTGACGAGGCGCTCGAAGTTGCGAACGGCCGTAGTGATCTGGAACAGCCCCGCGGCGACCGCCTGCGTCTGATCCTGCCTTCCGTTCGTCAGATCCCGCCGGCCGGCGAGCGGTCGCCCCGCATCCAGATCCTGGAAGCTCATTCTGTCTCCCTCAATTCCAACCAGAGAAAGAGAGAGAGAAAGACCCGCTGAAGCAAGTTCGAACCAAAAAAAAAAAAAAAGCCGATCGAAGGAATCCGAGACCGATCTCGGAAAGACGGTTGGGAATTCGCGTGCGATAGAGAAGAAACCACGAGACAAGAACTTGGCTCGATCGAGAGACGATGGAAGAATAGTGATCGGGAAGGGGAAGAAGGAAGATTGGGAGGTGAAGAGGCCAAAGCGAAGAAACCAAAATTGGGAAGAAAACAACGAAAATGGAAACAAACCAGCAACAGTACAGCGATCGACAAGGCCGACCGCGAATCGACGAATAAATAATGCCGCTGTAAAAATATAAGAAATTAAAATAAATAATGATGGCCGGGCTCTCCTCTCCTCCTTCGCGTCACAACTTAAGTGACGATTATTTTGCGTGTTGCTTCGTGCGTGGGACTTGTGGAGATGCCACGTCAACGTCACCTGAACGTGTACTCCCAGTTATGCTGATTTGCTTTAATTTAACGTCTATTTTAGCTAGTGTGACCGTTAAATCTTGATGACTTATAAATCAATTTTCAACCTAAGACAACTATAATTACACATGAAAATTAAAAGTTTAGTAATTATTTGCTGAAGTCCTTCAGCGCATGGGCATTACCACCGAGCAACTAAAGATATTTCAAATATATTGCAAACCAATATCATGATGCCACAATTAAAAGAAGTGTACTATAACACTTTGCCCGTCGTAATGTTTGATAATATGGCCACTTGTTCTTGCTGCTCTACGGATCTTTGTGCACTGAAACTGTACCAGCTTAACTATTATAGAAGTTTAGGCATGAAGCTGGCAATCATCTAAAGCCATTCCAACAAAAACCACAGCAGTATCTGAGTAAAGAAAAGAAGACTTTAATTTCATAGAGAGGCTATGCAATTTAATACAACAAAGCTGCCAACAAAAAGCACAATTATCTAAATAAGAATCTTTCCTTGCGAAGGTAAGGACTAAATTCCACATACAGAACGTTTTCTACTTCAACCAGTTCAGTAACATGATGAACACGATGAGCGCAGCGCCCTTTTTTGGTTTCTTTCACAGCTTTCATAGACAGGTTTCTGATTTCAGTCTCTGGTCATTGGCTCGGACAGACCACCTAAAACGAGCTTTACGGACAGTGCTTACTATATCCATCTCTGCACTCTCCAGCATTCTCACTACGTCCGTGAAAGGGGGACGCACATCAGGGTTTGCATCCCAGCAGCGTGTCATTATCTCACCAAGGGCTGGAAGGCAATCGTGGGGTATGATGGGACGGACACCTTTGTTTACGACGGCGAAGGCTGCCTGCACAGCTGTCATGTTCTGAAAGGGAAGCATGCCGGTTATGAGCTCCCATAGCACGATGCCAAAGCTGTAAACATCAACTTTCTGATCGTAGGGTCTGTGTTGGATCATTTCTCTGCATTGTTGAATGATGAGCTCAGACTAACTAAATGCAAATGGAGATTAATAACTTAAAAGTAAAACATGTGATATATAGATGAAATTCGCTTTCAGTTGATACTTCTGCTCTCCAAAAACCTTTAACTGAATACGACGGTCAATAAAGAGAAGGTATCAAACCTAATCTGAAATTCACTGATATACGCACACATCAAAAGGGTGCAGTGAGCAATAAGATGATAAAGTCTAATGCTTAGTTGCTGGAGGCTTATGTAAACGAATGAGTTCAATTTAGGGCTTCATCAGCAGCTATAACTATATATAAATTGAAGACTTTTATATATCTAGTGAAGGTTTGATATTAGGAATCAAATAAATGGATAATGGATAAAACAATATGAATCATACCATGTATTGTAATCAAGATACCTGATTAATCAACCCATCAAAATAAATGTTATCATAAAAGTTCCAAAATAAGCTCATACATAACAAGTATTAGACACACTGGACAATCAGAGAAGGAAATAAACTAAACCAAAAGATGAAAATGGAAAAAGGTGAAGGAATAGTTACGTAGGAAGGATGGCAAATAAAACCAGCTTTTAAATATATTGGATCAATTACAAAGACGATGAAGATGTTATTAATAGCAAAAAGATCGGTGGTTAAAATGGAAAAGAGACTCCCTAGTTTTTATATAAGCCAAGTACCCTCAATTACACTTGAATAGTTATGATCCAACACATGTTAAGGTTAGTATAATAAATATGAAAACTATTGGCACAATCACTCCTAGTCAAGGTTGACCTAGGATTTCGATATTTGAGCAATATAGTTGAATAAGTCAAATGATTGTAGAAGTCCAAGTGGATCAAGATTGAGCGAACACTTAGTTGACAAGAAGTCTTGAAAGATCAAGATTGACCTAAACCTAAGATTAAACTGGTGAGGAAGTCTTGGAGGAGAACTCTAAATGGGTGTGGAAGTTCTGAGGAGTGAACATTAGACAAAGTATGAAGTCTTAGAGTAGTGAATTCTAGGCAAGTGAGAAAGTACTAGAAGAGTAAACTCTACAAAAGTGAAGTCCTGGTAAGAAAGCTAGGCAAGTGGAAATCCTAGTAGTGAGGCTGGGCAAATAGAAGTCATGTTAGTCAGTTTGGGCAAGTGGAAGTCTTAACAATAAAATTCAACAATAGATGAAGTCATAAAAACAAGGAGTCTCTTGGCACAAAGTCCTAGTTTATTGAGATACTAGACAAGGTTAAAGTCTAATTAAGTTAAAAAATTGTGTACTTGAGCAATAGTGAGACTAACTTAGTTGGTAGAAAGCAAGGCTTCTATATATGAGGTTTTAGATTCAAATCTCACTCGGTTAAAATTTAAAAAAAAATTTTTTTATTATTGTGATCATTAACAGGATATGATTTGGAGAAGTCTTGAAATAGTGATGAACATTAATAAATATGTTATATTACTATGATCATTAAAAGGATATGGTTTGAAGAAGTTTTTATTATTATTGTGATCAATAACAGGATATGATTTAGAGAAGTCTTAAAATAGTCATATGATTAATCATTAATATTTATTATTATTATTATTGTGATCATTGACACGATATGGTTTTAAGAAGATTTAAAATAGTCATTTGATTAATCATTCAAGAGATTGATGATCTAAAAATTTATTTATTTAATTTTATTAACTAATAATTATTAATTATTAAATACTTAATTAGTTATATCGATAAAGTAATTAACTACCAATCAATTACTAACTATTAAAAATAATAATTATGTTATAATAAATTTATATTATTTGTAATTTATATTGTATATTATACATAGTATCGAATAATAATAAATACAATAGTAACAAAAAGGAACAGTCCGGTGCATGAAACTTCCAATTCCTACTCCACGGTCAACAATCATTCAAGTGGATCACTCACAAATTCCACTAATTTTCTCCTTCACGGTATTGAACTAGAGGTCGAGAAACCTCTTACAATCACTCTTTTTAAAATAGACGAGAATTAAGTATAAGAAGATGAGAAGCACAATGAGAAAACACTCAAACTCAGCTCTAGAACAAATACACAAACATTCAGTCTTGTATCTTCTCCAAGCTACCAAGCACCCATATTTATAGCCTTCAGCTCCAGCTTTGACTCTACCCTCGAAACAACCTCGTAGCATCAATCAACTAATGGTAAGTCAACCAACTTTCACTTAGTAGTCACACCGTTCAACAGATGTTGACTATTAATCGACTATTGATTTGATTTAACATCATGTCAAGTCAACCTTTGAAAGGTAAGGTTAATGTTACCATTGGGATCACCAGTCAACAAATGTCCAACAATCGAGTGGGTAGTCAACTGCTGGCCGAATAGAAATATTCTAATATTTTTGTTTGGTCTCGAGCTAAATCAACAGCGATTCCTATGGTTCAATCGGCTGATAATACAATGTATGAGTCGACTAATATTTGACTACGACATATTCTAAGGCTAAGTTTGTCTTGTATGTGAGTCTACCCTCGCCCATGCGAAAGGTTCTCTCACTCTTGTCTCACACGGAGTCTTCTCATTCCTCCTTGGTGTATCATCGCTTCAATGTTGTTCATCCACGACCCTCGGATGTCTACGTCATCCTTCTCCATTCTTCATGGAACTTGAGTCGTCGAGTCACCACATCCTGGTCATGCCAAACCTCTTGTATCAACATCAAGTCCTACACGACTAATACAAACATTAGATTCAAGATGATCTTAACTTAAACTTTTTGTCTAAAGCATCGAAACCATCATCAATCTCGACCACAAGGGCATGATTGTGGCAACATAATCCACTAAATCATCAATTGCAGCCTAATGTATTTTTTAGTCGAGTTCACGCCTAGGTAAGAATCTATCTAAACATCTAAGATTAAAAATTCTCTCATAATCTCTCAAATCTCACATACAAAGATGCTTTCAAGTTGTCGCAACTTTATATTGTCTAAGAGTACTCCCATTAGGTCATTAGCCCCTTGGATGCACTAAGCCCTCAACTCGCTCCACATGTCATCCTACACTAGGTCCCTGTATAGTCCACCTCTAGCAGTTGTTATCAAAGTTGTTGAATCAAGCCATCTTGCCCACATCGAGTTATCAACCGTGGCTCAACCTTGCCAATTTACAAGTTTTGTTAGCTTTGTGTGCATCCAACTAAGTCACTACAAACTTTATGCACCAGTCATACCCTAATTCAAATCTTTTGTTAAATAAATCAAAACACCTTGGTCAAACACGACTTGAGGTACAATTGCACCAACACATAGTACCATGTTAAAAGAAACAAACTTAAAAATTCTTGTCACTCAATTATAAATATCAATAACCATCGAAACTACCTATTATCAAATGCATAACACATATATGTCAATAATGTTAATACATAAATGAGACTATAATGAAGCTAGTTAGCATCAACGCCAACTGCTAAAACTAAAAACTCTCCTGGTAGAATTTAAAAATATTATATCTTAAACAAATGTCCACCATTTGAAATAAAGAACAATATAATACATAATAAGAAAAAAATCATAGAGAACTACTGATTCTCCCAATAGCCCAAAAGGTCCAAACAACTGTTTTGCATAAAAAGGTAATATTTTCTTCTTGATAATTTGCTACTGTTGGGTCTTGACCATGAGGTGTTCTCAAGACCATATTGGATGTGAAACTATACCCAACGGGAGTGAAAAGGTTACCCCAACAAAGTCATTATACGCATTTAAAACCCTGCATATTGACAGAAAATATTACAGATCTAACTCACCATTAGCCAAACAGTTATTGATTGTTGGTTGCTATTCCACTTTTTTGTAAGCTTTTAAAAGACATTTATTCTTGTAAACAGAACTTATATAGTATGCATTTTGTCACTTGCAGCTGCCAACACACATAAGTTCTTTTCAAAGACATGGGTGGTGTATTGATACTTCAAAAAAAAAGTATTGAGCATTCATTAACGGAGGCAGAGAACACAGAGATTCTGACTATTTAAGGCATATAATTGTAATCAAAGATCTTTAATATTCCTACAAATCTTGGTCCCATAACAAGAGAAAAGTAATTGTATATTATTATTTATTTTAATGTCAAACAATGAAGGATTGGAGTCCAATCTTGAAGGAAACTTTATTGGAACTCCTAAAATGGTAGAAGGCTGAAAGGCAAATTCTTAACTGATCACTTACAGCCATCATATCAAGGTTTATTAGCTTGTGTTAAATTTGTATCTAGTTGCTGAAAAACTAATGGCAAAATCATTTCAGACAAATTGTAGGGGAAACTCATTTGACAGTTAACTTCAATGATATATTCAATACCCAGTGATGTGCTGTAATTCATACATGTACACATTTGTGGACATATGCAGTTTTGCATAAGTACAAATATAATAACAAGCATTGATCAATAGGACCATAACACCAATTCATGTTTACTATATTATTAGGCATTCTAAAGTAGAATGGTTTTTCTTTACTAAATATAATGAATGAGAAATAGTTGTGTCAATCCACATTCACAAGAAATTGCATACATGTGTGATTACCATATAAAAGTGTGTATAAACATGCATATGAAAAGCATGGGTAGTTTTGACAAAAGTGCAATGATGTCCTGATGTAACTCCTGAAGTCTCAGCATACTGGATTCTTGCTATACAAGATATTTATGCAGGGATCTCATCACAAAGCCAAAGAGAGCATAGAAAGTGCACCAGTAAATGTCATTATAAAAGTAAAGGAGAGAGAGGGAATAGACAACCATGCTCTTTATGAAAGTTTCTGGAAGAAAAACCAAGGGCTATTTTAAAAACCATGATTTATGTAATCTAAATTTATAAAATAAGTCAGACTGATAAAAAAACATGACAAAAGATGCAATTTCAGATCCAAAGAATCCCCCATTAAATTTCGTAGTCATTTTTTACAATAATGCTCAACTTTAGAAAATGTATAACAAAGATAGCCAGTCAGTACATGATGGTTAAACTTGAATTTTGAAAATACACACACACATATTATGTAAGGGATAAAATTTATCCTAATAAGGAGATTGGTAAAGAGAAGTAGACTAACAAACTAGGGCTCTTTTAATCCAAAATATTTATTAATAAAAATAAAATTAATCATAATTTTTTTTTTTAAAAACATAACATGAAGTATTTTTTACCAATCTAAATGACTAAATTTTTTTGCCAAAAAATTGAGATATATATGTTGGGAAAGAAGACCACCAAGAAGAGCTACTAGGCCATTTCAAAGATGAGGGTCTGGTTGGGGAATTTTTCAACAGTAGTAACCTTGCTAGGGGCAATTTCCCCAAAATATGGCATAAACTTACCACCGATGAGACACATGAACTACCTAAAGGAAACAAAATTCACAAGTCAATGTCAGAATCGTACTAAATACTAGTCTGCATTGAAAAGTTTTAAAAATGATAGCTTGGTGCACAAAGCTCCCGCCAATATGGGATCTCGAGGAAGGGTCGGACCACATTAGATCTATTATACACAATCTTATTTTGCATTGCAAGAAATTGTTTCCGAAACTTAAATCTGTCACCACAAAGTCACATGGCAACAATTTTATCATTGCATCAAGGCTCCCCTTCTGCATTAAAAAGTAAAAAAAAAAAAAGTCCGGTGCACGGAACTTCCGCATTGAAAAGTTTAATGGGGGAAAATTTAAGTTTATTTTTCCTTAGTATTTTATATCTCAATACATATTACCATTATTGTCCTCCCACATTTACACCCCTCAAGTTGATAAATTTACATTTTAGCCCTATTTTATTTATGATTTAGTCCACAAAAACCACACCTCCTAAGTTGGTTTTGAAATATCAAAAAACCACACTCCCAAGTTGGTTTTGAAACATAATAAAACCCGTAACTGGTTTCAAATATAATTGTGAACAAATTCATTAACTAATCATTAGAACTAACAAAAGAGTATCTCCTTTATTACTATTTATTTTTGACAAAGTGGCAATCAATCTAAATATATTTTGTTGTCTCATGAAAGACAAAGATTAGAACAAATGTGCAAAGAAATTTTAATTATCATAAAATTTTTGTCAAAATGTTGGAAAATTTTCCTGCTATATCTCTAAAAATAATATTTAGTATAGCTCCTAGAAGATTCTTTGAAATATCCCTACTAATCATAGAAAGTTATACATATAGGGAATCATTTTTAATTCTTTCCCCCATCATTCAATGTTCCTTTATTTTTTTTATATAACACTTTCTTATGTATTTATTTCCTTACTTTATGCGTACATGACCATGGGATATGGGTCAACCCTTGTACATGAATTGAGTGAATAAAACAAAATGGTTTTTCTATTTTGGTATCAAAGCCTCACACTCATGCTCATGAGATCTGATTTCTCCTTCAAACCTTCATTGTCAAAATTCTTCTTTCTGTTTGCAATCATGTCAAAAATTTCTGTTTTGATTCAATTAATCCTCCTCTTGTCTCTCCAATTGTCTAACAATGTTAAGAAAATATGGGAGAAGTTGAGGATTTCAACAAAGAAGAAATCAAGAAGTTGAGAAGTCCTTATAAAACTCTTGACTATCGTTCATGCTCATTGACCAGAACCAATTTTGTGCTTTGAGTGAGCTTTGAAATCGTGAGTAGTGACAAGTTTCTCTATTTGATTGGAATAATACAATTTTGATATTATGTTGGAGTTGACAAGTGGTGTCAATGACAAAGTGGTGGAGAGAGGAAGAATATGAAGAACAACAACAAGAAGAAGAGAAGGCAGCACATACATAGGAGAAAGATTTATAGCGTCATTTGATGTAGAAATTTGGACATTGTCTAAACTAGTACTATTTTTAACAATGTGTTGTGTTGACATTTGATGTGCTTTGGCATGCTCAAAGCATGCAGAGATTAAGTTACATGTGTCTTGCTCTTTCATTTATTTTTTTAATTAGATAATTGAATTACATTCTGGTATTATAGCTAATTGATGACTAATCGTAATGCGCTACTTGTTTCGCCATGCATTAAACATGATAAGATGAATTCCAATGATTTTTACACATTTAATCGTCTTTCACTTAGATTTTCTACTTTTAATAAGATTAATTGAATTTAAAATAATTTTATTAATTTTTTATTTCAATGTTGTCGAGATAAATTCATATATTTTATTCCTATAATCACTTATTTACATATAAAAATAAAGCCATAGGAATTAGAAAATTGAATAAAAATTTTATAGAAGTAGTTATGAAAAGAAATAACAAACAGAATTCACTTTAATACATGTCATAGCATGCAAAAGTATGCTGAGTGGCAGCACAACATGCTACTGATTGACACAATCAGCACATGCGACATACAAAAGGTTATCCATGTAGATCACCATTATGTTTTGATAATTTATCAAGAGCAACCTTTCGACTAATGCACCGAACACAATATGAAATTTCAAACAATAGTTTCTAGTTTCTCATATGTCCAACATGATACCAATCTAATATCAGGACTCATAATCTTGTTTGAACTCTGGAGATAACAATCATATGACTCATAATCTTGTCAAATTCAAGTTTATAAACCTTGCCCAATACTTCTGGTGTCTTCATCTCCTTGTTCAAATTTTTGTATGAAACTCTATTGTTTTATGTAATCATAATTATTTAAATTTTCAACAAATCAAGACACAATGTCTTCCATTGTCTTCAACTCCTTGTTCAAGTTTATGTATGAATCACTGGTATGTTAAGTATAACAGTCAGTTGTTTAAATTTCCAATGAGTCAAGACAAGATGTCATGCCAACTGGCTTTGCTAATACAGGTTACCTTTATGCAGTAGCAAATAAGATTGTAATTTGTCATATTATTCTATACAACAAAACCAAGATCTATTATTAATTACTAAAACTATCGCTTGCTGAAGATCTTCAGATTTGATCCTCTAGATTCCATCTGCCTAGATAGGGATACATGCATCATTTTATTTTTCCTACACTTATATATAGAAATCGTAATTATTCAAATTTTCCATGAATCGAGATATGATGCTTTGCCAATGGACTTAGTTATTGCTAGGTTTTCACATAGTAGTGAATAAGATTGCAATTTGTCATATTATTCTCTATACACAGCAAAGATCTAACTACTAAAAGCTACCACTTGCTAAAGATCTTAAGCCTTGATCCTCTAGATTCTCCTTCCTAGACAGGGATACATGTGCATGTTTAACAACTGTCACGGGTGGTGTGTGTGTGTGTGTGCGCGTGTTAGTTCGCCCATCAATGATGGTCTATAGAGAGTCAACAGACAAAGTACAAACATATAGCTTAGAAACAAATGCAAGAACCACAAGACTTCAAAAACAAGCCATAAAGTCTGAACTACTTGAGTGTTTTACATAAATCTATTTCAACAATTGGGCAGCATTAAGGCAAGGATACAAAATTTATCTGGAACTATTAGTAATTTCTCTTTTTCTGCAATAAACTCTAACCAATTTAACTCCTTTAATTATGAACATTATTGGTAAATTTGTCCATGTGCATGATATCTCCAACTGAGTCAATTAGCAGTCAGATTTAAAACAAGGTATATTGAGAAAGTTTGATTGAATAGTCTCAAAAGCTAAGTAGAAGGTCAAGCAGAAGTAGTAAAAAGCAGACAATAAAAGAATCACAAATGTTCTCATAGGAAAGTTGTTGACTTACGGAGCCATCCAACGATATGTTCCAGTCTCAGGTGTCATCCCTTCAGGCTTGACCTCAATACGGGCCACTCCAAAATCTGCAATCTTTATGGATTTATCAGTGAATATAAGAAGGTTGTCTGATTTGAGATCCCTGTGAATAAAACCTAGCCCATGCACATAAGCCATCCCCCTTGCAACATCAAGAGCTTGTCGAACTGCAAGCTTGAGTGGCACTGATCTGTTCTGCCTCTTCGTTAAGAACTGCCTAACAGAACCACCCTTAGCATACTCAGTAACAATGCACCACACAACAGGCTTCCTACATGCCCCAATCAATCTAACAATATTAGGGTGCTTCAAATTAGCCAACATTATTACTTCCTGCACAAACTGTTGTTCCATCAACTGTGCCCTCTCTGGGTCATCATCTGGCCTCTCTAGCAGCTTAACAGCAACCTCTTCTCCATTGTAAGTTCCCCTATATAGTTTACCAAAAGCTCCCTGAGCAAACGGAAGACCCATATTTAGCTTATTAAGATCAATGGTCCATTCTTCATAACCTTGTAGTGTCTCCGTGGGGTGCTTCATGTCCATGAGGGCACGGGCTAATGCATCACCGGTCAAGCCTGGATTAACCTTGCCAGGCCGCATTACACTGTGGTCGACTGAGTAATTTGGAGTGGCAATCTGGCGGAGACCTGGATGGTTGAGGATGCCAGTACGCGAGTCAGTCGACCCAATGCTACTGACTTCCCTTGAGACGGCCATAGATCCACCATTAATGCTAGTTTGCATGCTGTTAATACTGTCAATAGACATATTGGATCCCTCTTCGAGCGGCCGGTAGTAAGCCATATCATAGAAGGTGCTCCGAGTGTCGAGCCCACCGACACTTGCCATAATTCCAGGAAATTTGCTACCTTCCAGCATTTCCACTCCACAAACTTGCTCTAGTAAGCAAATGCCCAATCTTTACTAGGTCCTCCTCATTCGAGCTTCGACGCAGGGACCTAAA
The DNA here is from genome assembly GCF_044706935.1 of Curcuma longa. Classification (NCBI taxonomy): domain Eukaryota; kingdom Viridiplantae; phylum Streptophyta; class Magnoliopsida; order Zingiberales; family Zingiberaceae; genus Curcuma; species Curcuma longa. Next base: position 12,919,316 of record NC_133863.1, read on the forward strand.
ATCAAAAAGGTCCAGGTTAGACGATGGTCTTCGCTTCCTCTTATGCCCAAAATTTCCAAGTTAATTTAGTAAAATCCTTGAAGATAATCAAAATTAACATAAACTTCCACTCCTTAAAGAATTACTCATCTAAACTTAGCCGACTACTGACAAAAATCACCATATCCCGTCCCCACTTCTCCGAGAAATCCACAGAAAAGAGAACAAAATCAACAAAAAAAAGCATTAAACGGAGAAACGATCCGAGAATTCCACAAGCCTCGAAAACCAACCGATCTGGAGCGAAGCACGGCGAGACTCACCTCGATTGGGAGGGTTTTCTCCGGGGAGAAGCTTAGACCGAATCCGAGGCCAAGCTCTCGAGGGAGAAGGCGAATACTGGGGCAGAAGAGGAGCAGCGGCGAGGAAACGAGCACCTTTTCACCGTCGCTTTTGGGAGGCTGGAGAAGGACGCGGCGACGACCAGTAAACGAAGAAAGAATAAGTCGTTTGTTTCTCTCTTTCTTTTCCTTTATTGTTTTTTTTTTTTGTGTGATTTTGTTTAATAATTGGAACCGACTTATCCGTTTACTAGAAGTCTAGGACGACTGTTTCCGTTTAATGCTTCCACATTGAATACTCATGCCGAACGAGATGCTCATGCCGCAGCGAATATTTCCAAATTTAATACTCAAGCGCGGAGGCTTCAAAAATAGGATCTTTATACCGGTACTAGGAGAATAAAGTGATTATAATACAAATAGGGTGTTTTTTAAAATATCTCCCCTCGCCTTTTATTATTCTTTTTATAATGCCAATCAAAATTTTGGTTGATGTCAAAAATATACCTTAATGCTTTTGTCACACCTCCGGAGGAAGGAAAAGAATCAAAATAAATAAATGAATTGGTAAGAGATAAATAAAGAATAAATAATTTCACAGAGCAAATAGTGAAAAAAAAATCATAATTGTTTATTTTTATTTCCAAGAAAACAGTGGTAAGGCTTTTATTTCTTTTTTATTTTGTTGCGATAATACTCCCATCCATTTTTCCATCAATAAAAAGAGTAATTTAGATGGTAATTTGAAAAGGATAAGATTAGTAAAAGGTATTTTGACGATGTTTTAACATGTTTCAAATGTTAGAGTTATTTTTTAAACATAATAAATATTGGAGCGGAGGGCATTTTAAATGTACATGTATATATATTGATTTTTTATTCAAATTAATTTTTGAATCAAAACTTGCTTTTCTATATTATATTAAAATTAATAAATTAAATTTCTATTGTTTTTATAATCTGATTAATCTTAAAGATAATTAGTTCAATTCCATACAAATTTTTTATCGATCGTAAATAAATTTTGATGGATACTTTAGTGTCAAAATTTTAAGATAAATTATATTAAAATTATTAATATCTTATATCAAATACATGCAAATTACTTGACATACATATTGCACTTGCTCGATAAATTAAATTTCTAGTATGTAAAGGGTATGGTAACTAGATGCTCGATAAATTGAAATCTAGAGTGATTAAGGAATTTTTTTTTAGAAACTCTCTAGGAGGCTAAATAGGATGTAAAATTAAGATATGAGAGTTTAGTCACATTTAAGAGAGTTTTAAAAATATGTTGATCTTAATTTAGATTGAATCGATAAATTTAAGTTTATTAATGAATTTTAATCAAAATCAACGAATAACTTCCTAATACTTTATTGACGCTAACCATATTCAATGAGAAAAGATGTACACTCTTATAAAACATATGGTGTACATATGCATTAGTAGTTCACTATTCTAAAATACAAGGGAATGATATCTTTTAGTAATATTGGTGAACTAATTAATTTAGATAATATTTTTTTTAATTTCACAATTCATAATATTTTACTTCTTATAAACGTATAAAATTTAATTTATTAAGTATTAATCAACTACGGGATATAAAATTAAATTTTACTCATGTTTAATAAAACATAATAAATCTTTCTTGTTATGTCAAAATAAGAGGAGTCTTAATTATGACATAGGAGATTAAAAATGAAATCCACTATCTTATCCCAGTCTCATATGGTCGGTCTCATGACCATCTGTGAGGAAGTAAATCGAGAAGTTACAGTTGACCACAACAGAGCAGGGTATTATCTCAACTTCGTCAAAAGAATATTAGTTATTGAGAATATTATAATTAAGTTTTTTTTTATTAAAGTAAAGATACTTGGTACAACTAAATAAACACTATAACTAAACAACGGAACAAAGACTTTTTATAACTAAATCAGTGCATCTATATTTTGATTAATTTTCTATCAAAACAAAGATATCTATTTTAATTAGCCAAGGACACATAATACAGTAATAATAAAAAAAATAAATCCATCTTATTACAAATTAAAAGAGAGATGCTTTAAGATTACCCCAAAAAAACATCCCGAGACCATTATGAATCAAATTAGAATGTGTCTGATCCAGAGGTTAACCTGAAAAAACTGTCACCATGCCTACCTGCACGCTTGACCCATGAAGCAAAGTAGCAAACACCGTGCATTTAAAAGAAAGAGCGAATGATCGAGAATAATTGTTAACAAAATAATAAAAATAAATAGAACAATAAGGGGAAGGGTAGAATGAGTCTGGCTCCTCTGTGCCCTAAGTCTCTGAGTCCATCCTCTGAAGTGACCAATTTGAAAGAGTCAAAAAAAATATGAATCATCTAAAATCGGATAGCTGAGTCGAAAGAGGAGGAGAGGTCTGAGCCCTCTAAAATCATGTGACAAAGTTGAAGGAGTCGAAAAGTCTAAACTCTCTCAAGTCGGATGAATCTGAACCTTTTGGAGTCATGTGACTAACCTAAAAGAATTGAAAAGTTTGAGTCATCTGAAATTGAGTGGCTAAGTCGAAAGAGAAATCGGAGGGATCCAAGCACTCTGGAGTTGTGTGACAAAGTTAAAGGAGTCAAAAAGTCTAAACTCTCTAGAGTCGGGTGGCCGAATCGAATGAGGAGTAGAGAGATCCGAGCTCTCTAAAATCATATGACCAAGCTAAAGTAGTTGAAGGACTCAAGTCCTCTGAAAGTCTGAGGGAGCCAAGCTCTCTACGGTAGAGTGATTGAACTGAAAAAAAAATTATCACCATTCCTACCTGCACGCTTGAGCCTAAAGCAAAATAACAGACACTACGTGCATTTAAAAAAAAGATTGAGAATAATTATTAACAAAATAATAAAAATAAATAGAACAAGAAGAGGAAGTGTAAGAGGAGCCTTGCTCCTCAGTGTTGGACTCGGAGAGGTTCAAGTTCTCTGAAGTCATGTGACTAAATTGAAAGCATCAAAGTGTTTGAGTTTTCTAGAATCGAATAGATGAGTTGAAAAAGAAGTCAGAGGAGTTCAAGCCTCTGTTAGAATCATGTGACCAAACTGAAGGAGTCGAAGACCTTGAGTTAGAATCGGATGGCTAAATCAAATGAGGAGTTGAGTAGCTAGGTCAAAAGATGAGTCAGAAGAGTTCAAGTCCGCTAGAATCATGTGACCAAATTAAAAGAGTTAAACAGTCTAAGTTCTTCATAATTGATGACTGAGCCAAAAGAGAAGTCAGAGAAGGGCCCTCGGTTGCTAAGCAAAAGTTACAGAATCGAGGGCCATTTTTACCTCCCCGTTTGACTTTAAACTTCTATCCAGTTGACTCGATTCTGTCGTATTCGTCATCTCCAAAGGAAAAGTTTCCTACATGAGAAAGGCCATCAGACCTGCACCAAGACATGCAAAATTCCTGCTGCTTTACACCAAGCTAGAAATCTGCTGTCTGCAGAACAAGAATCGAACAGAGGAATGCGCCGCCAGATAGTATTATACAATCCTAACTCGAACAACTCATCGAGCAGAGGCAGTGGCAGACCGAGCATTATATTGATCCGCTCTTCACGCCGCAAACGATCGATGTCAGATCTTGATGCCGAGTTTTTGGATTATGACTTATCGGGACACGAGGAAATTTCATCTCGTACATCGGTGCGTGTGTTATCCCTCTCCACGAACGATGTAGGCAAGATCAATGAAAAGTAGGAGTATTTTGGAATTCTGCAGGAAGAAAAGAAGAACGAAGAGATGCAGAGGGCCAGAGGCTCCGATTACAACTCAAGCAGACGATGAACATGTACAGCACAGCCCGCAAGGAAGCGCTCGCCGCGAAGCAGAAGGTAACTAAACTGCCCAATGCTAGCTCTTTGTTCATGTCTTTTTTGTTGCAGGCAATGCAGCTCTGCAACTGGAAATTTCAACAAAGAAGAGGAGATGCTTCCCCGCTTCTTGCAACCAAGGAGCAAGCAAAGAACACAGCCGCACTCGAGTCGGCTGAAGTAGCCAATCGCATTGCCGAACGGGAAGCAGAAAAGGATAGACACAGAGAGGAAAGCAAAGAGTCTAACAAGGCCTCGTGCGCTCTGTCAACCGGAGGTTTGAGATACAGAGTTTACACCATCGACGAGATAGAGAGCGCCACGGAGTTCTTCTGGACGGGGCGAAAAATCGGAGAAGGTAGGTACGGCCGGCCCCGTCTACAAATGCCACCTCGACCACACGCCGGTGACCGTCAAGGTGCTGAAGCCGGACGCCGCCCAGGGAAAAGCTCAGTTTCAGCAGGAGGTGGAGATACTGAGCTGCATAATTCGCCATCCGAGCATGGTGCTCCTGCTCGGCTCTTGCCCAGAGTACGGTTGCCTCGTGTACGAGTACATGGCTAACGGGAGCCTGAAGGACAGGCGGTTCCGAAGAGGGAACACGTACGCCGGCCATTCCCTGGCAGCACAGATTCCGAATCGCAGCCGAGATCGGCACCGGGCTACTCTTCCTGCACCAGACGAAGCCCGAGCCGCTGGTGCATTGACCCACCATGTCGAGCTTTCGATCGAAAACGGCACGTTCCAAGAGATGCGGGATCCTGCAGTTCAGGATAAACTGGCCAGTTGAGGAAGCTCTGTGCCTATATATGGTACCACCTGGTCAAACTAAATGTTCTTTATTTTGACAGTCAACCAGATCAAAATGTTTTTTGAGAATTACTTTGATTGGTACAGTATGATCCTAATTAAATAAATATGATTTATAAAATTTAAACTAGTAAATTCGAATAAAAAATACTTATAGAATATTCAAAATTAATACATCACAAATGAAGAAAATATCAATCACACACTAAGATAAAACGAATTTTATGTAGAAAATATATTTCAATTTACTTTAGAAAATAATAATATATTACGTGGATCAATCTAAAATAATTAAACATGAGCGTAATTTAATATCTAAATAAATTTGAAAGTTTAGGTATGTGTTGTGATACTAAATTAGACCTTAAGAAAACTCTGATTCGTTTCATTAATGGATTGATATTTGAAATTCAAAAATAACTAAAATTATTTATCCTAGTCTCGATTAGAGAGGCCTAAGAGATTTAACACTTTATGAAACCCTTTTACTTGCGTCTATTAGGCCCCTGGAGGAAAATGAGATCTAACAAACCGGCCTATCAAGCCATTAGGAAAATGAAAACTCTAATATTCAATATTATAGTTGTCGTGACAAAGGTCATCTAAGATCCAAATGCTCATATTTAAACTTTAATTGATGATTGCCTAACAAGCATGTAAAAATAAAAAGTTAATTTTTAAAATCATCACATGAAGACCTTAATTCTCTTACAATCCATGAACTTGCCTTTAAAATAAATAAAAAATATATTCAAATAAACATCTTTACAATCCAATTTTAGAAAAATCCTCTAAATTTTTTTTAAAAGATTTGCATGAGCCATTTATAATGTGATATTAGAAGAATCCTTTATATTGACTTGAATTTTTTAGAATCAATCTAATTAATACTAACTATAATTAAGTCAGATAATATGATACATTCATGTTATTTAGAGAAGCATCATGATGAAATAATGCAAGATACTAGCTAAAATTTACAAACCACTTATTCTTTTTATATTTATTTATATCTTTTGATATTTATCCACCAATTAAATTAAATATTTATTTTCTTCTATTTATCAAATCTAGAATTCTACTTTACATATTGAAAATATAAATTGTTGATATTATTGGTGCAATCAACCTCAAGTCAAAGTTGACCAAGTTGACGAAGCTCGATTTGACTCGAGTTTGATTTTGATGTTTGATCAATATATTGATTAAGTATCAAGTAGGTCCAAGTTGATCAAATACTTGATAATGGAAAGTCCAAGTGGATCATGGAGGACCAGACACTTGGCACGAGATAGAAAAGTCCAAATGCGTTGAGGTTGATCGGACACTTAGTGATTGGAAGTCTAATAGGAAAGTTGGCAAGAGAAAAGTCTAAGTAAGTCAAGGTTGATCGAACACTTGGGGATTGAAAGTTCGATAGAGAAGTTGGTATGAGAAAAGTCCAAGTGGATTAAGGTTAATCAAATACTTAGTAATTTAAAATTTGGAGAGGTCAAGATTAATCGAATGCTAGACAACAATGAAGTCATAGTAGGTTGAGGTCAACCAGATACTAGGCAACGAGGAAGTCCTAGCAGGTCAAGGTTGATCGGATGTCAGGCAACGATGAAGCCCTGACAGGTCAAGGTTGACCATATGCTAGGCAACAAGACGTCTTGACAGGTCAAGGATAACCGAATGTCATACAAAGGAAGTCGAAAACGACATAGTAAATTTTTGAATGTCATAACTTTTGACTTAGATATCAGAACAGAACGATATTTAGTGCGAAACGAAACTCGTTCAAAGATGTATCTTTTTACTTAAATTGATTTGATTAATTATGTGTATCAGTTGAGTTGACTGACTTGGCTCAAAATCGAATAGAAGTAAATTGATTCAACTGATCAGGGTAATCAGTCGACTGATAAAGGAAATCAATTGACTGGTGTTGTTTTAGAAGTGTATAAAAATAAATTGATTCGACTGATTGGCAAATCAGTCGACTGATATTTAAAAATCGATAAAATCAGACAGATTTTAGAAAGTTCAAAAGTCGTTATTTGATCGCTGACCAAATCAGTCGATTGGTAGAAGATATCAGTCGACTGATAGGTGGAAATCAACTCTAACATCAATTGTATAAGTAGGATTTCGCTTGAAAGAGAAGAAATCAGTTCTTGGGGGTTTGAGGACGAAGTGCTGATGCATTTTCATATATAACAACAAGAGGCGATTTCAAATAATAAGAAATCATCCAAAGTAAAATCTCATTTGTAAAGGTGTTTTTGCTTTCAATTTTATTTGTATTCTTATTTCTTGTTGTATTATTGTGTTCTTGTAAGAACAAACTTGTGAGAGGCTTCTCCGCCTTTGAAGGATATCCGAAAAGAATGAGTTCATAGTGAAAGTAGATAGTTTGAAGTGGACTCTTAGATTAGTCATCTCAAGGAGGTGGATACTAAGTAAAATTTAGAAGTTGTGCATGTGGAGTCACGTTTGAATCAAAGTTTTTACTACACATTTAAACGACTAGAATAAAATTAAAACAAGAAGCAATCAGAGCTATTCACCCTCCCTTCTAGCTCGCATGGGTCCTAACAGATATAATGTTAAAAAATATATTAAATAGTGATTATTATAAAATATTTAATAATATGATAAAAAAAATTTATTGCATTTATTAATTCATTTTTTCTCATAACATCTACCTACGTATCTACTTTATTTGGCTGGGAAAATTTAATTACAATGCTTCATTTAACTTTCCATGATTGCCTCCGCACCACATGATTTTAATAAAGATAAATATTATTCTCACTTTACAACAAAATCAAATATTTTCTCATGAAACAAGACAATCAAAAAAGAATATTTTAAAAATAAAATGTTAAAAATAAAGCGCACCAATTTCTTTCTCTTAGAAGAAGGAATATCCAAAGAATAAAAATAATAAAGAAATATTACTAAATAAAGTTATTAAAGTAATTGTTCTTTATGTTTGGAAAGGAATTAATGCAATATCAAATTTGTTCAACAAGTTATAAACTAAAAACTAAATTGGTAAAATAATTAAGAAAATAATGCCACTCAGAGAAATTTTTTTTGGAAATTATATTAATTTAAAGACAACTAAAATATAGAATTCTAGACTCTTTTTATACACTCGACTCAATAGTAAATATAAAAATAAATATTTTCAAAAATAAAATATTAATTAATTTGTAAATAGTAAATTTAAAGATGTATTAATCTTAAATATTTTCTAATTTAAACTTCTAATTTATTTTCATTAATTAAAGATGTATTAATCTTAAATATTTTCTAATTTTGAAAAAAATTAAATTCCTTTTTCATCATGAATGTACCAATTTAAAATTTATCTTTAATTTTTTAAATTTTTTTATTATTTGTTTCCTTGCATTATGTAATTAAAGGTTTAAATTTGTATAATGATATAGACAGAACATATTTAACTTTATTATTTTATTCTAAATTTTAAATGAAAAATAATTTTATATGACATGATAGAGAGATATTTATGAGCCAAACCAATGAGTATATAACTTATCAACGTGAACTGATATCAAAACTAACAGAATCGAATCCATCCAAGTGAATTAATTGAAACCAATGACTAAATACTATATCAATGATTATATATCTTATTAATCGAAACGAAACCAATGACTGTATACCTTATTAATCATTAAAATGGAATTGAATTAAACTAAATTAATCAAAATCAAATAAATTGATTTTTTTTTCAAACTAATCAAACCGACGAAATTTTTAAATAAAAATCAAACAAACTGAACCTATAAAATATCAATTAATTCAATCAAAAATTAAATTAATCAAATTCTTTAAATATTATCAAAAATGTATCTATTGGTTAAAAATTTATTAATTATTTTTTTAATTATAATTTATTTAGTTTATTCAACTCAGATAATAATTTTAAAATTAAAATTGAACTAAATTAACTGATATAATCAATTTTTTTTAAAAATAAAATTTTAAAATAATTAAAATTTTAAATTCGATCAATTCAGTTGATTTATTTGATTTAACTAAACTTTTGTTCACCCTTAATCCAAACTAAAATAGAAATATTAAAATGCCCCTAAAGTTTAATATAATTTTACAAATGATTTAAACATTTTTTTATTAATGCTCAAATACTTTTAATTATTTTATTTTATTATTAAAATACTCTTTTAAAGCTAAAATATCTAGTTTATCCAACCAAGTTAATAAATATTTTGATAATAATATATAAAAATTAAAGACATTTAGAAAATTTTAAGACCATTTTAAAAATATGAAAAAATTAAATATTTAAAAAATTACTTAATCATGATATAATAATATTGATATCATCAATTTTTAATTATTTTATCTTTGATTTTAATGAGAATGCAAAATCTTCTTGTTAATAGCAAAAACAAAAACAAAACAAAAAAAACAAGAAAGCAGCTTGATATGCGAATCGTGTGAAGCCACTTAAATAGCCATATAATCTGAACCGTTGAGTTCAGAATGCAGTAAATGATCGGACGCTGGAGCTGCATCCGATTTGGGTAACGGCCGCCACTAACCCACTTCGACGCCGCCAGGTGTAGAAAGGTCGGCGCCGCTGGTTTATCAAAGATTCTCAAATGCAGTACATCCGTATCCGTACGTACTTCTCACACGACCACCTTCTTCCACCTGCTTGCCGTTTCATCTTCCTATCCCTTAACTATTTCATTAACGCCATCCTCTCTTCTCTCTCTTCCTTAAACATGCTTTTAATTCCCTTTAATCCTTCAATTCCTTCCTTCTTCGTCCTTATCTCTTTGCGATTCTGTTTTATATCATCTGAACACTTTCCTTCTTCGTCCTTGTCTCTCTTGCGATCCTTCTTTGTTGCCAATTTCTAGCGATCGGTTTTGTATCATCTGAACAACAGCCTTAAATCTCTGTAAAATTCTGCATTGAGGGGAAATGGAAAAACCCGAAGATGTCAGCGGCGGCAGCGGCGATGAGGCCCGACGTCGTCGACGAGGGCGTTCAGATCGCTGAGAAGACGGCGCAGAAGTTGGATTTCAGCGGGATGTTTTTGCGCGCGGTGCCAAGTTCTTCCTTCGATTTCGGCTTCATCATCAATCTCGATCTCTCCAATAATAACCTCGAGGTATCTCTGTTCTTTTCTTCTTCCAATTTTTCATCGGTCGGTCCTTTTCCACATCGATTTATTTTGAAATTTACAATCTTCTGGTTTGATCCTTGAAGGCTTTTAGAGCGTTTTTACATGAACTTCAAGTGAAATCATTGGGATATACTTTTTGCTTTCCCTCGTATCATGATTCTTTTGTGATTCTTGCCATGCGTATTTTCATTTTTTTTTTGTTTCTTGTCCTTGCCCCTGTTAATTCATAGAATCTCTATGAATAGAAGACAGCGAGTTCTTTCTGATTTTGGCATCTCACTGTTATCTGTGATTAAAGTCCTGGGTTGATTGCTATTGCTCCTTTCCCTTGTTCTTGAGTTGTTCTGTTCTGTTGGAAAACAGAGCATCCCTGAATCAGTGATGGCGAGGCTACTCAACCTGATCGTTCTTGATTTGCACTCGAATCAACTGAAAGCTCTGCCCAATTCCATTGGCTGCCTCTCCAAGCTCAGGGCCTTGAACGTCTGCAGCAACCTCTTGGAATCCGTCCCCAAATCCATTGAAAACTGCCGGTAGCTACCCGACTCGACTGGAGATTTCACCTGTTTTTAAGAAAGTCTAATCCTTGCGCTGAAACAGGGCATTGCAAGAGCTGGCGGCCAATCTGAACAGGCTAAGGGAGCTTCCGGAGACCATGGGCTTCGAGCTCACCTGTCTCCAGAAGCTGGCCGTCAACTGCAACAAGATCGCGTTCCTCCCCAAGTCTACCTCCTACATGACCTCCCTCCGCGTCCTCGACGTCCGCCTCAACTGCCTCCGCTCCCTCCCCGACGGCCTCGAGCGCCTCGTCCACCTCCAGGTCCTCAACCTCGCCCAGAACTTCCACCACCTCCGCTCCCTCCCGGCCTCCCTCGGCCTCCTCGTCTCCCTCGTCGATATCGACGTCAGCTACAACAGCATCACCGTCCTGCCGGATTCCCTCGCCGGCCTGGCCAGGCTCCGGAACCTCCGCGCCGACGGCAACCCCCTCGTGCGCCCACCGATGGAGGTGGTACAGGAGAGCGTGGATGCCGTGCGAAAGTACCTCGGCAGCATGGAGGCTGGCGAGGCGGCCGCCGTCCGCCGGAGGGAGAGGCGTTATAATTCTTGGGTCCAGAAGCTCGTTACCTGCGGCGGAGGGGTGGGCGCGGGAAACGTCGGCGTGAGGGGCGAGAACGACGGGTATCTGCTTCCGTCGGATTACCGTTCGATCGACGGGCCTGCCTCGCCGCGGTACGTCGGCATGTTCTCCCCCCGCCGGCTGTTCTCCCCCCGACGAGGGACTCCGGCGAGGAGGTTGTACTAGAGAAATTAAGAATCCGTTCTAGCCGCCCCGTTTAGTCGGAATCAAATCTTAGCCATTCGTCATTATCATTAATTAATCATCGACGGTAGAGATTGAGTCAAGTTTGATCGGACATCTGTTCAAAATAAATTCTCCAATCGAATCGGCGGTGATCGTTTCCGTTCTTGTTGTTTTTTCTTTCTTTCTCAGCTTCTGATTTTCTTCGCATCGGCGGGCTTCTTCATAGGAGATATTTGATTTATTTATTATAATTGATAATTAATATTTATTATGTAGATAATATTTTTAAAAAATAATTAGAATTCTTACTAAATTATCTTATTTTCTTATTTATTACTTATTTACTATTGAGTATAAGTTTATTAAAGAAGTATTGTATTTTAATTATTCTTGAATTAATTTAATTTTTACTTTTATTTACTACGTAAGAGTTATTATGTTGGATGAGAATCATATCTTGTTATGTCAATTGATATTAGAGTCGAAACTTAGATTGATTTTATGTCTCCTTCTGCAACCAATTAACCTTCAACTTTCGCGAGCTCGTTCTTCGTGCTAATGCAATTTGATCTTGCAAATTGCTTTTCCCACCCCCCTTACCACCGCACCCCCCCTCCCCTCCTCTCTCTCTCCTATTCAAATGACTTTTATACCCTTTTTTTTCTTTGTTTTTTATTTTATTTTACTTATATATATATATTTTTTAATTTTAATTTAGTTTTATTTTTTAAATTAAATTTGTTTATTATTTAGTTTTTTTTAATTTAAATTAATTTTATACTTTTTAAATTTTTTTATAAATAATAACTCTTAAAATTTATAACTAAAAATAAACAAAAGATTATAAACATATAAAAAAATTATTCAAAAAAATAAAACTGTTAAAAAAATTGAAAAAAACTGATTAATAAAAAAAATAAAATCAATAAAAAAAATTTAAAAATAATAAATTGAAAAAAAATACAAGTATTATGAAAAAAATAATAAATAAAATTTATATAAAATTGAAAAAATATAATAAACAAAATTGATTAAAAATAAAACTAAATAAAATTTATATAAAATTCTAAAAATAAAGTATTGATAAAAAATAATAAATAAAATTGATTAAAAAATAAAACTAAATAAAAATTAAATAAAATTGAAAAAAATATCGTATTGATGAAAAAAATAATAAATTAAATTAATTAAAAAAATAAAACTAAATAAAAATAAAAATATATGAGGGTTATTTTTAAATAAAATTAATTAAAAAATAAAACTAAATAAAAATTTAAAAAATTAAAAAATAAATAAATAAATAAATAAGGATAAAAAGGTCATTAGAAGAGGAGAGAGAAGAAGTGGGAGGGGGGGAGGGGGGGGGGGGGGGGGGGGGGGGGGGGGGGTGTGCGGTGATGGGGGTGGGAAAAGTAGGCCTCTTTGATCTTTAAGGTAAAATTGTTCCTGCGACTTTAATTTCCACATGTCCACTACACACAGATAATTTGCATCGGTCAAGCAACTTCTCTTTTTCTTCGGGCAGCAATAGAGAGGTAAATTAAATTCACTAGCAATTTACTATGTACTTGTAAGGTATTTTCAACATAGATGTTAGGACTGATGCAAGTTAAAAGGGATGTTAGGACTGGTGCAAATTAAAAGAGGATGAATAGTTTCAATTGTTTCATCTTTTGAGTGTGTGCTCTTCGTTTGAATGCACAACGGAAATTTTAGTACGTGTTCATCTCTTGAATGAATCTTCTTGAAACTCTTCTTTTAAAGTTTTTAGGTCGCAGTTGATTTTCACCTATTAATTGATTGATCTTATCCATCAGTCGATTGATATGATCTTTGATATTATTTTTGTTGTTGAATGACCTTTAAACCTTCTGAAATCTATTTGATTTTATCGATTATTTGAACATCAGTCAATTAATACAATTCACAAGTCAAATGACGCAACTCATTAGTCGAATCAAGCAACTAAATCGGTATGCTTCAATTCGACTTCTGATCGACATCAATCGATTGATGTCATCAGTCGAATCAAGCAATCGAATTCAATTTGCTTCTGTTACTGTAAACTATAATAAGTCAACCGATCAGATATAATAATCGACTGACACCATAACAAGCTAATGTTGATCAGTATTATAGCAAAATATTGTAGCACAGTTACTATAGAGATAATGTAGCAGTATTGTAGCTATTGTATTTTTTAGATTTTGTCTCTGTTAGTCGATCGATATATTTTATCAATCGACTAATATCCTATTTCAATCTTACCAAAGTCGAATTCTTGTTTTGTCTGATATCCATTGACTTCAACCTACCAAGACTTTCTTTGTCTGATATCCGATCAGCCTTGACCTATTGAGACTTCCTGTTTCTTAGCACCAGGTCAACTTAGATCTATTAAAACCGATGGAATTAAAATATCTCCACAATAGTATGATATTATCCACTTTCGACCTAAGCCTCATGGCTTTGTTCTTGGACTCTCCCCAAAAGGCCTCATCCCAATGGACCCTTGACGGTTGAATGTCCAATAGGGAGTTGGCATGAGGTGTGAAGTTCCAACAGTTCAAGATTAACCAGATATTAGACAACGAGGAAGTCTTGGTAGGTCTTGTTGGGTTGCAAGGGTGCAAACATAGTCCCACATCTAAAATACATGGAAAAGATCATGAGGTTAAAAGGATGAAAAGTATCTCTATTGATATGAGGCCTTTTAGGGAGAGTCCAAGAATAAAGTCATGAGGGCTTAGGCTCAAAGTGGACAATATTATGCCATTGTGGAGATATTTTGATTTCATCGGTACTAACAAGTGGTATCAGAGCAAGACCGCTCTTCACCGGATTAACCGCCGGATGAGCCATGATGATCCAAATCTAACCATATGGTTTGAACCTTAAACAAAGGAAGTGGGTGCTCCCGTGTCTGAATTAAGAGGACCAGACACTAAGTGAGAAGTCCTAGTAGGTCGGGTGGTTCGAAGGACAAAAAGTCCTAGTTGTGACTAGGTGGGAAGTCCTAGTAAGTCGGGTGGACCGAGGAGCAAAAATTCTTAGTTGCGGCTAGGTGGGAAGTCCTAGTAGGTCGGGTGGACTGAGGGACAAAAAGTCCTAGTGGGTCAATGATTCAGACATCAAAAATGACGTTGAAGGGGACCTGTGGTCCTTTGTTTGAGGGGGGATTATTGGATTGCAAGGGTGCAAACATAGTCCCACATAGGGAAAAGATCATGGGATTAAAAGGATGGAAAGTATCTCCATTGATATAAGACTTTTTGGGGAGAGCCCAAGAATAAAGCCATGAGGGCTTAGGCCCAAATTAAAGTGGACAATATTATAATATTGTGGAGATATTTTGATTCCATCGGTACTAACACAATCTTCTCTTAATCTTATCTTCAAGGAAGTCTAGCTCTACTGAGGAGAGGAAGATAAAATAGAAGATCTACTCTTCCTTGACCTATCCATCTCACAATCTTACCCATCTTAGTCCAGCTTATCTTCACATAAGTCCAAATCACCTTCATAAGATAGCCATCCTTGCAACCCTAATTGTCCCTATAAAAACATGATCCTATGTAAGTCTAAAAATCAACTCATATTCTTAAAAATAAGATGCGCACAAACTCAATTTCCTCTCTTATTCCATTTGATTATGATTTATCTATTATCTTAAAGAAAGAACAAGAGAGTAGAGTGCACTAAACATCCAAGATATCCATTAGACAAATTAGTATCTTTTCATAAATTTTTTCCATCTCATAAAAATTTCTTAGCCAACTTAAATGTAATTCCAATTCTCAATACCTTATCTAAGGTTTTATCTGATGAAAAGTGGAGGAATGCTATGATTGTAAAGATGGAGGCAGTTGAGAAAAACAAAATTTGGGAAATCATGGAGCTATTGTAATAAAAAAAAAGAGTAGTGGCAATTAGATGGATCTCTAAAAAGATATAAAGCGAAATTGGTTGCTAAAGGCTAAAACATAAACGACCTATAGTGGACTATCAAGAGATATTTGCACTAGTAGCAAGATGAATACAATGCAAGTGTTATTGCTCTTAGTTGCAAATTTCAATTGAGATTTATAATAGTTTGATATGAAAAATGTCTTCCTTCGTGGAGACTTAGAGGATGAGATATATATGAAAATTTCATTGGGCTTTAGATGAGAGATCAAAGGGAATAAGACTTATAAATTGAAAAAGACGTATACGAACTTAAGTAGTCTCCAAAAGTTTGGTTTGCCAGGTTTACAAAGGTGAACCGAGTATAAGTAGTCAAGATGATCTCACATTATTCATCAAGCACACGACTTTGGGGGATATTGTTTTTCTAGTGTTTGTTGATGACATAATTACTGAGAATGATTATAACGAAAGGATATCCTTAAAAAGAATGCTTGACTTAGATAGGTTGAAATACTTTCTTAGGATATAAGTACTTAGCTCAATCTCGACATGTTATCTCCATTTCCAACAAAATTATATGACTGACTTCTTAAAGGAAACTAATAAATTAGCATATAAATTATTAATTAGAACTCGTGCGAGCTAGAGGAGGGTGAATAGTTTTGATCATTTCATCTCGATTACATGCTTGTTGATTGGTAAAACAAAAATAACTATTCTAAAGTTTAAACTATTGGATCTGGCATGTCAATCGATTAGTGAGTAAGGTCAATCGATTGGTAGATAGAAATCAGCTCTATTGCAACCCTAGAAAAAAGGATTTCGTGAAGATTAGAAGGGGTCGATTCTTGAACATTCTAAGGTGAAGTGCTGGTGCATTTTCGGATCAACAAGATGTTATTTCAAGCAACAAGAAAACATTCAAAGTAAGATTTTATTATAAAGTCAATTTTTGATTTTTTTTGTCTTTGTATCTTGTTCTTGTTGTTTTGTTATTGTAATTAAGAACGTGTTGTAAGAGACTTCTCCGCCTCCGGAAGGTTCCAAAAAGGAAAAGTTTATATAGTGGAGGGAGATCACTAAGAGTATACCTTGGATTAGTCATTTCAAAGAAGTAGATATCAAATAAATCTTGGAGTTGTGCATGTGACATCAAGTTTGAATCAAGAATTCTGCTACACATTCTTTTTCTCAAAAAAGAATAGCGGTCCCACACGATCAGCTCTGCTACACATTCAAACAATGAGCACAAGGTCAAGACGAGAAGCAATCGAAGTTATTCAATCCCTCAAACTCACAAGGTTTAACAATTAGTTTTCATTAGAGTCTGAACTTAATTTACATTCATTATTTTGCTATGACTCATGCTCATTAACATTAGACTGTGCAAAGTTTAAGTTTACCTTGTCTCATAAAGATAGGCACATGTTTAAGGTATTTGCACTTTCTTCCTCCATTATTGGTTTGCCATGACCAATGGACTAGGTTTCTATAATTATGGAATATTATTTTGAATGATTTTTAATTAATAATCAAATCTTTTTCTTTTTTAATTAACAGAATGATATTAGATCAAATAACAAAGGCAATATTGAAAATTGACTTTAATTTTCTATTCAGATATATATGACTTTAGACAAACAAGAAGCTACACATTTGGACACTTAGATCAAGAGTTATCTTTCATTTGTTTTTGGTCTTCAACCATGAGGCCTTTCCACTCTCCATTGAATATATATATACTAGTTAATTAACTTACATGTATGTTAGCACAAATTAATTGAAGATAAAATAAAATTTTTAAACTTTTGATGTACATGCACGCATGCTTTCTAGGAGCTAGCTCCATAAATTTCAATTTAATTTCTAGAACTTAGTTCTAAAAATACTTATGCCCGTGTGCAAGGTACGTGCCAACTCCATGTCGATGTCGATAGTAGCTCTCTATGTATGACTAACAATTGATTGGATCTTGAGTCGATATATCCAAGAACACCCCATGTGGCATGGGCTTGTCCTTTGCAATAAAATAATAGAGGCAGAAAATAAAATATATAATAAAATAAAATAAAAAAATAAAAAAGACTGTCGATTAAATATTGCGTGGACTTCCACTGCATGATCACAACAAGCGACAAGCCATATGTGCCAGAGCTCTCTGTCCATTTTACCAGTCTGCTTGCATGCATGCATGCATGCAGCTGTACGTACGACCCCCCCCTAACCTAACCTAACCTAAAGTCTTCTCTCTCTCTCTCTCTCTCTCTCTCTCTCTCTCATCTCTCATTTTGCGATGATAAGTATATAATACTCTTAAATGGCTGCCTAGGGTTCACTGACTGTGGCTTCATGTGTGTGCATGACCAAGCCATGCATGCATAAACCCTTTAATTATTCTCCTAAATATGTAGGAATCTTTGTTTGGCTTTGTACCTTTTATTAAGGAATCTAGGCAACTTACTTTCCCTCTTGCATGGATACGTACTCAACAATTTCCAACAGTTCCAATGAGCACTGCGTTTTGGCATCTTTATATGAAGGCCAAACAGGCAGCTTAGCTTGTCAATATGCTTCCTAGTTTAAGAATTTTTTGTATAGTACTGCATGATATATGTATATATTCAGGAAAAAGCTTGCAGCCTTACGTTTAATTCTCAGAATTCATCAGTGATCAGTATAAATGATGATTAGAATTGCATATATATATATAATAATATTAACTAAATAGGATTCCTTAATTTCATTACATTTCTTATGATGGATAATTCTTAATTAATTATATATATTTGTGAGTTAACTAATTAATGTTTTTATCATGCAAATGGAAGGCTGTAATTCATACATGTGTTTTAGATAAAAAATAATTATTATTATAATAAAATTAGTCATATTTAGAATTCATCAAGTCGTCTAAAGTACTTTCAAAAATACTATAGTATTGATCATGTATATAATATTAGAAGTTTAAGAGTATGTTTTAGTATCAATTACTTAAATTACACATCGATCGATCTAAAGAACATATGCATATGATATTAAAATGAATTCTCTTTTTTTTTCTCACACCACATTTAATGTAAAATTACACTCTGATGCAGGAGCAATAACTTCATATATTTTCTTCTCTCAAAGTGTCTAGCATACAAATTCAAATTTTTTACCTCCATTTAATGCTAATGCCCAAGCAATAAATTTTATTTTTTTCTAACAGCCTATAAATTCAAATTTCTGACCTCTAAATGTGTGCTCTCACTTACATATGGGAATTCTTATGGATGAATTTTATTTTATTTTAAAAATAGTCATTCTTATTAATATAATTTAGCTTGGTAAAATATATAATACAACATGATAACATGCACTTAAATTTTAAATTAGTAGTACTTACTATAATACAATATAATTCGATGACGTTATAAAATTATATAAAATGGTACTTTTTAAAATCTATTTATTTATTATTTTTATTTCATATGTGAAAATAATTAATTTTATTACATGCATTAAAGGCTTTAGTTGGGATGCATTCATGCATTAATATGATATAACAAAAGGGACAAGAGTAGTAGGCATGGTTGCTGTGGTACTTTGTGGGTCTGTGAATTAAAAAGTTGTCTGCAGGTTTGTATGAATTGGCTAGAGATGCACATGAAAAAGACCAAGGGAAGGACTTCCATCAATGCTTGTTATCATGATAATGCATACACGATCCATTTCTATTCACTCCACTAATTAATATTATACCTTAATATAACACATCAGAATAATTATCATAAGTCATATTAATCAACCATCACATGTAGTGGTTTGCTTGAGCCAGAGAATTAATAAAGTAGTTATTTTTAAATATATAATATTATATATGTATATATATATATATATATATATATATATATATATATATATATATATATATATATATATATATATATATATATATATATTGTAGTTTGATTGATTAAATGATCACAAGGAATGATAAGCATTGATCTCTCTAGTGACAAATTATTTCTGTATGAAAATGTTCATTGTGTTGTCCAAGCTTACATGAGTCGTCTAGGTTGTTAATTTGGATCATCTAGTTTATCTAGTTTGTAATCTCATTTGTTTAGTTCATTAGATTTACCTAATTGGCTCAATTCATTCAGCTAAGCGTTAATCAATTCTTTAGCCAACCCAAAAATAATGTGTATTAACTATTAAAAAAATATCACTGAGATTTAGTGTTTTTTTTATGATGATAATTTTATTATTAATTATTATGTCAATAAATATGATATTGGTGATAATAGAGTAATATTGAACATATATACTCTGAGTGATAATTGTCTAATATCATGTGGCTAAAACTTTATTTTGTTAATTATAGTGGCCCAATTATTTTCCATTTGGATCTCTTAATTTGTCACTAATCTAGATTTTCATTTGGATTGTTTGATTATTAGCGTGAGTAAACTATATCTATTAACAATACACATAATTTAGTTTAAACAATTATTTTAAAATATAAAACCAATATTATTCTCTTGTTCTAATGCAATAATTTAAAATTATAAAAACTAAATTGAATAGGTAGCATGATTTATCAAACCGACCAAGTGTACTCTCGTTAGAGACTTCCGATCCCAAATTTTCCTACAGAGATGCAATAAATGTAAGATCTATAATAATAAAATATGAAGTGAAACAGAATATATATACATTATATTGGTGAAACATGATGTTCCAAAGTCCACAATTATTTAATGTTACCATGAACAAAGTACCAAACTCAAGCATGCTCTTGAGCCATATATATATGTGGAGATTGTTCTTTAATATTTTATTTATCCTGATTTATAGTACTCTTCGTCTATATTTAATTATTACTATCATGTCACTATCTTCTCTTATCTACAAAAGAAAGTACTGATGTATTGCCATTATCATCTATCAATGGTAATTAATCATATTAATTATATTATTGCATCAAAAATTCTGTCACCATGCAGCCGCCACTAATCCTAATATGCAACTAATTAACTTAACGACGACTCTAATGTATGCATGTAACTGTGATTCAATCAACTTAATTAAAGACAAGCACAGCAGTAAGTCATTAGTGTCACTAGCTGAATCAAGAAATTAACGATAAGAAAACTTAAACTAATATAAATTAATTAGCCTCCGACTGACTAATTAAGTACAATTATATATATTAATTCCATTTTAGATTTGTTCGATTGGATCATATGTAGTCCACCTCAAAGAAAGCCTGGCCAAGCTGGAACAGGTGGCTCTGCTGGTGCTGTTGCTCCTCGGAAGCAGCGGCGGTACTGCTCTGACCTGCTCCACCTCCGGCGCCGGTCTCGTGAGAGAAGAAGTTGTGGTGGTGGAAGCAGCAGCTGCTGTTGGCGACGACGGGACGAGAGGAGGAGGAGGAGGAGCAGCAGCAGCAGCAGTGGCGCTGCTGCGCCTCCTTTTCCACCCCCACTGACACGTTGTCATCAATGGCCATTCCTCCCCGAGCTTGCTTCGCGTACATGGCATCAGCCTCTGCGTTCCCACCTGCCTTCCCTTTGTCGACTTCAACCCCTCCGACGCAGAAGCCAGCAGCAGGCCCTCGCATCGAGGTTCTGTCTTCTGTGTTCAATTATTACCTCGTGAATAACGTGTAGATATCGAGCTGATAATAATTAGCTAATTAAACTGAAGGTAGAGGAGTAGGATTGCTGGCGCATCGATTACTGTTGTATCTGGTGGAGTTCTGGGGTGGTTTGGGTTTGATGGAAGAGTCGACATCAGTGGTGGCGGTGGCGGTGGCGGTGAGTGGCATCTTCCTCCGCCTGCGGTTGTGGTCGGCGAGGCGCTTTCTGCAGCTTCTTTTGGCCTCGTCGAACTCTGCAAGCACATGGAACCTGCAACCATTTTGGCGTTTTTACAAGCACAATTGGAGAGCATTCATGGTCAGGTACAGGACTACGTCTGCCTTGGCTACATGGGTGAAATAGAGAAGTAGAGATCTGATCTTCCATACATGCCGACGAACGAGAGTGGTTGTTTGTTCAAGCTAGGGAATGGTGGGTAACTGTCACTAGCTGTAGCTCGACTACTGTTCTAGGGTTTTACGTATATATATCAAATTTTACAGAAAAAAAGACAGACCTAGCTAGTGATATATTGCATGATAATTAAGGAGGTGAGGTTTAGGTACAGAACCTGCTACACTGCTGGCAGAAGCGTTGTTGGAGGCCGGCGACAAGGACGAGGGTGGCCTTGGAGTGGAACTCGCAGACCTTGTGCCGGCGGTGGTAGTGTTTGGCCCTGAAGAGATCGGCCTTGCACCCCTCGGCTTGGCACCGCGCAGGAGGCTGCCCGCCGCCGAACATCGGGTACTGGAACTGCAGCGCTCTGATCCACGAGGAGGAGGAGGAGGAGCCTGCGAAAAGCCGGTCGACGAAGAACCCCTGATCCGACGAATTGGAGGAGGAGAAGTAGGTCCGGCGACCCAAATTCAGCCCAATTGCGCCGCCGCCGAGATCCACGTCCAACTCGCTCTTAATGAGGCCCATGGGATAGTCGGCGGCGAGCACCGCCGGGGAGGCGAAGTAGGGGCTGATGGGAAGGAGAGGAGACGCCGGGAAGTAATGGTCGACGTGCTGGAAGGGTACCGCTGCCGCCGCAACCGCCGAGGGGAAAAAGGAAGAGCGGTTGTTGTTAGTCGTGGCGGCGGCAGCGGCGGCGGCGGCCGCGGTGATGTGGGAGCACGAGCTGGTCTCCCACTCCCAGAAATGCTGCTGCCTTGGGGTTTGTTGGGTGCTGCTGCTGCTGCTCCCACCCCAGCAAAAGACATGCTGGAGGGGACAAAGGAGGCCTCACCAGAACCAGAGGTCGATCTGTTCATCATCAAACACCGATGATCTAGAAGAAGAAGCAGAAGAAAGATCACAAGAATTTAACAAGCGAGGACTAGATCAAAAAGGGATCGAGTGGAAGTTGTTTTCAGATCCACGGGGGATTATATCGAAAAAGGCAAAGGAAATGAAGATCAGCTGAAAGCACTAGTCACCAGCTGTCCGTGCAGGGTGTTAATCCTTCTTAGCGGCCGGCTTATATATTTTGTCCGCCATGGCGAAGCAAAGAAGCTATCTATCTATCTATCTATCTAGCTAGCTAGCTACCTAGCTACCTAGCCAGCCAACCAGCTGCCTGGAGGGATCGATTAGCTCAGTGGTTAATGAAGGAAGGAGAGGTGAGCACTGAGAGGGTGGGGGCTGTCAGAAGGGTGATGGCGATGGGCGTACGTCGTGAACAGGGAGAGGTCGATATCTCTCCTAGCTTTTGCGTCATTGTTTTGTTGTGTTTGATTGACTTGTAACTTGTAAGGCCCCAGATGAAAAGGGTGGTGCAAAGTTACTTCCCTGTCATCTTACGTTTGGAAACTTTGTATTTCGACAACTTCTATAATCGAAGGTACTCCATTTTTTCTTTCCGTAATCAAGAATCGGAGAGGAAAGTGTGCGTTCATCAGCTTTCCCTTAAAAAAATATATAAGTTTCTGGTACCGACATCTATGACATATGGCTCGAGTGGAAAGACGTACGTACGTGCTAATCAAACACCCTCCCCCAAGATGATGATCTTGTAATTGATGAATTTTAATTTTTTTTAGTATTTTTATCGAGTTAGTTTTCATCTTTACAATATTAAAATTTTGAATTTATTTAAATACATATTTAATTATTTTTTCTATCTTTTTGATGTGATGGATAATTATTGATTATGTTGATTTGCATATAAATATTGAAAATAATCTTTTACAACATGTTAATAATATTTAAAAAGAAATTACACGGTGATAAATATTATTGATAAAAATTAAAAATTCTAAAATAGATAAATAGGTATTTAAATAGATTTAAAATCCAAAGATAAATATACTTTTGGAAGTTGTTGAACCATGCTCGAAGATGACACGACAATAGGTACGGAGGGACTTACCTTCCCTCATGTCATACGCCCTCATTTGGGACCGGATAGGAGGGTTTTGATTCATGGAATGAGGGACGAGGGAACATGTCGACTTTGAGGAGTCAATGCCATTCTACTGTGCGATTAGACGGCACTAGTCCGACGCACGTCCCGCTAATAGGATATGATCATATGTATTCATATTCGTATTTATTTATTTTTCATATATATACTTGTGATTATAAACAAATAAAACAGATCAAAAGTTGATGCTGAGGAAAATATTTGTAGAGAAAATTAAAGATTGGCAACATGGAGAATCTATTGTAGAATTGTATGACATGTATACATTGTGAGACATTATGGTAGCCATATGTATATCCTTTGGACTATCCATTACTAGGTCTTCTAGTCATGGCTTGATCTCCAATCATTGGTTAACCCTAATTAATGGATCTCGAATGTTACTGTTTTTCTCTTTTGAGCTCGAGTTTTATATTTTAATATCTTTCATCTGTGCGAGACATATTCTTTCTTCTTTCTATCGAGTATATGCTCACTGTTGGATTAATTGATTACCTAATCGGTTCATTCAACCTAATTATCTCAATTGGCTTAATGAGTCTGGCTAGCATAATCATCTTGTTTTAGCTGATTTATTCGGCCGACTTGATTAATTGGTTTGTCTAACCTAATTAGCTCACCTAGTTTGATTGATTCAACTGATTCACTCAGCCTAACCGCGACCTATCGAAAACTTACCAATCTAACCGCGCTAGTTTGATTGAACCAAGGATACGTGCAACTCCAATCATTTTTTAAGCCATCACTTATCGAAGGGGGTCAGATATTTTAACTTTCTTAACCTGGAGAAATTAATTATTCACGAGGACAAAGCCAAGAAAAAAGTTGTGACAGAGGCGTGACACACCGAGGGCCCGTCACTTGACGCCCTCCACTGTTGGGAGTCAAGAACCGCAGCGATTTGTTATTGCGCTGTCGGTAGGTCTGTGGCATGTCGACCCTCTCTTTTTTCATAAAGTCTGGAGAGATCACGGCCAGTTAGAACTGAGGTCAGGGCTGGACACTTACAGGCAAGAAACAAAACAGTATTAGAATGCTTCTGCCTCTTCTCCCCCACTCTCCAGCGTGAGAGACAGCTTTCTAAAATCATGCTCATGTTGATGAAAATTTACCACCAGGGCTCTGCTCATGTACGGTTGATGAGAGAACTAAAACCATAAAGCAAAAGATGAAAGATCGTAAACAGATCAAGAAACAAGACAGCATTGAGTTTTGAGGTTTCCAATTTTGTTAATGCACCACAAGACATTGTGCAGGTCAAACGATCTAGAGTTGCTAAGGTGTGAAACACCGAGTATAGTGGTGGATTAAACCATACTTGATCTAGAGTACCTGTGTTACACATCATTTTTCAGAAAGCTGATACCATCTCTAATGCTTGAAGGTGACTTGGCAATCTAGGCTAAATAAAGAACAAAGCTCATCCACTCCAGCAGCATATCATAGTAATCTGAGTTTCTACACTTCCTAGGATGTCAAAAGGCAGAAGGATTAGTACTTGTATAGTTGTATGATGATGAGAGATTGCAGAATAGTAAATAGTTAAAATGATATCGTGTTCTTATTAGGAAATGAGGTAGAAAGTTTATCTGTTCATGTTATGGTAATCTGGTATGCATATCCTCAAGTGTATTTGTGTTACATGAGAATATGTAAAAACCCTTGCCAATATCAGGTAATTGATTGCTAAACTTCTAGAGGGATCAAAATAGAAAAGGAAATTTGTCACACATTCAGCATGAACAATCATTCACTTTAAGACAGATGTTAATCCATATTCAGAAGCCTTGCAAACCTTGACATACTTACTGCTAGGTGATAATGTAAGAAAGCATTTTAAGATCCAAGTGAGATGAGTTGAATCCATTAGAGTTAATGATTCCAACACTATAAAAAGGCAATCTTTTGGAATGTCAAATTGCAATGGCTTAGTGGTTGTGTGATAATCTGTCAAAATTATCCTATTTCTTGCGGCAATTAGTTACAATTACCAAATCAGCATAGCTATTGAAGCATCGGCAATGAGGTGTGCAACAGAAAAATTAAGAGTTAAACGTTAGCCATCTGTGATGACATTGTGACGGTCCCATTGTCATCGCAGATAGTAAGTTTTGAGAGGATTAAAAGGTAAGCATCTGCAACAGCTTTTCAATGGTATCGTCTGCTCTCACAGATTATATGAATTTAAGAGGGTAACTATTATAACATTTGTAACAACAGAACTACAATAGTTGTTACACAGATGCTTTTCTCAAGCACAATAACCTCAGGGATTATTGTTCTCTGAACTCTCTTTAACTAACTTAACTAACGTTCTGAGGCAAAAGCGTTATTGCTTTTCTCTGAACATTTGTGAACTATCCTTCTTGCCTTTGCCTTTGAAATCCATTTGTGAACTATTTTGCCTTTGATGCCTTAGAAAAATATCTATGTCGACACAATTTCATTGTAATGTCATTACAAACACTTAATAGTTCCCCTCCTAAACACTAACAATTTGCAATGACGGTAACATCATTATAGATGTTTAACCCTTAAAACTCACAAAGGCTTATCATCTGCAATGGGAATGATACCGTTGCAATGTTGTCCCAGATTGTTAACATCGAAGCCTTAGAAACAATTGCAACAACTTTCCCCATCACTGATGATCCAATTATGATGGTAATTTTGCCATTGCAACTAACCATCACAAAAAACAAAAAAGGATAAATGTGATGGTTTATCTCACTGTCGCTAGGTGGTTGCAATTTGGGACAGATTTGGAGGCTGCTACAGAAGGACCATTATTTTGTAGTGTGCAAAGAGAAAGAGAAATCATAGCATAATCAGAAAAGGTTGATGCATACAATGGGTAATGAGAGGAGCAGCAGTGTACAGAATAGCAAATGGGGCAAAAACTGAAGTAGCCTAATATTTGACAGTGAGATGAAGGAGCCTGTGATAACTAAGTTGCTTGTTCAGATAATGATTTTAGGCAACAAAAAAAAAACATCCCTTAGTTCATGCCTATAGCCAAGTTTGTTCCCCTAATGCCAGGAAATGAAACAGCCTCAGCAGCAAGGTTCACAGATTTGTCAGCTAAGTTAAATTAATTAAATAATTTTTTTACTGTACACAAATAAATACTAGGCAAATGGAAAAATATAATCCAGATTTTGGAACTACTTTGTAAGCAGATAATGTCAAGGCTAAGAGCTGGTAAAGATGAATTGTCAAAGACAATCTTTTCAGATTTGCATGTATGTCTGAAAATGGCATTAAAAAGGATCAAATACATCATGATGGATCATCAATAATCAAGACATGCTAGTCTCAACTATCACTAGTACGCATAAGAAATAAAAACAATCATCCCAATATGATAATGTACGCACCTCTGCTGATGTTGGATGGATGACTTCTCTCTCAGCATCAAAATGACTGCTCAATCTCCTGAAGAGAAAGAATCAGATCATAAAAGAAAGTCAGACACACAAAATTAAGATAAACCCTGCAGTTGGACTCACCTTGGTTTATCAGTCTTTGCAAAATGCTTTGACATTATTGAAGCCTGTATTAGAATAATAGGGACTAAGCATTTAAAGAGTAAGGAGAAAAATAACAAAGGAAAAATAATTCAAGAAAATTATAGATCTAAATAAGAACACAAATTAATTCAAAATAACATTGTCTGATTGGTATCCATCAGATAAGAGTTTGATCAATTCCACCTAAGAATGCCTTCAGGAGTGTTTAATTTAAATGCCTCTGAGCTTCAGATTAGACTATGGTTCAGATAATGCACTACCTTCACAGCCATTTTCTCAGTTCAGGTGAGGCCATACATTTGAAAACTGTTTTACAAAAATAAATGCACCACCTTCACAGCCATTTTCTCAGTTCAGGTAAGGCCATACATTTGAAAGCTGTTTTACAAAATAATTATTACCATCCAGAAAACTAATATAACACTTCAAAAATGTAACTTTAAGCATTTAATTACTCATATGGTGGTAAAAAAAGATAATCACAATATATTAAAAGATGATATTAAAAAAAATAACAAAATATTATTGGTATGCTAATACAAATAAATAAAATATATTTATCGTTATATCTTTTGATAAGTTATAAATAAATAATATATATATACATGGATTAAAATATTTTACATTATAATAATCAAATAAGTGATATAGTCTTGCATATAGCTTAATAGAGGAATAACATTCATATAATTGATCCCTAATAGTCAGGACAAATATAGTTTGATGGTGATGATAACAAATATAGAACAGTAATATCGTTATATCAAAATTATGTTATTTTTATATTTTATAATAACTGGTTGAAATAATATGTTTGATAATTAAATGATAGTTATAAGTATTAGTATCTTATAGATCAATTGCAATTTATTAATATAATAATACTATTTATATGTCAATTAAATTATTTTTTATTTAAATAACAAAAAAAAGGCAGCCCGGTGCATAAAGCTCCCATCAGGGCGGGATCCCGGTGAAGGGTGAGACCACATTGGATCTATTATACGCAGTCTTACCATGCATTTTGCAAGAGGCTATTTCCGTAACTAGAACCTGTAACCTCAAGGTCACATGACAGCAATTTTATCGTTGCGCCAAGGCTCCCCTTCATTTGAACAATAAATATTCTCTAAAAATTAAACTAAAACAAAATTGAAGTTAATACGCCATGTATGTGGGATGCAAACATACTTTGAGCTCATACACACTACATTCTATAAAATGTTAATTTTATTGGCAATGACACATAAAAGCATGGTTTACAATTAGTACCGTATATTGTATCTGATTATCTCAGCAATTTGGATAAGGAAAAGTATATTTGTTACATAACATGTCAAATTACTCATTCTAAACAATACAAAATACCAAGTAAATTTATTTTGTGAATGAACCTAAACAATGGATTAATTGGATTTTATGAAACTAGGATTTGTATGGCTATATATTCCTTTTGAGGACATGCTATGATAAATTCACATCAATCACTACATTTGATTACTTTCACAATTTGGATAACAAAATTACATTTATTACATATCATTTCAAATTAATCATTCTAAGCGATATATAATTGAATATAAATTATTTTGTGTATGAACCTTAGCAATGGATTAGGTTTGGCCATATATTCCTAATGCAGCTCTAGGTAGATGCAAGTATTACCTCAATGCATAAGCCTATATAACCACAAGCACATATGTAATCGCTATCTAGAATAGTGATAAAACATTACAATGTATAAAATAAATACTATTTTTTTACTAGTAAGGTAATATTTCTGATAAGTTATTATCACTTTTTTTAAAAATAAATAAATAACATATTAATGACATGTAAGTTTAATAATACTAATAAAAGAATAATAATATGTAAAATCTTAAGGTGGTGTGGATATATAAACCTTATTACATTATCTTAGAGATAGTAACAAACAATTGTTTTCTAAGTACAAGTTACTAAATACTATATTTCTTTTTACCAAATACTACATGATACACGGGATAAAGTTGTTTCGTAAGCAATTTTGAGATACAATTTACCAAATTTAACAATGTATATTAGCTTTAAGTACTTTTTTTTAAAAATGTCCATGATTTGATCCTATGGCAAGCCTATCATCTTGCATGACAATGTATTCATGTCCATGACATTAGACTAATAAACTTTTTCCATATGTTAGCAAAATATAATTTAGAAGTTCCTCAAGAAAAACTTTTCTCCAGTATTACAAGGAATATATTAATAGAGACAAACTGCACCACAAAGTTTGAAAATTACATATTCATCAATGCAATGGAACACCAAAAACAATATGATTCTTGGAAGATAAACATGACCTGTTCTTGAATGATGCTTCTAGCTTCAACTAGTTGAGCTTCAAGCTCAAGTTCCCTTTCAGTTGCTTCACAAGTTACTTCTGCTCCCTTTTGTGCATCTTGCAACTGTGCCATCCTTTCCTGCCTCAAGAAAGGCCAGAAAGCTAAATAAATAATAAAATATAACTGCTAGGAAAAAGAACTATGCAATGTAGAGTAACAAAGTAAACAAAAAAAGGAAAATAAAATTATCAAGTGCTTATGCAAGAACCAATTAATCAGACCTTTATTGAAGACATCTTAGTCCGCAGACTCTCTTCTATCTGATCTCTGGCCATATGAAAAGGTAGATCAAAAACATCCTGCCAGAAAAATCCATATGGGAAGTTACCTGATAGAAGCAAACCTTTCCCCAATACCTGCTCAATAATGAGATTCACAGAAATTAAAAAGGAAAGGAGTTAGATGTCAACCCACCGTTCTTCCACCTAATGGGGATTGAGGAGATTCTGCATCCTGTTTTTCATTCACAGCAGAAGTTTGTTGTGGTAGGCCATTTGGAGCATTTAGAAAGTCACGCATATCCATCTAACCATATAGAAGAATAAGTAATTTCACTTGTGTTTATTTCTACCAAATAAGGGCAAAAAATAGAGCAATTCTCAAGGGAGATATTAGAATAATGAATGAAATATTTATTAAAAAACATACCACTTACAAAATCATCTCAAACACAATGGGGGGAAAAACTAATAAGAAAAGAAGGGGATTCTATGGTCCTATCCTGCCATGCTATTGGCATATAATCATTATAGAAATATGCATTAAAAATTTTCAACTTAAGGGTGGTAGTTATGAGTATATAAATATCCAGCGGCAATGTACTCACCAAAATAATAGCATATACAAAGAAAGTTTCTTTTTGCATAGTTATGGTGAGATACAAGTTAACAAATAGATACTCAGTGGTGTGTCTCAACATTTTTGTAAGCAGGCATTATCCTAAGTTATAACTGCATGAGGAGCCACAGTTCTCAAATAAACCAAGAATTACATTTTATATCATAAATTCTTAACCTGCATAGACCGTAACAAAGCCCTCAGATCAGAATTCTCTGTCATCAGCTCTTGCTTCTTCACCTCATATGCATCAACCTGTAGATGGATTTAGAGAATTGAGGAACACAGAAATCTCCAACAATTTTTGTCAACATAGAGAAGTTGATAATTCTCTTACTATCATCTTATAGAAGTCACTGTCAGCTTTCTTTCCATTCCATGTCCCACGCTGACGTCCTTCTTTCTGGCAAAAGTAATAGTATGTTTATTTAGGTGAAGTGAATTCCAAGTGGAGACATATCTAATCATCTGAAATAGCAATGAATTGTATCCAAAGAAAAGGAATAACAAAATGAACACACAGAAAACATTTGTTGTCAAGATCCTGACCAGGACAGAAGGACCATACGAGTATTTCTATTAGGTAATGGGAATTCACAAAATGCAGTGTGTAAGCATAACAAGTACCTGCAATAGGTTCATTATCTCCATCCCTGACCGAGACTCCTTTTTTTTCTCTGCTAACACTTGATTTAGTCGCTCCTATAGGAAACAAGTCAGTCTTCAGGTTGATGATGCATTTTGGGTATGTTCAACATGATCCATAAATTCTTCTGCAGAAAAAGAAAAGATTGGCGGAATGATTGAAAACAATGGAAATCATAATACCTGCAGCTTCATGTATTCCTTTTCCTTCTTCTTCATTTCATGTATTTGTTGTGTACGCATTTGCTTATAAATGGAAAGGAGCCATGGTTGTGAAGAAAAAGAGAAGAGAAACACAAATGTTCTACAACCTCAATGAACACATTTCACTAAAATATATGATCAGAGATACAGAAAGCATCCTAGAAAGGGAATCCCACCTGATTTCCAATGACCATCTTTTGAAATTCATCTCGTTCCTGCTGCAACTTCTCAATCTGAGCTTTCAGACTTGCTTTATTTTTAGCCTCCTGTTCAAATGTACTTTTAGAGATTTGAAACAAAAAGGCAAAAAAATTAAGAGTTCCATCCCATTTAAAAGGTAATATTTACAAAAGGAAAAATTGACAAACCATTCGGGTTAAAGTGGCTAGCTCCCTATCTTTTGCAGCTAATTGTGCCTCAAATCTTTCAACTTTTGCCTCTAATCTTGAAATATCAGATTGCAATCTGTAGAAAACATTTAAAAGATTTTTAACAACTAATCATGATTTCTGACTAATTCTTATGCCAGCAATTTACCGAAGGACACAACTAAGTTTCCAAAATACCAAAAGAGTGCACCATAGTTTGAAATTTACCAAAAGAGTGCACTTATTTCCCAAAATACCCTCCATCTAACCTGCTTCATCAGGTCCTCCATCTAACCCACTTCGTTAGACCTGTTACTGCACAAGCCATCAATCGACTAACTAATCAGTTGAAAATGATGTCAATCAACTGGAAGTGACTCCAGTTGAATGGATGTGATTCCAGTCAATCAGTGGTCATAAAACACCTTTGGCGAAAAGTGCTTAACGACCTATAGGCCGTAAATTTGTGTTAAGAGCATCATTACACTGCTGAAATTTCTCTGAGTCTATCCATGTTATTTTCTTTCAGAAATTGAATCTATAGGGTCAATAATCAATTTTTAGTGGAAGTCCCTAAAGGCCTCGAGTTCGTGACAAAAGAGCACTATTGCATTCCTAAGTATCCCTTGAGCTGTCTCTATATTTATTTTTCCAGATGTAATTGGCAGCTACTAGTCAACTAGAATTAACTCTAGTCAATTGATCGTCATCATTTACTTTTGCCCAAAAGTGCTTGTCAGCCCTAAAGGTGTCGAATTTGTGTCAGATGGCCATTGTTGTGCTCCTAGACTTCCCCTATGTATATCCATATTAGTTTTTTAAGCCTCTACGACCATCAAACACTTTTAGATACAAGTGTTTAATAACCCTAAAAGCCTCAAATTCATGCTAAATGGGCATCATTGCACTCTGGGTTTCTTTGATTTTGTCTAACAATTTTTTAAAAGTGATTAACAGTTCTATAGGCCTTGAATTTGTGTCAAATGACCACTATTGCACTCCTAAGGTTCGTTTGACTCTAGCCATGTTTATTTTTCTAGATTTTATGTCCAATAGAGTTGTAAATCACTTTTGGCCAAATGTATTTGACGACTACGCAGTCAACTAGAATTAACTCCAATTGATTGATTGTCATTTCAGTTGACTAGACATTATCAAACACTTTTGCCAAAAGTGTGTGATGACCCTAAAAGACTTAGATGTGTACTAAATGAGTATTGTTGCACTCTTAAAATTTCCCTAAGTCCGCCATGTTGTGTTTTACCAAATTCTGGTCATCAAACACTTTTGGCCAAAATTGCATGATGACCCTCAAGGCCTCAGATTCATGCCAAATAACCTATATTAAACTCTTGAGGTTCCTTTTGTCCAAATTCTTTTCCCAAACCTCTAGGGCCATCAAGCACTTTTGGCTAAAAGTTTTGATTGTCATAAAAATGGGTTCATGTCAAATAGATATTGTTGAACTTCTAGGGTACCCCTGAATCTCTCAATCTAGAATTTTGAGTCCTATCTGGTTGTCTTTAACAACTCTAGGACTCGAATTCATGTCATATAGCCACTATTGCACTTTTAGGTTTCCCTAAATTTGTACGTGTTCATTTTTCTTAAATTTGAGCCATATAGGGGCATTAAACACTTTTGGTAAAAAGTATTTAACGGCTCTAAAGGCCTTAGATTGATGTCAAATGGACATTGTTACTCTTCCGAGGTTTCCCTAAGTTTGTCCATGTTATTTTTTCTGGATTTTGAGACCTATAGGATCATTAAACATTTCCAGCCAAAAGTGTTTGACGACCCCTTTAAGTGCCTCAACTTTGTGCCAAATGAGAATTGTTGCACTTTAAGGTTCCCACAAGTTTATTCATGTTTATTTTCATTTTGATTTTGAGTCATATAGGGTTGTCAAAAAAATTTAGCCAAAGGTATTTGACAGCTACTGATCGACACTAGTAGCGATTGAAAGTGACTCCACTCAATTGACATCACTTTCAATCGACTAGACAATCAACTAGCCAATCAGTTGATGATTTGGGCAGTAATGGATCTAACAAAGCAAGTTAGATGAAGGCATATTTTGGGAAATAGGTGCTCCTTTTGATAAATTTCAAAGTAACATGCGCCCTTTAGGTATTTTGAAAAAGTTAAGTGTGTCATTTGGTAAATTGTCATTGTTATTTAGTTGAAATAGCTTTTGCAGTAAGGACTAAAAATTGCAATGTAAAAACAAGAAAGAATGTCAATTCCTTTTCACTTAGTATGCATGTAGACAAACGTGAATAAAACTGTCAACTAGTGGAATCGAGGTTTTTGAACACACTGAATAGATGAAAGTTGAAGCAATTGAAGGTGAGGGCAAGGAAGGCATACTGGGAGGCCCTTCATAGATTGTAATAAATTGATAATTTTTTAGTTTAGCTAGTGTAGCTTAGTTTTCATGTAACTAGGTTTGTGCTGAACTGCTAGGGTAGAGAGAGTCTGGTGCTAAATGTCTCAAGGTCCGGTTAATAAAATTGAATGACATCTACTCACTCACAATCTTTTTCAAAAAAAAAAAAAAAAAAGTTGAGGCAGTCTGTAAGGGTTCTTTTAGTTCCTTCCTAGCTGCACTCAACTATGAAGAAAGGAATATAGATGAAAATCACCAGGCATATCCGTGATTCTCAACTATAAGTTAAGGCAATTAGTCATCAATATTTTAATTGATTGCGCACAAATAAGAAAAAAGGAACGAAGATGTTCCATTGTCAATTTTAACCAAATTTGCAGCCACAACTAAAGGCCAGAAACTTCTAGGGTTCTTATAAATCTCCTGAATTCCGCGTCAACAAATAAAAATCATAACTTGGAATACGAACAACCAGAAAAATCCACTTCCATTACATGCCACCTTCATCGTCCTTTGCCAACATCAACTGAAAACAATGGCGCATTGGCGCCACTAATTTTCACGAGAACAATTTTCAAGAAGATTAAACCAACAGAAATGAATACAGCTTTTCACCTTTGTTTCAGTTCATTAGACCCCTCTCTAAATTCGATGTCCCGCTGCCTCTGTTGAAGTAAAGAATGAATACAGTTGCAAGTCCTGGCAACGGAGACCTGCAGCCGGCACGCCATTCAGATCCGAAGGGCAAAAACTTCACGGAAAACCCAACGAAAGAAGCGGGAAAAAAATGGGACTGGAGTTGAACGTACGGGATCCGTGGCAAAGAGATCGAGGGAGGCGGAGAATCCAAAGGTCACTAGCGTCTGGTTTAGGTACTTGATGCAATGCTCCAGGTTCCCATCATCCGCGAAGGCGTGCTCCCTGCAAGACGAAATGAGAAGCATAGATCAGGAGATCGATAGAGAAAAGGGACAGTTCCCGCTGCAGAAAACAGATCGGCTCACCGGATCCCGAATGGAGGCCCCGAAGATGCCTGCAATAAGGGGGGAAAAGTTGAAATTGTCAAATGCCGATGGGAAAAGAAGACGTCGAGGAAGATGAGGAGTGAAGGAGGAAATGGAACGAATCTGGCAGCGAGAGTGCTTAGCTTTACCCCGAGATCGAAGTCGGAGAGAGTCCCCGCCATGGAAGAGCAGGGAGGTGGTTTGGAGACGGAGAGGCGGAGGGATTCGGAATTTGGATTGCGATTCTAATCTGCGCTTCGCTCGAGACAAGCAGTCGATTTCGAAGTAGGGGGAAAGATGGCCCATGCTAAAATGCGCCGTGCGCCCCTCGGCCCCGTGAAAAAAATATTTTTTTAAAAATAAATTATATTTTAATTATCATTTTTTAAACTAAAAAAATAAATTTATATTTATATCTACATATATAAACGAATCAAAATGAACTAAACTGTTAAAGATTTGAAACAAAGTAATTTTTTTATAAATTTAAATTTTGTTTGTTTAGATAGTTATCAAACTCTTAATTGAAACTTATTTAATTTATAAAATTTTTATATTTTAAATTTATTTATTTATTTTATAAAAAAATTTATTTATTTAATAGGTTATAAGAGTCTTATTCTAAAATATTATTTATAAATGGTATTCATAATATTATTTATATATAATTAAAATATATATGTTTAAATTTTTTTAAATTTAATAAATTATTTAAATTTATTTATTTAATATATTAAACAAATATAAATAAATACTTATTCAAGTTAACATTAAATTTATTTATGAATATTTAATTTATTTTCAACTATATTTACATGATTGTTGGGTAAAATTCACTATTATCCGAACAAGTAACAAACGGTCAACGAAGAATCAGTATAGGCCTACGGTTTTGTTATAAAATCGGGGAAATGGTCCATGCTAACATGCACCGGTTGCTCCGTTGAAATAAAATAAATAGAAAGTTCTGTGTTCAGTTCATGATAATTTTTTAAAAAATTTTATTGTCTAAATTTTAAAAATCACATATATATAATAAATCTTTTGTCATCATTATATAATAATATTTTTACATAAATGATGCTTAATTTTTTTTCAAAAGTATAAACAAAATATTACGAAGATAAATGGAAAATCAAAGGATTTAAATGAAAATAATAGAGTATTTTTAATAAAATTTTAATATATCAATTTGGTGGATTAAATAATAGGTTAAATCAATTTTTTCTAGAATGAGTTAAAATTTACTTTTAAAAATATATGAATAAAAGGATATTGACAGAAGTAAATTTAACAATTAATTAAATTGATAAGTAATTACTTTTTATAATCTTCATCGCATATAGAAATTAAATTACAATGTTTTATTTAATATGCACTAGTCGAAACTAATAAATAAGCCACATCTTTGACTATTAAAAGGTTAAGCAAATAAATGCAAGCATGACTTTGGTTTTGAAATTCAGACTTTGATTTGTCTATATGAATTATTCAACAGATCCATTTAGGCTGTGGACTTTTATTTTTTGTGAAATAACATTTGGAAGAAAAAAAAAACACTATTTGAAATGATCTCATGGTCTATAATTAAGTGATTAAATGGAGCTCATGACTTTCCAAAGTCAATGGTTGATTTCTACCTAAATAAATATTTATTTAGGTAGTTTTATCGTGCCATTATTAATACCTTATTTATTTTTTAAGACAAAAAAAGATCAATTGTACAATTTAAACATGATGGAAATTAGGCAGAAGCTTATTTTAATTTATTATACACCTCGCACACATCATCAAGCACTAGTACCATTACACGGTGCCTCTCCAACATAAACAAGCACACAAGCACAGCCACTATAACTTTTAATGATAATCTTAGACGACGTCAGCCGTCGGCACGCTGACGTAGCCGAGCTTCCCTGCCACGGCGGCCTCTTCTCCGTGCCGCCTCTTGCACCCCGAATGCAACACCACGAACGCCCCCCACTCCACGAAACTAACCACCTTCGTCACCGCAAGAGAACCCAATCCCACGCAGAGTTGCCCCCACAGACCCAGATGCAACCTCCTGGTGACCGCTGTCTGAGCCAAGGTCACGGCAACTCCAACTACGGACAACACCACCACGATGCCTACGCCTTGCCACTTGCTCCCCTTGATGAGCTCCGCCGCCCTCGAGATGGCCTTCCATCCGCGCGTCCCCTGCTCGACCACAGAGACCACCACGCTCAGCGGAAAAATCGCCATCAGGTACATCCACCAGGCCGCCGCCGCGACACCCAGCGCTGCGGCCAACGCGAGCCACCACACCGACCTGTCGGAGAGGTAGTAGATTGTCATCACCGCCATCGCCACGACGAAGATGTACCCGAAGTTCAGCACCGCGACGAGGAGTTGAGTTAGGAGGGCGCCGGCGAGAGAGGGCTTGGCGTCGCGAAGGACCTCCCTGAGCGTCTCCTGCTGCTTGCCGGCTTGCGCCGCGGCGAGCGCGCAGATGTTGACCACGGTCAACGTATAGGTGATGGCCGACCCTACGACGAGGTAGACGAGCTCCACAGAGAGGAGCTCCTTGGTGTCCCTTAGGAGGGCGGCGAGGAGTTCGGAGTAGGCGGGGCTTCCGGGGTCAGTGGTGGCTAGGGCGGCGGAGATGCGGGCGACGTCGGCGAGGAGGGAGAAAGTGGAAAACTTCAAGGCGGAGAAGAGGAGGTAGCCGGCGAAGAGAGAGATGAGGAAGAGGGAGGACAAGACGCGGGGGTTCTTGGCGAAGAGGGAGATGGCTTCCTTGAGGATGGTGCAGGTGCTGGATCTGGAAGGAGCAGAGAGATGAGCCATGGTGGCGGTGGACGAGCAGCTGTGGTTTAGCTTGCGGGATGTGCAATGCAATTGTGATCCGGGATTTTTAATTTGGTGGTGAAGCCGTGAAGACGAAGGCCTTTGCGGAGTCAACACGATTGTTATCAACAATGCTTACTGAGTCAAGTTGAACGGTCAAAGGCGCGTTTTTTCTCTAAGGATTTATTTATTTTACTCTTTATAATTTAGAATATTGCATTTTGAGTAATCTATATAAGAGAAACAAGGTTTTTTTTTTAGATTTGAGTTCGTTTTAGAAAGGAAAAAAAACTGATAGGAGGTACAATAATTTAAGAAGAGGAAGATTGAATATTAGTCATGTTTAGAAAACACGTTGGATAATTTAAGAAGGGGAAGATTTGAGTTCATGATCTCTTTCGTCTCGTTATGAACGTCTTCATCGTTGCAGAAATAATTTCTTCGTTATGAACGTCTCATCAGCACATCAAAAAATAAAAATGAAATATCCAAGAAGTTGGATTGCAAATTAGTCAGGTCAACCCACGAGTCCATTAAATTTTTTATTTTAGTTTTAAATTTTGAAAAAAAAATCTTCTCAACCCACATACAACTCGAGCTTGCCATTGGCCGGTCCACTTAGACTCACAAGGCTCTGCCCGCATTCCTTGCAAACTGGGCTATTTAGAGTTGTCGAATAGTGGGTTGATAAAAGTTCAATCCAAGCCGTTTTAATTATTTGATGGAACAAGACGAACCAACATTCGTCAATCCGAATTGACCTGATGACAGATCCAACCCAAATTGATCAAACACAATCTTACACTCAGTGTTCTGATTCACTACAGTCATAATATCTCACTTCTGGGATTGTAGTTAGTAAACTATGCCATTGTGATTATTATCGATTAATTCACTCTCCTCTATTGACTATGATATTCCAGAATTGTCCCTGGAGCATAGTTGAGTTGGTTACGACGAAGCAAAGTTGTTGAAGTGGACAAAGATTGAATCTTGACGAAGTCGAGACAATGCCCTCCTTTATCGTGGTTAATTACAGTTTCTCGATTTACCTCATCACAGATGGTCATGAGACCGACCGTATACTAGAGTGGCATATTTTATCTTTTGCTAAAGTAAGATACTCTAGAATTTATATATTGATTGAATTTCATCTCTATTTGAAATGTTTCTTGGTATGCTTCAAATGGGTGTAATAGGTTAAGAGAATATTCTATCGCAAACCACTAATATATTGAATAATCATCTGATCTGTATATATTTGTTCATTCAGATTTTTTTTTCTTAATTTACGGACACTTGATATTTACAAACTAAATAAATTTAGAAAATTAAATCAAAATATTTATGCTACTGTTATATATTAAAATAAAAAATTATCAATAATAAACATTACATAAAACAAAATAATTGCTAATTAAAAAATTAACTTGACTTTCACATATTAATAATTATAGATAGCCTATGATCTTATAATTTGTACCTGTCCTGAATGAGATGATCCTTGTCACAACAGATTCCCGTCATAAATTTGTGATGGAAATCTGGACCGTTCGATTTTAAAATAGAAGATTAAATTCAGGTCATCGCAATCATCCATTCAATCTACGACCTGGATTTAATCTAAACTTTAAAATCGAACGGTCATGTCACAAAATTTGTGACTGGAATATGTTGAGACAAGTAGCTTTATTTTTAAATAAATGCATGCGTGACTTTGGTTTTGAAATTTAGACTTTGATTTGTCTATATGAATTATTCAAAAGATCCATGTACAAGAATGATGTAAACTACTCATAGAACTTAATTCGAACGATCCATTTAGGCTGTGGACTTTTTTTTTTCGGTTAAACAACAAAAAATAATTACAGTATTTGATATTATCTCATGGTCTATAATTAAGTGATTAAGTGGAGTTCGTGACTTTCCAAAGTTAATGTTTGATTTCTACCTAAATAAATAAATATTTATTAAGTTTTATCGTGCCATTATTAATACCTTAAGTATTTTTTAAGACAAAAAAAGAGACGGTGATCATATTAGACGACGTCAGCTGTGGGCACGCTGACGTAGCCGAGCTTTCTTGCCACGGCGACCTCTTCTCCGTGCCGCCGCTTGCACCCCAATGCAACACCACGAACGCTCCCAACTCCGCGAAACTAACCACCTTCGTCACCGCAACAGAACCCAAGGTCACGGCAACCTCCTGGTGACCGCTGTCTGAGCCAAGGTCACGGCAACTCCAACTACGGACAACACCACCACGATGCGTACTCCTTGCCAGTTGCTTCCCTGGATGAATTCCGACGCCCTCGAGATGGCCTTCCATCCGTGCGTCCCCTTCTCGCACAGAGACCACCACGCTTAGCGGGAAAATCACCGTCAGGTACATGAACCAGCCGCCGCCCCGACACCCAGCGCTGCGGCCAACGCGAGCCACCACACCGGTCGGAGAGGTTGTACATTGTCATCACCACCATCGCCGCGACGAAGATGTCGCTCAGGACGGCGCCGGCGAGAGAGAGATTGGTGTCGCTGAGGACCTCCCTGAGCGTCTCCTGCGGCTGGTGCAGCCGCGAGCGCGCAGATGTTGACTGCGGTCAACGTGTAGGTGATGTCCGACGCGATGACGAGGTAGACGAGCGCCGCAGAGAGGAGCTCCTTGGTGCCCCTTAGGATGGCGGCGAGGAGTTCGGAGTGGTTCTGGGGGGTTAGTGGTGGCGAAAGCGGCGGAGATGCCGGCCTCGTCGGCGAGGAGGGAGAAGATGGGAAAGACGCAGAGAAGAGGAGGGAGCTGGCGAAGAGAGAGAAGAGGAGGAAGGAGGACAAGACGCCGGGGTTCTTGGCGAAGAGGGAGGTGGCTTCCTTGTTGACGGTGCAGATGCTGGATCTGGAAGGAGCAGGGAGATGAGCCATGGTGGCGGCGGATCGAGGAGCAGTTGTGGTTTATCATTGATACGATTATAAATATTATAACACCCCTATATTAACATCTACTTAGCTCTCGTGCGAAAGGAGACTGTGTGTCTGGATTAGTTGTGTGCGCTTCCTAATTTATTTTAATGGTCAATACAAATTTTTTATAGGATCGAATCGGTTACCTCAGGACTATTTAGGATTATCATTTTTTTACATAGCTCTCGTGCGTTAAGTTGAACAGTCGAAGAAGCGTTACCTTCTGAGAAAGAAAAATAAATTTCTATTTTATTTTTCATTGATGATTTACTTATTTTACCCATTATAATTTAGAATATTGTATTCTAATTAATCTATATAAGAGAAATAAAGTTTTTTTTAGATTTGAATTAGTTTAGAAAAAAAACTAATAGCAGGTATAATAATCGAAGAAGAGAGGAAAATTGAATACTAGTGATATATGTTTAGAAAACACGTTGGATAATTTAAGAAGAGGAATATTCGAGTTCATCAATCTCTTTCATTATATTCTCATTATAAAAAATGATGATAAATCTCAGTCAGTCTCATGGACTCAATCCCTGGAATATATTTTCATTATAAATATCTTCATCCGTGTCCATAATTTCTTTACGTGTGCCAACCATCAACAAATTAAGGCCTCTAGCTCGTTAGTCTTCTTGCAATCTTGTACCCGGTGTCTTGATTCACCATATTATAACATTTTATATTGATTCTAGGTTTTTAGTTGGTAACCTATATCATTGTATATCATCGTCATTATTGTCGGTTGATTCACTGTTCTCTCTTGACTATGATACTTCAAAATTTATACATCGGTTGCATCTTTTCTCTATTTGAAATGTTTCTTGGTACGCCTCAGAAATAGAGATGGGTCAAATAGGTTATACAAACCCCTAATGCATCAAATAACCATTTGATCTTTGAAATCTGAAAAATCATTTCTAACAAATGATAAAATTCAGAAGTGTATTCATTTAGAATCCTAGAACCTTGACGCAAATCTTATAATTTTTTGATACATGAGATGGACATAATTGTGAGGAAAGAATGAAGCTCATATATGTTTTTGCAATTTGATCCAAGAAGAAATTTTGGCCTTATCCATCATTAAACATTGAAGTTTATTATATTGCCGCCATGCACTAGCAAGGTCCCTGAACTAGGTCATCACTGACTGCACCCTAAGATCTTAATTTTGGAACCTCTTTGAATTCTAAATCTATGTTAAGACTCCAATTAGAAACTCCTCGGGTTTTAGGTTATTATGGAATTTAGAGATATCAATGTGAATCTTAGGCTCGCTCCCACCATAGATTGTCATCTCACTTTATTGTGAATTGGTAGTGTTAGTCTCCATCTAGATCATTAGATCCTACAACCCAAAGGCCCTCCTATGTCTCAAGGCCCTTCTCTACGTGACTTAGATCCTGATTCGGATTTAGAATTTCAAAATTGACGAATTGTTTTTGTATTTGTTGGAGTCATTTATCAAGTGCCGCAATTCAATCATTTTCATACGCTTCTTCACATGGTGTCACTCATTAATCTTTTTTAGGTGATATATGATAGGAAGTATATCCGACTCTTTATTTATTTATTTATTCTTTCTTTCTTTCTTTCTTTGTTTGTTTTATTTTTTTTCTCTCTCTATCCTTTCTCTCTCTCTTTTTTTGTTCTTTCAATTTTTTTCTCAAACAAGCTAATTAGAAAAAAAAAATAATAAAAAAAAGCAACAATACTTTAGCTGAGCAGAGGAGACGCAATGATTTTCATAGCGGTCTCCAAGGGGTGACAGGCTTTAATGCTTTGTTTGGGTGAAGATAAGGGAAGGGAGAAGGAAAAGTAAATAAGGAGAAAGGAATTTTCAATTTTGTTTGGAAAAGAGTGAGGGAAGAGAAGGGAAGGATAGGAAAGGGTAAGTTTTAATCTTTTTTACTCATAAAAAGAAAGATTTTCTTACTTTTCAATTTGGGAGGTGAGAAAAGGGACAACTCTAAATATTATTTATTTCGATTTTATCCCTGTTTTAAAATATTAATTCTTAAATAACTTATTTAATTTATTTAATCTAAATTTTTT
This sequence comes from Curcuma longa, assembly GCF_044706935.1. NCBI lineage: Eukaryota > Viridiplantae > Streptophyta > Magnoliopsida > Zingiberales > Zingiberaceae > Curcuma > Curcuma longa. Next base: position 12,961,917 of record NC_133863.1, read on the forward strand.
AAATTTCTCTCGCTGAGCACGATTTTTTCATTCCTTTCTTACATCAATATATTTTTATAAAAATATATGTAAAATACTGATTTATCTTTTATCTTATCAAAGTGTACAGATTTTATATTTTACATGCTTATTATATGTCTATTCATTATTTTTTAAAATTTTTTATTTATTTGAGTCGTAAATATTAATTTTAGTTGGTCTCACAAAGTAATTTTGATAAGAAAAATCTTACATTCAACATCCATAGGTTTAATGAGCTATACATATTTTTTTCATATGTAAATTTATTTTAAAAAGTAAGGATATTTTTATAATTTTATATATTTAATCTTCATTCTCTTTCCTTTCTTCTCGGTAACACATGTTATGTTAATGAACCTTCTGTTCATCCCAAACAAAAAGAACATAAATACTTCTTTTCTCCTTCTTTTTTTCTCTTCTTTCCCTTCAGTTAATGAATATTCTCCTCACCCGATCCAAACATAGGGTAAGAAGCAGTGATTTAGTAGACTAGCAAAATAGAATTATATGATCAATGATTTGAAGAGACCCCTATCAAATCTCATCCTCTCCGTAGGAATACGCCAGTATTGCCATAAGACAAGAGAGTACGTCTTACTAGACTTGAGCATTCAACTTGCTGAAATCCAAGTAACCTTCTTAGGGTTGGGAATAAGGACATATCTGATAGTCAAAGTTCTAAATAAATTTTGTCTGTGATCACTATGCCACATTAATGCCATATTAATACTATTAAAATCTATTATTTCTTTCACTATAAAAAAAATTCTCAATAATTTTTTTTATCCTACGCTATCAAATCACACCTCTTTAATTCATTTTATTACGTTTTCATTTAATATTTTTATGACTCCACTCACATCCCTAATTTTGAGAGAAAAAAATAATTTTAAAATTTTATAACTACTATTAAAATAAAAACCTCAAACCTCCCGTCCATAATGATTTGATTTTTTTTTTTAAATTTTATAAATCTCTCCAAAAACCTTAAGATGTCCTAATTTATTTTAGTTCAGACTCTTCCTCTGAGCCTACAGTCAGAAGCCACATTAGATTCGTCTTGGACTATGACCCATCTTAAATTTTTTTAATTATTATATCTATATTAATTTTATTAAGTATTAGATTTTTATAAAATAAAGAAATAAACATATAGAATCATCAAACATGAAGTGAAAATCTAATTGAGATAGAACAAAATTTATCTAGCAGATGTGGAAATAAAGAATATGTTGGTCTAAATCGAAGTTGATTTGATTTTGATTTAATTAAGTCATAACTGAATCAAATTTAATTAGATTAAATTGATTCAATCGATTAAGATTAAAAATAAGTTAAGAATTTTTTTAGAAAATTTAATCTCTTCTTGTTTTAACTCTTTTTTACATATGCAATCTCGCTAAAAATCTTTTCTTATCTTCTCAATAATTAATTTTTTTCTTCTCATCCTCCAACAATATTTCGCTTTTATTCCAACAATATTGCATATGTTTTATTCCAACCTCAAACCAGAATACGAACAACCAGAAAAATCCGCTTCCATTACGTGCCAGCTTCATCGTCCTTTGCCAACATCAACTGAAAACAATGGAGTATATTTTTGTGACCATTTTTTTTATAAAAATAAATAAATTTATATTTATATCTATATACATAGACGAATCAAAATGAATTAAACTGTTAAAATAATTATTAAAATTTAATTTAATTTTTTATAAATTTAAATTTTATTTAGATATTATTAAACTATCAATTTAAATTTATTTAATTTTTTATATTTTATATTTATTTATTTAAAAATTTTATTTATTTAATAAGTTGATAAGAGTTTTATTCTTGAATATTATTCATGAATATTATTTATAAATATTAATAATATATATATATATATAATTTATTATAAATTATTTAAATTTAATTAATTAATTAATGTATATTAAATGAATATAAATAAAGTTAACATCAAATTTACATCCTTGTTGGGTAAAATTCACTATTATCCGAAACAAGTACGTAGTAAACTTGTGAATAACAACGGTCAACGAAGAATCAGTATAGACCTACGGTTTTGTTATAAAATCGGGGAAATGGTCCATGCTAACATGCACCGGTTGCTCCGTTGAAATAAAATAAATAGAAAGTTTTGTGTTCAGTTCATGATAATTTTTTAAATTTTTTTTTGTCTAAATTTTAAAAATTATATATATATATATAATAAATCTTTTGTCATCATTATATAATAATATTTTTACATAAATGATGCTTAATTTTTTTTTTCAAAAGTATAAACAAAATATTATTAAGATAAATGGAAAATCAAAGGATTCAAATGAAAATAATAGAGTATTTTTAATAAAATTTTAATATATCAATTTGGTGGATTAAATAATAGGTTAAATCAATTTTTTGTAGAATGAGTTAAAATTTACTTTTAAAAATATATGAATAAAAGGGTATTGACAGAAGTAAATTTAACAATTAATTAAATTGATAAGTAATTACTTTTTATAATCTTCATAACATATAGAAATTAAATTACAATGTTTTATTTAATATGCGCTAGTCGAAACTAATAAATAAGCCACATCTTTTACCATTAAAAGGTTAAGCAACTAAATGCAAGCATGACTTTGGTTTTGAAATTCAGACTTTGATCTTTCTATATGAATTATTCAACAGATCCATTTAGGCTGTGGGCTTTTATTTTTTGTGAAATAACAAAAAAACACTATTTGAAATGATCTCGTGGTCTATAATTAAGTGATTAAGTGGAGCTAATGACTTTCCAAAGTCAATGGTTGATTTCTACTTAAATAAATAAATATTTATTAAGTTTTATCGTGCCATTATTAATACCTTATTTATTTTTTAAGACAAAAAAAGATCAATTGTACAATTTAAACATAATCGAAATTAGGCAGAAGCTTATTTTAATTTATTAATTATACACCTCCCACACATCATCAAGCACTAGTACCATTACACGGTGCCTCTCCAACATAAACAAGCACACAAGCACAACCACTATAACTTTTAATGATAATCTTAGACGACGTCAGCCGTCGGCACGCTGACGTAGCCGAGCTTCCCTGCCACGGCGGCCTCTTCTTCGTGCCGCCTCTTGCACCCCGAATTAATGCAACACAACGAACGCCCCCCACTCCACGAAACTAGCCACCCTCGCCACCGTAACAGAACCCAATTCCACGCAGAGTTGCTCCCACAGACCCAGATGCAACCAGGAGGTGGCCACTGTCAGAGCCAAGGTCACGGCAGCTCCAACTACGGACGACAACACCACGATGCCTACGCCTTGCCACTTTCTCCCCTGGATGAGCTCCGCCGCCCTCGAGATGGCTTTCCATCCGCGCGTCCCCTGCTCGACCACGGAGACCACAACGCTCAGCGTAAAAATCACCTTCAGGTACATCCACCAGGCCGCCTCCGCGACACCCAGCACTGCGGTCAACGCCAGCCACCACACCGACCTGTCGGAGAGGTAGTAGATTGTCATCACCGCCATCGCCGCCGAAGACGTACCCAGTTCGACGAAGAGTTGAGTACCGAACGAACCTCCAGCACCGCGACGAGGAGTTGAGTTAGGATGGGCGCGACGAGGGCGAGCTCCACACAGAGGGCTTGGCGGCGGCGAGGAAGGGCCTCTGGGGCCAGTGGTGGCGAGGGCGGCGTCGGCCTGACGTGCTTGCCGGCTTGCGCCGCGGCGAGCGCGCAGATGGCTTCCTTGACCACGGATTTCAACGTAGGGGTGATGGCCATGGTGACGGTGGACGAGCAGCTGTGGTTTAGTTTGTGGGATGTGCAATGCAATAGTGATCCGGGATTTTTAACTTTGGTGGTGAAGTCGTGAAGCCGACGAAGAGACCTTTGAGGAAGAGAGGACAAGACGATTAGTGCATCTGCAACGTTCCTTCGTATTAACATGCTGGATTGGAAGGAATATATATATATATATATATATATATATATATATATATATAAAAGGTGGACCAATCAGAGATCCTGACCTATCACACTTTTACATGAACATTTAAGACATTGAACGAGCAACGTTACAGTTCTTATCAACAATGCTTAATGAGTCAAGTTGAACTGTCAAAGTCGCGTTTGGAGAAAGAAAAGTAATTTGTGTTTTATTTTTCTCTGATGATTTATTTACTTTACCCGTTGTAATTTAAAATATTGTGTTTTTGAGTAATCTATATAATTTAGAATAATGTAGAGAAATAAGAGAAATAAGTTTTTTTTTAGATTTGAGTTCGTTTTAGAAAGGAAAAAAAAACTGATAGGAGGTACAATAATTTAAGAATAGGAAGATTGAATAGTAGTGATGTTTAGAAAACACGTCGGATAATTTAAAAAGGGGAAGATTTGAGTTCATCGTCTCTTTCGTCTCATTATGAACGTCCACCACAACGAAATCATGAATTAGCGACGATATTTTTTTTTCATCGCTAATGTTAATGACAGGAATAATTAATCCATCGCTAGCTAACGAATCATTTAACGACGGAATTTTTTTTTGCCGTCGCTAAATAGCGACAAAATTTTGTTTCCGTCGCTATGTCGGTCGTTATAGCGACGGACATAGCATGGAACCTTTTTTTTACATCGTTATTTAGTGACGAAAATAAATTATCGTCACTAAACAACGAACGGAATTAATATAGAAAGCAACAGGAATATAACTTAGCGACGAAAAGTTTATGTTCGTCATTAAGATAGCGACGGAAATAAAATTTCCGTCGCTAAGCATCAATAATGAATGAGTCGGGCCAATCCATTGTAGCGATGATTTAACGACGAAATATTTAATTCCATCGCTATCACTACAAAAATTACCAGGATTAGCGATGGAATATTCCGTCGCTAATCCGTCGTTAAAACGAGGTAACGACGGATTAGCGACGGAATTATTCCGTCGTTTAATTTTTGGTCGTTGATGTCATCATAGCGACCGATTTTAATTTCCGTCGCTAATTAGCGACGGATGTTAAATTTCTGTCGCTAAAATTAGCGACGGCTTTTTAATTCCGTCTCTAAAATTTAGCGACGGATAGTTTTAATCTGTCGCAAAATTTAGCGACGGAAAATTAAAATTTTGTCACTAATTAGCGACGAAATTTTAATTATCCGTCGCTAATGAAAAATACTTTTAAAAAATAATATAGAAAATTAGCGACGAAATTTTAATTTTCCGTCGCTAATGATAATTAATTTTAAAAAATAATACAGAAAATTAGCGACGGAAATTTAAATTTCCATCTAATTTTCTTAAAATATTTTTTTTATTTTAATTCCCTGTTTTACATAAACAATATAAAAGAATTAAACAATCCAATTCAACAATTAATTACCACAATACTATATACTTCCACAATCACAAGTAATTATCAATCACAATACAACTCACAGAGATCATAATCATAAAACTACAACAATCTGAATACAAATATCTAAATACAAAAATACATATACAAATCTCTGAATACAAATATCTCAATACAATGCTACTGCATCAAATGTTTAAATACAATAAAAACTAAGAAAAATATCTAAACTAACCGAGCCAAAATATCCAATCCTACAAAAAAAAATACAATAAGATAAGTTAGTAATAAATTAATGATAACAAGGTATTTTGAAAATGCATGTTTACAAGTCATAACTAAAAAAAAATTATACAAGTGTTAACATACCTCGCAGGCAGCTACTGATCAGGGTCATTAGGGTCCTGAGTCTCCGCATCTTGAGTCCAACCAGATGGGCGCTGCGACGTCGTACTCATGGCATTCATGAATGCCTCCATCTGTTGCACCCTCTGCTCGTATCGCAACTGGACCTCGCGAGACTCTTGATATTGCGCCTCTAATGTGGAGAGTCGATTCTTTAATTCGATATTTTCTTGTTGTAGGGCTTCTATCGCAGAAGATGATCCGTTGGGACGACCCCTCGCTCTAGGGGCCATCACACGATCATATACGACTCTCGCCTGGGACCCTAGACCGTAGAGGGTGGCGCTCTTCTTCCTCCCACCGACCACATCATAATATATTTCATTTAACTGGTCGGTTGAGAGAGTCTGCCTCTCACCTCCCTCAACAGCAGGCTGAGATGCCTGTTCAACTCTAGCCGACATTTCAGCCTGTTTAAAAATAAATTAATATAAAATTTAGGATTAGAAAAAATAATTACTATACTGAAATGTTAAATAAATTTAAAATTTAAAATCTTACATCTAATGCCTGCGAGCGATGATCGATAAATGTGTCATCCTTGAACTTGTGTGTTTTCATAAAAATCTCCCAACAAGTAGGAGGCCGCTGTAACTCATGCTCCTGAAAATTAAAAAATAGAATTAAATTAAAATCAAATCATTACTAATTAAATAATTCTAATACAAATATATTAATTATAAACTTACTAAGTCCAAGGTATGCTCCACAATGGAACGGGATCCAGCTGTATGCTTTGTAGATCCGGTGCTAGGGCCAGCCAGCTCGGTGTTTCTGTTCGCTCGAGCTGTCATTGCATTGGTTTGCCATCTTTCTGCAGCCCAGATGGCTTGTCATGCATCCCAAATGTCATTTGGGATAAAAGATGGTCTAGTGCCCTTTTTCTTAGTTTATAAAGCAGATCTTTGTACAATTTGGCACAAGCAGCATTCCAGGTGTCTTTAAATTCTTGCTCCTGCCCTGGCTCACAAGTATACTTTTTCTGCAAGGAAAAAAAATCAATTAGTATAAATAAATATAACTTCATTGTTGATTAAAATGACTTACCACAAACTCATCGTAGTAAAAGCTTCACATGCCCTCGTCGACATGCCTCCAAGTATGACCTGAACGACATACTCTCTCAGTGAAACTTAGATGATATATAGGTTGCAACTTTGTGACCGTCTGGGGTGAAACTGCATTATAAAATATATAAATGTTAGACATATGTCATAAAAAAATTTATGAATTAAAAAGTACTAATAACATCAATATTTACCACCCTCCAACAACTCGCAAAATAGTCCGACCATCGGGTGCTGCTGTCTGATCGGACATATCTGTATCTGCAAAATAATATTATAACACAAAACTTGTTCGAAATAAAAATGAAATCATCCTAGAGTTGTTGTGGTTGATCTTTCATGAACCAATGAGACTGACAAGAGTTAATAGGGACTGTATGTATGTGTATTAGACACGCACCTATTAAAATTTGATGAAGGTTTGGTTTTACACAGAATGGGATCAAGCCCTCAAGCTGTAGATGCATCACTTGTGAAGTGCAGCAAGCACCTATTAAACTTGATGAAACTATAAACTATATGGTACAGCAAGCACCTATTAAATTTGTGAAGTGCAGCAAGCACCAATTAACCTCAACTAAATAGGTACAGCAAGCACCTATTAAATTTGTGAAGTGTAGCAAGGCCACAGAATGTGTATTAGACACGCACCTATTAAACTTGATGAAACTATAGATGCATCACTTGTGAAGTGCAGCAAGCAGCCCTCAGGCTGTATATTAGAGGACCAAGACAATGGTCATTGCAAGGTAATTAAAGTGATCTTGGATCAGTGGGATCATTGGAAGGTAGTGTTTGAAGTAGCTTTCGATCATGAAATGGAGGAAGAAAACACAACTAGCTTGCTGCTCAGAATTCCCTAACAGTGCAACAACATCAATTCTGAAATAAAAGGATTCAAACTCAACTTACTTCTTATTTTCAGCAACACGGTTTCTCTTAAACCCTTTCCAGCAACAAGGTTTCTCTTATATCCTACACAGCTTCAGTTTTTGAAGCTGTGTAGGATTCAAACTGCTCATTATGGTTTAAACTGCTCATGTAATTTATCAACACAAAGCAAAAAATTCACTATCATAGTAAAAAATTCACTAAACTGAAATCGGTACAAGAGGAGGCGATACGGCTTCCATCACATTAGTGAGAAACCCTAATTTCCTATGTATTAAAGTTGCAGCATTGAGGGATTAAGGTATTTCAAATGGTTAAGTGCAGAATTAAGGGAATTTGAGTAATAATCTCTAACAAATCTCTAACAATTCATGCGTAGGTAATAATTTTATATGAAACATATCATTTAGATCACATGTTTACAGTAATCAAAATGAAAGGGATCTTACTGTTGAAGTATGCCGCAGAAGATTACTGCCGGGAATGCCGAGAGGAGCTCGCCGCTGGCAGGAGAGAAGGCCGAAGAGATATAGCGAGAGCAGCTCGCTGCCGGGAGGAGACAAGGCCGAAGGAGATCGAGATAGCAGAGCTCACCGCCGGGAGGAGACAAGGCCGGAACTATCGCCGGGAGGACAAATCGCCGAGAGAAGAGGAGAGTTGATTGCCGGAGAAGAACACACGCGAGCGCGGAGTAAAAAGAAGCCGAGAACCCTAAAATCGCGACTTGAGCGACGGAATTAATAATCCGTCACTAATTAGCGACGGAATTAATAATCCGTCGCTAATTAGCGATGGAATTAATTTCATCGCTAATCCGTTTCAGAAGAGGAAAATAATCAAAAACTTATAAGTTTAGCGACGGAATTAATATTCCGTCTCTAATTAGCAACGGATTATTAATTCCGTCGCTAATTTTAGCGACAGAATATATTTTCCGTCGCTATTGAAAAATAATTTTAAAAAATAATACATAAATTAGCGACGAAATTTTAATTTTCCATCGCTAATGAAAAATAATTTTAAAAAATAATACAAAAAATTAGCGACGAAAATTTAATAATCATCGCTAATCCGTTTCAGAAGAGGGAAAAAATCGAAAACTTATGAGTTTAGCGACAGAATTAATAATCCGTCGCTAATTAGCGACGGATTATTAATTCGGTCGCTAAATGTTACCTTAGCAATGAAAGAATTTATTCTGTCGCTAATTTTAACGACGGAAATAAATTACATCGCTAATTCCGTCGCTATTTCATGATTTTCTCGTGGTGTATGTTAGCGACGGAAATAAAGTTTCCGTCGCTCTTCCTTGGTAATCTCTTTAATCTAAACCAACTTTTGTTTACTTGCTTGTTCACCATACAATTTATACATCACTATAATCTCTTAGAAGCTTGAACTTCAATTTACAATAGTAAGACCAGGGCTTGATCCCATTATGTGTAAAACCAAACCTTCATCAAATTTCAATACACATACATACAGTCCTTATTAGCTCTTGTCAGTCCCATTGGTTCATGAAAGATCAACCACAACAACTATAGAACGATTTCATTTTTATTTCGAACAAGCTTTGTGTTATAATGTTATTTTGTAGATACATATATGTCCGATCAGGCAGCAACACTTGGAGGCCGGATTGTCTTGCGAGTTGTTGGAAGGTGGTAAGTATTGGTGTTATTAGTAATTTTTAATTCATAAACTTTTTTATGACATATGTCTAACATTTATATGTTTTATAATACAGTTTCACCTCAGACGGTCACAAAGTTGCTGCCTATATATCATCTAAGTTTCATGAGAGAGTATGTCATTCAGGTCATACTTGAAGGCATGTCGACAAGGGCATGCGAAACTTTTACTACGATGAGTTTGTAGTAAGTCATTATTTGAATCAACAATTAAGTTGTATTTGTTTCTACTAATTGATTTTTTTTTTTTGCAGAAAAAGTATACTTGGGAGTCAGGGCAAGAGCAGGAATTTAAAGACACCTGGAATGTTGCTTGTGCCAAATTGTACAAAAAATCTGCTCTATAAATGTAGAAAAAAGACACCAGATCATCTTTCATCTAAGAGGAGATTTGGGATGCATGACAAGCCATCTGGGCTGCAGAAAGATGGCAAACCAATGCAATGACAACTCGAGCGAACAGAAACACCGAGCTAGCTGGGCCTAGCACCGGATCCACAAAGCATACAGCTGGATCCCGTTCCATTGTGGAGCATACCTTGGATTTGATAAGTTTACAATTAATATATTTATATTAGAATTATTTAATTAATAATGATTTGATTTTGATTTAATTATATTTTTTAATTTTCAGGAGCATGAGTTACAACGACCTTCTACTTGTTGGGAGATTTTTACAAAAAGACACAAGTTCAAGGATGACACATTTATCGTTCATCGCTCGCAGACATTAGATCTAAGATTTTAAATTTTAAATTTATTTAACATTCCAGTATAGTAAATATTTTTTTAATCCTAAATTTTATAATTCCCCCACGAATGCACCATTGACGAAAAGATTCAAGAGAATTAAAGAACCTTCATCCTTGGGTTCTGTTCAAGATAAGGAGAAAGAAGTTGAAAAACTAGATGCCGAGGACTTGGTGGAACAAGGGGATAGTGAGGGGATAATATTTGTTATTGAAACCGTCAGTACTTTGTCTCCGTCTGGCGAACTCCAACTCGCCACCACTTTTAATGATCTCGTCGAAATATACTCATCCCATGGATTCTATCTCACAATCGACAAGGAGACGAGGAGGCCACAAGGAGTCACGGTGTGGAAGTCAGGCGACGAAGCCGGGGGCAAGGGCGTCCCATATCGGGTTTATGGCGGTGGTTCGTACTAGATCTTTGAGGATTCAGATGCGTCGGTGCTGGCCTCTGGAGGAGGTAAGGAGAGGGGAGGGATCCCTAGGGTGTCGGAGGAGCTTCGAGATGCGCTTTCCGCGCGCGCCTTCCAGCAAACCTTCGTGGTGTCTAACGCTACGAAGCCCGGCCATCCCATTATGTACGCTAGCACTGGATTCTTCACCATGATTTTTAACCCTAAACCTTTTCTTCATAAGTCTATATAGCATTTTCCTTTGGGCGATATGGGCTCCCATAACTTTTCATGCTCTTGCTACCTAAGCCCAAAGAGATAGAGCGGTATTAATTTGATGGTATTTCTGCGGCTAACAAAGTGATGAAGGAAAATAAAAGAGAAATTTTCACAAGTACTAAAGGAGTGTAGCTTTAGAGTATCAAATAGTTAGGAGTGGTGGGCTGACCCTACTAGAGTAGTAAGAAATACCATCACTTTATACCATCCGAACCTAAGTGATCCTTTCAATCTTATGAGCCACTATATTGCCATATGTTAGGTGGTCAAAACTTACTTGCAACTCCTCCCATAGTATCTCTTTGGGATATATACTCTTTGAGGCAGAGCACCCCATCTTGTTAGATTTGAGAGGTGTCCTAAGGCAATCGCCTTACGATTATACTATTTATTGGATAAATAGCAATTCACTATTTGAGTGCACATTCTATATGTGTTTGATTGGATCTTAAACTCAAATACTGAATGTCCGCAATACGATTCATAGCGTAAGAGAAGTTGTGATTGGATCACAACTAGTGAGCATCTCTACACGTGTAATTATGAATGTATTAGAATTATCCCTAGTCGAGGATTGATGAGCACGGACGTCATCGATTCTGTCGAGACTAGCACATTTTGAACTCCTTGGTTAGCCAAGCAGCTGATCTCACTGTTGTCAACATTAGATGTTGAGAGTTAAACGTGGATGCTGGTTAAAGATAACCAGTTTATTGGAGTGACATGTCTTGAGACTTCATATGGTTCTATAATATATGTCAATGAAGATCTCAATGCAGCTTAAGTGCGAGTTTCCTTTGACTTGCGGTATTCAAGTCACCTTTGTCATGGAGACTTATACTTTGACATCTTAAGTAAACATCTCCGAGGAGGTGTGGACCCGAGATGATTGGGTATAAGTCGAAGTGTCCGAAAGTGTTTGAATAGCCCACAGAGGATTCACCGCTCCTTGGAAAAGGAGAAGTATACCTTGCAGCCGCTTGTCAGGATTGTTACTAAAAGTCTTTGGCCAAAGCATTACATGTTAAGAGTACGAGACTCTTGGACACATGTACAAGTAACTTGAATCCACAAGACAAGAAAGCAGCTTGGGCTAGGTGTGACGTAGTCAGCTTAGTGGGGACCGACACATAGACCATGTCCTGAACCAAGCGTGTATAAGATGGTGAAAGGAACGAGGCACGTTTAACTAGAGCTGCTGAAGGATTTAGAAGACGTTCTAAAATCAATCATTAATTTTTCGATCAATTGGGGATCATGATATACTACTAGGTGTCACTCATGATCGTTCCGTAATTAATGGTTAATTACGGACGACCAACATAGCCGGGAACCTATTGGATCACACGCACAACAAGTTCTCCGAAGGACTTAAAACGAGTTTGAGAATTAGATTCTCAGAACGAGAGAAATAAAGTCTGGTTGAACCAAACAATGGACAAAATGATGGAACTCATCTTACGAAGATGAAACGAATGAAATTGATTTCGTTTAAATCAGAGACCGTTTGGTTACTGAACCAAATGATTCAGATTTGAACTAAAGTTGAACCAACTTGGTTTGGTTCATAATGGAAGAGATTTTGGTAAAATGGATATGATAAGAAGATTCGTCTTGAGAAGATGAATCGAACAAAATTGATTTGGGTTAAATTGGAGTTCGTTTGATTAGTGAACCAAACGAACCAAAAACAAATCTGGTTTAAGCACAAACCCTAATTGGTTTGGTCCGGTTTATTTTATTTGACCGGTTTAAGCTTTTTCTGGTTTAAGTTTTTTTTTGGGTTTTCTTGTTTTGGCTGCCCTGAGAAAAAACAAGGAAAGAAAAAAAAACAAGGAAAAGGAAAAGCTGGCTACGGTAGCATAAAAGGTTTTGGCGATTTGGGTAAAAAGTACAACTATTCATCGTCTTCAAGCTTGCTAGGGGACGCCGCAAAACCTAGCCTTCCGCCGCTTCTTGCCTCTGTTCATCCTCCTTATTTGGGCACGATGCTGAGGGTCTTCTCTGCCGCGGAAAACAGGGGACCATCTTCTTCGCATAAGGGAGCGCCGCCTGCCAAGGGAAAGCAACGGAGTTTTCTTCTTCTTTTGCTTGTTCCGGAGAGAAGTTCATCCTCTGCTTACTATCGCCGTGAGCAGCAAGGGACCGCCGGATTTCCTATGTTCAGCAGGACCGCCGGAGCTCTCTTCTCTTTCTGTTGTTGCCGTGAGGAAGAACCTGTTTCCTTCCTCCTCACGCAATAGAGCACCGGGCTCTCCCTCCCTTGCTGAAGGCACAGCGCCTCTCCTCCCCTTGGTGAAGGCACAGCACATCTCCTCTCCTTGTGAAAGGCACAGCGCCTCTCCTCCCCTTGTGAAAGAGCACCGTGCCTTTCCTCCCCATGTTGCTGCTGTGAGGAGTTGCTGTGAGATCCATCTTTTCTCCATGTTGCTGCTGTGAGGAGTTGCTGTGAGATCCATCTCTTCTCCATGTTGCTGCCGTGAGGAACAGTTCTTCTCCACCTTGCTGCCGGAGGTAGCTTGCCGTCGGGAGTTTTGGTTGCCGAAGGAGAAAACTTATTCTTGTTCGGCCATGTAATGAATCTCGTTCGCGGAAATTTACGAAGTTTTTCTGAATCGACGGTCAATAATTGACCATCGAACACTACATCAGGAATATGATTTTAGATGATAGTTAGAAAATTCCGAAACGATCGCGACACACGTTGTTGCATGGTTTCCGGAACAAGACTTCTCTCAATTCGATCGTCATCGATCATTGGCTAGTACCGAAGACGATGACGCGACTCGTGGCTTCCGAAGCCGTCCAGACGGGAGCTTAGCGTGGATCACCAGTAGAGACGGGATTCTGACGAGGACCGCTCGATTGATTCAACACGGCTCAACATCGTCATCGCGAGATACACGTTTAGAATAATTTTATTCTATAAATTTTAATTATGCAAGTAGAATAAATCTTATTCTGAAAATTTTAATTTCCTATCATGTCTTGTACACATGTTATTTCCTATATTGCATGCGTGTGTGTGTGTTAATAATTTGTTTTAATTATCTGTATATTTCTGCTGCGCACGTTTACAAAACGTGAGGACACGCGCATTGCACCGGGATGATCCCAACACTTCTTACTCCTGAAGATGGATGTGCCACTCGACCCCTCGACAAACCTAATTGCTTAGGACTTTCTTGTGATTTCAGGGTGGCAGGCCACTTTAAAGAGACAATTTGCAAGCTAAGTGATCCTTCAACGTCCTAGTATATGACAGCGGGTTTGTTTGTTGTCGCAAAACCCCCTTCCATTGTTGCCGCCACCAGTTGTGTGAGTGGGCTCTATTGTTGGTCTCCGAATATCCGACTGATCCAGGCTCCCTAGTGGGTGTTCTCCTAGTGTTCACTATCGTCCTCATCTTAATTCTCAATATTTCTCATAGACAACGTAATATTATAGGGTCAAATCTGCAACCTTCCCCCAGAACTTTCAACTCTAGGACTCGAATTCATGTCATATAGCCACTATTGCACTTTTAGGTATCCCTAAATTTGTAGGTGTTCATTTTTCTTAATTTGAGCCATATAGGACATTAAACACTTTTCGTAAAAAGTATTTAACGGCTCTAAAGGCCTTAGATTGATGTCAAATGGGCATTGTTACACTTCCGAGGTTTTCCCTAAGTTTGTCCATGTTATTTTTTCTGGATTTTGAGACCTATAGGATCATTAAACATTTCCAGCCAAAAGTGTTTGACGACCCCTTTAAGTGCCTCAACTTTGTGCCAAATGAGAATTGTTGCACTTGTAAGGTTCCCACAAGTTTATTCATGTTTATTTTCATTTTGATTTTGAGTCATATAGGGTTGTCAAAAAAAAATTAGCCAAAGGTATTTGACAGCTACTGATCGACACTAGTAGCGATTGAAAGTGACTCCACTCAATTGACATCACTTTCAATCGATTAGACAATCAACTAGCCAATCAGTTGATGATTTGGACAGTAATGGATCTAGCAAAGCAAGTTAGATGAAGGCTTATTTTGGGAAATAGGTGCTCCTTTTGATAAATTTCAAAGTAGCATGCACCCTTTAGGTATTTTGAAAAAGTTAAGTGCGTCATTTGGTAAATTGTCTTGTTATTTAGTTGAAATAGCTTTTGCAGTAAGGACTAAAAATTGCAATGTAAAAACAAGAAAGAATGTTATTCCTTTTCACTTGGTATGCATGTAGACAAACGTGAATAAAACTGTCAACTAGTGGAATCAAGGTTTTTTAACACACTGAATAGATGAAAGTTGAAGCAATTGAAGGTGAGGGCAAGGAAGGCATACTGGGAGGCCCTTCATAGATTGTAATAAATTGATATTTTTTTAGTTTAGCCTAGTGTAGCTTAGTTTTCATGTAACTAGGTTTGTGCTGAACTGCTAGGGTAGAGAGAGTCTGATGCTAAATGTCTCAAGGTCCGGTTAATAAAATTGAATGACATCTACTGACTCACAATCTTTTTCAAAAAAAAAAAAAAGTTGAGGCAATCTGTAAGGGTTCTTTTAGTTCCTTCCTAGCTGCACTCAACTATGAAGAAAGGAATATAGATGAAAATCACCAGGCATATCCGTGATTCTCAACTATAAGTTAAGGCAATTAGTCATCAATATTTTAATTGATTGCGCACAAATAATAAAAAAGGAACGAAGATGTTCCATTGTCAATTTTAACCAAATTTGCAGCCACAACTAAAGGCCAGAAACTTCTAGGGTTCTTATAAATCTCCTGAATTCCGCGACAACAAATAAAAATCATAACTTGGAATACGAACAACCAGAAAAATCCACTTCCATTACATGCCAGCTTCATCGTCCTTTGACAACATCAACTGAAAACAATGGCGCATTGGCGCCACCAATTTTCACGAGAACGATTTTCAAGAAGATTAAACCAACAGAAATGAATACAGCTTTTCACCTTTGTTTCAGTTCATTAGACCCCTCTCTAAATTCGATGTCCCGCTGCCTCTGTTGAAGTAAAGAATGAATACAGTTGCGAGTCCTGGCAACGGAGACCTGCAGCCGGCACGCCATTCAGATCCGAAGGGCAAAAACTTCACGGAAAACCAAACGAGAGAAGCGGGAAAAAAATGGGACTGGAGTTGAACGTACGGGATCCGTAGCAAAGAGATCGAGGGATGCGGAGAATCCAAAGGTCACTAGCGTCTGGTTTTGGTACTTGACGCAATGCTCCAGGTTCCCATCATCCGCGAAGGCGTGCTCCCTGCAAGACGAAATGAGAAGCATAGATCAGGAGATCGATAGAGAAAAAGGGACAGTTGCTGCTGCAGAAAACAGATCCATTTAGGATGTGACAAGCACATTTATTTTTTGTGAAAAAATATTTTTTTAAAAATAAATTATATTATTATTATTAGATAACAAAAAAACACTACTTGAAATTATCTCATGGTCTATAATTAAGTGATGGTAAGTATTCATGAATATTATTTATAAATATTAATGAATTAAAATATATATGTTTAAATTTTTTTATTTAGTTTAATAAATTATTTAAATTTATTTAATTAATTATTTAATATATTAAACAAATATAAATAAATACTTATTCAAGTTAACATTAAATTTATTTATAAATATTTAATTTATTTTCAACTATATTTACATCATTGTTGGGACTTTCCAAAGTCATAGGCCTACAGTTTTGTTATAAAATCGAGGAAATGGTCCATTTACCCGCATATAAAATAAATAGAAAATAATATTTATTTAGGTAGTTTTATTACATAAATGATGTGCCATTATGAATACCTTATTTATTTTTTAAGACAAAAAAAAGATCAATTGTACAAACTTATTTTAATTTATTACACACCTTGCACACATCATTAAGCACTAGTACCATTACACGGTGCCTCTCCAACATAAACAAGCACACAAGCACAGCCACAATAACTTTTAATGATAATCTTATGATTCGACGTCAGCCGTCGGCACGCTGACGTAGCCGAGCTTCCCTGCCACGGCGGCCTCTTCTCCGTGCCGCCTCTTGCACCCCGAATGCAACACAACGAACGCCCCCCACTCCACGAAACTAGCCACCTTCGTCACCGCAACAGAACCCAATCCCACGCAGAGTTGCCCCCACAGGCCCAGATGCAACCTCCTGGTGACCGCTGTCAGAGGCAAGGTCACGGCAACTCCAACTACGAACAACACCACCACGATGCCTACGCCTTGCCACTTGCTCCCCTTGATGAGCTCCGCCGCCCTCGAGATGGCCTTCCATCCGCGCGTCCCCTGCTCGACCACAGAGACCACCACGCTCAGCGAAAAAATCGCCATCAGGTACATCCACCAGGCCGCCGCCGCGACACCCAGCGCTGCGGCCAACGCGAGCCACCACACCGACCTGTCGGAGAGGTAGTAGATTGTCATCACCGCCATCGCCACGACGAAGATGTACCCGAAGGTCAGCACCGCGACGAGGAGTTGAGTTAGGAGGGCGCCGGCGAGAGAGGGCTTGGCGTCGCGAAGGACCTCCCTGAGCGTCTCCTGCTGCTTGCCGCCGGCTTGCGCCGCGGCGAGCGCGCAGATGTTGACCGCGGTCAACGTATAGGTGATGGCCGACCCTACGACGAGGTAGGCGAGCTCCACAGAGAGGAGCTCCCTGGTGTCCCTTAGGAGGGCGGCGAGGAGTTCGGAGTAGGCGGGGCTTCTGTGGTCAGTGGTGGCTAGGGCGGCGGAGATGCGGGCGACGTCAGCGTGGAGGGAGAATGTGGAAAACTTCATGGCGGAGAAGAGGAGGTAGCCAGCGAAGAGAGAGATGAGGAAGAGGGAGGACAAGACGCGGGGGTTCTTGGCGAAGAGGGAGATGGCTTCCTTGAGGATGGTGCAGGTGCTGGATCTGGAAGGAGCAGGGAGATGAGCCATGGTGGCGGTGGACGAGCAGCTGTGGTTTAGCTTGTGGGATGTGCAATGCCATTGTGATCCGGGAGTTTTAATGTGGTGGTGAAGATGATACTTTATTTTATAAATATTTATATACAAAAGAGCAAGTCTTTTCAGTATACATCCTAACAGGGGGCTCCTAGCAAGGGGTTCGGGGTCCGTTGGGATCGGACCATGAGGATAATAATAGGGAGCTCCTATCTAGGGTTTCGTTGGTATCCGGACCATGAGAATAATAGTAAGGGGGCTCCGATACCGTTGGGACCCAAACCATGAAATAATAATAGAGGGGCTCTCAGTAAAAGGTCCGTTAAGACCGTTAGAGGGAGTTAGCTCCCAGTGGTCCTTTATTTAAGAGGTAGATTTTTGGGATATAATTAAAGTTTTACATTGAAAATACATGAAAAAAATTTTAAAATTATAAGATGGAAGATATCTCCATTAGTACGAGATCTTTTAGGTCAAGTCTAAAAATAAAATCATGATGATTAAGATTATATATAATATCATACTTAATAATATTAAAATTAAATCTCTTTGATATTCTCATTAAATTATTCTCTATCTAACATTAAAATATCCATTTTATTCATCTATATCGCCCATTCATATATTAATGGATTAGTATTTTAATAAAAATTTTAAAAAATATTTTAATATTAACTATATGTTATTGTTAGGGCATATTTTAAAATTTTTAATAGACAAATGAGTAATAAAACACACTATTAATACAAGTGATACAGAAGAGAAAAGGACCCCACCAATAAATCATTATAATGAAAGGATCATAATCAGAAGGAAGCGAGCCACGTACCTACTTGTGAAACTCTTCTATTTTAATTATCTAATCCTTGGTTAAATAAAGGAGCTTCATGTGAATATAGTGCTTGCTACCTTCTACCTCATAAATGTTCACCTAAGTAGATAAAACACACTAAAGGAGCAACACCTCATATTACTAGATCTAGCCACATTTTAGATATTTCAACTCGCATATATTTTTATTAGAGAAGTAATCTATAAATAACTTCAATTGAAGACTTGAGTTACATATCGACACTAACTACATAGTCTACTAAAAATGTCTCATATCCTAAATGTTTTGTATTTTCATTATATGCTATCATTTACATTAGATCCCATCATCAATTTGGAATAATATAAATGAGATCAATTGATCCATTTGTAAAGTGTCTAATTATGACACAGGCAAAAGCCCCTCCATGAATAATAGAGTTGATTGATGGGAATTTGTATACTATAAAAATCCTTTTAGCTCAAATGCCTTTTGTTGTTTAGATTGTAATTTAACAATGTGTTTGATTGACGAATGGAGTAATGCATCTAGCTCATACGACCTATTTAATTTAGGATGATCGATCGTTTTTGAAAGCATTGCCCTATAAAAAGGACAGTAAAAGCCATTGTAAAAGGATTTTTTTAATAATATTCTTCTTCTTTTTTCATTTGCATCTCTTATTAGTCTAGTACTGATTTAACCGTTAAAGGTGTCATGTCGACACCTGCTAACGTGTGCTGACATGTGGGCACAAAAGTCGTTCGAGGATCATAATGTCTAAAAATCTATTGATCAACTCGATTGATCAGCATCAATCGAGTGAAAGATTCTATTGATAAAACTATTGCAATGAATAAAAAATTTTAAACTCGGTTATGACACTTGATTGATGTGTCAGCAATCAATTAATGAACAGTAATAGTGGACTATTCAAAGCTGAGTTAGAAAGAGTCGTTCTATAAGTGTGACGTTCGAATTCAATAGAGCAATCGACTGATGAATTCTAGCAGTAAACTATTATGAGAAAATCAACTCTGACCTGAAAATTATAAAAGAATTATTTTATGAAAGATTTGCAGTAGGTTCTTAGGGATTTTAGAGAAGAGTGTTGTTGCATTTTCAGACCTCAAGAGGTAATCTAAGAGCTGCAAGCAACAATCAAAGTAAAGTTTCGTGGTATAAATTATTCATTTCTATTTCTTTTTAACATTATTTGTATACTTTTTTTTTGCTTTGTATTTGTTTATAAAGAATAGATTTGTAAAAGATTTTTATATCTTCCAAAGATCTCTAACAAGGAGAAAGATATTAGAGTATCGCTAGGACTACTGGCATAAATCATTATTCATATCTACGTGCGATATCAACTGTCCTAACAAAAATAACTGTGCGACCACATTAATTTCAGAGTAACAAAGGATTCAATTTAAGAATGGGATGGGTCAATGCATGATTTAACCCCCAACCATCAACTAATCAATTATTAATGGAGTAGATAAAACCAAATCAATCATTAATGATAGATGGTACTACTCAAATCTCTACTGTTGTCCCTTGACCTCCCTTGCTCGGCGTGGGTGCCCTTGTGAAAGTTGTTTGTTCAATCAGGCTAGACTTTCTAATTTCTATGAGGTCCGGTAGATAGCTGCCTCAAGGTCCGATCTAGGAAGGAGTTTCAAATTATAACTTATATTGTTAATAGGCAGAAGATCTAAAATTTATATGGATTTAAGAAAGGTATAAAAAAATATATATATTTACACATAGATTCACAATCCAAAATATATATTTCGCTTCAGATCCTATCGAACATAGATCCGGCTATGTGTTCAACCACAACTGCCATCAGCCTTCTCTGGGGTCCAATATGCATGCATGTTGTCTTCCTCTTTATCATAGGAGCTTGAAAAGAGTTTGTTGTCATCCGTGGAGCAGTGGTGCAATGGTAGGACATTCGGGTTGTGACCTAGGCACTCGCGGTTCAATCCCTAGCTACGGCGTATTTGTAAGAATTTTCTTTCAAATGGGGAACACAATCAAAGGATGCTGGGCATCCGGATTGGCCGTCGTATGCGCTTCCCGATTTACTCTGATGGTCGATGGGAAAAACCGGGCCGGTCTCCCCAGGGATCATCCCAGGGATTGAGTTCATGAGATTGACAGGGATTTATCATTTTTTTTTAAAAAGAGTTTGTTGTTGTCGTGACCATTCTTGTGGGCACTGTTGGAACCAAATTCAAATAGGAGGAAAAAAAAAATCAAAAAGTCAATTATTCGGACACTCAAATACTCATATTCTCTCTCGACCTTCTGATTAAAGATAACATCGTAATTAGGATCAAACTATCTAGTTATCTTTCTAGATGGTTAATCAGAATTTAGTTATCTTTTTTAACCTCTCGGTTAGACCCGACCATGATTCAGAATCGACGGTTCGATGGTTCGAAACCGCCGGTTCGATGGTTCGAAACCGCCGGTTCGATGATTCATGGTAGGTCGACCCTTAACTTTAACCGCCTAAGACGATTACGGTTCACGGTTCGGAACTACCGGTTCACGATTCACGACGGTTCGAGATTATTATATTAAAAATTTAAAATTTATTAAAAAAAAAGGGCTTGCGCTTATTAAATTACCTACGTATCCCCTTAGGGTATAGGGGAATCAAAGCCCACGTAGTTCTTTTACATTTTCACCCTTTTACATCACTCACTTCCATTTCCTCTCATTCCTTCCGTTGTATTCGTTCCTTCAGTATCAAATTCTTCGGCTTCGTCTTTTGAAAGTTGCATTCCTTGGATTCTTTTCTCGGCTCTAGTCCAATCGTCGAGTAATGTTTGGGCTTCCAATGAGTCGGGAGACATAGTTGATCGTCGTTCATCTAATATGTTACCGTCGGCACTGAATGTCTGCTCCATAGCAACAGTTGACACTGGACATGCTAAAATTTCTTTGGCAATTACGGAGAGAACGGGAAAGCTTTGAGCTTTCTGTGACCATCACTTTAAAATATCAAAATTTTCACTATCTGCTTCATTAAAATCAAAAGAAGTGGTAAAATAATTCTAAAGTTCCTATGTGGAACTTGAGGATCCTCATGGACGTTTCGTCCGTTCTTTTAACAAAAATTGTGCTTTTGAAAGGTTTAAATTAGTAATAAAAGTTGTTCTTTTTTTTCGTTTTCTCGGTTCAACCCGTCGGTTAACCGACGAGCCACCGATTTCACACCCTCTTGAACCGGAACCGGTCCGGTTCGGCTCAGCTAACCGGGTCAACGGGCCACCCGGCCCGTTGACCCGAGCCGGGTCTGGGTTAGACTGGGCTCGTGGTCGGGTCTACTCTCGGCTAGGATCGAGCTATCTCACTTGATCGTTGATTAAGATCAAATTATTTTTCTCACTTAACCTCTCGGCTAGGATCCGGCTTTGTGTTCAACCACAATGGCCACTAGCCTTCTCCGGGATCCAATTTGCATGCGTGTTATCTTCCTTTGCATCATCGGAGCTTGAAAGTTGAAAAGAATTTGTTGTCATCGTGGTCTTTCTCATGGGCACCGTTGGAACCAAACTCAAATAGGAGGAAAAAAAAAATCAAAAAGTCAATTATTCTGATACTCAAATACTCATATTCTTTCTCGACCTTTTGATTGAGATAGTCTGGTAATTAGGATCAAACTATCTTGAGATAGTCTGGTAATTAGGATCAAACTATCTACTTATCTCTAGATGATCATTCGATCGAAATTGAGTTACATTTTCTAACCTCTCAGTTACGATCGAGTTATCTCACTTAACTGTCCGATCGAGATCAAATTATTTTCAATTGAGATCGAATCATCTCTCAGTCGTCCAATAGAAATTGAGTTATAATTTCTTGACCTCCTAGTAGAGACAAAGTCATCTTTTTCGATCGTCCGATCGAAATCGAGTTATCTTTTTTGTAATTAATACTGGAAGATAATGGAAGATCTCCCAGTATTAATTGTAAAATGACAAAGGATACAAAGAAGAACGGGAGGGACAATGGCTGATTTGGCCCACCACCACACTAATTAATCGTGACAGCATTGTGACAATTAAGGGAAGTGACAACAAATAAAGCAGTGTGTGCCGTTGAGTGAGCAAAATAGATAAAAGTTAAATCAACATTAATGCAGCAAATAGAAGTTCAAGTCAAATCAGTAATGACGGATGGGACGATGAAAAAGTTGGAAGGTAAAGTATCTGGATGCTGTATCTCGGGTACTCATAGTCACGTTTCCCTATCGGTGGACCACCCCATCAACTGATCGAAAGTGAGGTATTTTTCCAGCCTCGGATTATGATCGAGCGATCTCTCTCTTCTGCAAAATGATGAATTCTGTCAGTGGCTCCACATAATCGATCTCTCGAGAGCGATCTCTCTCGATTGTTCAAACGAGATTGAGTAATTTTTCTCAATCGTTCGATCTTGAATCATTTCTCTCGATCGGGATTGATTTATCCTTCTTAACCTCTTAATCGAGACTCTCGACCATCCACCGATATCAAATTTTTATCCATCCGATCAAGCCATCTATCTTTCCTAATCGTCCGATCAAAACTTAGTTATCTTTCTCGTCCTTCCAATCAAAGATCGAGCCATTGATCTTTTTTCAATCGTTCAATCAGAATCGAATTATCTTTTTCAACCCTCCCTTCAAATGGGATAAAACTATCTTTTCTAACCTCTTAGTTACGGTCGAATTATTTCTCTCATCCTCCAGATCGAGATCGAGTTATCTATTTTGATTGTCTAATTGAAATTGAATTATCTTTCTTGACCATTCAAACAAAAGTATTATAAAAATCTCAATTCAAATCCAAATCAACTTAAAAATTATAATGTCAAATGCGGATCAATTCGAATAACTCGATCAATCTGTCAATCCAATCTGATTTTACTATGCATAGGATTTTCTAACAAGGGAGAATTAAACGCACAACCACCTCTGTTTCCTATATCAGCGATGATGCCATTTAAAATACATTATCGTTCGTCCAATACATTCTTTATTCTTCCAGTCATTGATTAGTTCTCAAAGGAAAGATACAACAGTCGTCTTCTTCTTCTTCTTCTTCTTCTTCTTTCGACATGTAGAGGAGTCGAGCGGTTTGATTCATGGCCATGGCAGATTTTGGAGTTGTCATTGTTGTTGTTGTTTGGTTGCACCTGTCCATCTACTTCTTCTTCAGCTTGAACCATGATGGTGACTGGCTGTTGGATACCAAAGCAGGGCTGGAAAACCACTCTCACGCACTCTCCGACCGGGACGCCATCGACGCCATTGCTTGCAGTTAGATCGGCGCCACCTGCTCCGGTGACACCATCACCACCGTCGACCTTACCAACTTTGCATTCGTCGGACCCTCTCCAGTCGCCCTCTGTCGCCTCCCTAACCGACACGAAAAAATAAATTGTTCGGTGGATTGGATGGTCCGCGTTGATGAGTGATCTGATTCTATTTAAATCAATCAGATTAATCTGAATCCAACTCAATTAAAAAAAATTCAAATTAAATTTCGGATCTAACCAGATCAGATCCTAATCATAAAATCTCTGATTTTAATTTGACATTTTTTATATCAATTTGAATCGAATTGAGATACATTTTTGATACTCCTAAAATTAAAACATGTGAAGATATTCTTATTTCATAGTTGTTCAGTAAATAACTAATACGTGTAACAAATACATCATATCTGTTATAGCATATTAAAATAATTACTTTTTTTAATTCAATTGGATTAAAAATAATATATAGAATATTTTTATGTTAAATTTTTGTATTAATTTAATTAAAATTATTTAAACTCAATTGATTTCCTTTATAAAATTTAAAACACTTGAAAATTATTATAGCAGTTATTTAGTTATTTACTCAATTTAGGCAGTACTTAAAAAACATATCCAACTTTCAAGGGTTACCAAGACTATAAAAGTTTAGTGCAGGAGAACCTAGTAACTTTCGTACTGATCCAACTCGGTGGAAGCTCAAGAATTGCATAGTTTTCGTCATCAATTTTAAAATTTTTTTACAAAATGAACATCCTATCCAACACCCACAAGCATAAGACTTCCATAACGAACTAAAAAGGACTTTTATAAGGCAGTGACTTTCAAACGCTAAAGCAGAAGGAAATTTTACACTATGTTTGTTACACGTTTCGAAGAGCTTAAATTGTTCTGACTTCCATTGTTGGCTGATTTATAAAACTTTTTCCAAACGCTAAAGGAGAATGAGAACTTCACTTAACAAAATACATCCTGAAGCAGAACCACCAGAAACTCGCTTAAGAAAATACATGATTCGTACTTGTCTTTAATTTCTTAATGATCTGAAAGAGACTTCCTCACCAAAAAGAAGTACATTGGCGTGAATATCTCCATCCTACAACAGTCGAACAAAAGACAGTGCCAATGCGTAAGATTTAATAATTTGTCGCAAAGAAGAAATGAAATGCATAACATAATAAGTAGTTTTGACTGACTATGCTGACGTCAAAATATATATTTTGCAGCATGATAAATTTTATTTACCTTCCTCCTGTCTCAATCGCCTCAGCTGCCTTTTCAAGGAATGACGACACTCTGTGGCTTCCTGTCGGGGCAATTCCGACAAATTCCAATGTCTTAACCTGCAAATTAGGATGACATTTACTTGAATAAAACACAGTTTGAAATGTAAGAAAACCTAGAAAATATACAATATTGTACCATAGATCTCGTAATGAATCGACCAACCGCTGTCAAACGGAAGCTAGTTATGGAAAACCGACTTGTATCCAGAGGCAAATACCAAGGCACAGGAGAATCGGCTGCAAGATCCTTCTCCCATATAACCTAAAAGGGAACAACATTATGAGTGCAAACAGGGTTATACGGATATAAGAAAGAAGCCACATTTTTTATTTACCTCAAACCCTGCAAACTTCAAAGCATCAAGACATTGTCTTGTAGTTCTAACATCAGAAAATCCACCACCAAACTCGATTTCAGCCTTGACTTTTTTGTGGATTTCATTATTTGGATTGTAATGCCCAGTCATGCAGCACTCATATGCGGCAAAATACTGACCAGGCTTTAACACTCTATAGATCTCAACAGCCAACCTTGTCAACTCAAATTGACAGCCAACCTTGTAACAGCCAACCTTGTCTATTTGAAGAAGAGAAAAAAAATTATGAGTTAAAAAGATTATCTGTTAACTACTTTGAGAAAAGGAATTTCTTTTAACTCAAGAAAAACTGACCTATCTAAAAATCTGCAGCAGTAGTTGATAGTTAACATTGTATGCTTCTGCAAATCATTCAATAATTTTAAATTCTTTTGTATCAGCAATATGAATAAGGTAGGAGTTAGATTGCAAAAGAAGTGTGGGGGCTCCTTGATACCTTTTTTTGATTGTCCTATCATGTGTACATACGGAATAACAAATAATTAGAACATTCTCATATGGAAACACAAATTATACGAGCATGCAATTTCCCTTCATCATTAATACACTCCTTACATTGACAACAAATACTACGCAAATAGAGCAAATTATCTAAAGATCATTGCTTAAATCAGCTAGAATGACATTTATCTCAAAGGCATAAATAAGGTAATTTACCTATGCAACTTATTAATCAAACGTGTTGAATCAATTAAAGAATGAAATATGATTTGAAATCTTGTACCATGCCATGTTGCATGGTCAAAAAATATAATTCTAATAAATTACCGAAACTTCATATTATTTGGCATGCAATGTCTCCTCTCCTGTGCCACTATATCAATCATGTTGATGATTGATCAATATCATGCCATGCCAACACTCGACATATTACATCACAAGTCAAGATGAATTTAGATAATATTATTTATTTTGTAGCTTGTGTCCATACATAATACTGTCAAAACTATACCTAATGGAAACTTAAAATCACTACTTAAGTATATAGTTGTCCTTTTTTTTTCTTCGTCATCTTTTTCCTCTTTCCATCTTTGGTTCATCACCAACATCACACATTAGAACGATGATACGATACTAAAATAGTATCATTCCATTCAAATATCAAAATTTTGGCACGACTTAAGATTTTGAAACACTTATTCTTACTCATACCACCATTATGCTATTTCCAATTGTTTTTTCCTGTAATGGTTCCATCATTTATGAACATTTTTTGTGCTCACCATCTTTCTAATCTGATTTTACTTATCATTCTCTCTAGATCTGTTTACTTCCTAAAAATTGATCAGATTCAATCACGTTAATATCATGTATTGTTATGATAAAATAAATTTATAATTTTTTAATTTATCTTTTTATAAATAATCGTGAAATCGATCATGTGCGATCGCTGAGCTGATGAATTTTACTGCAAAAGAAAAAGGAAGGAAACCGCTAAAGTTTCGATAGTCTCATCAGCATGGGCCGTTGTGGGTTTACTCCTCGTTGCTACCATCGCGACTACACTAAGTCAAAGCCCGACACGATCCGAAATCACCGACCAGCATTATTTGTAATGGAGTTGTTATTAATTATTTGTAATTTTATTTTGTTTATTTCGATCAATAATTACGCATTAATTCCGATGCCAAATACACTGACAGCTAGCACATAGACGGAATGCAGCTAAAATTTAACAAAAATAATATAAATTCTAATTATTCCCTTTTTAATTACAACTATTAAAAAAACTTATACAATTTTAAAATTGTCATAAAATATTTTTTAAATGTAAATTTTAAAAATATTTATAAAATTTATTTATTTTTAAATAATAGAGATTAAAGTGATTCTGACAACCCTCAAAATTGTGAAAAAGTAAAATTATAATGGGCAAATTGAAAAAAAATAACAGAGTAAATTTTATTCATGAACTCCAAATCAAATTCGAATTACTATTAAAATCCATGTTCTAATAGAATTAAATTATTACTATCAAGAAATGTTCCGACGAATTACACACGAAGACGGAGATCGGATCTGGATCAAAGCCAGCGGCGGTCGACTTGGATCAGATCCCTAACCAAGCCGCGGCGGCCAGGATAAGGAGCGTGGCAGCGGCCGGGGGCCAGGCGCAGAGCCGCGGGGCGGCGGCGGATCCGTGGGTGTGGGAGGCGTCGGTGGCGTTGAGCGCGGTGGCTGCGGCGGAGGAGGAAGGAGAGGAGGCGTTGAGGGGGTGAACAGTGACGGAGACCTTCATGCCGCTGAAGCAGTACCCGTTTCCGCAGATGAAGTAGTAGGTCTTGGCCTCGTCGAGAGGGATGAAGTCCTTGCCGGAGCTCCAGTTTCCGGCGAGGCCGTCCATGGTGCAGTTGTCGTAGCCGGTCCGGTTCACCTCGAAAACGTTGTACATCTGCTTCTGGTACCTAAAGGCTGCCGGCCGTCGAAAGGGTCAGGGTTAGGGATCTGGAGGAGGGGAAGGCGGGAGACTTACAGATGAGGTCGCCGACGTAGAAGGTGTGGTTGTTGGCCCACGGAGTGTAGTTGATGTTGGGGTTCCAGCCGTGGTTGCCGCCGACAATGTGATCGGTGGCGGAGACGAAGGTCGCTACGGAGGAGAGGAGGAGGAAGAGGATGGGACGGAGGTGAGCGGAGTCCATGGGCGGGGAGATGGAGATTTGGGGGCGCCTGCTGATGCTGAAGTTGAAGCATTGGCAGTGAGTGACAAGTGTATAATTACAATTCTACCCCGAAAGCTGTTGAAATTACGAAAGTGGGATTATCTCCGTGATTTGAATTTGCCGTTGAACGAGGCTTAGGGCCCGGCCCGTTTATTACGTGTTTCGGCCTTTTTGCTTCTTTCAACTTTTCTATCTAAAGCCCATTTACCTCCTAGAGCGACGAGAGGAGAGGAATGGTAGGAAGAAAAGAAGAGGAAATTATAGCCTATTTTTTATTTTTATAAAATATATTAAATGTATTAAAAAGTTAAGAGTCGTTAAGGGTTAAGAGTAAAATAGATCAAAAATAAATGTTTGCAATATTATAATTAACATCTTTAATTTTAACTTTAACGCTAAAGATAATCTAAATTTGATGTATATTACATCTTATTATTAAAATTTTGAAAAAAAATAAATATTTGTGTTTGTAGAATTAGACTACTTTTCATTTTCATTTGGGCTACTTATGTAGCTTAAAGGATCAATATACTTTTTGCGTTTTTAAATTTATCTTAACGATAGTAAAAAAAATTTATATGATCAAATCCATCACTTTTAAAATTAATTGGATACTTAATAATTAGATACATAAATTAGAAAAAATAATATACTTTTATTTTATCTTCTACAAAGATGGAATCCGTCACCTTAGCGGTCTCACACGGTCGCTTCCATGACCATCTGTGAGGAAGTAAATCTAGAAATTACAATTGACTATGACGAAGGAGGGTATTGCTCGACTTCGTCGAGATTCAAATCTTTGTCCTTTTTTATAAATCTGTTCTGTCGTAACGAACTCAACTATGCTCCAAGATTATTTTTATTTTATTTTATTGAGGCATGAAGGCTGACGTAGGCATCCATCATACTTGGTTTTATTATATCACTTGGACCAACTTTGCCAGGATTTAAACATACCTCTCACAATGAGTTAAATATATTTCATTTAATATACTTTTAATTTTTAATATTTTTATGTTAAAATTTCTAATTTTAAATTTGTTACCATATATAGTTGTTATAAGATTACGAAAACGGATAGTTTTGATTATAAAGTCTAAAAGGATAATTATATAAATAATAGCAGGCATTAACATAATATTTTAAATCACTTATTGAGTTTAATGCATAATGCATTATTAGGTGTGAAGATATATTATATGCAACATAAAATTAATTTGTATAAGAAAAACAAACTCTAAAAGGTCGCATTCATTTTTCAACCTATAATCAATCATTACTTGTTAATTGGTTAGTTGAAAACCTTTCGACCAATAACGTTTCTAATTGATTCTTAAATGATATGTCACTTTTAAGTCTAGTAGAATGTTATTATTATTGTTATTTTGATACAAGATAGACTACTATATTCTTTGATACGTCTATCAGATAAATTTGAAATATAATTTATATATATTTAAAAATTAATCTTGAAAATATTTATCTGTAATAAATTTTAAATTTTGATCCTCTTAATTATTCGGAGTACTTTACTACTTTACTACGGATGTTGTATTTAAGTGTAAATAAGTTGAGTTTTATCTATCTGGTGCATTAGTAAATAGTTTTTATATTTAATATTTATACTTTTATGATATATATGAGATCTGATATAGTGTGCGACACCGTCGTGCGCGCCCATGCGTGACAGCCAATCCATCGTCCATCATGCGCGATCGCGCAAATCAGAGCATCCAAAAGTGGAAATGCGCACAGTGCCGCTCTCTCGACCCCCGCCGCTTCCAGCCATCGTTGCCGCGCCGTCCGGCCACCGCCAGTAGCCGGACCGGGCCCGATCGACGCGCCACTCATCGGTGCGTCGATCAGTACTGGATTCCGATCGGATTGTGGCCGAAATCCGACCGCAATTCGGCCAGAATCTGGCGCAGCCACTGACCGCCACGATTCTGGCGAATTGCGGCCGGTTTTCGGGCAAATCATCGTCGGAGACTGGCCGAGGAAGGACCGCCAGCCGGTCTCCGGCCACGATTCGCCCGCAAGTGGCTCGGCATCGCAATCAGCAGTTTCCGGCCAAATTCGTCGGATTCCAGCCACTATCCGACCGGAATCCGATGTCAGCCGGTGAGTCGCGCACCGATCGCATCTGGTCCGGTGCCCGGACGGCGATGGCAGCGGGCGTGAGTCGTTGGTATTACGCAGGGGTCGCGTATTTCTCCGTCGTGCAGTATATCAATTCTGTATATATATATATATATATATATATATATATATATATATATATATATATATATATATATATATATATATATATATATATATATATATATGCTATGCTGCGCGTCGATTTCCTACGTGCTTGTGTGCGACAGCAGGATCATCGTCCATCACGCATGATCGCGAGGATCTGACCGTCCAAAAGTGGGAATGCACAGTACTCCCTCGTGTCGACCCACTGCTGTTCCCGCCGCCGTCGCCACGCCGCCCGGCCACCGGACCGGGCCCGTTGACGCGCCACTCGTTGGCGCGCCGACTGACACCGGATTCCGATCGAATAGTGGCCGGAATCCGACCATTTGGTCAGAAATCACCGAATCACAGACCCGGCCATTGTGGGTCAAATCACGGTCAATTTCTGGTCAAATCATGATCGAAGACTGGCCGAGGAAGGAACGCCGGCCGTGGCGATGGCTCCTGATAAATATCTTTGAGTGAGTTCCAGTGGATTGTGTTTAACATTGAAGATTTAGTGCATATTCTTTTCTCTAATGAACTCATCGCACAATGATTATATTTTTTATTTTTAAAACATTTTTTCGATTTTATGTACTATTTTTTTCTAGGCTAGTATGGACAGCTGCTCGCACTGGCCGTATATTAACTCCGCCCATGACTCTAAGCTATCAAATATATAAACATTTTAGATATATATGATAAACATAACTGACAAGAAAAAAATTTACCTCTATCATTAAATCAAAAATTTCCATTTAACTATTTATTATAGAATCATTATTTCATATATTTTCAAAAATTATCAAAAGGTTTTGTCAATTATATATACCATAACAGTTAACGACATAAATTATCTTTCAGTGCGACATATATATGATTGTGTACTATAACTAACTATCACATTGTAATATTCCTAGAGGTTATCAATAAGCTTTTACAAATTATTCAAAGTTATTAGAGTTGGCCAATGAAATTTGTGACTCATATATACTTCACAATATATTTTGCAAGACCTTTTCACCCTTTATCACTTGAGAAAAAAAGTTTAAAAGTTCACTAGTGATAATGGATCATGTCGCTTAAGCAACAATTATCTTAGTGTAATTTTAATTATCTTTCAATTTTATCGAAAGATTTACCTGCAAATAAGATTTTTTTACAACCCTCTTCACCGAACTCTTTTTTCACTATTTTACAGTAGGCCACTACGGGAGAGGGCATTACTGTGGTTTCATTGAGATTCGACGCTTGCTCACTTCAACAAGTCTGTCCCGCAATAACTAATTCAATCATGCTCCGGAGACTATCATTTATGACTACAACTAATTAGATGTTAACTCCCGACCTACCATGTCTTGTATCTATTAATTTGTGGCCTAGCTCAAGGCATAACTTTGAGTTAATCAACACTAAATCCATGAATTCCACCACCATAACCATGACGTTCCATTAATTATATTGTATCCTATTAGACAATTTAAAATATTAATAATTACTTCATGAAAATAATACTTTTAATTAAAAATAAAAATATGTTGTCGGAGTACTGGTGGGTATATATGTTTATGATGTCATCATGAGAAATTATGAGAATTAAGTTGAGAGATTATTATAAAATAAATTATAAAAATTAGTGAGAATATTAGATCATGTGATTGTGAGTTGAGAGATGGCATTAGAGATTGACTTGAGATTTGATAAAATTAGAATCAGAGAACTTTGATGAGGGACGTGGAAAATTTTAGAAACTTTAAAAAATGTTAGCGGTCAATTTGATAATTTTAGATAAAAATTGATCAAAATATCCATAAATTAACTTTTAAAATAATAAACTACGTACTTTAATTTTCGAACAAGATTGAGTCGTATTGTGCCTAGCTCGATTCTATGTTGAGTTAGGCACGCCTCCTTCTTGGGTCGTGCCTCATTTGACCCATGAGCCGCTCCTGCTCAGTCGGGTTCACGGATTAAGTTAAGCCTAATACAATATATATAACACCCATCACTTATTGGATTATGATGGGCACGACCTATTCTGGGTCAAGTTGGACCTCATTTATGCTTAACAATTAGATTTACCAGGTCAAGTATTTAAATGAATTAATTTACTAAATATTTACATGGGTATAAATTTAGATGAGTAAAAACGAAAAAGAAGTCATTTTTTATTGAAATCATATTTTTTTAATTTATTATAAAAAGAATATCCCATGCTACTGCACAACTATTACATAATCGTAACTAATATAATATTATATTAATTAATATTGATCAAATATATATATATATATATATATATATATATATATATATATATATATATATATATATATATATATATATATATATATATATATATATATTATAGTAGTTATTATCCATAACTTTTACTTATTAACATGGGCTTGAAATATCTATATATATAAATCATAGTTGCTAGAACAACGTAACGTCAAACAACATCAATTCTAAAAAATTATTCAAACAAGCATAAGGCTTCCATAATGAACTAAAAAGGACTTTTACAAAGCAGTGACTTTCAAACGCTAAAGCAGAAGGAAATTTTACACTAGATGTGCCACACGTTTCGAAGAGCTTAAATTGTTCTGACTTCCATTGTTCACCAATTTATAACACTTTTTCCAAACGCTAAACGAGAATGAGAACTTCACCTCCATACTTGTCTTTCTCATTAATGATTTGAAAGAGGCTTCCTCACCAAAAAGAAGTACATTGGCGTGAATATCTCCATCCTGCAACAGTCGAACAAAAGACAGTGCCAATGCGTAAGATTTAATAATTTGTAACAAATTAAGAAGAAATGAAATGCATAACATAATAAGTAGTTTTGACTATGTTGACGTCAAAATAACGTGAAGTTCCACCGCTCGTCAGATGCAAAATATATATTTTGCAGCATGAGAAATTTTATTTACCTTGCTGCTGCCAAAAGCCACTCAGCACCCTTTACAAGGAGTGAAAAAACTTTGTTGCTTCCTGCCGGGGCAATTCCGACAAATTCCAATGTCTTAACCTGCAAAGTAGGATGGCATTTACTTGAACAAATTAAAACACAGTTTGAAATGTAAGAAAACCTAGAAAATATACAATACAATATTGTACCATAGTTCTCGTAATAAACCGACCAACAGCTGTAAAACGGAAGCTAGTATTGGAAAACCGACTTGCATCCAGAGGCAAATACCAAGGTACAGGAGAATCAACTGCAAGATCCTTCTCCCATACAACCTAAAAGGGAACATTATGAGTACGTGCAAAAATATTGGCAAACAGGGTTATACGGATATAAGAAATTAGAAGCCACGTTTTGTATTTACCTCAAACCCTGCAAGCTTCAAAGCATCAAGACATTGTCTTGCAGTTCTAAAATCAGGAACTCCAAAACCAAGCTCGACTTCAGCCTTGACTTTTTTGTGGATTTCATTATTTGGATTGTAATGGCCAGTCATGCAGCACTCATATGCGGCAAAATACTGACCAGGCTTTAACACTCTATAGATCTCCTTGTAACAGCCAACCTTGTCAAATCAAATTGAAAACCATTCCTAAGTCATAAGAATGAACGCCTGCAAAAATGAGAGAAATAGATAGAACTACATACCACATCCGGAGCATAGCAAGTTGCTTCAATTGCATAGACTGCATCAAACGTGTCCTCAGAAAATGGCATTTTCATGAAGTCAGCCTGCACGTCACAAAAAACAATAAACAGAACATTCCA
The DNA here is from genome assembly GCF_044706935.1 of Curcuma longa. NCBI lineage: Eukaryota > Viridiplantae > Streptophyta > Magnoliopsida > Zingiberales > Zingiberaceae > Curcuma > Curcuma longa. The sequence goes on from NC_133863.1 coordinate 12,996,123, forward strand.
CACATAATTTTTTGTTCTGAAAGATATGCTTCCTGTGCAAAAATAGCCTTCTCAAATTCAATTTCCGTTAAGAGAAGTTTATAAGATAACAAAAATGTTCATCGGCGCTCTCTAAGGACCATGATCATAAATGCATATGGTGAGAAAAAAGGAAACAAAAATGTATCTGAAATGCCAAAATGCATAACTAAAGGATAGCAAAAACCTTGACAAATTCGCATGATTTGGTTAATCCTGCTAAGCGGTTGAGCTCCTGTAGAATGGCATTTGTTAGGAAAAGGCAAATGATAAACGAATATTAATCATGTGAATGCAAACTAAAAGACTTCTGCAAGCTTCATTAAGGTGCATAAATTATGGGAAAACCATGTCCACCTACCGTTCCTCTTGAGATCTGATACTCGTTGTTGTTTAACCCTGTAATGGATGTCGAGCTGCAAAATTCACATGCATATGCTAACAATATCAACTCACGGTCACAATTCCATACATATCACTATGCAAGTACACACCAATTATTTTTGAGCTTTTAATTATAATTTGATTATAGCAATGAAGATAGTTAAGCCATAAATCTAATAATTTGGATCCTCTCATATGCGTATCCGTGTCTGAGTGTGCATTATAGGTGTAATAGTGGAAAGCCAACAAGCCTTTGCCTTCTATTATGATAGAAAGGAAGGGTTGACCTTGAATTAATCCAGCTAGAACATTAGGAAGATGTTTACATCTAGCTTTTCCTATGATTCACTCACTGCCCAGTTCATACCAAAATAACAAAATGAAATATAGACTATGAATCATCATCATTTCTAGTAATAATGCAATCAATGGATTTGTCATTGAAAATCATTTTCAAGTAAACACATACCTGAATCTAGCAATCTCGCGTAGAGGCCCCCCAATTCCGCAACCTACATCCAGGACCTAAATCACAAATGAATTCAATAATTGTGGCTATAAAGTTGTAAGTATCAGAAAATAGTCTATCAAATTCAAGAATTGCACAAAAAGACTAATACCTTCATCCTGGGTTTCAAGGCCAATTGCAGCGCAATGAAGTGCTCGTGCCTCTTAATGCTTTCACGTAGCGACTCTCCTTTCCATCTACATATATAAAACTTAAAAATCAGAATTTGAGGTAAGACTAGAAAACATTCTCCATTATCATCAGATATTGTAGAGATTATTGTCAATAATAAATAGCTGATAGTACCTACCTTGTAGCAAAGTGAAGTGATTCCCCCCAACCAAACTCATAGAAGCTAGTGGCAAGATCATAATACTTGTTTACCTGAGATGCATAAAAGAAAATACAAAACATCATTTGTCCAATAATATGTGATAAGAGTATTTATTGCAACTATAGAAGTTTGATTTTGGGAACACCAACAAATATATGACACTTGATGACCAAATAAATGAATACTGATAACAGTAATAGTCACATGGTTAACACCTGAAGTCTCAACCAAAGACCAAATTCATATCCAAAAATGAAATAATTTACCACCAGACACTCAACTTTCAAGTACTATAACAAATTGTAAATGTAAATAATAAGGCAAATTAAATTTACTGATATATGAAACCTACCATATCAGAGTAGTTTGCTTTTCTCAATTCTTCTTCCCCTCCATAAAAGGCATGGTAATTTTCATACCTAATGCAGCAACCATCAAGCATTTATATCAGTATATCAAGTGGATTTCGAGTTTTGGCCATATGGATATTGAAGAAATTGAATTCTACTGAGAAAAAATAGTCTAGTATAGCTGAAACAATATCCTGGGTGAATATGGAGCTAATCTAAAAGAAACGGTTTTCTTTCTTATGCATCAAAAGTCTAACTAGAGATTTGGGCTGATGTCTATTTATGGATCAAATAAGCATGTAGTGGCAAGAATCACATAAAAATTAACGGATAGATGATGGTGCAAGGAAAGTACTTTGTCAACAGATGAATCTACCACAACTAAGTAATTTACATTTAAATGCAATTACTGATCATAAGAGAGTGGATGCCAATAATGTTATTATTCAAAACCTAGTGCAAGGGCGCTACAAAAATCAGATCAAGACGATACAATCTTGCTTGCTAAAATAAATTAACTCAAGATCCATATATCACACTTATTGGATCATCTAATTCCTCCAATAAATGCTAGAAGATGTATGGTCCACCTCTTTGTTGGCATGGCCAGCACATTCTCCAGCAAAGATTCACCAGAGTGCTCATTTAGAAGTTGATTATCTCATTCCATCTTAATCATAAGACCACATGCGAGATAGACACATCACATGTAACGGCTCAAACTAGAGAACTACCGGCAATTAGAAGATCGCAATGTGGAAGATCAAGGAATCTCAAATCTCTTGTTTATAAAACAGAATGAAAAGTTGTGATATTGCACTTTTAGTAAAATGAAAGCTCCAAGTGCGCTTCAAATTTAAGGAATAATTTTAGCTGCCAGAGCAACAGGCGAGGATGGCAAAGGCTAAGTACAATGATTCTGGACTGCTGCTTATTCAATCAACCAACACCTAGAAAGTGATCCAGAGAGTCGGTTAATGCTGCTTGGCACTTACCTCTGATGGAAATTCATCCAAAATTTTCTGAGAATTGTAGTTCCAGAAAAAAAAAGGTTATTTGAACAGGAATAATTGAAATATGGAAAGTAATTCCATTATTATGTCCTCCCATGGTGAAAGGGGGCACTGCTTAGGTTCATAGAAGCAGAGCCAACAAGAATCATATGGATAACGTGAAAGTAACAGTTTTATTCATCAAGTTTAATCAACGTTGGAGCAAAACTCCAACTCTTTGATCCTCTGGCTAAAAATAGTCAACTATATGGTCATCTTCTAAATTAATCCTCCACGTGGTGTCTCTAATCCTAGTCTGGTGTTTGATTCGGAGTTATCATTGATAACCTTGGTTATCTGTCTAAGGTTATCGTTGATAACCTTGTTTGATTCAGGTTATGATTGATTCCCAAGTAATACAACATCACCGCCACATCAGCAAATGGGTTATAACCCGGTAATGTGATTACCTTGGTAGCCTAAGGTTTTCTACGATTCCTGAGATTAACGAAATTTTTCCATGATTACCCTCCGATTTTAAAACTAAGTCAATTAAAAAGTACTATGAAATTTAATTAAAATCAAATTATTTAATTCAATAAATTTTAATTTAAATATTTATAAATTAAAAATATTTTATTTAAATTTAAAAAATAAAATTAATGAATTATATTTATTAATTTAATAAATTATTTTAATAAATTAAAAAATATATTTTTTAAATTAAAAAAATAAAATTAACCAATTATATTTATTAATTTAATAAATTATTTTATTAAAATAATTATTTTTAATGAATTATTTTATTAAAATAAAATTATCATATTATCTTTATTAATTTAATAAATTATTTTATTAAAATAATCATTTTAATAAATTATTTTATTAAAAGAAATATAAATTTATTTTAAATTTAAAAATATAAAATTAAGGAATTATATTTATTAATTTAATGAATTATTTTATTAAATTAATTATTTTAATAAATTATTTTATTAATATATATATATAAATTTATTTTAAAATTTAAAAAATAAAATTAACAAATTATATTTATTATTTTAATGAATTTTTTTATTAAAATAATTATTTTTAATGAATTATTTTATTAAAATAAAATTAACAAATTATACTTATTAATTCCATGAATTATATTAAAATATAATTGAATGATGGGTAATATAGTAAATATAAAATTGGTTATGTCTTATTCCCTCCAAATAAATAAAGTAAACCAAACAACATTAGATTATGTTTTATGCCACATAACCTTGGTTATGTGATTACCTGGTAATCACATAACCAGGTAATCACATAACATCACATAACCTTGGTTATGTGATTACCTGATAATCACATAACCAAGGTCATATATCATAACTTGAACCAAACGCACCCTAAGAGTATAGAAGAGGATAAAGGGAAATTCCACTATAGTGAAGAGCAAATATAAGATACTGATTTAATACAAGTCATAGAAGATTGATTAGCAATTAAAGGGTGGCAACAGAAAATCCCACGAGCAGCAGCGCTGCAGATAATGGCTGTGGGGCACCTAGTGATGAGAAGGAATCATCGTGGATGTATTTGTTCATTTGTTTAATTACGCAGAAGGAGAAACCAACACATGAATCGAGAAACGACCTTCATTTGTTTGAAGGTTGAGATTAAAATACATATCTATGCTATTTAATCAAACATGATCATTATTGTGCCCTTAAATTAAAGAAAGAACGTAACTGATCCTGATCATAAGGCATAAAACGAAGAGAGAAATATGTACTGTTGGGCAGCAGATTGAACGTCTTCCTTCTTCATCTTGCCTCCAATTCCTAAAGCGAGATCCAAGGGCCCAGAGTTTGACATATTGCAGTCAACTTTCTCTGCGTTATACAAAAAAAAAAACAAACAAACAAACAAAAAAGGGACTAAGATGACCAAAGACCAAGGCAGAAACACCAGAGAAAGTTACTACTCGAGTTTGAGGATATGATCATTCAAGAGAAACATGTAACAGATTTTAAATGGGTCAGGAAAGATCAGAAAGTTCGAAAAAATACCAAAAAAAGAAGGCCGTAAGAGGAGAAAACAACAAAATCGGCCTTGGCATCAGTGACGACGAACTTGAGGAGTGAGGACGACAAATGAACAGAATGTAACAGAAAAGAAAGGACCCTGATTCCGATCGATGAAAATAAGCAAAAAATACCGACGAAAGGGATCCGAGAAAGCGGCTCACCTCTGACGAACTGAGCTGTGGCGAAGAGGCGGGCCGAGACGAGATTGGCTGCACAGGCGTGGTAATATTATATAGGAAGCGACATGTACTGAAATTTCTAAAATATCTAGTATATCCATATTTTTTATTTATATTATTAATGACATTGGCATATAGAGTAACTATAACCTATTTAATTTTATATCAATAAAATTAATAGATTAGATGATTTATAAAGATATATCACCAGGTAAATCCAGCATATTGCGTTATGTTTGAAAGAAAATTCTTGCAAATACGTCGTAGTTGGGGATATTTGTGGGTCCCGGTCACAACCTGGACCAAAGTTGCACCATTGCCCCAGGGACTATAGTTGTATATCATATACATATTACATGTAGCACATGTTGAATTTAATCTCTTAAGGTAGACTTAATTGTAATTTATATACGTAGATATGAATCGAACCTATTTAAATAATCTAACTAACATTTATTGGATTTCGAATTATCGGATGTTGATTAAATATATCGAACCCATTAGCATGATCCGTTATTATCTATAGGCTGATAACGAATTAGGTTTGGTGCCTGAGGGTTTAGGGTCAACTGACATCTTGCATTCATTTTCCATTGATGAAGATTTTATGACATCATCATCCTAATTTTTTTTGGAAGACCACGCTCTCTTCCGCTATATCTTCTTCCTCCACAGGGATCGAGTAGTTGACGTTGTAAAACAAAAACAATGCTCTCTAATCAGGTTCCTTGTCGTTATTTATGTATTTTAATATGTTGTGCTATGTTACTTGTTAAAACTAGATCTATATTCTTGTATACCCAGTTATCTGAGTTCTTATTTAGTTTATAAAACTGATGCAAATTAGGATTTACGAGTTCTTTCAATTGGTATATATCAGAGCCAGGATCACATCTTAACAGTGATATCGGAGCATGGTCTATGTGGAGTTATATGGGAACCCTCAGAGAAAAATAAAAGAATGATTGAGGGCTCCTAATAAGAGGTCTGTTGGGACCATTAGAGGGGCAGGTCTGTTGGGACTCTGATCAGTAAAGGGTTCGTTTGGACTGTCAGGGGCTCCCATTAGTCATTTGTTTGAGGGATAGAAAAAGATCAGTAGTATGAGGTCTTTTGTTAAAACCCAAAAATAAAATTACGAGGGCTTAAGTTAAAGTGGACAATATCATATCATTGTGGAGATATATATGAATTCCATTTGACTTAACAGTGGTATCAGAGCATGATCTATGTGGAACAATGTGGGAACCCTCAGAAAAAAATAAAAGATAATGATTGGGAGCTCCTAGCAGGGGGTCCGAGGGTTCGTTGGGACCGTTAAGAGGAGCTCCGAGTAGTCCTTTGTTTGAGGGGTAGATTGTTGGGATCGATACAATCAAAGTATCACATTAAAAATACATGAGAAAAATTTTGAGATTATAAGATGGAAAATATCTTATTGATATAAAACCTTTTAGATTAAGTCCAAAAATAAAATCACCAGAACTAAAGCCGACATATTCTCATTAAATTATTCTCTATATAACATCAAAATATCCATTTTATTAATCTATATCGCCCATTTATATTAATGGAATAGTACTTTAATAAAATTTATAAAAGATATTTTAATATTAACTATATGTTATTGTTAGGGCATATTTTAAAATTTTTAATAGACAAATGAGTAATAGAACACGCTATTAATAGATAGATTAAGACAAGTGATCAGAAATGAAAATGACCTCACCAATAAATCATTATAATGAAAGGGTCATAATCAGTAGGAAGCGAGCTACGTAGCTACTTTGAGTACTCTTCTATTTTAATTATCTAATCCTTGGTTAAATAAAGGAGTTTCATGTTAATATCGTGCTATCTGCATCCTCATAAATGTTCACCTAATTAGATAAAGCACACTATAAGTGGCAACACCTCATATGACTAGATCTAGCCATATTTCAGATATTTCAATTCACATATATTTTTATTAGAGAAGTAATCTATTAATAACCTCAATTGAAGACTTGAGTTACAAATCGATACTAATTACATAACCTACTGAACAAGTCTCATATCCTAAATGTTTCAAAATTATATTTTTTTAATATTACTATTCTTTTTTTTTTCATTTGCATTTCTTCTTAGCCCAATACTGATTTGACCATCGAAGAGGTTATATCTGTTGGGTTGCAAGGGTGCAAACATAGTCCCACATCTAAAGTACATGAAAAAGATCATGGGGTTAAAAAGATGGAAAGTATCACCATTGGTATGAGGCATTTTGGGAAGAGCCCAAAAACAAAGTCATGAGGGCTTAGGCCCAAAGTGGACAATATCATATCATGGTGGAGGTATTTTGATTCCATCGGTTCTAACAAGTGGTATCAGAGCGAGACTATTCTTCACCAGACTAATCATCGGATGAGCCATGATCCAGATTTAACCATGTGGTTTGAACCTTAAACAAAGGAAGTGGGTGCTCTCGCATCTGAATCAAGAGGACCAGACACCAGGTGAGAAGTCCTAGTAGGTCGGGTGGACCGAGGGGTAAAAAGTCCTAATTGTGACTAGGTGAGAAGTCCTAGTAGGTCGGGTGGACCGAGGGGCAAAAAATCCTAATTGCGACTAGGTGGGAAGTCCTAGTAGGTCGGGTGGATCGAGGGGCAAAAGTCCTAGCTGCGGCTAGGTGGGGAAGTCCTAGTAGGTCGGGTGGACTGAGGGGCAAAAAGTCCTAGTGGGTCGAGGATTCAGACATCAAAAACGACATTGAGGGGGGTCTGTGGTCCTTTGTTTGAGGGAGAGATTGTTGGATTGCAAGGGTTGTCTGTGGTCCTTTGTTTGAGGGAGGGATTGTTGGGTTGCAAGGGTGCAAACATAGTATCACATCTAAAGTACATGGAAAAGATCATGGGGTTAAAAGGATGGAAAGTATTTCTATTGGTATGAAACCTTTTGGAGAGAGCCAAGAACAAAGTCATAAGGGCTTAGGTCCAAAGTGGACAATATCATATCATTGTGGAGATATTTTGATTCCATCGGTACTAACAATATCGACGCCCACTAACGCGTGCTGACGTGTGGGCACAAAAATCGTTCGAGGGTCATAATATTTTAAAATCTATTGATCAACTCGATTGATTAACATCAGTCGAGTGGAGTAGTTGACTATTATATCAATCGAGTGAGAAACTCTACTGATGGTACTATTGCAATGAATAAAAAGTTTTAAACTCGACTATGACATTCGATTGATGTGTCATCAATCGATTAATAAACAATAACAGTCGACTAGTCAAAATTGAGTTGGAAAGAGTTCTTCTATAAGTGCGATGTCGATGGATTCTAACAGTAAATTAATAGGAGTCAATCAACCGCGATCTAAAAGTTATAAATGAATTATTTCATGGAAGATTTGCAGTAGGTTCTTAGGGATTTTAGATAAGTGTGTTGCTAATTTTTAGACCTCAGGGTGCAATCTAAGAGTTACAAAAAGTGATCAAAAGAAAGTTTCAGGTGTAAATTGTTCATTTCCGTTTCTTTTAATGCATTTGCATACTTTTTTGCTTTGTATTTGTTTATAAAGAATAGGTTTGTAAAAGATTTTTATATATTCGAAAGATCTCCAACAAAGAGATAGATAGGAGAGTATCACTAAGACTACTTGGGTAGTCGAGTGGGGACGAGGGTACCCCTTTCAATTTTTTTTAAAAAATTAATCTTATATATTATAGTTTTTAAAAAATACTAATTAAAATTAAAATATATTTAATTTATATTTATTTATTTTTCTGTTTCTTTCTTTAAATAGTCTTAAATTCTCACAGTCACTTTAATCGATTGATTCATCAGTACTATTCGTCATCGAAAAGTTAAAATTGACCACATATTTAGAAAGCACTCACCAAGAGATATCCATTGATATCACTTTTGTGAGAAAAATATCACGAGATCCTCTTCTCTCTTTGGAGCTATGCCATGCATTTTTTGTCATCGTCGTTATAGCCATCAAGTTGGGTTAGGTCCGTCGGGTTGGCCCGCCCGACCAAGTAATTTAGACAGATTTGATTGAAATTTTATCAAACCATTTTAAGATGGGTTCAGATAGGTTGGCCCACCTAGGCTCGTGACCCATATGGGTTGGCCCGCGGCGAGCTTGAGTTGGCCCGCGAGTTGAGAAAGTTTATTTATTTATTTTAAAATTTAAAATTAAAGTAAAAAACTCAATGAATTAATAGGTTTGATCCATTTAAATTATAATTTAAATTTAAAAATTATAATTCAAACTTAAAAATTCAACTTAGTCAAATTATAATTCCAACTTAAAATTTTTAATATTTTTAATATTTTTTAAACAGGCTCGTTGGTATTTGGCCCGCCTAACCCACGTCGACTTCAGCTAACGAGTGAATCTCAACTATAGTTGGGTTGGAACAACATTAATGTCTCATCTCGCTCGAGGGTATTTTCTAGCAGATTATTACCAGTATAGTTGCGTGAATGCCTAAAATATAGTAAATTGGTCGCCCTTACTATAATTTATTTATATTTATTTTAGGCCATATATTTCGGCCCCTTACCCCCCCTTGCCCCGCCAAATGATGGGCCCGCCATGAGTTGGTCCGCCCGCCATGGGTTGGCCTATTTGACAGCTCTAATCGTCGTGGGTGCTTCTGGCTGAAAATTATGATTTGAGGAAGTTTAGATTCGATTTCAGTATCTAGAGTGTGATTTTGGAGACTGTGATTTGTGACGAGTGGAAGTAGCATGCCAAGGTTCTATTTTTGAACATTTAAGGTCAAAAATTTTGAGTTTTGGTTAATTATTTGATTTGTGTTATGTTATATCAAGTTTCTCAATTTACCTCCTCATAGATGGTCATGAGACCGACCGTGTGGGGTTGCTGGGATGGTGGATTCCACCCTTTTTTGGAAGAAATTAAAATTTTTGATTTTAAATTTATTTTAAATTTTAAAAAATTTAAATTATTTTTGAATTTTTAGAGTAAGAAAATTTGATTTTAGAAGTGTTGATATATTATAATTGTGAAATATAATTTTTAAAAATTATTATGTAAGTAGTAAAGTAAAATATAAAATTTTAAATTTTAAAGAAATTTAGTTTCAATTCGCCTCTTTGATTGTAAATCTTAGCTATGTCATTGATTAGGAATTGAGAATTTTGAATGACGTGAAATTCAAAGGTTGTACTTTGTTTTAATTTATATATTTGTTTTTTTTACGTGTTTAATTCTTTATAGATAAATACAATGAAAAATAATCATAAATCACTATTCATCTCCACTAGCGACGTCAACTATCCTAACAAAAATGATGCAACTACATCAATTTCAGAGTAATAAAGGATTCAATTTAATAATGGAATGAGGCAATGCATGATAAACCCACAACGATCAACTAATCAATTATTAATGGAGTAGATAACATCATCAATCATTAATGATAGATCGTACTATTAAATCTCTATTGCTGTCTTTTCCCTATTTATCCTAGTAGTCGATGGAAAATTTTCATAGAGTCGAACCGATCACTCTTAGAGATAGTCAATGAGACTAATTAAGATTTATCATTTTTTTTTCTATTGTTGTCATCTCCCTTGCTTGGCGTGGGTGGTATGAGGCCTTTTGGGGAAAGTCCAAGAACAAAGTCATGAGGGCTTAGGCCCAAAGTGGACAATATCATATCATTGTGGAGATATTTTGATTCCATCGGTACTAACAAGTGGTATCAAAGCGAGATCGCTCTTCACCGGACTAACTACCGGATGAGCTATGATCTAGATCTAACCATGTGGTTCGAACCTTAAACAAAGGAAGTGGGTGCTCCCGTGTCTGAATCAAGAGGACCAGACACAAGGTGAGAAGTCCTAGTAGGTTGGGTGGACCGAGAGGCAAAAAGTCCTAATTGCGACTAGGTGGGAAGTCCTAGTAGGTCGGGTGGACCGAGGGGCAAAAAGTCCTAGCTGCGGCTAGGTGGGAAGTCCTAGTAGGCCGGGTGGATCGAGGGGTAAAAAGTCCTGGTGGGTCAAAGATTCAGACATCAAAAACGACGTTGAGGGGAGCCTGTGGTCCTTTGTTTGAGGGGTGATTGTTGGGTTACAAGGGTGCAAATATAATCCTACATCTAAAGTACATGGAAAAGATCATGGGGTTAAAAGGATGGAAAGTATCTCCATTGAAATGAGACTTTTTGGGGAGAGCCCAAGAACAAAACCATGAGGGCTTAAGCCCAAAGTAGACAATATCATACCATTGTAGAGATATTTTGATTCCATTGGTACTAACAAGCATGAGTTACTTTTTTATAGCAGTTGATCTCTAAAATATTAGCAACTGTTTTGAGAAATATTTAGGTTTTGTTCCAGAAAGATTAGGTCTGCTCAAATATATTCGATTCTATTGCTACGGAAGAATAAGTTCGGCCCTCCCCGATTTAAGCGGAGCAATCATGTCTTCAAAATAAGTATATATCTCATGCCGAAGGTTAACCCTGAACACAGGAAGCGCGCCCAGACCAAGTCATGAGATTGACACTTACGCAGAAGGCATGCTGAGACCAAGTCATGAGATTAGCACTTGATACAGAAGGCGAGCCGAGACCAAGTCATGAGGTCGGCGCTTAATGCAGAAGGCGTGACGAGACTAAGTCATGAGGTCGACGCTTGATGCAGAAGGTGTGCCGATATCAAGTCATGAGGTCGGCACTTGATGCGGAAGGCGCGCCGAAACCAAATCATAAGATCAGCGCTTGATGCGGAAGGTATGCTGAGACTAAGTTATGAGGTTGGCGCTTGATGTAGAAGACGTGCTAAAACCAAGTTATGAGGTTGTAAAGAATATAAGATCTCCACGATAATGAAGTATTGTTAGGATTAGAGTAAAAATTAGAAGTTTTAAATCACCTAAAATCTATGTATTATATTTGTATTTTAATTTATGTATTTGTAAATATTTATTTCTTTTGTAAATATATAAAAAGAACAATCAATGGATCTGGATGATGAATTTTATTTTTTTAAAAAAAAATATTTTAAAACAATCTGACATCAACAGTCACCGCATTAATTTCAAAATGACAAAGGCGACAAAGAAGATAACGCATGATTTGACCCACAACCAGACTAATTAATTGTGACAGGATTGTGACAGTAAGGGAAGTGACAACAAAAAGATGAAAGTCAAATCAACATTAATGCAAATCAAAGATCAGGAAAAGTCAAATCAACCAGTAATGATAGATGGTACGATGAAAAAGTTAGAAGGTAAAGTATCTCGATGCTTTCAGGTACTCATTCTTTTAGTTATCTTTCCCTATGGCTTTACCACTCGATCGGCTGATCGAAATTGAGTTATTTTTCAAAATTGAGCTATCTCTCTTGATTGTTTGAGCGAGATCGAATTATTTTTCTCAATTGTTCGATCAAGATCAAATTATCTTCTCTTATCATTCGATCAGGATCGAATTATCTTTCCTTATAACCTCCTAATCGAGACTCGACCGCCCACCAGGATCAAAATTTTGTCTGTCCGATCGAGCCATCGATATTTTCTAATCGTCCAATTGGAATCGAATTATCTCTCCCGACATCCCAGCCAAGATCGAGCTATCGATCTTTTCTAATCATCCGATTGGAATCGAATTATCTTTTCCTACCATCCAAATGGGATAAAGCTATATTTTCTAGCCTCTTAGTTAGGATCGAATTATTTCTCCCATCCTCTTCATCGAGATTGAGTTATCTTATTTACCTTTTCACAGATGGTCATAGGATCGATCATGTGTGTGAGACTACTAAGGTGGCAAATTTCATCTTTTACAAAAGAGATCGAGTTATCTTTCCCAATTGTCCAATTAAAATTGAATTATCTTTTTTGACCATTCAAACAGAATTGAATAAGAGTGTCCGTTCGAATGAATTGGATGGATTTGGATTGAATTGAAATAAAAGTATTATAAAAAAATTTCAATCCAAATCCAAATCAATTTCAAAACTATAAACTCGGATCAATCCGAATAATCCAACCAATCTGCCAATCCAATCTGATTTTACTATGCCTAGATTTCCTAACAAGGTGGAATTAAACGCACAGCCATTGTAGCGGCTTCTTCTCCGCCCATCCTGTTTACTGTATCAGCGATGATGCCATTTAAAATACATTATCGTTCATGAAATACATTCTTCGTTCTTCCAGTCACTGATTAGTCCTCAAATGAAAGATACAACAGTCTTCTTCTTTCTTTTGACATGTAGAGGAGTCGAGCGGTTTTATTCACGGCCATGACAGGTTTTGGCGTTGCCATTGTTGTTGTTGTTTGGTTGCACCTCTCCATCTACTTCAGCTTCAGCTTGAACCATGATGGCGACTTGCTGTTGGATGCCAAAGCAGGGCTGGAAAACCACTCCCACCCCAGCTTCAGCTTCAACTTGATTGATTTCGTTCAAAAAAATTTAAAACATTTTATTAAAGCAGTTATTTAGTTATTTACTCAATTTAGGTAGTACTTAAAAAACACATCCAACTTTCAAGGGTTACTAAAACCAAGGAATAAAATTTCGTCCCAAGCCGATCGAAAGAGACGAAATATTTTGTTCCACCCACCGACCTACACCGGCACAATCTGACACCAAGTCCAATCGTGGAGGGATCATGCGGAGGGATCGCGTGACATCAATGATCGAGCTGGAATGGTCGCTCGACCCCGGCAATGACGTCGGAGGGATCGCGAGACTCAGCGCCCGCTCCCAAAGTGGTTGCGCGACCCCATGACTGCGGCCGGAGTGATCGTGCGACCACGGTGCCCTCACTGAAGGGGTAGTGAGACCCCTCTGGCATGGCCGTGGGATAATAGGATCGCGCGATCTCGCACTCGTGCATGCAAAGGTCACGCAAAAAAAAAAATAGATTTTTTAAATTAAAACGCAAGTTTGATTAACTTAATTAAAACTTAATTAAATTCTAATAAAATTATCTAAATAATTATATATTTTATTTAAACTTTAATAATTATTTATTTCTTAATTATATTATTATTTTTTAATGTATCCAATCAATCCTTAACCTAAATAAATAATCAAATATATTTTTTAAAATTCTAACCAAATTATCCATTACAATATATATAAATTTATTTAAAATTTTAATAAAATTTTATATATTCCTAAAATCCTCTATAAGGATGTACTACGAAGACCTCCACAGGCTATTACAACCATACTTTTTTTAAAAAATTTTTTATTTAGTTTACTTTTTAAATATGTATTAAACAACTATTATTAATAGTTATAAAATATTAAAAATTATTTCAAAATTTTTAAATAATTTTAAAAATTAATAAATATTTTATAAAATAATTTAATTTTTAAAAATAATTTTAAAATTAAATATAAATTTAAAATAATCTAAAAGTTTAAAGGAAATATAATTCTTAAATATTTCAAATAAGTTTTTTAAAATTAAACATTTACAAATGCATTTTAAAAATAATTTAAGATTTTAAATAATTTTATAATTATTTTTAACCTTTCAAATAATTTTACAATTTTAAATTTAATTTTAAATTTTAAAAATTATTTTTTAAAAAATAATTTTTAGAAGAATTTAATAAACATTATCTTATGAAAAAATATTGAAATATAAATTCAATATTTCAACATATACAATATATTTAATAATCAAATATTAATAAAATTAATATATATTTATATTTAAAATTTTAAAAATATTAAAACTATATCGGCACCACACGATACTGAAATTGTATAGTTCCGATCCGAGACTAAAACTTTAACATGGGTCAAAATTTTAAATCTTTGACTAAGACTATAAAAAGTTTAGTACTGGAGAACGTAGTAACTTTCATTCTGATCCAACTCGATTGGGAGCTCAAGAACTGCATAGTTTTCGTCATCAATTCTAATTTTTTTTTTGCAATATGAACATCCTATCCAACACCCACAAGCATAAGGCTTCCATAACGAACTAAAAAGAACTTTTATAAAGCAGTGACTTTCAAACGCTAAAGCAGAAGGAAATTTTACACTAGATTTGCTACACGTTTCGAAGAGCTTAAATTATTCTGACTTCCATTGTTGATTAATTTACAACACATTTTCCAAACGCTAAAGGAGAATGAGAACTTCACTTAACAAAATACACCCTCAAGCAGAACCAGAAACTTGCTTAAGAAAATACATGCTTCATAGTTGTCTAATTTCTCAATGATCTGAAAGAGACTTCCTCACCAAAAAGAAGTACAATGGCGTGAATATCTCCATCCTGCAACAGTCGAACAAAAGAGAGTGGCAATGCGTAAGATTTAATAATTTGTCGCAAAGAAGAAGTGAAATGCATAACATAATAAGTAGTTTTGACTTTGACTGCTGGACGTCAAAATATATATTTTGCAGCATGATAAATTTTATTTACCTTCCTCCTGCCAGAAGCCCGTCAGCTGCCTTTTCAAGGAATGACGAAACTCTGGTGCTTCCTGCCGGGGCAATTCCGACAAATTCCAATGTCTTAACCTGCAAGGTAGGATGGCATTTACTTAAACAAAACACAGTTTGAAATGTAAGAAAACCTAGAAAATATACAATATTGTACCATAGTTCTCGTAATGAACCGACCAACAGCTGTCGAACGGAAGCTAGTTATGGAAAACCGACTTGTATCCAGAGGCAAATACCAAGGCACAGGAGAATCGGCTGCAAGATCCTTCTCCCATATAACCTAAAAGGGAACAACATTATGAGTGCAAACAGGGTTATACGGATATAAGAAAGAAGCCACATTTTTTATTTACCTCAAACCCTGCAAGCTTCAAAGCATCGAGACATTGTCTTGTAGTTCTAACATCAGGAAGTCCATTACCAAGCTCGATTTCAGCCTTGGCTTTTTTGTGGATTTCATTATTTGGATTGTAATGGTTAGTCATGCACCACTCGTATGCGGCAAAATACTGACCAGGCTTTAACACTCTGTAGATCTCCTTGTAGCAGCCAACCTTGTCAAATCAAATTGAAAACCATTCCTAAGTCATAAGAATTGAATGCCTGCAAAAATGAGAGAAATAGATAGAACTACATACCACATCCGGAGCATGGCAAGTTGCATCAATTGCATAGACTGCATCAAACGTGTCCTCAGAAAATGGCATTTTCATGAAGTCAGCCTGCACGTCACAAAAAACAATAAACAGAACATTCAACCCATAATTTTTTGTTCTGAAAGATATGCTTCCTGTGCAAAAATAGCCTTCTCAAATTCAATTTCCGTTAAGAGAAGTTTATAAGATAACAAAAATGTTCATCAGCGCTCCTCTAAGGACCATGATCAGAAATGCATATGGTGAGAAAAAAGGAAACAAAAATATATCTGAAATGCCAAAATGCATAACTAAAGGATAGCAAAAACCTTGACAAATTCGCATGATTTGGTTAATCCTGCTAAGCGGTTGAGCTCCTGTAGAATGATGGCATATTTGTTAGGAAAAGGCAAGCTATTAATCATGTGAATGCAAACCAAAAGACTTCTGCAAGCTTCATTAAGATGCATAAATTATGGGAAAACCATATCCACCTACCGTTCCTCTTGAGATCTGATACTCGTTGTTGTTTAACCCTGTAATGGATGTGTCAAAATTCACAGCATCGTGTCATTAAAGTTGCACCAAACAATGCATATGCTAACAATATCAACTCACGGTCACAATTCCATACAGATCACTATGCAAGTA
This sequence comes from Curcuma longa, assembly GCF_044706935.1. Taxonomy (NCBI): domain Eukaryota; kingdom Viridiplantae; phylum Streptophyta; class Magnoliopsida; order Zingiberales; family Zingiberaceae; genus Curcuma; species Curcuma longa. The sequence goes on from NC_133863.1 coordinate 13,012,701, forward strand.
CACACCAATTATTTTGAGCTTTTAATTATAATTTGATTATAGCAATGAAGATAGTTAAGCCATAAATCTAATAATAATCTGAGTGTGCATTATAGGTGTAATAGTGGAAAGCCAACAAGCCTTTGCCTTCTATTATGATAGAAAGGAAGGGTTGGCCTTGAATCCAGCTAGAACATTAGGAAGATGTTTACATCTTTTCCTATGATTCACTCACTGCCCAGTTCATACCAAAATAACAAAATGAAATAGACTATGAATCGTCATCATTTCTAGTAATAATGCATTCAATGGATTTGTCAGTGAAAATCATTTTCAAGTAAACACATACCTGAATCTAGCAATCTCGCGTAGAGGCCCCCCAATTCCGCAGCCTACATCCAGGACCTAAATCACAAATGAATTCAATAATTGTGGCTATAAAGTTGTAAAACATCAGAAAATAGTCGATCAAATTCAAGAATTGCACAAAAAGACTAATACCTTCATCCCCGGTTTCAACCCCAATTGCAGCGCAAGGAAGTGCTCGTCCCTCTTAATGCTTTCACGCAGCGACTCTCCTTTCCATCTACATATATAAAACTTAAAAATCAGAATTTGAGAAAGCATTCTCCATTATCATCAGATATTATAGAGATTATTGTCAATAATAAATAGCTGATAGTACCTACCTAGTAGCAAAGTGAAATGATTCCCCCCAACCAAACTCATAGAAGCTAGTGGCAAGATCATAATACTTGTTTACCTGAGATGCATAAAAGAAAATACAAAACATCATTTGTCCAATAATATGTGATAAGAGTATTTATTGCAACTATAGAAGTTTGATTTTGGGAACACCAACAAATATATGACACTTGATGACCAGATAAATGAATACTAATTATAACAGTAATAGTCACATGGTTAACACCTGAAGTCTCAACCAAAGACCAAATTCATATCCAAAAACGAAATAATTTACCACCAGACACTCAACTTTCAAGTACTGTAACAAATTGTAAATGTAAATAATAAGGCAAATTAAATTTACTGATATATGAAACCTACCATATCAGAGCAGTTTGCTTTTCTGAATTCTTCTTCCCCTCCATGAGAGGCATGGTAATTTTCATACCTAATGCAGCAACCATCAGTCATTTATATCAATATATCAAGTGGATTTCGAGTTTTGGCCATATGGATATTAAAGAAATTGAATTCTACTGAGAAAAAATAGTCTAGTATAGCTGAAACAACATCCTGGGTGAACATGGAGCTAATCTAAAAGAAAAGGGGTTCTTTGTTTTGCATCAAAAGTCTGACCAGAGATTTGGATTGATTGTTGGGATACAATCAAATCAAAGTTCCATATTAGAAATACATGAAAAAGATCCTGGGGTTATAAAATGGAAAAATATCTCATTGGTATGAGCCCTTTTGGGTATGAGACTTTTTGGATAAAGTCCAAAAAACAAACCAAACCATGAGGACTTTTGGATAAAGTGGACAAAATCGTACCGTTATAGATATATATATATGGATCCCCAAGGGACTGATCTCTATTTATGGATCAAATAAGCATGTAGTGGCAAGAATCAAACTAAATAATTTACATTTAAATGCATTTACTGATCATGAGAGAGTGGATGCCGACAATGTTTGTATTATCTTGCTTGCTAAAATAAATTAATTCAATTTCAATATATCACACTTATTGGATCATCTAATTCCTCCAATAAATGCTAGAAGATGTATGGTCCACTCAAGATCCATATATCACATTTTGTTGGCATGGCCAGCACATTCTCCAGCAAAGATTCACCAGCCAGAGTGCTCATTTAGCAGTTGATTATCTCATTCCATCTTAATCATAAGACCACATGCGAGATGACTCATGTAACGACTCAAACTAGAGAACTACTGGCAATCAGACGATCCTAATCATAAGGCATAAAACGAAGAGAGAAATATATACTGTTGGACAGCAGATTGAACGTCTTCCTTCTTGATCTTGCCTCCAATTCCTAAAGCGAGATCCAAAGGCCCAGAGTTTGACATATTGCAGTCAACTTTCTCTGCGTTATACAAAAAAATCAAAAACAAAAATGGGACTAAGATGACCAAAGACCAAGGCAGAAACACCAGAGAAAGTTACAACTCGAGTTTGAGGATATGATCATTCAAGAGAAACATGTAACAGATTTTAAATGGGTCAGGAAAGATCAGAAAGTTTGAAAAAAATACCAAAAGAAGGCCGTAAGAGGAGAAAATAACAAAATCGGCCTTGGCATCAATGACGACGAGCTTGAGGAGTGAGGACTAATGTAACAGAAAAGAAAGGACCTGATATCGATTCCGATCGATGAAAACTAGGCAAAAAATACCGACGAAAGGGACCCTAGAGAAAGGCAGGGATCGAGAGGCAGGAGCAAGCGGCTCACCTCCGACGAACTGAGCTGTGGCGAAGAGGCTGGCCGAGACGAGATTGGCGGCAAAGGCGTGGTAATACTATATAGGAAGCGACGTGGGATCGCAAAGTATTATTAATTATCATTGTTCAGATTTTTTTTAAAAAAAAAAATTAAACAAACCATTATCATATTCTTCATCCAAAATATTCTTTTTTTTCTCGACTTGTCTAACTATTATAACATATTAAAGTAATTATTTTTTAATTCAACTTTATTAAAAATTTAAGTAATTTTGATTATGTTAAAAAAGAATTAAAACACCTTAAAATTATTATAATAGTTATATAGTTATAATTACAACTTACTAAATAGTAGCATTATAATAGTGTAACAGTTATTAAAAATATTTTTAATTATTTTAAAAAAATTTGATAAAATTTAAATAATTTTAATAAAATTATATAAAATTATTAAATGCATATTACTTTTTATCAAGTTGAATCTATTTATTTTAAAAAGTGATAGTCAATGCTTAATAGCTGTGATAATTATCTTGGAATAAAAATATTTTTATATTTTTATATAAAATAGAATGTCTTTTATAATACTAATAATTTGAGATATTTTTTAATTTTTGCACAATAAATAAAAAACAACATTGTATGTGGTATTCTACTTCTTAATTCGTACATATTACAATAACATTAGAATAAAAATATTTTTAAAATAAAAAATAAGAATTTTTAAAAGAGAGACATGGAAAATATACTAGAGTATTATTTTGACTTTTTAAAAGAACAACGTCCCTTTTAACAAAAATAATAATTAGAGATATTTTTTATTATTATCTAATAAATCCAAATATAAGACTTTGATCATGATTTATTATTATAGTTTAGTATAAAATATTTATAAGTATCAAAATTTTGTGGGTCATAGAACCAATTAAAAATTGACATATACTGATTACATTTCATATAATTTCTATATTATATATCTACATCTTAATATATGTTATTAATGACATTGATATTGTAATTATTGTTAGTTTGTCACAGACATATATACTAGCTATGACCTCTTTAGTCCTATACCAATGAAGTTAATAGATCAGATTATTTACAGAAGTATTTTGTTCACACATAGTTTGATATTAACTAAAGTTATAGACGTATATCATATACATATCACATATAACTCAAGTGAGAGATTTTTAGATTTAATCTCTTAAGGTGAGCTTAATTATAATTTGTATATGCAAATACGAATCGAACTCATTTAAATAATCTAACTAAGGTTTATCAGATTTTGGATCATCAGATGTGGATTAAATATGTAGAACCCCTTATCACGATCCATTATTATTTATAGGTTAATAATGGATCGGATTTCTATATATAGGGTTTGGTCCTGAGAGTTTAGGGTCAACTGACATCTTGCATTCATTTTCCATTGACGAAGGTTTTACGCACGTTCCCCTAATTTCCTTGGAAGACCATCCTCTTGCTTCTGCTACCTCTTCTTCCTCTACAGGGATCAAACAATTGACATTGCATGACAAGGACAATGACTCTCTAATCAGGTTTCTTATCGTTATTTATACATTTTATTCTGGTGTACCATGTTACTCGTTGAAACTAGATCTATGTTCTTGTATATCCAATTATTTGAGTTCATATTCAATTTATAAAACTTATGTGGATTAGGATTTACAAGTTATTTCAATTGGTATCAGAGCCAAGATCGAACTTTAACAGTGGTATCAGAGCATAGTCTATGTGGAGCTATATGGGGACCCTCAGAGAAAAATAAAGGAATGATTGGCGCTCCAAGTAAGTGAGTCTGTTGGGACCATTAATAAGGGTCCGTTGGGACCATTAGGGAGGCTCTCATTGGTCCTTTGTTTGAGGGGTTAAAAAGATATCTCAATAGTATAAGGCATTTTGGGTACAATCCAAAACTAAAATCATAAAGACTTAAACTTAAAGTGAACAATATTATACCATTATGAGATATATATAGATTCCATCTGAGTTAACAGTGGTATCAGAGCATGGTCTATGTGAAGCTATGTGGGGATCCTCAGGAAAAAACAAAGGACAATGGTTGGGGGCTCCTAGCAAGGGGTTCGGGGTCCGTTGGGATCGGACCATGAGGATAATAATAAGGAGCTCCTATCAAGGGTTTTGTTGGTATCCGGACCATGAGAATAATAGTAAGGGGGCTCCGATACCGTTGGGACCCAAACCATGAAATAATAATAGAGGGGCTCTCAGTAAAAGGTCCGTTAAGACCGTTAGAGGGAGTTAGCTCCCAGTGGTCCTTTATTTAAGAGGTAGATTTTTGGGATATAATTAAAGTTTTACATTGAAAATACACGAATTTTTTTTTTAAAATTATAAGATGGAAGATATCTCCATTAGTACGAGATCTTTTAGGTCAAGTCTAAAAATAAAATCATGATGATTAAGATTATATATAATATCATACTTAATAATATTAAAATTAAATCTCTTTGATATTCTCATTAAATTATTCTCTATCTAACATTAAAATATCCATTTTATTCATCTATATCGCCCATTCATATATTAATGGATTAGTATTTTAATAAAATTTTTAAAAAATATTTTAATATTAACTATATGTTATTGTTAGGGCATATTTTAAAATTTTTAATAGACAAATGAGTAATAAAACACAATTAATGATAGATTAATACAAGTGATCAGAAGAGAAAAGGACCCCACCAATAAATCATTATAATGAAAGGATCATAATCAGTAGGAAGCGAGCCACGTACCTACTTGTGAAACTCTTCTATTTTAATTATCTAATCCTTGGTTAAATAAAGGAGCTTCATGTGAATATAGTGCTTGCTACCTTCTACCTCATAAATGTTCACCTAAGTAGATAAAACACACTAAAGGAGCAACACCTCATATTACTAGATCTAGCCACATTTTAGATATTTCAACTCGCATATATTTTTATTAGAGAAGTAATCTATAAATAACCTCAATTGAAGACTTGAGTTACATATCGACACTAATTACATAGTCTACTAAAAATGTCTCATATCCTAAATGTTTTGTATTTTGGTTATATGCTATCATGTACATTAGATCCCATCATCAATTTGGAATAATATAAATGAGATCAATTGATCCATTTGTAAAGTGTCTAATTATGACACAGGCAAAAGACCCTCCATGAATAATAAAGTTGATTGATGGGAATTTGTATACTATAAAAATCCTTTTAGCTCAAATGCCTTTTGTTGTTTAGATTGTAATTTAACAATGTGTTTGATTGACGAATGGAGTAATGCATCTAGCTCATACGACCTATTTAATTTAGGATGATCGATCGTTTTTGAAAGCATTGCCCTATAAAAAGGACAGTAAAAGCCATTGTAAAAGGATTTTTTTAATAATATTCTTCTTCTTTTTTCATTTGCATCTCTTCTTAGTCTAGTACTGATTTAACCGTTGGAGGTGTCATGTCGACACCTGCTAACGTGTGCTGATATGTGGGCACAAAAGTCGTTCGAGGATCATAATGTCTAAAAATCTATTGATCAACTCGATTGATCACCATCAATCGAGTGAAAGATTCTACTGATGAAACTATTGCAATGAATAAAAAATTTTAAACTCGGTTATGACACTTGATTGATGTGTCAGCAATCAATTAATGAACAATAATAGTGGACTATTCAAAGCTGAGTTAGAAAAAGTCGTTCTATATAAGTGTGACGTTCGAATTCAATAGAGCAATCGACTGATGAGTTCTAGTAGTAAACTATTATGACAAAATCAATCCCGACCTGAAAATTATAAAAGAATTATTTTATGAAAGATTTGCAGTAGGTTCTTAGGGATTTTAGAGAAGAGTGTTGTTGCATTTTCAAACCTCAAGAGGTAATCTAAGAGCTGCAAGCAACAATTAAAGTAAAGTTTCGTGGTATAAATTATTCATTTCTATTTCTTTTTAACATTATTTGTATACTTTTTTTTTGATTTGTATTTGTTTATAAAGAATAGATTTGTAAAAGATTTTTATATCTTCCAAAGATCTCTAACAAGGAGAAAGATATTAAAGTGTCGCTAGGACTACTGGCATAAATCATTATTCATATCTACGTGCGATATCAACTGTCCTAACAAAAATAACTGTGCGACCACTTTAATTTCAGAGTAACAAAGGATTCAATTTAAGAATGGGATGGGTCAATGCATGATTTAACCCCCAACCATCAACTAATCAATTATTAATGGAGTAGATAAAACCAAATCAATCATTAATGATAGATGGTACTACTCAAATCTCTACTGTTGTCCCTTGACCTCCCTTGCTCGGCGTGGGTGCCCTTGTGAAAGTTGTTTGTTCAATTAGGCTAGACTTTCTATGAGGTCCGGTAGATAGCTGCCTCAAGGTCCGATCTAGGAAGGAGTTTCAAATTATAACTTATATTGTTAATAGGCAGAAGATCTAAAATTTATATGGATTTAAGAAAGGTATAAAAATATATATATATATTTACACATAGATTCACAATCCAAAATATATATTTCGCTTCAGATCCTATCGAACATAGATCCGGCTCTGTGTTCAACCACAACAGTCATCAGCCTTCTCTGGGGTCCAATATGCATGCATGTTGTCTTCCTCTGTATCATAGGAGCTTGAAAAGAGTTTGTTGTCGTCCCTGGGACAATGGTGCAATGGTAGACATCCGGATTGTGACCCAGGACTCGCGGTTCGATCCCCAGCTACGACGTATTTGTAAGAATTTTCTTTCAAATGGGGAACGCAATCAAAGGATGCTGGGCATCCGGATTGACCGTCGTATGCGCTTCCCGATTTACCCTGATGGTCGATGGGAAACTTCTGTGGGACCGGACCGATCACCCCAGGGATTGAGTCTATGAGATTTACTGAGATTTATCATTTTTTTTTAAGAGTTTATTGTCATCGTGGCCATTCTTTTGGGCACTGTTGGAACCAAATTCAAATAGGAGGGAAAAAAAAAATCAAAAAGTCAATTATTCCTTCTGATTAAAGATAACTTCGTAATTAGCATCAAACTATCTAGTTATCTTTTTAGATGGTCAATCAGAATTTAGTTATCTTTTTTAACCTCTCGGCTAGACCCGTTCATGGTTCAGAACCGACGGTTCGATGATTCGAAATCGCCGGTTCGATGATTTATGGCAGGTCGATCCTTAACTTTAACCGTTTAAGACGGTTACGGTTCACGGTTTGGAACTACCGGTTCACGATTCGCGACGGTTCGAGATTATTATATTAAAAATTTTAAAATTTATTAAAAAAAAGGGCTTGCGCTTATTAAATTACTTACGTATCCTCTTAGGGTATAGGGGAATCAAAACCCACGTAGTTCTTTTACATTTTCACCCTTTTACATCACTCACTTCCATTTCCTCTCATTCCTCCCGTTGTATTCGTTCCTTCAGTATCAAATTCTTCGGCTTCGTTTTCTGAAAGTTGCATTCCTTGGATTATTTTCTCGGCTCTAGTCCAATCGTCGAGTAATGCTTGGGCTTCCAACGAGTCGGGAGACATAGTTGATTGCCGTTCATCTAATATGTTGCCGTCGGCACTGAATGTCTGCTCCACATCAACAGTTGACACTGGACATGCTAAAATTTCTTTGGCAATTACGGAGAGAACGGGAAAGCTTTGAGCTTTCTGTGACCACCACTTTAAAATATAGAAATTTTCACTATCTGTTTCATTAAAATCAAAAGAAGTGGTAAAATAATTCTAAAGTTCCTATGTGAAACTGAGCATCCTCGTTGGACGTTTCGTCCGTTCTTTTAACAAAAATTGTGTTTTTGAAAGTTTTAAATTAGTAATAAAAGTTTGTTTTTTTCGTTTTCCCGATTCCAACGAGAAAACGAAAAAAAATTAAAATTTTGAACCGGTGGTTCAACCCATCGGTTAATCGGCGAGCCGCCGATTTCACACCCTCTTGAACCGGAACCGGTCCAGTTCGGCTCGGCTAACCGGGTCAATGGGCCACCCGGCCCGTTGACCCGAGCCGGGTCCAGGTTAGACCGGGCCCGTGGTCGGGTCTACTCTTGGCTAGGATCGAGCTATCTCACTTGATCGTTGATTAAGATCAAATTATTTTTCTCACTTAACCTCTCGGCTAGGATCCAGCTTTGTGTTCAACCACAATGGCCACTAGCCTTCTCCGGGGTCCAATTTGCATGCGTGTTATCTTCCTTTGCATCATCGGAGCTTGAAAGTTGAAAAGAATTTGTTGTCATCGTGGTCTTTCTCATGGGCACCGTTGGAACCAAACTCAAATAGGAGGAAAAAAAAAATCAAAAAGTCAATTATTCTGATACTCAAATACTCATATTCTCTCTCGACCTTCTGATTGAGATAGTCTGGTAATTAGGATCAAACTATTACTTATCTCTCTAGATGATTGTTCGATCAAAATTGAGTTACATTTTCTAACCTCTCAGTTAGGATCGAGCTATCTCACTTAACTGTCCGGTCGAGATCAAATTATTTTCAATTGAGATCGAATCATCTCTCTCAATCGTCCAATAGAAATTGAGTTATAATTTCTTGACCTCCTAGTAGAGATAGAGTCATCTCTTTCGATCGTCCGATCGAAATCGAGTTATCTTTTTTGTCCATCCGATCGAGATCAAATTATCTCTTCTCTTAGCCAGGATTAAGTCATCTCTCTTGATCGTCCGACTAGGATTTCATCGTCAATTCTTGAAAATTTTAAAGAAAAATATTACTATCTAAGAATTGTAAACAGCAATCAAAGCAAAAAATTTTTAATGTAAATTGATCATTTTAAATTTTTTTTGATACCATTTGTATATTTTTTTTGCGTTTTATATTTATTTGTAAAGAATGGAAGATCTCTCAGATAATGAAGTATTGTTAGGAGTTCAAGTCAAATCAGTAATAAAAATTTGGCCCACCACCACACTAATTAATCGTGACAGCATTGTGACAATTTGACAACAAATAAGTTTCTGCCGTTGAGTCAAAATAGATTAAAGTTAAATCAACATATTAATGCAGCAAATAGTTCAATCAAATCAGTAATGACGGGAGGGACAAATTTGGCCCACCACCACACTAATTAATCGTGACAGCATTGTGACAATTAAGGGAAGTGACAGTTTCTGCCGTTGACGCAAAATAGATAAAAGTTAAATCAACATTAATGCAGCAAATAGAAGTTCATCAAATCAGTAATCAACAGTAATCGTGACATTGTGACAATTAAGGGAAGTGACAACAAATAAAGCAGTTTCTGCCATTGAGTGCGCAAAATAGATAAAAGTTAAATCAACATATTAATGCAGCAAATAGAAGTTCAAGTCAAATCAATAATGACGGGAGGGACAACGGCTGATTTGGCCCACCACCACCACCACACTAATTAATCGTGAGTGCGCAAAATAGATAAAAGTTAAATCAACATTAATGCAGTGACAATCAGTAAAGGGAAGTGACAACAAATAAAGCAGTGACAACAAATAAAGCAGTTTCTGCCGTTGAGTGCGCAAAATAGATAAAAGTTAAATCAACATTAATGCAGCAAATAGAAGTGCAGCAAATAGAAGTTCAAGTCAAATCAGTAATGACGGATGGGACGCAAAATGAAAAAGTGCAGCAAATAGAAGTTAGTCAAATCAGTAATAAAGCCCACCACCACACTAATTAATCGTGACAGCATTGTGACAATTAAGGGAAGTGACAACAAATAAAGCAGTTTCTGCCGTTGAGTGCGCAAAATAGATAAAAGTTAAATCAACATTAATGCAGCAAATAGTTCAAGTCAAATCAGTAATCACCTTTCCCTAATTAATGACAACATTGGTGGACCACCTGCCATCAAAATAGATAAAAGTTTCAACATATTTATGCAAGTCTGCTGTGGACCACCCCATCAACTGATCGAAAGTGAGTTATTTTTCCAGCCTTTGATTATGATCGAGCGATCTCTCTCTCTTGCAAAATGATGAAATTTATCATCTTAACGGCTCCACAGGATCAACTCCATGAGAACGATCTCTCTTAATTGTTTGAATAAGATTGAGTAATTTTTCTCAATCGTTCGATCTTGAATCATTTCTCTCGATCGGGAATGAATTATCTTTCTTAACCTCTTAATCGAGACTCTCGACCATCCATCGGTATCAAATTTTTATCCATCCGATCGAGACATCTATCTTTCCTAATCGTCCGATCAAAATTTAGTTATCTTTCTCGACCTTCCAATCAAAGATCGAGCCATTAATCTTTTTTCAATCGTTCAATCAGAATCGAATTATCTTTTTCAACCCTCCCTCCAAATGGGATAAAACTATCTTTTCTAACCTCTTAGTTACGATCGAATTATTTCTCTCATCCTCCCGATCGAGATCGAGTTATCTATTTTGATTGTCTAATTGAAATTGAATTATCTTTCTTGACCATTCAAACAAAAGTATTATAAAAATCTCAATTCAAATCCAAATCAACTTAAAAATTATAATGTCAAATGCGGATCAATTCGAATAACTCGATCAATCTGTCAATCCAATCTGATTTTACTATGCATAGGATTTTCTAACAAGGGAGAATTAAACGCACAACCACTTCTGTTTCCTATATCAGCGATGATGCCATTTAAAATACATTATCGTTCGTCCAATACATTCTTTATTCTTCCAGTCATTGATTAGTTCTCAAAGGAAAGATACAACAGTCGTCTTCTTCTTCTTCTTTCGACATGTAGAGGAGTCGAGCGGTTTGATTCATGGCCACGGCAGATTTTGGAGTTGTCATTGTTGTTGTTGTTTGGTTGCACCTGTCCATCTACTTCTTCTTCAGCTTGAACCATGATGGTGATTGGCTGTTGGATACCAAAGCAGGGCTGGAAAACCACTCTCACGCACTCTCCGACCGGGACGCCATCGACGCCATTGCTTGCAGTTGGATCGGCGCCACCTGCTTCGGTGACACCATCCCCACCGTCGACCTCACCAACTTTGCATTCGTCGGACTCTCTCCAGTCGCCCTCTGTCGCCGAAAAAATAAGTTGTCCTAGGGGTGAAAAAAAATACCGAATTTTCGATATACCCCAGATATCATACCGATATTTATCGTCCATATCGAAAATTTTGATATACCGAAAATTTTGGTACGGTATAATACCGTACCAAATTTTTCGATATCGGTATCGGTATGAAATTATTATTTTTCGATATTTCGGTATACTAACATTTTCGGTATAATACCGTACCGAAATTATCAGTATATCAAAATTTTCAGTATTTTCGATGTAATATACCGAAAATTCGGTATATTCGATATACTGAAATTCCGGTATACCAAATTTTCGGTATGGTAATCGTATAGATTTTTTTATGTCAAAATTTTCGGTACGGTATATGGTATCGTATGTAAAATTCGATATACCGTACCGATCCAGCCCTAGTCCGATGGATTGGATGGTCGGCGTTGATGAGTGATCTGATTCTATTTAAATCAATCAGATTAATCTGAATCCAACTCAATTAAAAAAAATCAAATTAAATTTCAGATCTAACCAGATCGGATCCTAATCATAAAATCTCTGATTTTAATTTGACATTTTTTATATCAATTTGAATCGAATTGAGATACATTTTTGATACTCCTAAAATTAAAACATGTGAAGATATTCTTATTTCATAGTTGTTCAGTAAATAATTAATACGTGTAACAAATACATCATATCTGTTATAGCATATTAAAATAATTACTTTTTTTAAATTCAAAAAAAGGAAGTCCGATGTACGAAGCTCCCGTCATGCGGGATCCAGAAAAAGAATCCATTGTATAGCCTTATCTTGCCTTTGGCAAGAGACTGTTTTCAAAATACATGGCAACAACCTTACCGTTCGCTAAGGCTCTTCTTTTTTTTTCTTAATTCAACTGGATTAAAAATAATATATAGAATATTTTTATGTTAAAATTTTGTATTAATTTAATTAAAATTATTTAAACTCAATTGATTTCCTTTATAAAATTTAAAACACTTGAAAATTATTATAGCAGTTATTTAGTTATTTACTCAATTTAGGCAGTACTTAAAAAACATATCCAACTTTCAAGGGTTACTAAGACTATAAAAGTTTAGTGCAGGAGAACCTAATAACTTTCGTACTGAATCCAACTCGGTGGAAGCTCAAGAACTGCATAGTTTGCGTCATCAATTTTAAAATTTTTTTACAAAATGAATATCCTATCCAACACCCACAAGCATAAGACTTCCATAACAAACTAAAAAGGACTTTTATAAGGCAGTGACTTTCAAACGCTAAAATAGAAGGAAATTTTACACTATGTCTATTACACGTTTTGAAGAGCTTAAATTGTTCTGACTTCCATTGTTGACTGATTTATAAAACTTTTTCCAAACGCTAAAGGAGAATTAGAACTTCACTTAATAAAATACATCCTGAAGCAGAACCAGAAACCAGACCCGACCACGGTTCGGAACCGCCGGTTCGACGGTTCGGAACCGTCGGTTCGACGGTTCGTGGGAGGTCGACCCTTAACCTTAACCGCCCAAGACGGTTACGGTTCACGGTTCGGTTCACGGTTCGTGACGGTTCGAGATTATTATATTAAAAAAATTAAAATTTAAAATTTATTAAATTTAAAATTTAAAATTTATTGAAAAAAGGGCTTTCACTTATTAAGTTGCCTATGTATCCCCTTAGGGTATAGGGGAATCAAAGCCCACGTAGTTCTTTTACATTTTTACCCTTTTACATCACTCATTCACTCACTTCCATTTCCTCCCGTTCCTCCCGTCGTATTCGTTCCTTCCGTATCAAATTCTTCGGCTTCGTCTTCTGAAAGTTGCATTCCTTAGATTCTCTTCTCGGCTCTGGTCCAATCGTCGAGTAGTGCTTGGGCTTCCAATGAGTCGGGAGACATAGTTGATCGCCGTTCATCTAATATGTTGCCGCCGGCACTGAATGTCTGCTCCACAGCAACAGTTGACACTGGACATGCTAAAATTTCTTTGGCAATTACCGAGAGAACGGGAAAACTTGAAGCCTTCTGTGACCACCACTTCAAAATATCGAAATCTTCGCTGTCTGCTTCATTAAAATCAAAAGAAGTGGTAAAATAATTCTCAAGTTCCTGTGTGGAACTTGAGGATCCTCGTGGACGTTTCGTCCGTTCTTTTAATAAAAGTTGTGCTTTTGAAAGTTTTAAATTAACATTAGTAGTTTGTTGTTGTGTTTCAGAAATATTAGGTTGTGTTCCATATTTAACATAATATTGATTATAAATATCAGATAAATAATTTCTAATAATATATATAATATTAGCGGGATTAGGAGAAGAAGAATCTTTAACAGGAATTAAAGCGTCATAATATAAAGTAAACATTTCTTGTAAAACTTCTAATTTAAATCTAGGATCTAAAGCAAATGCAACTAAATAAATTTCAGGAATTAAATAAAAATATTTTTCCCATTTTGTTTTCATAGCTACTATACAAGAAGTTAAAATTTCATTATTAATATGTTCATTTAAAATTAATACTATACTACAAAAATTCACTAAAACTAAATGAGCAGTAGGATAATAAACACCGGAAAGTTGTTCAGTTACATCATTAAAAATTTTTAAAATTTCACAAATACTACTACAAATATTCCATTGTTGTGAAAATAAATATATATTAGTATTACTATTTTCTGCAAAAAATAAACATAGTAAATCTTTATATTGAAATGAATCTTGTAATAATTGATATGTAGAATTCCAACGTGTTGGTACATCACGTGGAAATTTTTTAGGTCTCATTCCATTAGCTCTACAAAATCTACCCCATTGTTTCATCATAGATGGATGAGACCATAAATAAGAAATTGCTATTCTAATTCGTTTAATATAATTTTCTAAAAGCCTTAATCCATCTTGAACACATAAATTTAAAACATGGCAAACACAACGAATATGAAAAAATAAACCACCAATAACAGGTTGACAAACAAAATTTAATTCGTCTATAGAAGCGGTATTAGAACTAGCATTATCTAATGATATTGAAAATATTTTATGAGTTAATCCATATTCTTCTAAAATTAAACATAATAACTGTGCAATATTATGAGCAGAATGTGATTCATCAAAAAGTCTATAAGCTATTAACCGTTTTTGGAGGATCCAAGAGCTATCAATCCAATGGCAAGTCACACCCATATAGGAATGAGTTTGCCAATGATCGCTCCAAATATCGGCACATAAAGAAACTTTATTATTTAATTTACTAAATTCATCAATTAAATTCTTTTTTCCTTGTTTTACTAATTTTTAATTGTACGGGTAAGAGTAGTCCTAGGAACACGTTTAGCACTAGGATTAAGGGATTCTTACAAAAATCTTCAAAAGTACATTTAGATCCAAAACTAAAAGATAAATGTTCTACGGAAACAAATTTAGCTAATGATTCTCTTAATTTATTATCAGAATATAAAAATAAACCAGAATCAGTACTACTACCGATAGAAAATCTAGATAATTGTGTTTGAGATAAGTCAAGTCCATATTCTGTCGGGTGCTTCGTTTCTACATGTCGTTTTAACGACCTATAGCCGCCGCCGGCTTGGAATTTGTAGGAAGCATTACAATGCTTGCATTTTGCACGTATTTCTCCCGACGAAAGAGTGACTTTCTCAAAATGTTTTGTAAAAATAATAGATTTAAGAGGAGGAGGTTCCCGAACCTTAGAAGTAATTGCATCATTACTTTCTTGTGTTTCGGGCGTTACAAGGTGTTGGGCGGCCTCGATCTCATCGTCGGTGGATTGGATGTTGGGATCCTCGTGCGCTATTTCTTTTCCCCTTCGAGATCGAGAACTTCCACCACGGCCTCCTTCCATTGTAGGCGAAAGACGGAGTCGGAGCTCGGAAAACGAATGAACGCGAACTTACGAAATTGAGAATGAGAGTTAGAGAGTAGAGAAGTGTGTGAAAAATGATGAAATGAACTCCCTATTTATAGAATTCAGATCATAACGGACACTAAATCATAGCCATTGATCAAAAAACGGTCAAATGATCTCATCCGTTGAAAAAAAAATCAAAAAAAAAATAAAAAGCCTCCAACGGCTCCAAACCGCCGGTTAACCGCCGGTTAACCAGTGGTTCAGAGCCGTGGGAACCGCCGATTCCAACGGCTATAGCATAAAAAAAAAAAATTAAAAGCTTGAACCGGTGGTTCGACCGCCGGTTCAACCGGCTGAACCGCCGGTTCGGGCCCGCACCTAACCGGCCCGGCAGGCTGCCGGGCCGGTTACGGTTTGGCCCGGCTAACCGGGTCAACGGGCC